>NW_026607500.1:4800000-6000000 GCF_021117445.2 Syzygium oleosum | reverse complement strand
TATCAGCCCAATAATGTTGTAATTTGAGGTCCATAATGCCCCCAAGTTATTTAGCAAGTTTAAACCCCAACCCTTGGATTAGGGGCAAGATTGGCATTTTGATGTTTTGGTCAACCACCTCACTATCTCACTCACTCCTTAAACACTCTAGTCTCTCTCTCTCTTCCTCATTTCCTCTCCCCCAAGTCAGCCGGCCACCCTCTCCTCTCCCCCTCTCTCCCGCGAGCTCCTCCCCTCCCGGCCTCACGCCGCCGTCGTGTACCGCCGTTCACCTCGCCTTGCCACCACCATTCAGCCGTCTCTCTCTCCCTCTCTTCTTTCCCCCTCTCGGCCACGGGAGCAGCCCCACCGTGGACGTCGTTCGCAAGCCGCCGCCGCCGATGCCGCCGCCGTGAAGGCCGCCCGTCGCCGCCGCTTGCCCCGCCGCTGTCCAGTCGCCGTTGCCACTTGTTCAGCTTTGTTTGGAGCCTAGGATTCCAAGTGAGTACAACCCTAAACCCTAATTAGGCTAATTTACATTTCTAGATGAGTTTTAGGGGTTAATTAGGGTATTTTAGGGGTTAAATTGTGGAGACTATTAGGGGCTGATATTGTGGCTGATTTCGAGGCTTAGTGTGATGATTTAATCAAGGTTTAGCGGTCTGTGGAGTGCTGATTTGTGGCTGAGCTGAGGCGCCTCGATTCAGATAGAAATGGTGGATTTGGCGGGAGAAATTTGTGAGCCAAATGGTAACTGTTTTCATGGCAATTTTGGTGGTCTAATGTGGTGATTTAGAGGCCACCCGATGGCCTAAGATGTACTGTTCATGGCTGATTTAGTGTCGGATCGTTTCGGGCCATGATTGGTTTATTGAGGTTTTAGGGTGCATTGCTTAGGGAATAATCATCGGCCGTGAGAATGCTATTTAGACGTGACTTGAATGTGATTGTGTGATACTCTATGATATGCTTGGCTTGGCCATTTTATGCAATGTTTGATAGGCAATCGGCATGTGTGGCTTTGGTGTTTAATTGCGTGAATTTGGGGTGCTAATCTATATGTTGTGACTGATTTGGATTGGTTGGTTCTTTGAATATATTGAGATGCAAATCGAGTATGTATCCAAATCATATTGAGTGCCCAGTGTGGAATTCACGAATGCCGAGTGTGACATTGTGGCCCTGTGCGTGCATACTGAGTATGGGCATATCATGTGCATTATGCGTGAGTGCACGAACGGCATGAGATCACCTAAAATGCCCTGATGCGTTTTACGCGGGGTTCAGATAATAATCGGTGATTGTGAATGTGTGATCACATAAAGCCCTGATGCGTTTTATGCGGGGTATTGAACCCGTCCTGAGGCGTGTTACGCGGGACGATGCCCGGATTACCGGAAGATGGCCAACCTGATGCGTTTTACGCGGGTTATGTGTCATGAGCCTGATGCGTTTTACGCGGGCCGGAGATCGATCTCAAAGTAATAGACCTGATGCGTTTTACGCGGGTCGGACCTGATGCGTTTTACGCGGGTCGGAGGAGAATTGATAATTGCAAGCGTGCTAGAGTGCAAGCGTGCGAGAAATGCATTGATGAGGCGTGAGCACGCGTATGAGCACGAGCATAAGCATGACATGCGTTGTGACCAAGTGATGTGTGCATGTGCTGCGGGTGGGTCCTCCATTATTATCTTGAATTGTAAGTGCCTAACCTGCAGGGCAAGGTAAGTATTGGATTTGGGCCCGAGGGCCTAAGTCAATTATGATTTGATTGGTGTGTTATTTGGTGCTCGTCAGGAGGTGCATATTAGCCTAGCTTAGGTTTAGGGAACCTACTCGCTAAGATTTATTCTCACTGTTGTTGAAAACCAATTTTTCAGACCCCCGGCCTTGAGATGTCGACCGTACCTGTTCGTTTTGGGATTCCTTACCGGATAGACCCGGAGGAGTCGGTGTACCCCGCAGGGAATGGGGATTTTTGGGTTAGATACCTTACCACAGTTCAGGTCGAGGCGGGTGAGGATGTGGATCAGGTCCATAGATATATAGCGTGGTGTATCAGGGACGATGAGGGGACCTACAGGCCTTTCCGGACGTTTGAGGTTCCGCTTACCGATGCCGGGGATATTGACCCTCAGTGTCCCGATGGGGAATTGGCGAGCCCTGATCGTGCGCCGGAGGATGGAGGTTCAGACCCGGAGCCGATGGATTTGGAGGACGAGGAGCCCGAGCCCATGGAGCAGGATATGGAGCCGGAGGACGAGGCCGAGCCGATGGATTCCGAGGAGAAGTCAACTGGGGCCGAGTCCGAGCAGGATTCCCTAAACTCGGAGGTTGAGATGTCTGATAGCTCTTCCGAGTCATCGAGATCCGACTCGGACTGGGTTCCGTAGGTTTAGCCCTTAGTCCTAGGTAGAGTGGACCAGTACCTTTTTGATTGGAGCCCCTCTAGTTTTAGTAACCCTGACTACCCGAGCCACTTATCCCTTTTTTATAGTAGTGGCCATTGACTCGCTTTTGATTTTTGGAGCGCAAGTTGTAAATGGATAGTATATATGGTTCCCAATACCAATGCAAGTATATATTTGATCTTGTCGTTGGTTACGTGGTTATCCTTGGTTATGTGGTTTCAAATTGTTCGGGTGTTTTAATATTTCCGCTGTGCTTTGTGTTCTCTGAGATTTGGGTGTTGGGTCGGCGACGCGTCCTGGGATGTCGCACTAAGAATCGACCTTTGCGAGGGATGTGGCGCGCCGTAGGGTGCGGGGCGTGACAGAACATTGGAAAGCTATTATCAGAATTTTTTGTTATCTTAAGAGAACTAAAAATTTGGGATTGTTCAATAGTGATTATCCAGCTATATTAGAATGATACATTGATGCTAGTTGAATTACTAGTGTAGCTGATCAATTTTCTACTTCCGGATGAAATTTCACATTAGGTGGATGTGTTGTAATTTGGGCAAGCAAGAAGCAAACATGTATGACTCATTTAATGATGGAATCTGAATTCATTACTTTAGAAGCAATTGGGAAAGAGGCAAAATGATTAGAAATTTGTTGCTATGCATCCTATTTCTATCAATCGTGAGAGTCAGACAACTTTGGCAAGAGCTTATAGTAGCAGCACTTATAATAGCAAGTCAAAACATATCAGTCTAAGACATAAGTATGTTAGACAATTGATTTAAGATGGTACTATAACAATTGTCTATGTGAAGTCAAGCAAGAATGTGGCTGATCCCTTTACAAAGGTTCCACCAAGAAAAGTGGTAAAGATGACTTCAAAAAAAATGAACTAAAATCCTTAAATTAAAATCACCAGTAATTGTAACACAACCTAATACTAGTATATACTAGTTATAGGGTTTAATGGGTAAAGACAACTTACTAAAAGTGACTGTTTGATACTAATATTAGCCCAAACATGAAAAGTCGGAATCGTCCCTTACATATTGTAGGTTGAATTATATTCTTAATGAAGTATAATACAAATTAATAATGTGTTTATTAGTATTAGAAACACATGGTAGATACTTTACCTATATTGTCTTAGAAGTGGTGCCGCTCCTTCAAAAGTTAGGGTAACACTTAAAGAGCTTATGAAATAGGAACAATCACATGGCCATAATAATGCTAAGTAAATTATAGAACTTCTCGTTTAAACAAGAAATTAGTATACATGCGATATGTCATATTTTATTATTAAAGTAACAAGTTTAAAGTTACAACTACTTGTAACTTTTATAGAATTTTGAGATACTTGTACTAAATAAAGGTTTAACTCAAAAAAGATATATATATTAATCTTATGGAAATTTTGGTTGTATATTTTTTTACATTTTGTTTTTGTAATTTGGTTTTACAAACAAAATAGGGGATTGTTGATAGTTTGTTTTCAAACAAACTGAAAGGAGCCTTATCTCATATCAAAAAGATATGATTGGTGGTTACAAACTTAGAGGTGGCTTATCTCGCATCGAAAAGATATGAGTGACGGTTACAAACTAAGAGGTGCGTGGTGGTTACAAACTAAGAGGTGCATCGTCTCATATTGAAAAGATAGCGTGATGGTTATTTTTAATACAGGAGGTTATTTTTTAGCTAACGGTTATTAGGTGTCTTTCAGCTTTTGAAAATTTGTATCTTTTTAGAAGTTATGAAATTCGGAATTAAAAAATTAATTTTTTAAAATGATTATTTTTTTAATCTGAATTTTAGTTTGTTTTTTGAAATAATATATCTGTTCATAATGCAATATTTCAAAGGAAAGGTTGTATCCGTTCAAACACAATATAAATTTGACGTTCGACGCTTCCGTTTCATTACTTTAACCTGTCGATTTTCTTTCCTTAAAAAAATACAGCCATTGTCTTCAATTGTTTCCCTTTTAAGAGTTCTTGGAGAAATATTAAAATTGCTATCTGGTTTCTTGTTTGAGACTTTATTGTATTATGGAGGATTTTTTCAATAACCATTAGCAATGTTATGAGGCAAATAATTCCTTAAAGATAGTGTATTAACGCCTCAAAGAGTAATTCCATTCTTGCTAATTGATTGATTTTTTTCACAGAAATAACGATAAACACTTCCATTGCCTATACATAATAGGATAAGAGAAGCTAATACGTGCATATAGTGTCACCTGGGTTTATATGGTATCAATCGAAGTCCTTACATGAGAAGATAATGAGGGAGACGATATTATCATCTGTACCAAATTCAACTATTCAAGGATTCATGTTTAGTATGAGGCATGTACCTCTCTTAATTTACATTGGTAAGCTCAGCGTCTATCGCTCTCTCGAGGCACCCTTCGTCTACACGATTAGGAAGTCCTTGATCAGCAGATGGTGTGCCTTGCTCATTGATCAAAACATCGTTGTTAAGGCTGGAGTCACATGATGAACTCGAAGGGAAATGAGTGTTTTCGAAAGTTTCAACAGCTGCAATCTCATTGCCACAATCGTCCATGCCTCTATCTCTAAATCTGTCCTTCCTAAAAGTATGAGAATTGACATCTCTTTGGTAAAATCTTCTTCCTAATTCAACAGTCTTCTCCCACAATGAACCTGAAGAACTTATTACATCATGCCAATTTCTTTTGATGAACATGACCATGAAAATGAGGAGAGCAGAAAATGCAGAAGCTCCAGCAATCAAGAATAGGCCCCAGAAACTATCAAGACCCAAGCTGTTCGAAGAAACTAAGGAGTTTGAATTCTGGCAGTTACTTTTCAATGTAAGCCACGCGTTTTCAATTTCCGTCATTTTAGGCCCTTCAGTCACATTGAGGATTGCTCGTGAAATATCCGGTACCAACGGAGACCCTTTGGGAAAAACCTGTAAACCAAAAGAAGTAGAACATGAGGTTTTTCAATCAAAGTATTAACTACTAAACCTAATAATTGAAAATTTCGAGGATTTTTTCTTTTAGCTAGAATTGAGGGATCAAGGACTTTACGAAGCCAAATCCAGCAGTTTTAAATGCTGGAATCATGGTATATTTGTTGCAATATTGCGAAAGAATAAGTTTAAGGTAGGGGACTTCGTGGAAAGCTGCTGCGATCCCGCCCTTTGCGCTTCTATTGGAAAGAAGCGCATTGCATTCTTCAGGAGACTGATAAGATATAAGTCTGGAATCATCGAACTTCATTTGCTTTAGCATTCCATAAACAAAAGAGCCGTGCTGGTAGCCCACGTTTTCTCCACTCTTTAGGAGTTGATCTACATCAGTCACAGTTGGTTGAAGATTTTGCACCACCAAAAGAGAGCTCAAGCTTGCTGTATAACTTTGCGTTAGTATAAGTACCACAAAAACCCACACGATCACAACAAATCTTGCTAAGTTGCTAAGTACTCTCTCCCCTGCAATCCAAATTAAGGGTAACCACGTAAATCCTCCTACAATGATATGTAAATTGTAATGTTCGATTTATCTGTAAAAGTGAAGGGTGATTACTTTGTGCAAAGACCACGGTTGAGAAGGAGAACCAGAAGCTCGTGCCAACTTGATGCGTGGCCGGACCCCTGAAATCTTCGTTAATCCGATGTTCGAGAATCCACACAACCAATGCTATAAACACAAAGAAGCATACAGTGATTAGCCAAAGATCCCAAGTGAGTGGCTTCAAGAAAACCCAAGCATTCTTGCTGTTGTTGTCCTTGTACGGCACGAGCATTGCACCCCCCGATTCGGTGTATGGTAAGGTGAAATCCACATACAATGATCTGTTTGCTATGATCGTCGTATCACCCACCACTGCATCATAATTCTGTTCGAACAAAAGGAAGGGAAAAGTTTTCTTTGTCAAACACATGATAGCATAGTAATTTCAACATGTAATCTAACGAAATCAAGCACTTGCAATGAGCTCACCAAGTAAAATACTTGATCGATCATGTCATTGTAACTGCCGGCGCTATTTCCATTAGGCAAAGCAAATGGAATAAGGTCGTAAGCCACAACATAAGGCAATTTTTCCATGACAGCTTGAAAGATGTCAATACAGTATCCTGTGACTTGGGATGTATTCGTGCTGGGATCTCGAGTCACCTTCACGAATTGATTAAAACCATCCTTCACGGGAACTAAGATTTTCAACCTCTTCCCATTTGTGGGAATCTCCCAACCCTTAGGAACAGAGGTTGAATCTCCTGGCCATATTATTGATTGGAGATTACTCTTGAAAGTGGAATATTTGCTTGTGTTGAATGAACTCAAATCTCTTAGCAGCCCATTTTCTAGCGTCCAAAACCCAATCCCTCTTGCTGCATTTCCATTGATGTTAACAATCTCGAATGCTGACGACTCTAGCTGCCCATCAATGAGGCTAAAATTTCCAGCGAGGCCCATGAATGTCGTATTTACTAGTCCTTGGAGAAGTTTCTGACCATTTTGAGACACCCCAATAGTGTCGAGATCCGTTGCATCTGTCGAAGCCTTCAACATCTTGAAGGTAAAATTGGCTGCACCCATTTCCTCGACAACCATTGCCAGAGCTTGAGCAGCATCATAAGCCCAGTATCCGAAAATGTTCAATGTAGGATTAAGGATGGATGGATTGTTTTGTTGGAATTTCATCTTCCATCGGACAATGAAGTTGTCCAGGTTTGGCGGGTCCGGGATATAAGTCTTAATGCCCAGTACTCCTTGCATCGAACTAGCGACAACAGATGAATCCACCGAATTCAATAGGTCAGTGATTCCATTAGTCAAAATCCACACATAACCTTCCCTCATCATTCCCACCTCTTTTGCTTTGGCAAATAGCCGCGAACCGAGAGTAGGTAGCATGTGCACGATGAACACCCTTGTTTGCATCATCATTAACTTGTAGAGTTCCTGCATGATTTGATCATCCGTGGCCGAGGGGGGAATAAGGCTCCTATAGGGCACTCGTGTGTCGATTTCTTCCAAAGCATCAGTAAGAGAAGGTATGATGCCTTCACCAAACTGATTATCCACATATATGAGGACCGATTCTTTCCAGCCAAAAGCTTGGACGACTGCGCTTATGGCATTCACTTGGGACGAGTCATTTTGTGCGGCTCGAATGAAGTAAGGACTCCGAATCGAACTGAGGGAAGGACTAGTAGCAGAAAAAGAGATGATGGGCACATGAGACTTGTTTCCAAGGTCAATGATGAAGTCTGCTTGCACGGAACCTTCAGGGCCTATTATGGCTTGGACTTGCTTGTTCTTTATGAGATCGAGTGCTGCAAGGGTGAACCAGAAAAGACGGTGAAACAACAACAATAAGGCAGATTATGGCAATTCTTATTGGAAAAGGCATGGTATCGATAAGAAGTCAATGAAAACTTGATGCAGTATTATAGCAATAGAAATGTTTAAGAAAAAGGAAAATAGGAGCTTGAAGTTGGAAAAGAAATTGTACTTAATATTATTCAAAGATATAGTCTTCTGACCTTATTGCAGGCACATAAAAGTGCATAAATTGGCTCAGACACTATCAAGTTGATTCTTCTTCATCGTTGAGTTGACCTCTCTACCTCATGGCATCAGAAAATTCCACTCCAGAATCCAAAGCCCATATTTCAATTTTATGGATTTTGTAAGGTCAGACCTTTGCGATGTTATATTATATATGAATTCTCTCAGCATCCATAGTAAACAGCTTTTATGTATTGACAAATATGTGGTCGAACTTGAAACTAACACGTTTGTTTTTTCTTTATTTCTCCATCAATAATAAAACTTCTATGGAAATAATTAATCACTAACTCAACTACACACAGCTCTTTAATCATAATAATTGGCTCAACTAGAGAAATAATCAGTACAATCATGTAGAGATGTACCCCATCAATATTTTCCCAAAAAAAGAATTTGAAATCGTCTCTATCAATCGTCCGCGCTGAAATGACTATTTTCTAAGCAAAATAGTTTTATGCTCTTTCGAAAAATAGGTGCGTAGCATGTGTCTTTTGAAGGACGATTCCTAACAAGATTCACCCATGATTTACACGCAGAACTTCATAGAGTTATGCTGCACTTACACCGGGACGAGTCACGGGAGAGCTGCATATTCTTCAAAGTCGTACGAAAATAAACAGAATAGTTACGACCTCAAAAGCACGGTCCAATTTTGACTTCGACTCGATCGATTCTATCCAAGTTGCCTTCTTTTGGCGATTTTCAATAATGATAAATTAAATTGTTTCTCGGTCAAATGTTACGCTCGGAGACTATGAATCCTCTCGAGCTAAGCGTCAAGCTGCCAGCCTAATACGACCGCAAGACTTGGAAGCATATATTGATATATTTCTGACTTCGAGACCATCCTCACTCTCAGTGTGAAAGAGATAATATTGAATCTCAAGTACCAACTTGGTGTTATCTTTTTTTTGCTCGAAACTTGGTGTTATCTTTGAATCTATTGGGAGAAGATAATGACTTCTATTTCACAATTATTACAACCCGCTTGAAAATAATGCTTGAAAGTTTAACTGGGAATTCTTTACAAATTTCAGTTACATAGAAACTGAAATGTTCATATGATTGGCAAATGCGTCATTATGAACATTGATTGGTTTTATCTTGCATCACACAAACAGCTGCACAAAATACTTTATCCTCTACAACAAGATGTGTATTAACCCAGAACCAAACCACTTGCAAGTTCAAGCAGAGACTAAACCCATAAATACTCGGTAAAAGAAAAGATTAACCAAAACAAACTTCGACACAATCAATAGAAGTACAGAAGTCTTAACCCAAGAACTGATGTTGTCATATAATTCTGGACAAGTATCATGACCAAAAAGCTCATTAGAGAGAGAGAGAACCTGCAGCGGCAGCAGCAACCTCATCTTGTTTGGAGTCTCTAACGTTGAGGACGAGCCTGGTCTTGCAGGAAGGGTTTGAACTATAAAAGTCAGCGAGAGACATGTTAATGCAGCTCAATCCCATCTGACCCACCCACGTCTCGAGATCAAGCACCACCCCAACGTTCACCGGGATCGTCGTGGCATTGTTGTTGTTACTGCTTTGAGCCACAGTGACCCAAGGGCCGTCGCCGAAGATCGCAACAATCACGAAAAAGTAGAGACCCATAAAGAGGAGCTTTTCAACATCGAAGGAAATTCCTGCAGGAGCCATTGGAAAGGGTTTTGGGAAAAGGCTAGTGTGACTTCGTAAGAGAGACAAAGGAGAGAGAGACTCTGAGGACAATGCTGATGCTGGCGATGTATTTATAATGGGGAAGAGCTTTGAAAAGTAAGGCAATGCATGGAGAGCGTCTATTCAAGGATTTGCTCGACGAGGGCGGGACCCTTCTGGGATTTGCTCGACCTCCGGTAGTACCAACACTTCATGATTTTTTTTTTCAAGTTATTATTTTGGATGAAGAACATCAGAAATTCTTTAACCCCAGGATTGCCTATACCATCATTTTTTTCCCTGGTTTTTCCATCAGAAATTATTTTGGTTTGAGTGCTAGAAACGACTCGAGATTTTTTTAAAGACCAAGAGATGCAAAGTCTTCGATAAGACCTTACCAAAAAAACAAAAAAAGTCTTCGATACGATGTACATCATTTGGTGATTTTTTTATGAATTTTCTAAGTCCAATATGGAGGATCTGTCTCAGATAGAGACTGCTTGAATCCAACCCGCAAAAGCTCTTGGAAGGTAGGACATGATCGTACGAACAAAAAGAAGAATAATAAGAAGATGAAATTGCTCGATGGTTCTCAATTATTATGAGAAGTACGTTTGGATTGAACTTTCTAACAATTTATAATCCTCTATGAATCCCATTTCCCTCGTCTTGCTTCTTTGTTGCGTAAACCGAAGAGTCAACCTCTTATATTGACGTTACATAGCCGCAAGAGATTGTTGCCTCATTGGCGTGTCTTTTCTGCGGAGGAAGAGAGGTCGAGAGTTCCGACTTTGATTTTCATTAGGAGGGTGATAAAGTAGGTCATTTTAGAACCATGCACGGTGCGACCAGATTTGTTGGGGAGAATCGGGCAACAATTCACTAAGAACTAATCCAGTCCAAAATCAATTTCTTTCCCAAAACTAAACCGACCAAAATCAACTTAATCTCAACAACAACCAGCAATACAACCTCGTAATATGTATATATAATGCCGAAATGATAAGAAGACAGATAAAAACAGCACTACGATTTAACATGGAAGCCCAATGCGGGAAAAACTACGGATAGCCCAAAAACTTCCACTAATCACGAAAAATAGTAAGGTACACAAAGTGTTCCTCTTTAGTCACACACTAGAAGCTCCACATCAATAATACAACAGTATTTCCATAATCATGAAGTTGGATTAACACAGATGGAGGAAGAAACCCTAATAGCGAGTGGAGAATGCAGAGAAGGTTCTCTGCCAACGAAACCGATCAACTCGTAGCCATCGGTCTCTCGATAACCCTATCCCACAGATGATAGATGAAATTAATATGTAAATACCAAGTCGACTAAAATTATGCAAAGATATATGATTTAACGTTGAAATCTAATAGGCTCTCAAAATTAGCTTTACAGGTCCCAGCAGAACCTTTTGAATCAATAATTTATGGCCTCCTTACAAATTTCTTGGCTTTGATATCTGCCGATTTGGATGCTCCGAAAAGTCTTTAGGGCCTGCTTTTTCCATAAAACCGCTAAACCCTTGTCTCATATAGCTAGTGAGAATATATAGACAAAGCTCATCTAAATCGTTGATCATGATTGTCCACAGGTACGGCCCAAAAAATTAAAGTTTTGGTGATATCAGTGGAGATGATCTACAAAACATGCAATAACTTCTCCTTAGAAGCAACAATATTGCATAGTCGAGATAGAACATGCAGACTAAACTCATCTAGGCCGTTCGTCACGTGAGTCTTATGTTCCGACACAAATTATTAATGGATCGGATAATATTACGACATATTATGTATATATTGTGCAATAACTATTTTTTTTATCTTGGGAGATAAAAAAAATGTGAGATGTGTACACCTACAGGCAACCCTAAGAAGTCCACACCAGACACTCTAGTTTGTTGTTTTTTCTGTCTCATTTTTTCTGAACCCCAGAGAAAGGTCGTTGTCTCCGGGAGTAGGACACCTTTGATTAAACGTAGAAATTTGTCTTTGTCCCCCCTTCGTTTACCTTGACCAATTCAACAAGAAAACCACACACGGCAATCATCAACCCGCGAACCCTCGTGGTTACCATCTACGCAAACTTGCTTGAATTCACCCAAAGACCAAGGAAAAAGTACAAAAACAATAAATTCTAAACCTATTGCACTTGTCCCAATTCAGTCATAAATCTTTCAATTGTGTCAATTTAGTCATAAATATTTTCACGTTTGGCCAGTTGAGTCCATCCGGCCAATTAAGCCAAAAATTACTAACATAGGCACTAACTGTCCTACATGACAAGATTGGCATAATGTGGATTTTTTTTATAAAATTTTAATAATTTTTTGATTTTTTATAATTTTTTCTGTTTTTCTTTTTTCTCATTTTTTTTTCTTTCCCTTTTCTTTTTGCTGATGACCAATAAGGGCTGGTCTTGCATGGGCAAGGATCACCCTTGCCCGCCAAAAGCAAGGGTCGGCCTCGCCTAGGCAAGGGCCCCCCTTGCTAGATCTGGCAAGGCCGACCCTCGTCAAGGCCAAGGCGGCCTTACCAAGCGTCGGCTGGGCAAAGGTTGGCCTTGTTGAGCCTCACTTGGGTAAGGGAGAGGCCCGTTGAGCCTCGCCCTGGCCTTGGCAAGGGTCAGCCTTGCTAGGGCAAGGGGGCCCCTTACCCAGGCCAAGGCGGCCTCGTTGAGCCTTGCCCTCGCTGGTGCTTGCCTCGCCTAAGCGAGACCCGACAATGCCAACCCCTCGCCGGCCATGGCCTATAGCCAGCGACCGGCCACTGGTAGAAAGAGAAGAGAAAGAAAAAAAATTCAAACAAATTGTTAAAAAATTAAAAAAAAAAATGTCAATATCGACGCCGGCTGTGCCATATAAGATCGCTAGCATCCATGTTAGTGATTTCCGACCTAAATTGGTCGAGTGGACTCAATTAGCAAAATGTGAAAAAGTTTATGACTAAATTTATATAATTGAAAGGTTTATGACTCAATTGGTACAAATGCAATAGGTTTAGGATTTTTTTTGTACTTTTTCCCAAAGACTAGTCATGTAAGAGATTCAATCGGTACGTCAAGTTGTACTATTATTTTTTTTAACTCCAACACACTCCTCAAGTTGAAGTTGAAGGAATGACCCAGATATCATCGTATTGAATGGAAACCCTCAAGCTTAGAAAAAAAAGAGAGTGGAAAAATTAGAAAGCAGATGACAAAGTAGGTCTAGATCCAAAATTGGTCACCTAATTACTCTAAGAATCACTAAGAATGACACCCACGTATATTTATGGCTCAACAACATAGTAAGCTCGGCAAATCATAGCGCAGATTGAGTGATTTTACTACGATCATTATTATAATTATCATCATTAGTAAAATTGGTTTCCATTACATATTGGACGACTTTTTAGAGTTTCCAAGAAACTGCGAGTGCATTGAAGTCAACCCTTTTGACTTTGATTTCTCCCAATATTATAATCGCTCTAGTGAGAATTGTATTGTTCCATATCTACCTAGCTTGAAAGGAACGCATATGGAACCATTTGATGACCAAAATGCAAACATTGATTGGGTACATTGCAAGCTAGAGTATTATGTCAATATATTTCGAGTGTGTGTGTGTGTATATATATATATATAGACCCGGAAATTAATTCAAAAATTATAGAAAAAATATTTAAAAAGAGGGAAAACTTAATTTAGGAGAGACTAAGTACTTGACCTCTCGACTTTAGATACAAGTCAATACATAAACCGTCGATGAGGTCATCCAAGAAAATAAATTAGAGAGACATGATCTTATCTATATGTAATGGATGATGATGACAGTGCGCATTCTCTCTCGGTTGACTCATTTGATGCATGTGAAAGTACCGGGTCATTGCTTACAAGGGAGTGCTTTATTTATATTGTTATTAGCCATTGGTAAGTATTATAATCGTGTGATTAAATAATGACTTTGAAATTAATTAGCTCTAGTCAATTCATATGGGGAGGCATTAACTGATTCTCAACGTACCATCCGATCTCATCCATTGGATTCTATCCTGATTGTTGGACACGAAAATTCGTCGAATGAGCCGATTATACAAGTCATGTGGTAGACAACGTGAATAATTTTCTCGGGAAATTTGGTATACGTTATGGAACTCAACAAGAATATTGAGTCCGAACAATAGCTACCTAGTTGATGTGATTAGTCGAAGTCATATGATGGTTGATACAGAGTGGACGTATATTAATTGAAGAGTCCAAACTTTCTGGTTTTCACAGGATTCCTTTTCATTTCGCTATCAATGTGATTGAGTAGTACAAATAAAATGATAATAAAATAATAGTGAATAAAAAATCAAGAATAGAAAAACATAGTGCCCATGATTTATGGGAAATGTTCTAGGCCGTTTAATTTGGGGTTGCACACCACAAGAAAGTTTTAACTTATTCATAAGCGTTTATTTTATGTGTCTGTCCAGTTCGAGATTATAGTATATATTAGTGAAATATCCATGTATGGGTCTAAGGGGACATTTATTTCGCAAAAAAATGAATGGTTTAAAAAATATTTTCCTAAAAATGATCACTCGTATTCTTTATAAAAATATATAAACGAAAAATATTTTCATTATTTACGAAAATATTACTAATTCAGTAGAAACTATTTTTATTACATATCGAAATGTCATGGACTTGAAATGTTTGTATTGTTCCTAAAGGGTCATATCAAGTAGTTATCAGAACTTGTTTCGTCTCTTTCATATGCATATTCTAGGAAAGAGCCCCATCATAGAAAAAAACTCGATATTTGTAGCTAATCACAGCCACAGGACAAGATGAGATAAGAAGATAGGGGTATACTTAAAACTTCTTGTTGTCCTATTTTTCTGTCCTCATATATCTGTTGTATTTTCTTGCTTTTTTATATTTTTATCAGTCGTCTTCAGTGAAAAAAAAAAGTCATTTTAACTGGTGAAAGAAAAAGCCATTTTCTTCCACAACACTGATGCAGCAACAATAGATGTTAACACAAATCGAGAAAAATAATAAATTTGTAAACATTAGTTTGAACTCGCAAACACATAAATTTGCATAATAACAAAATAAATTCTCTCGATTAGTTAATTCATTAAAGAAAATTCTGATGAAATTCTCAATTTAAAAAAGCTTAGATCAAGAGTAGGCCCCACATTTGACATTAGTCTTCGTTGGGTATAGTGGCAATTGAAATTTTTTAATTTTGGCTAAAATAGTGGCAATTGAAATTAATATGTTTCAACAGCAAGCTAAAGTAGGACTCGCAAGGCATAATTTGGTCAACTCAAGGTAGCAAGGGTTATCTACAGTAAAAAATGAAGTGGACAAAATGTGAGCCTAATTTGATCTTCGGACTTATTTTCTAAAATCTATGTTCAATCCTTGCAAATATTGAAATATTTTTCTCGAGAAATTCTTTCTCAAGCTCAAAATCTTCTTGCTTTTCAAAATGAAATTCAAAAGTTTCAGCGTATTTACCAATTTGTTGGCTACCTCTATGTGAGGCTCACAAGCAAGGAGAAAGACACCACGAATACACAACTTTCATACGATGCACACTTAAGTGCTATAACTTCTAAAACACGTTCACTTGAGTGTTAGGACTATCAATCAATCACTTAAGTTCCAAAATATTTTATCAATCAATCAACTTAAGTACAGCGCGCACTTAGACTTGATACAAGATATACCATCATAAAATCTATTTGCAAAAAATCTTTTGTCTCTTTATTCATCTAAATATCTCATTTGCATCTGCCATTATTAAACTGTCCTTGCATCTATTAAAGTTCAACTTGAAGTATCCCGTGAAACTTAATCGAAGTATTTAAATCAACCCATTTATCCCCATAGGTTGCATTACTAGACTCAACAGATTTGGTAAACAAAATAATTGCATGTGGTACAATTCATGAACGCATTACATAGTTAATTCCATTGCTTTCAGGAAAACAATTCAGGAAGCAATTCGGTAAGGAATTATCAAGTTTATCGATGACAAAGGACAAGGAAAAATGGAAATCGATGCCGATCCTTTTCCTCGAATGGTCAGTAGTGCATTGGCTAGATTTGAGGACAAATGGCCCAAGAATAACTTGTGCCAACGACGTCGATAGGATATCGAAGCATGTACCTGTTTTAAGGTAGAGGGAATGATGAAAGTGAAATGGCAGTTGGCGAAGCATATACGACCAAGTTAGTTTCTCGAAGACAGGCCCGATGAGAAAGAAGTTCCCTCGAGCAGCAATATGAAAAGAGTAACCCTAATGTTAGAGCGTTCTAACATCCTCTCACCCACTTAGATTTTATTTGAAATTTCTCCAAACCAAGACCAAAATCACTTTCTTTTCCCTTCAATTTTTCTCAAATCCAAACTATTTCCCCCAAATCCATTCATTTTCACCCCCAAATTCTTAAACCCTCTAAGTTTTCACCAAAAAACACCCAAGATCCACCCTTTCCTCCGAAAATGCGGATCGAACACATAGCAAGGAAGCCAGGAATCGGTGTTTCATCTCACCGGAGAGAACAACAACGCAAAGAAGAGGTCGAATCGACTCCTCCACAAGTTGGATTCAATAAAAGGTATTTTCGCAATCCAGCTTATTTTGGTAGGTATCAAACTTTTGCTAGTAGAAGTGCATTGGAAGGGCCGAAAATAGACTCTGAGTTTTTCACACGGGACTTGGTGTATGTCAGCCCGTGATGGGCGGCCCAACCCAATCTAAAAAGTCTAGAAAATGCAAACCTTTTGACATGATCTCTTGAGACTAGGGCCCATTTGTTTATGTCTTTTCAAAAGCCGAAAAGAAAAATCTTTTTACTTTTCCATCAAAATTTATGATATTATTTATATTTAATAACTTATGAAAAAAATAAAACGTAAATGTACGTGTCAATATTTGTATATTGTGAGATTTTAGGTGTTTCAGGTCAAGAAAGAGTCAAAGTGCATCAGCCGCAAGATTTAGATTAAACAACGAGCGAAGAACGGCACATATCCAATTACAGATGTTTCAGAGGCAAAGCTTATATTTGTCTGCTGAAGATGTGAACGGAATGATCATCTTTCTTATGCATCAGTTACCCGCTATCGACATAATTTTCCATATCAAGCAGGAACTTCGAATGTTGTTTCCCAAGAAATGACTTTTGCGTATGAACATGATGTTCGAATCGCTAGTCGTTGTAGCGCGACCTCAAGGGTCACCACACTCTTGGAATTCCATTGTTGTATCTGTTTTTATTATTTATGTAATTCTATTTTCTACCGAAATTAATAATGAACTATCCAATGGCTCACTTACTTTAGGTCCCTAAATTTCATGTGATTAAATTTTGTGGTACGAGCATAATAAATTCACTAACCCCAAGAGATCAACATGTAGTTAAAGATCCTACTTTGTGTGTGTGAGCATGTTCGTTTCCCTGTACCATGAAAATTGATAATTTCATTTCTAGGCCACTCACCTGGACTCAGACTCATGTCTTACCTAGTTCACGAGGTTAGTGGAATATTTTATGGATTCAGGATTTTACCTCACTAAAGTAGACTTCCTCATTGTAAAAGAAATGAAATTTTGAATAAGCTAACCTGAATGGTATTGAGTACCTTGCGGACCTTATGCACGGAATGAGGCTAGAGCCAAAATCCGAATATCAACTAGCCCAGACATGGAATTGTTCCCCGATTTTTTTCATTTTCTAATAATTTTATGGTATGAGCTTAGAGACCTGGCTACCTTAAAACCTACATAATATTTTGCAAATATCATGAATCGGTTAAGTCCAGGCTTGTGAGTGTGGCCCTAACTCAGTACAGTTTGCATGCAGATGATTTTTTCCTTACTTTCTCTCACTGAGTAAGGAACTTTCTTGCATCTTACTTCCTCTTTGCTCCTTTTCTGGGCAGCACATGATACAAAAAGGCAATTGAAAGGCGTTAGTTAACTTCCAACTTATCCAGCAGCCAAAAGACATTGTTCTTCAGCAGCATAGAGTTCGATTCCTTCATTTACTTAAAATTTTCCTTTTTCTAGCTAAGATATCTGAGGAATGATTCACTTCCCTGAAAATGTGGGTTAATGGTCTGGGTGAACCGTCCCAGGAGAGTCCTAGAAGAAGAGGAGGAATCAGTGAGAAGTACACCAAACCTTATCAGCGCCTTTATAGCCTCTATGGTGAAAGGACAATCCCTGGGTGTTAAAATCGTTTCTGACCATAAACTCGGATTGGACCGGAGCTTGTAAACCTAACATCCAATTTAATGTCCCAAATGGCTGGCGAGATTATAAGCAAGGCCGAACATGGAAAGCCAAATCCTGAGAGCACTTGTCCAAGTGTTAACAGCCTAACAGGACTACGTTTCGTATTTTAATGTGCCGATGCCTGCACGATTAAACCTCCCCAATTAGACAGAAAGCTTTTCGTCCCTCTCCCGAGAGAATACCCCCGAATTTTAACGTACCTTGGTGTTAAAATCGTTTCTGACCATAAACTTGGATTGGACCGGAGTGGGTAAACCTAACATCCAATTTAATGTCCCAAATGGCTGGCGAGATTATGGGCGAGGCCAAACATGGAAAGCCAAATCCTGAGAACACCTGTCCAAGTGTTGACGGGCTAATAAGACTACGTTTTTTATTTTAATGTGCCGGTGCCCACACGACCAAACCTCCACAATTAGAGAGAAAGTTTTTCTTCCCTCTCCCCAGAGAATACTCCCGAATTTTAACATCCCAAAGTTCAAACGAAGTCTTTTAAGGACTTGCTCAGATTAGAAACCAAACATCCCATTTAATGTCCCAAATGGGTGGCGAGACTATGGGCAAGGCCGAACATGGAAAGCCAAATGCTAAGAACATCTTCTCGGACACCTTAGTGGTGACATGACGGACAGTAATATAATCTTGAAGGTAGGAAGTTGTGTGGTCATAAGATCTACTAACTTTACAATAGGCCCTCCATTAGAATTATGCCACATGTACATATGCAGCAGGATTCAAAATGCTCGATCAAAACCCCGAGATCTACGGCCCTTCTTTCCAACTCCTCCTCCTCCTCCTGTTAAATTAAACTTGGGAATTGCTGTGTGAAATTAAATTCACCGGTCAACTGCGTCTCTCCTCTTTCATGGCGAAGGTATCCCCACCATATGATCTCAACCGAAGTTGTCACCGGTCATGGAAATGAAATTAAATGAACTCGTGTGCATTTATTTGCTGAGTCGCCATAAGATTATTCTCATATTTTTGGGGGTTAATATGTTTTCTGAGTTTAATTTAATTTGTATTTGGACAAAAAGAAGAAGAAGAATGTCGGAGGACCGGTAATAGAAAGTCCTTCGTCCAAGTTAAATATTAGTATATGCAGGGAACATCAGTCATCTGCTGTTGTGATTCCCACAGTTTTAAGACATGCAGTTCGTGCAATCTTAACGAATATATTGCATTTTCCCACCTAATTAATAATTTAAGAATATGTGCATTGAAAGTCCTAAAACTTGTCATAAACATGCAATTGAGTCATAAAACTTTAAGAAAATATAATCGAGTCCTAAAATTTATCACGAAAGTGCAATTGAATCCTAAAACTCTTAAAAAATGCAATCAAATCCTAAAACTTGCCATAAAAGTGCAACCGAGTCCTAAATTTTTAAAAAGTGCAATCAACGGATGGACTTGATTGGACCAATTTGATAAGTTTTAGAACTTCCAAATGCACTTATCCCATAATTCTAAATCATTAAATCATTCTTGCCCTTATTTGATGAGCTAGCTCGTGTGAGTGATGAAGTGGTGATAGTCCTATATTAATCATAAAATAGGGTCAAAGGTGGATTTCATGTATAAAATAAAGGCAATTTACAAAATTTACTTGTAAAATATTCGTCGATTGCTAAAAATTTTCCTCTCCACAATTCTACAGGATTGACTTAGTAGTTAAGGAGCATATCTATGTATGTAAATTAGGTTAGGGCGTAGCCAAGTCATGCTGCTCGTGAGCTACTTGAGTTTGACTAATAGTTAAACTCACATGTTACTTGAACTCACTTCTATTTTTTTATTTTTTATTTTTATTTTTTGAAATCGAGGAAAGCTCGAAAAGTTTGAGTACTTAATTCTAGTCAAGCTAGTGCCCGAAAATACTTGAGTAGTCGAGAAGTTATAGTTTGAGCACAGGTGTGAACTCAAGTTCAAGTTCCATATAAAATCTATCGAAATACCAAGCTTAGTCGAGTTAAACTTGAACTCATTGATGATTTCTCCGAGTCAAACTCGAGCTTGAAGAATCACGCTTGATCGAGCTCGAGCATACCATCAAGTATATGTAAATTGAGTTGAGCTCGAGTATTGAACTTTGTCAAATCGGCTCTGATTCAGGTATATCCCCGAAGCATGCACACAACACATACTCGATTTCCCCCTCCCAAGTAAATATCTACAATTCTAACAATCTAGAATTTGACTCCACTACCTAAATTAATGGATTACCTCACGAGACCGTCGTCTACCTTCTTCTTCTTCTTCTTCTTCTTCTTCTTCTTCTTCTTCTTCTTCTTCTTATTATTATTATTATTTCTTTGAGATCTTGAGCTGTGCAATGTATGCCTTCACAAACCCTAGTGGAAAGTCCATCGAACTTTCAACCGGCAAATTTGTCAATGGAAATAACTGGTTGACCTACGGTTTTGCGTCACTGTGAAGTTTTCTTTCTTTCTTTTCCTTTTTGTCTTCGCCCTTTTGGCCATTTTGTGAAGTCCAGCATCATTTGACTTCGTCGCTGATTTTGAGTCAAATTGGGCATGCTTGACATTATGAAATGTTGGACTCCAACGTTAACCACACATCAAATAAGGTAGGCCTCACCGTCTATTATCCTTTACCTTTTTGTGGAAAATCTTTTAACACAGCATAAGAGCGCATTCACGTAACTGTGTTGATCACACAATATCTCGTGGTTTGACGAAGTCCTTTAAGTACTTAGACCTTATCCTCTAACCGATGTTACGCATTATAAAAAGGAATACTAGAGGGCAAGGCCAAGTATATTAAGATGTGGGTCTATAAAATTAGCACGCTAAGAAATGTGGCATGCTCTCGTCGAATGTTAACCATGAGCCACTTATTTAAATTGTCCACTCTTATCGTGTGTTACAAATAAATCTGAACAAATCATAATCGAACTGACTTTTCAATACGTGACAGTGACGTGACAATGATGAGATCCGAACTCTCCCAACCATGGCGGCATCTATCATCCTCAGGGATGGCGATGGAGCTTGGTGGGAGGCCAACCGTAGCATCCCTCGTCCCCGCCCCGGAACAAGTGAGAAGGCCCCTTATTTGGCCAATAATGCCCCCACGAGGGGGCCAAATTTACATGCCTCATCCCGGGGGAGCGCTCGGGTGTCGCCGTTAATTTCTCTCGCTCTGTATTTATGTTGAACTTAACTTTAATTTCTATAAAAAAAAAAAGTTTGTTTAAATTTGGTGTCCAGCAATTCGTTGATCTTTGAAAATTGAAATTACGACTCGGGGTGCTTGCCTCAAGGAATCCAGATTGGAGGTCGCTTGAAGCGACGGTCTCCTCTTTGCACGTGCTACGCAGTTGGACCATCGTGCAAATTAAACTTTGTTCACTACCAAGGAAAGGCCATTTCACGACGGCCTAAAGGCCAAAAGGTGTGGGGAGATATTGGAAAGAGCCGTGGAGAAAAGCCGAAAGGGGCTCTATATATCGAAGGAAAAACCACTTGCACCAATTAATCTCCAACCGTGTGAAGAAGTCTTCTCGGTACATGAACCTTTACTTACAACGCTCAATCCGTCCATACAAAGAAAGGGCAAAAGCCACACAAAAAAAATCCTAAATTATACTCACCGTGACACATATTTATCTTAATTTTTTTTTGTGATACCAAAAATCTCTAACTTGTACATGTGTGACACATTTACCCTCCATCAAAATTCTGTCAATGAAAACCGCTAAAATCTGCCTATATAAATGTCAGAAAACAAACAATGTTGACATAATTCCTACGTAACTCAAGTGAAATAAAAACGATATTATTTTGACTGAAAAATCATCTAACGGAACCTTGACGGAGAGTAAATATGTCACATAAGTACAAGTTTGGGGTTTTTAATGTCATAAGAAAAAGTTTAGGGTAAATGTGTCACAGTAGGTATAATTTGGGGTTTTTGATATTACAAAAAAATTCAAGATAAATATGTCATATAGGGCATAACTTAAGGTTTTTTTATGACTTTTTCCTTTCAAACAAACCATTGCCAAATATGTAAAATAGAGCACATATTGCTAGTATCGGAAAACTTTAGACATATGATCTTATCTATCTTCGATTTGAAGATTACGATTATCCATTGTAGAAGTCGTTTGTATAAAACATTTTCCACACCGGTGAAGTATGCTATAATTGCACAAAAAAGAAAGTCCAAGAAAAAATATAGAAAAAATTGGATTTGAGCTGTCCATAACCCTCCGATGCTGCCCATGTGTCCACCTTTGGAAGGATGTGAGTTTACGATAAAAGCACACTGAAATTTAGAGCATCCAAATTTAATTTTGTAATGTACCATTTATAAAACGACAGGACATATTAAAATATCCGAATTTTGTCCTTAACAGACTTTGCTAGGCTAACGATCTTTGAGCTACTATAAGAGAGTAATAAAATATTGTGAGCCATAAATTCTTAAAAAAATAGACTTTATAATAATTGATAATTATTTATTATTCATTTTTTCGATTAATATCACAAAAAATCCTAAACTGGTACACCTATGATAAATTTACCCTACGCCGGTTTCCGCTGCATTTTATCATCATATTGCTAAGTTGGATTAAACGTGGCGACAGTTGACAGATGTATCAATTTGTGATTTTACCTTCTATTTGTCACAGATATATCAGTTTGTAATTTTTCATGGTATTAATCCAACTAAACAGAAACTAACGAAGGGTAAATTTTTCACAAATATATCGATTTGAAGATTTTAGTGATCAAAAATTTAATTTTAAATAAATTTATCACAAATATACAAATTTGAAGTTTTTTCGTTATATCAACCTTTGTTTTTCCAACTGTCAACATTCCTTATATATATAAGCTGCTTCAAGAGCACGGTTCTCTCATTTTCCCAATCCGTCGATCCCAACCCACACATCTTTATGGAGGATCAGGCGGTGGTTCTGTATTCCGCGCCGGCCATCGGCCACCTCACACCCATGGTGGAGCTGGGCAAGCTCCTCCTCGCCAACCGCCCTTCTTTCTCCATCCACGTCCTCCTCCCCAGCCAGGCCTACGACGGCGGCACCGTCTCCCCCTACATCGCCGCCGTCTCCGCCGCCTACCGTTCCATCACCTTCCACCACCTCCCCCCCACCTCCCTCCCTCCCGACTACTCCACCACCTCCCCGCACCTCGAGACCCTCGCCCTCGAGCTCCTCTGCCTCAACAGCCCCAACGTCCACCGTGCCCTCGTCTCCATCTCCAAGACAAGCCGCGTCCGAGCCCTCGTCATCGACTTCTTCTGCGCCAACGCCCTGCCGGTCGCGCGCGGCCTCGGCATCCCCTGCTACTACTTCTTCAGCTCCGCGGCGGGCGGCTTGGCCAAATTCCTTCGCTTGCCCGTCCTCCACAGGACCACCACCAAGAGCTTGAAAGACCTCGACACCGTCCTCCGCTTCCCCGGACTGCCGCCGTTGCTGCCCTCGGACATCCCGGACCTGTTGCAGGACCGTAACGACCGAGCCTACGAGCTCTTGCTGGAGAGCGCGACGAACATGCTGATGGCGTCAGGGATCATAGGGAACACGTCGGAGAAGCTCGAGGAAGAAGCCGTGAAAGCCATAAAGGACGGCAAGTGCGTGCCGGATGGGCCCACCCCTCCGCTCTACTGCATCGGACCGTTGGTGGCGAGCGGGGATGGCGGAAAAGCCGGGAGCGGCGGCCCGGGCAACGACACGCCGGAGTGCTTGACATGGTTGGACTCGCAGCCGAGAGAAAGCGTCGTGCTCTTGTGCTTCGGGAGCCTCGGGGCGTTCTCCGCCGAGCAGCTGAAGGAGATAGCGACCGGGCTGGAGAGGAGCGGCCAGCGGTTCCTGTGGGTGATCCGGAACCCGGCCACCGGCAAGGGCCACAAGGCAGTCTCCACAGGGGAGCCGGACCTGGACGCGCTGCTCCCCGAGGGCTTCCTGGAGCGGACCGCAGGGAGGGGCCTCGTCGTGAAGTCCTGGGCCCCGCAGGTGGCGGTGCTGAACCACGGCGCGGTGGGCTGGTTCGTGACGCACTGCGGGTGGAACTCGGTTCTCGAAGCCGTGTGCGCCGGGGTCCCGATGATCGCGTGGCCGCTCTATGCGGAGCAGCGGCAGAACCGGGTGTTCATGGTGGAGGCGATGAGGGTCGCGCTGCCGATGAAGGAGGAGGGGGACGGGTCGGTGAGTGCGGCGGAGGTGGAGCGGCGAGTCCGAGGGCTGATGGGGTCGGAGGGCGAGGCCGTCCGGGAGCGAATGCGGTACCTCAAGGAAGAAGTGAAAGCGGCGGTGAGTCCCGGCGGGTCGGCTCAGGCGGCGGTGGCGAAACTGGTCGAGTCGTGGGACATCGTTTGAGCTTTTGGCCTTCTCCAACAAGTAGTCAAAGGCTAAAGCTGACACGGAACCAAGAACGTGTCCTTGGAGTGCGTGCCCTAGAGAAAAGACAAGAAGGAACAGTAATGGTGGGGATGTGATAGTGTTCATCTACACCGTTTTGATGTGACTCTTAAGTAAAGTTTCATGCGACATGCTCTGTTTCGGATTGGTAGGATTCAGTTCGCGAATGAAACATTCTCCGGGTGTATTAAGAACATTTGACTGTATTCTATCACTAAATCCGATGTATTATTAATAGGGACTGCAATTACGATAATCTCCTCATTATTCTATCGAGATAGTTCTCGACACTTTTAGGATCGGCCCTTATTTCATTACGGACGAATTCTATCGAATGACATCATGTGGATAAACTAGAACATGTGTTTTTTAGTGAACAAATGACGAAGGTCATAGACAATATTTATGCTACGATCATAACAAAAGGCGTAGGATTTCATTCAGAGTGTGCAATAGGTGGCGATGCTCTAGAATTTAAAGAATAGTATGCATGTTTGTGTTGCTCAAGGTTAATATCATGGAAAATCCAAAAATGGTATATTTATACTAAATTTACCTCAAATTAATTTTTTAACCATCAAAAATCATAAACTTGTATATCTATGATAAATTTACCACAAATTAATATTTTGGCCATCAAAAACCCCAAACTGATGCATTTGTAACAAATTTAACCTCCATTAAATTGGATTAATATCACGAAAAATTACAAACTAGTACATCTGTGATAAACAGAGGGTAAAACCGTAAAATAGTACACCCGTCAACTGTTATGTGTTATCCAACTCAGCAATTTGATGGTAAAATTTAATGGAAACTAATGGAGGGTAAATTTATCACAGGTGTAACAATTTTGGGTTTTTAGTGGTAAAAAAATTAGTTTGAAGTAAATTTATCACAAATATACCAGTTTAGGGTTTTTCGTGATATTCACCCTAAATTTAATCAGCCATGACTAAATAACTATTGCAATTGGCCAGAATAAACTACGCATCCATACTTAGCCTAACATCAGAAAATCGTGAACTTGATGGTTGGTGATGCAATTCAGCCAAAAGCTTCCTTGACTTATTGGTTTTTATCAAGCTTTCTGCTAACCCCAGTCTTGCCCTCGTCGGCAGTGCTCCGGCGAACTTCCGACGAAACCTTTGGCATGACCAGGCGCTTCCCATCACCACGAACCACTGGGATTAGAGGGCACGTGATTTCGACACTTCATTCGAAACGCATGCTTTTGCAAAGTCGGAGTCGCGGACCGGTGAGTAGGCATATACTTCTCACCAAGATATGCATTTCTCTAGGAAGATATGGGGTCGTAGACTGTTGCATTCTTGCTGTAATATCGGAGAGCTTCCCATGGACACCAAAGTTAACACAATTTGATGCTCTCTAGAAAGAGGTATGAGTGCTTGAAGTAGGCAACCTAGGAGCTGAAATTTTGGAAAACTGATGTGGTCCACGGCTCGTCCGGTCCGTCTCGTCGTTGAATTGCGACGCCATTTTTCGTCGTTGCAATCAGCGGTGAGCGCACTGAGTTCTGTAAATTTTCTTAACTTGAAAAGATATTTGAATTTTTTGCTGATTTCTAGAAATTACAGAAGTCCTGGAAAATCCAAGAAATCATGATGTGAATTTATAAAAATTGTATAAATTGAAATATATCGGAATTTGGGTAGTAGAAATTTTTTTAATTGCAACCTTTGGCTAGTCCGGTGCTACTTTTAAAGTACTTGCCATTAGGGTTGAGCGGTTCCAAATTTTTTACAGGTTCCTCATTTTTTGGAACCTGGAACCTATTCGTCGGAACTTAAAAATTAGAACCTAGAACCTACCTTGTCACAGGTTCCAGGATCTAACGGGTTCTTTTTTTTTATTTCATTTTTAATTAAACAAAACAAAAATAAACGCAACAATACTGAACAAGCTTGTTATTCACCAAGGAAAATACAAAAAACTAGTTTTACTGGCATTACGATTCAAATAAATACAATTAAAATGAGAAGTCATTATGTGAATCGATGCTAAAAGTGAATGGTTCAATATTCCGTACAGGTTCCACTTGGAATTTGCCCATGAGAATAGGTTCCTCATTTTTTGGAACCTGGAACCTGCCATATCACAAGTTCAAAGGTCATTTTCAAGGTCTACCCAGATTCCACCTATATTATTAATTGAACAATTGCAGTGAATCATCATCTTTAATAACCACCACTTACTATTATGATCCACTGACCACAACTTATATTTAGACACGCGAAGAATATGACACATTAACAAGTCATAAAATGAAAGCTCAAACTAGTGATTTCAGATTATATACCCATCATCTTGATGTAGCTAGCAAGGATCACCTAGAAGGGGGTGAATAGGTGATTTTAAACAATTTTGATAATTTATGCGGAAACAAAACAAATCACAGAAGAGTCTGAACAAAATTCAGATTCAAGACAGATTGTATAGACGGTGCTCTTGATGTGCAATGTGTGAAGTAAGAGATGAGGGATAGAAAATCTGAACACAAGTTTATAGTGGTTCGGCTTATAGCAAGCCTACGTCCACTCTCCCACGCTGACAGCCTACCGGCTGGATTTCACTATGTAATCAAGAGAAATTACAACTTCTGAGTGTTAGCACTCTTGTGTATGACAGAACTCTCTATCTCACACAATCACTCTTACAAAGTGTCCCTCAAGATCTTAATGTATGGCTCAGAAAGACAAGAGAAAAATGATCGGAGTATGCTCAGACTTTGGACTTGATGATTCTTGATTCTATTCTTCCTTCTGCTGCTCGTTGATCTCCTTAAATACTCCTCTACTTCCAGACTAGCCGTTGGACAGCTTTTAGAAGATCATCTTCCAATCTTCACATTGGACAAATTTGTATAAAAATGATTGAGTAGCCGTTGGATGACAGATTCTGAATCCCACTGATTATGGTCACCCATACAATCAGAATCTTGGTTTCCATAAGTAGAGCTTTATCCGTTGTAATGCATGCTTGTCGTAATCTTTGATTGTCAATCAATTTGATTGAGATCAAAGCTTTCCTTCCGTGAAATCCATACCGGATCACTAGCGTTGTGTTTCGTTACGATTCAACGCGTCGCGTCTTAAGAAATTCTGCGTCTGCATCAGAAGAACTTCTGCGTCTGCTTCTGAATAATTTCTTCGTCTGCATCTGAATAACTTCTGCATCTGCGTCTGAATAATTTCTTCGTCTGAATCTTCAGAACTAAGATTATGTGGGTCTTCAATAAGATATTTACCAGCTTGTAAAGTCTGAATAATTTCTTTCTGAGCTTCCAGAATAAACATACCTGGAATAAATTAGTTTAGAATAAGTATCAGATTTACAATAACATGGAAGGTTTTGTCAACTTCAAAATCAATAGAAGTTTTCCTCAACACATCTAACGCCATGAAACACCGCAGAATCACGTAAAAATATAGACCAAGAAAAAACAAAAAAACTTGTTTAGGTTTCAGGTTCCTGGTTCCAAGTTCCGCTTACCTATAACCTATAACATATCCGTCAAAACAGGTTTCCCAATTTTTGGAACCTGGAATCTATCCTGCATACCTTGAAATCTGGAACCTATAGGTTCCCACTAGTTAGGTTATCAGGTTCCAGGTTCTAGGTTCTGACCAAAACCCTAGAACCATGCTCACCCCTACTTGCCATATTAGAAAAGAACATATTTATTCACAAAAAAAATTCATATTTACAGCCTTAGATATGTTTTGGGCCATAGGGTTTTATGCCCATGGACCCAAAATCGGTCTCAGAGGACATTTTCATAATTTTCACCGGACGGGTTTTACGCCCAAGTGAATTGATGCGGTGAATACTTTTGAGATGTCGAATATAGTTTTTAATATTATTTATCATTTTTCTGTAAAAATTGTTTTACATGGTTTTTATTATAATTTATCATTTTTTGTGTAAAAATTGCATTACAGGTATATTGGGAGGTTTTTCTTATGTTATGCCCTGGCAGGTGTAATTTATCATCTTATAAAGTTGGATTTTTCAAGTTGGTTGTATTTTTTGACCAAAAAAAAAGTTGGTTGTTATTTTAAACATGCATCCAAAAATGAAAACATGGGTACGTATTGAGATATTGTATATGTTCATATTCCGATTTTGTTTTGGAACTTAATCATAGCTAATGTGATTTTCAGAGTTTAATAACAATCAGTGCGATTTCTAGAGGTTCAATAGAGCCAATGAAGTTTCTAAGCCTTATCATCTGTCAAAGCGCGACCACAATGTTTTCACATGTATATGTTTTCATGATATGGAAATGACCTTCGATAAGCAATTTGCATTATTGGCTTAAAAGTAATTTTGATGTACCGCATAAGTAACTTAAAATTGCATCCTTCATTGTTTAATTATTGAATGCTAAGTTGAACAAGCCGAGTGCACACATCATGTTCGATTTTAACATGCCGGGGCGAATACGTGACCCCAATGTGTTAAAAGAGAGAGAGAGAAAGATAGAGAGAGAGAGAGGCCCTTTATTGGGTGCTCCGAACATATGTCAGTCCAGTGCACCTGAATCTTAGATCATGTAAATCCCATGAGAAACGTACCAAAACACAAGACCACCATGATGTAGGAGGCTAGGAGGCATTGAGCCAATCCTCGCCAGAGGCCGAAACAAGGGTCATGGGCTGAATCATGTCACCGAAGGCCGAACGAGTGTTGAATCATTTGCTCGTGACCAAGTTCCATACATTGGCACAGTTAGCTTCCACAGCATAAAGTAACAAGCCACTTCCAGAGAGCAAATATCCACCCTAGATTCATGAATTCACAAAGTTAAGAAGCAGCAGCAAGTCTTACAAAGTGAAAGCATCCATACCGCCGAACCCAATCTTTCTGCATCAGCACCTTCCCCAGGACACTGCACTAACCCAACCAACAAGGCAAATGAAACGGACACTACTTGATTGATTTCTACCACTTTTTACACTTGGAACAACCTAAAATTTTCTGCATTGAACAGGTAATGAATTTCTCCTAGGATATAGAATGCCGCCTGCGTCTCGTGGACGATCTGGAAGATTTGGTATCTGCAGGAACCACAGACGTTGGGCTCTGAGAACTCCCAGACGTCTCGGAGCTCTTGTGCTCTCCATGCCCCTTGCCGACAGGCCACAGTCTATCGAATATCCTCCTGGATCTTGAGGGAAGCAACTGGGCCCCACTTCGGCTGTTCCTGCAAGCTTTCTTAGCCAGCTTCCCCTTTTTCCTTGCATCCCCATCCTCAATCTTGATGCGGCTCATCTGTTTCTCGAGCTTCCTGCAACTTTCCACGGTCATCTTGTCGGATTCTTCGTCGGTGTTCGTCGTAGAGCACGAAGTGTCCCGCTGAGTGCTGGTGAGGGCTTGAGCCCCTCTAACCTGCTCGAAATAAAGAACTTGGACGACAACCCGAAGTGGCAGACGTTCATTTTGTGCAGCATGGATGGATGCCTCCATGGTCAGTTTCTTGACATCCATCAACCCACATATCCTTTTTCTTTCGGATTTTGTCAAGCCCTGATGCTCCTGTGGCCCAAAAAAAATTTATCAGACGTATTCCCTTCTTTTCATATGAATTGGAGTAGGTGCTCCACCAATTTCATTTGCTAAGTGATGATAAGTGCATTCTGTGCAAAGAGATTATGTGGCATGCTGAACCAGAGGAAAAGAATGAGATAACAGTTTGCAGCAAAGAATGAGCGCTTCAGGTTAATAGTCAAAGTCAGACACATCAGAGGAAAACCAAATGAGATAACAGTTTGCAGCAGGATTGATAGAGCACAAGATCTTCATCAAAGATAACAAAGTATAGACTTAAATAAACTCTACACTATCGTGAAAGCAGTTCATTCAATAGTGCAATTTCAGCATCAGATTGAAACATTTTCGACTCTATTCGTACTGAAGGAGTACCATCCCTCAAAAGACAATCTTAAAAACAGATAGAGAGAGAGAGAAAGCTAAGCATCTAAAATGAACCAGCTGTGATGAATCTGAGAAACGTTACCTTCAGATATACATCAATTGCTCTGTACAAGGTATCATGAATCGGTCTCGCTGAATCAGGAATTGACTGTGATAACTCGATGAAACTTGATAGTGACAGATTGGGATCATGTGCTATTTCAACGAGATAGCCATCTATCAGTTTACCAACATTTAACAAAGAATTATGCTCCAAAAGGATCATCCCGTTTCCAATTTCATTATTCTTGATGCCATAATCCCTGCCATAATTTCCATGCAATAGATATTGCTTCAGAAGGCACTTCACCAATTCTACATCATATTTTGTGCTTTGTGGAGCCCAAGATGGAATTAACAAATCTATCACTGATGCCTCATGCAACTTCAGGCTAACTCTTTTCACCAATTGTTCCCTTGCCAAACCATCTGTTCCCACCAAGGTAGCCACTTTTAGCAGTTTTAGCAAAAAACTACAAGAACCAGAATTAACATCAGATGGCAACAAAGCAATGAGAGTTTCAAGAAGAGATTTGTTTCTAAATTGGTTGGCATCTGAGACCAAAGCATCAACAGAATCCGGCAGCCATCTGACAGCATACGTTCTGAGAGCCTCTCCAATCACATTCGCATCCATCCGTCCTTTTGACTTCACTGCGACGATCACTCGCTTGAACAGATCAATATCCAGCTCACATAGATCTTCAATCCACCAATCTTTGGGTACAGATTCCATTCTCTCCTGAAACTTAATCCCCTCCTCAAGAACTCTATCTGCCGAAGCTAATTTGCGATTGTGTGTGTATGACCAATTAACATTTGCAGGATCGATAGATGTCTTTGAGGCAATAGAATCTATACATCTCCCAACTACCTTGAGGTCATCGGACCATGGAAGTAGAGACCTTGTAGTTTGAAGAACAATGATGGAATCTTTCCAGCTCCGAAAGATACTGGAATTGAGAAATACCTCGATTTTGAAAATCAAGTTACCCCTATCAACATCCTCAGTCATCTCAAGGTATTCGGCTGCACAACGAGCAGCCACAACATTGTAAGCATTAAGAGTAACCGTCATCCCATAACAGAATTTTGCACAAATCTCAAAAGCTTTTGGTCCTCCAGGAAAATCAACCAAATTAATTTCATCAGAATTCTCCCCGTTAGCCTTCAGCACTAACTTCTGCATGCGATAGCTCTTGGACAAGAGAGGGAACTGCAAATGCGTTTGAAGAAAATAGATCAGAGCAGCTAGAAAAGGGATGTACATGGTTTGTGCATGACAATGGTCACGAGACAAATTTGCAAATAAAATCAGATGAACTTCAAAAGTTATGTAAAAACAATTGATGCCTTCAACTGCTGTACGACATCATGCCATGGTCCTGTTACAGTAGAAGTCAGAAAAATGACAGGGGCAAAGATCTGTCATTATTTTCGAATTAGATCATTGGTTTGATGCCTTTCTTGGGGGAAGGGGGTGCATATACCATACTGAGTCAGCTTCAGTGACTAAAAATGAATGATTTAAGATTATGAGATAGGCAAATTCACACCCTTAAAATTCTACTGGTAATTGGTAATGTCTATGCTAGCTTTCACGATTTCATGTTCTTATACATCAAATGCAAAAATGAGCATCAAATTGTGATGAGGCAGATGTGATATCAAAATAAACTAGTCCTACATACAGGGGAAAAGAAATAAATGCTGAGACAACATTCTCTAGCACACTAGAGGCAGCATCAAAAGATACAATCCTTACCTTATGAAGGTAGAACTTAACCTCACCAACACTTATGGCAATGTCCGCCGCCAGTTCCGCAGATATATACCTGCATCAGTACATTCACAACGCTTAGCTGACAAAGAATATCAATGAACGAAAAGTGTAATTGAAAGTAGCTTTATGGTAACAAAAACAGCAACTGAAACTCCAAGAATCAGTGTAAGGTTGACTACAGAATCATGCCATTAGGACGAAGGAAGAAGCATATCTTTTTAATATGCACCGTCCAATATATACATCGGAAACGCAATTGATGAAAATAGATCTGCTTATTTTACATTTACAACTTGTATAATACAAGTGCTTATTGGGAATATCTGCATCTCTATTAGTGAGCACCTACCGTGCTTGATTCATAAAGTTAGTCAATGGATCCTGCCAGTTACAAAAATAATATTAGTGAATTGGTAGGTTTTTATCTTAGTGCGAGATTAGATTACCCATTACACATTTTGTTGTGTTATTGTTTCTCATGGCCTCGTCCAAGCATAGTCAGTACTTGTGTTTTAGTTAACCTTTGCAACTCTGTGCCTCCGGGGTGTTGTGTCTTATTTCCAAATCAATCCAATTTGAATAGTCATGCACTTTTATTGCCATGACACGAGAGAAAACGCCACCAAACTGAGCTACCGGCAGGTTACATTTTCCTCTTGCAAGTGGAAGCACGTTTTTACTAGCAAGAATTTCTCTTTTGACGCAATCAAATGAAGGAGGACAGCAAAACAACCACTTAAAACATCTTCCCCTCTCTGTTCTAAATAATGTGAGATTCAATGCGCATACCGGTTCCTATTAAAGTTCATCCATAATGATTGAGACCAAAAGACCTCGACCTCGTGTTAGAATCATAGCTCATTATTCTCCAAGGAAAAAAGAATTACTCATTCTGATGATTAAAGGCCTTGGCCACCCCATGTGACTTTTTCCCCCGTTTGGACCACTAACTCATAAAAAGGGAAGTTCAAAAGCTGGACCACAACCTCAATGGCTACAGATCCCCCGCATTGTCCAGGAAAGAAAAGTAACCTTTTCTCTCTTTTCTATATATATAATACCAACACAATACTTAATCCTAAATTTGCACAGCTTCGGTCCAATTATTAACTCGAGTTCATAGTTTACAGCTAAATTCTTCTTGAGGAGGCATTTCACTCCCATTAAATCAGCAGACAGAGAATCACTGCCAGTCTGAAACAGAAGTTGAATACTTGTTCCCAAAAAGAGATGCGCTGTCCCAAGTACTGAAATGCCCCCCAAAAACGAAGACGCAATGAGCCCATAAGAACCCACAAGCCCCCCACAGAAAGCGCATGGACAATATGTTATTACAAAAACCGAGGGCGATCAATGGTTATATTAAGACAAGAAAACAACACAAAAGTACACGCACAGCTCATATCATGCTCGCAGAGACAGAAACGTAAACGGGACTGGTCCGAAATAGAATAAACAATGAAGCGTTCTCATCTCACCTGATAGATTTTCCGTCTGCTAGGAACGCATCTGGCTTCGATCCCAACTTCATGAACTTCATTTTTCGCAATCTTTTGCACAAGAACAGAGCAACCCTTTTTTTGCCTGTCGGAAGGTGGCCACGAGAAAAGAGAACTCTTTCGTCACACAGAAATGGCGAGTTTCGAGCCCATACAAGAACCGACAGAATCTGAAAACCGCCGACACGCTTTGTGCCGCAAACTATCTTGCTCGCTGGAACGAAACAGAGAAAAAAAATTCTTCCTTGAACGAGCAAACCCGTCACAGAGACAGTCCCACCAGACTCGAGACCTTCATGATCCTTCTAACGGACACCATTCCAAGCAGAGAATGCGAGAGAAGGAGCTCTCGTTCGCTAGAAACGAAGATATTGGGAAAAGGACAATGCTATGAGGAAGAACACGCAGAGCAAGAGACTGCCTTTTATCTCTTTTGCCAGAGCGAAGGAGGAAAGAACTCGGGAGTCGCAGGGGAGGAGTGAAGGACAAGCAAAGAAAGGCGGTTGAGCCAAGTTGCTCAAGACATCAATGGGTTCAGAGAGAGAGAAACGGAGAGAGTTCGTACATGCACAGTGAGCAATGATGGGAATAGAAATATGGGCAAAAAGAAACACCCTTTGCGGAGTAAACGGGAAAGAAAACAGCCCACAAGGGCAACTTCGCTAGAGGAAAAGTTGGTGAGAAATATGGCGTCACACAGAGAGAAGGGTCTCAATCGTATGAAGTGAAATCATAAATTCTCGCCGCCTTTGCTTTAAATCGTCCTGATCCGCCCCGAAGATCAGCCCTCCCTCCTCTTTTCCCCGTTCCGGGCTCGAATCTCGATGCCCCACACCAGTCACCACCCCCCTCCCCTGCCTCTCTCCCTCTCTCTCTCTCTCCCTCTCTTAAGAAAAAACACACAACGCAGTTCCCTATCTCTCCCTATCTCTCTCTGGGTTGCGAGCTGTAACGACACCTGCAGCTTCTGTCCCCTCCCCCTCCGTGGCTCTCTCTCTCTCCCTTCCCACCACTGGTCCTGAATTCTGCAAGGAAACAGAGCAGAAAAACAGAGAGAGGGAGAGAGGGAGGGAAAGGGCGTTGTTGGGACGTATTTGTCGCGAGTGCGCGAAGTGTTGGTAGTGGGACTACCGGGGCGAGCGTGCGTTAATGGCGATGCGTATAGGGGAGGGCCAAAAGCGAACAGTAGAGCTTACAGCTACACAGAGCAGTACAGGGTGGCTCAGACAGAGAGAGAGAGAGAGAGAGAGAGAGCAGGGGACGACTTTTTGCTTTGCTTTTGCGCGAGAAAATGGAGGTTAATGCACGCCAAAACCACTTCGTGGACCGTTTTGCCCTCCGCTCTTGCACCTAATTACGTTGCCCCCGCCCTTGCCGTGTCCCCCCGTGTGGCGTGACGCTATGCGCGGTAGCGCTGTGCCTTTTGACTCTTTTTTTTTTTTTTGGGTGGCCTGTTTGTTTGGGGATTTTTTTTTATTATTCGGTTCGGGCTTTAATTCGGGCAGGGAATTTTGGCTCTAATTGCAAAAGGGTCAACCATTTCATGTGGAGAGGGAAGAAAAATTTGGGTCAATTTCGTTTTTGACCAATGAATGATTCTTATTTTTCTCCTACTAAGTACAAAAAAAAAATAGAGAAATTCTTCTTCTTTAGGGCTCTCGCCCTTTTTCTTGAGGTACAAGAGAGAGCAAAAACTCCAATGCGCTCTCGTTTAAAATAAATTAACTCTTTGGAATCACGAATGTCCTCGTAGAAAAATGGTTCGTTCCAATTGGCAATCTGAGATGTGTTATAGAACTGTTAAAGTATTAGTGCTTCGAAGGGGAAATATCGAGAGATATCATGATTCAAAGGAAGGCGGAACTATTTTATGGATCCTCGGGATGGACATCGAGGTTTCCATTTTCCGAAAGATCGTTGCTCTCGTGCTTTGGCGGGTCTACGAGATCCTTTTCGAAGACCTGTGTTGTGTCGATGGGATATCTATATTGATCCGACCAATTGCGTAAAGCCCGAGTAGCGGAGGAATCGGGGAAAGGACACGGGAAAAGACAGCCTTTCCACCGGAGCATCGGTATAAAAATGCAATAAATGTCAAAAAATTGTTACGGTTATTCGACAAGATGTGCCTTTTGTAGGTTGTTATAATCAATACTATGCTGTTCCATGATGTGATCAGTTCTTTCCATGATTCTCTTGTTGGAGACAGAACTTATCTTTTCTGAAATAGATTTGTCAAGCAAGTGAAAGTGCCAATGCACCGTAAGGGTAGACATAGATAGGATTTAATATCGAGATGTCACATTGTTCCAACTTATCATTTTATTCGCGTACAAATGATTTAGGGATAATTACACAAATAGTTTTCGAACTTTGGCCCGATATGTACTGTCATTCCTAAACTTTCAATTTATTCAATGTGCTCCTTGAATCTTAACTTAACGTGCAATTTGGCCTCTGAACTTTTAAATTGTTCAATGTGATCCCTGATTTTTTTGCAAATATTCAATCTAATTTCTAGATTATATGAAATTATCTAATGTTATTTATTTTTAATTCAAATTTAGGGATAACATTTAATATATGTCAAAATCATCAGCTCCTTGCGTTTTGTTCCAAAAGAAATTGTAGAGCTTGTCAAGCAGTAATCGGTGTCAGATGGACTTGGCATAAGGAAATTGCACGCCAGATTCCTCGCCAGCAAGTAGCAAGTAACGTGCGAATTAAGTTCTGGTCAGTCACAATTTATTGAGGGACACTTCGTTTTCAGGGTAGATGCGACCCTCAACCATTAAAACGATTGTACCTTTGGCATTGACTAGACTTGTGCGTACCTGCCTTGAATCCGATCTCTTCACCTTCATGATCGAAGAAATGAAAAGCAGAAACACCTTTGATCTTACTGCTCAAACGGAAAAGGAGTTGCTAATCGGTGATCAATTGGGAATTGGTCTTTACTCATGAATTAATGAAGAGGTCATTGCCAATTCGATGCGGGGCGTTTTGTTTTTCAGCGTTTGAAATGAGCCTTAAGGTGTTACAAACTCTCTTGATTTCGAGTATTGACGGCCCCAATCTTTGCTCCTACTGTCTAGTGACACTTCCCTCATATCGGATGTGTAAATAGGTTCAATCATGGTTCCCTATCCTATTGTTTGCCATGAGCCATACTTTGTCGGAGTTCTCTTGCTATGGCGATCACACAATCGCTCTATATCCTCGTAGACAAAGTTGGCTTGTCTACTAACCACTTTCCCATTGGAGGGGAGCTTGGTTTTAACATTGACTATAATGACCAGTCTCTCTCAACATGAGCTAAACTCTAAAAGAACTAATGAAATTGTGACCATAGGGTGGATCTTTACTAATGAATCACTTAGTAAACCTTCTCCCATCTATGGTGACTTGGGGCGGTTGTTCATTAGAAACAAGCCGATACAATATTGAACCAAAGATTGACTGAGTAGATGTGTCATTTGAAATTGGGCTAGATGATTGCGGGGAGTGATTGTCATGGACAAAATGCTCAAATAAGGAGCGGCTTCCTTTTGCAGAAATCTCGTATATGGTCAATGACTATAATTAAAGAATAAGCCAAATCACATATCGAATAGAGAGTGTGTCCTAAGGCTTTCTAGGTTAACATTAACGAGGACGTTAGTGTTATGAGGGGAAAAGTGTCAAAAAAGTCCTAAATCTTTTGCATTTGTGCTAATTCAGTCCTAAACTTTTTATTTTTGTGCTAATTCAGTCATTTCGACTAATTTTCACCGGATTTTGTTGACGTGGACGCTGACCGGGCACCTGCGCTGATGTGGACAACTTTTAATAATATTTTAATATTTTTGAATTTTTATTTATTTATTTCTTTTCATTTTCTTTTTTTTTCCTCCCCTCCCTCCTTCCTCCAGCTAGTCGCTGGACCGGCAACTGGCTAGAGGTGCGACCTTGCCAGCCACTGGCAAGGCTAGCCCTCGCCTGATGGCCGCGAGGGCGGCCTCGCGCTGGGTGGCCTCACACTGGGCGGGCAAGACAAGACCTCGCCAGATCTGGCGAGGCATGCCTTTGCTATCGCTGGCGAGGGTGAGCCTCGCTAGTGGCCGGCGAGGTCGACCTCGCCAACCTTTGGTCTCTGACCAATCGCCGATCCGACGATCGGCAGGAGGAAGGAGGGAGGGGAGGGGAAGGGAAAAAAAAAAGAAAAGAAAAAATAAATAAAAATTCAAAAACATATTAAAATATTATTAAAATTTTCCCACGTCAGCGTCGGTGCCCGGTTGGTGTCCACGTCAGCAAAACCCGGGCCAAAATTGACCAGAAGGACTGAATTGGCACCAATGCAAAAGGTTTAGAACTGAATTAGCATAAAAAAGGGTTTAGGACTAAATTGGCACAAATGTCAAAGGTTTAAGATTGAATTGACACCAAAAAAAGATTTATGACTAAATTGACACCAGGCCTTGCCTAGGCGAAGGCTCCCCTCGCCGAGATGGGCGAGGGTCAGCTAGACCTCGCTTGTGGCAAGTGAGGCCAGCCAACGCCGCCATGGCCGGGGTGGCCGGTCACCGGAAAAAGGTTAAAGAAAGAAGAAAGAAAAAGAAAAAAAGGAAAAAAGAAAAAAAAATCAGAAAAAAATTTAAAAAATTGAAAAAATATTAAAATATTATTAAAAATTGTTCACGTTAGCACCGGCAGGGCCACATAGGCCTGCCGGCGTCCACTTCACCAAAATGCAGCCAAAATTAGCTAGAAGGACTGAATTGGCAGAGCAACAAAAGGTTTAGGACTAAATTGACACCAAAAAAAAGGTTTAGGACTAAATTGACACCAAAAAAAGATTTAGGACTAAATTGGCACAAATGCAAAAGATTTATGACTTTTTCCCATTTTTCCCCTCCAAACCCTACTTTTGGATCAAAGAGGGATTTGAGATGCGATACTTAAGTAAATAACTCACACAAGAGACTACAACTTAAAGTACTCCTTTGGTGGCTTAGCTCCAATGTAAAAAGGTAATGGGTGGAGTCGTAACGGATGATATCAAAGTCAGGTCGCCTCCGATTGATGTGAGATTTGTGGACATACCAGAGCCTTAATTAGATGACTCGGTGAGGATAGGGACTGCTTGACAAGAGAGGGTTTGGATCAGATGTGGCACCTTGCTAGCCTCTGTGATGGCGAAAAATGCGGAATGCACCAAATGACACTATGAATAATGGGATTTCTTGTTTTTTGGTATGAGAATAATGGGATTGACTATGCTATTTGGACATGCCCTAATTAGTAAGGGCGTTAGCGCCATATTATGGGCAATTTGTAACATCCCAAAAGCCACATTGAATGGGAGAAGACTTTATGAAGTATATTTAGAGTGTTAAGAGGTTAGATCGTTGTGGATCAAAGAGCGCTTATTGAGTGGTTTCTAAGTGAAAATTCATCCTCAAAAAAGTGACCAATTGACTACTTATACGTGGGAACTTGGCTCATGGCCGAAAAGCTCGTTACATAAGAGATCTCAAGAATAAGCAAATATCAACAACACTTAAGATCTCATGGAAATTAAGCGGATCAACATACAAAATGCACGCTCATTCATTGGTTTAATTAACAATATGGTCACCTTCCATATGTAACATGGCTGCAAGTATTCCTAAAAGTGCAACCGATGATGGTCATGTAGGCTTCCCGGTACCTATCAATAATGTTTAGATGAATCGGTTTCTTAACCTAAACCGAAAGAGTTTTCCTAAAAATCATCATTGATCGGTAACCATTGTGAGTCGCAGGACCGAAAATGAATATTATCAGCGCCCTGATTCTCCCCGATAACTTTTCCTTGTCCTACCCCACAACAAGGTAGACAAGCCCCATCCGATGGTCCCGGTGGGATATTAGGGCAAGAATATATAGACTAGGACATGCAAAATGGTCCCTTTTTGAGTTCTTGTGGGAAACTCAACGATAACAACTGATTGATAGACGTAACTTCGTCCTGATCTCTCCATGATGGTCCATCACCTATCTATCAAACGCATTGAACCATAAGCATTAAAACCATCTGTCCATCATTGTAACCAAACGGGCGCAAAATGAAGTTTTTCACAGCTTCAAAAGCTTTTGGGCAATTTTCTTCTCATTTAGCTGAGTTGGGTCAGTAGCAAATGACTTTTTTCTTCTTTTTGTTTTCCTTTTTATGCCAAAGAATGAGAAGGGATGAGTCAAAACACCTAAAGAGGGTGTGAGTTTTAGTTTCGTGGGAGCTGCATCTATGTGTGTGGGGAAGTACTTCTCAAAATTGTACGAGATTTGAATTAGCGGTCAGAGTAATGTTCTTTTTCAGCCTTTTCTCATCTTTTTGGTGTCTTGTATCACCGAGTGCCTCCGAGACATCCGTTAAACATACTCAATTTTCAAACCATTGATTGTGCATATCACAAGAACAGTCAGTGATTAGAAATTATGATATTTCCTTATTTGATTTCTTAACAAGTGCTCCGAATGCGCTTCTCAACAAAATCCTTTTCAGTAAGTCTCCAAATATTTCCTTAATTAACGTCATCTGTTGCAATTTAAAGCCATAAGCCAATGCCACCATTTTTTTTTTAAACTCTCCTAAACTGATATTTCATGAATCAATTGGCAAAGTTAAACATTCCGAATCCTTCATTATACTCATATTTTCTTAGTTAATATGGGGGCTACCAAGGTTACATTACATAAGACCACAACCAGACTTCTCCAAAGGGAGACCAAGGAAACAAAGTTTTAATGGCTCGAGGTTTTATAAGCCTCCATCAGTGAGTATCCTTGTTCACATTATGACAGGGTCCCTTAGTTAAGAACAACTTTATATGTGGTGAGGTGACGTTATTTGTCAGCGAGCTCGGACGTCTTTCTTATCCATAATAAATTATTAATCTGAGAATTAAACAAAAAAGCACTTGTCAAAGTCATATTGATCATCTGGTGATGCACCTGGTGGGTCTCGATGTCTATATTTTCGTGGATCGATAATCTATCGGTAGTGTTTTAAGTGATAGGGTACATACTACATACTACATAAAGAGATGGTTATCTTGGTGATCAATGAGTAATCTGCTTTCTATGAGATTGCGGGTCGATTTATGTCAGGAGCGAACCTTTAACGGCTAGTGCCATATTGCCTAGTTGCGGCATGTCTCGTGTGGATAGACTTGCGGGCCTCTAGCATCTCGGCGAAGCTATGATGGCAGAATAGTATAACTCATCTAAACATTTTGTAGCGATTGTGAGACCCTTATAGTAATGTCTAATGAGAGTAACTAGCACGAGATCCCCATTCTTTGACCTAAGAAGGTAAAAACGAAAAAAGTGATGGGGTACATAATTAGTTTCTACGTGTTCAAGTCCAATGAAAGTCTTCCACCAAGATGTAGCAAAAGGTTATAGGATTTGTATAAGCTCTAAAAATCTGTTCCTTCCTCGTCACTAGGCTGAGTGTCAACTTGGCCTAAACATGTAACTTATAGAAAAAAAATATTGCATGGTCTAACAATAATGTGGACCAAGCCTATATTCATTGCTGATCACTAGACCCACGATATGACTTACTTAGTTAATGGTTGAGATGGTATTGATATTTATGATTCATAGACCCTCATAAAGTCTTGGAGAATGTAGCAAAGTTTTCCGGTCATTGTTCGACGGTCTTTGTCAAGCTCGGGTTCTTTCCTTCTGTTCCTGGTCCCGGGTCTATTTCCCTAGAAAATCCATATCTTATTTTTGGTCCATCTCGTTACCCAATTGACCCCCCACCCCCCCTACCCCCGACCCTCATAAAGTCTTGGAGAATGTCACAGAGTTCATTCCCGGTCATTATTAGACGGTCTTTGGCGAGCTTGGGTTCTTTCCTCCCGTCCATGGTCCCGAGTCTATTTCCCTAAAAAATCCGTATCTTATTTTTGATCCGTCTCGTTACCCAATTCACCCCCCCTTCCTAGACCCTCATAAAGTCTTGGAGAATGTAACAGAGTTCGTTCCCGGTCATCATTAGGCAGTCTTTGTCGAGCTCGGGTTCTTTCCTTCCGTCCCCAGTCGCGAGCCTATTTCCCTTAGAAGAACCATATCTTACTTTTGGTCCATCTCGTTACCCACCCCAAAATTTAAATCCCTAGGAAAAGGATTGCCCGCAATCACAGCCAAAAGACGATCCCCCCCATGTGTGGTTCCAAATTGCCATCATTATTGAGACTTAGGCGTGGGGGGGCTAAACCATCATAAATAAATGATGACGACCAAAAACGGGGGCCCCCAAGCTCATGATGCCCCCATCTTATGTGGATGATCCGGCTCTTTTGCTTCGGCCATAATGCCATGCTGGGGACCATCTCAGTTCCCCCCATAATGCCCAAACCCTAATTTTCCAAAAGAACGTTATTACGGGCAATACGTGTTTGTTTTTGGGACAACAACGCTGGATGCCCTCTCCAGGTTCCATGCTCTTAAAAGGGTCGACATGATTGCACTAACTACTCGCCCCCCAACATCCATTTTCTCCGATTCCATGGACACGCTGCACTGTAGCAGGAAGAGAACAGGAAGATGGTGTGCTTATGGTGGTGGGCACATGGAGGGCACTGTTCACAAAAGTGTCTTGTTGGCCAACTACGCGGAAGATTCGTTTCTTTTCCGCGAAGTTGTTTTGTTGATTTCCTCGAACATTTTTAATGTGAATGCGGTTGCAAAAGAGTTTCCTGAACAGTCTGATAGATATGGAACGCAAGAAATTGAGCATCATCAACTGATTTGGGGGGGTTTCGGGCAAGAAAATTTTGCCCATCGAGACTGGCCAAAAATGGAAGTTGAAAAGGATTAAATAGGGCGGGATTTGTAAATGACTCGGTCCCCGAGGGCCCGAGTACGAGAGCTAGATATTTTACGTATGTATACATGGGAGATTTTTCGACCGAATGAGCGAATTCAGACGTGGCGCTTTATGCTTCACGAGGCCGATCATTGTTGTCCCTAATAAAACATTAGCAACAGATATTCTCCCGCATGTTCATTCCATGTCCTGAAACGTCTAACTTTTCCTTGTTTCGAATTTGGAACTCACGAATATTGATTTTTTCAAACGGTAGAGCGCCGCGCATCATTGTCGGGACATGACGTTTGAAGTTCGATTGCAGCAATTGTCCAAATACATACAAACATAGTATATCAAACTTACTGCATAGCCAAATTATCCTCCTCGATACGAAGTGCAAGTCCTGCACCATCATTTTGCAGCTTTTGTCCAAATCCAAGTGGGTGTTTGGCTCCAGCTCCGCCCTTTGTTCAGGTCAGGCGGTGCCCAAACCCTAAAGATTAGCTGCTAACCTCTCCTGATTAAATTCCCATCCCTAACTCAGGTCACAAGACGTACGACTACGAGCATATATTCGACCAATCTGCACGTTGGATGCCCTCATCTTCTGCAACATTTTTGCAGCTCGGCGATCCTCTGCACTGGCGGAGATCACGACCACTCCTCTTTTTCAGTTCCTTCTTTTGTCTGGAGGGCAGCGTCTGTATTACCTGCATCGTGAGGTCAACCTTCAAATATTCCTCGACACGTATAAATTAACAAAAGCACAGACACCAATGCATGCATGCACGCATGCAGAGGAATATGTGCGCTGTGAACTGCGAAAGTCTTGCCCCAACGCCCTCATCCCCCCACCCCCCCCAACGAACTCTCTCCCCATTGTGAAGGGCCCTTTTTCATCTGAAAGCAACTAAGCAGTTAACTTCGAAGTTCACAATCCAGAGTGCATGCAAACGTCAGGTGTCATCTCTGCGCGGATTGGCATTGAGAGAGAGAGAGCGCGAGAGAGAGAGAGAGAGAGAGAGAGAGAGAGAGAGAGAGAGAGAGAGAGAGAGAGAGAGAGAGAGATCAGCTTCTTTTACTTTTCCCAGAGAATGGTGAAGTACAGGGCATGGCTGCTTTATCTGATTTCCTAGCTGGACCAGCAAGCAGAGCATTGGTTACAATAAAAAGTAAGACAAAAATAAATAAGCAATGTTCTCTGAATGCAACTATAGATAGAGCCCATCACAGTGAAAGAATGTCAAAAAACAAACGTATTATTGTTTGTGAAATTTCCACGGTATTTTTATATGTGATTGATTTAGTAGAATCAGACTTCTAGGGTACAAGCGTAACTGCTAACTATGGGTGCAATGTTCTATCGAATAGCATTAAAGTCATTGACAAAAATGCAATTCCTTCTTATGACCCAGAGTTAAATGAGTATTATTGACACCTAAATTTTGGTGACCCAATTAGTCGTTCGTTACATCCCTAGAAAAAAAAATTAGTTAAATTGCATATAGATTAGGAGCATTTGAATTAGTATTTAGGCTCATATAGCTGCATTTGCATTGAACCGACGGCGGATGAACTTAAGTGAATGGTTTTGAGCTTAATTGATTGGACTCAGCCCAAAAAGATTAAATGTTTGTCCAAGCCCATTGAATACATATGTGGCCAAAATTTGCATTATAGAGCAAGTTAGAATAATTGAATTATCAAATTACTAAATAATATACTTGGAAGATAATTCATATTGTTCTATGAATATTCAGCTAGAGGAAATAATCAGAAAATTGCCTAAGTTGAGTATCAGAATTAGGAAATAATATATTTTGGCTCTTGCAAGATAACTCTGATTAACTCTTATAAATAGATGCGTTAGGGCTCACAAGCAAAGAGGAGGCCACAAAATTGGAATTCACGGCCACAAAACAGAGAAGACGGCCCGCAGAGGGAGAGAAAAAAAAGCATTAGAGAAGAAGACCAAGAAAAAGACAAAAGAGCGGATCTCTCTCTTCTCTTGAAGAAAAGGACAAAAAGAAAAGAGTCTAAAAGATCTTCCCGGTGAGACCATCGAGTCCAGTTGCCTTGGCGTGAAGTGCAAAATATTTCACCCGTCGTCCGGTGATTACCTAGCAGCCTTCACGAAGACTCGTTGTCGCGCTCAACAGCCATTCACGCTTCAGGTCAGGCGAGCCTTCAAGCAATTCCAATAAGACCCAAATTCATTGCCGCGTCATTCATCGTCCCACCGTGAGCGACACCACCATCACCGGGTCCAGCCGTGTCGTTCGTGATCCACGAGCCACCGTCCGCCGGTCCAAACTTGGAAAGCAAATATTCGAATTAGGTAAAAATTTCATCTAATTTGATTTCCGAGTATATTGTTTCCTTGTTTGAAATATTGCAATTTTGTTTGAATTTTTGAGTGATATTATCGTATCCATTAAGTTCCCGAATAACTTTTAAATTAGGAATTATTTCCTAATTTCGTAACGCGCTATGGTCGTAAATCCAATCTCCCACCTGAGATATGATTCGCGATCGCACGGAAAATCGTCAATCCGATCTCCCACTCGAGATACGATTTGCGATTGTGTGGAAAAATTGGCCAATCCGATCTCATGCCCGGGATATGATTCGTCAATCTATCGTTTCTAAATTTAATTATTGTTAGAATTAGGACATTTAAATAAATCGTATGTCGCATGTCATACTAGATGTAGAATGCATTGCATAAAGTTTAGTTTTCGTTAAATCAGAAAAAACCCTAAAAAAGATTTGAGTGAAATTGCGTGTTAATTAGAAATCATATTAGGATTGTCAATGTGATTTTCTAACTAACATTGCAGATGCTTTCGCTGCTTTGAGGTAAGTCCTATCTTATAATTTATTTATTGCTTTACATTATTGAGTGTTTTGTTATTGGTTGCGTACCTGCATGTTCACCTCACATGTTAGTGGATAGGTTTAAAATCAATTTAAGCTGCTTGCAAATATTTTTTGAAATTAAAGAGAAAAGGTACCGAAAGGGCATTATAGTAATCTAGTGTAACCAAGTCCCCAAATCCATAATGTCTGGTTCGTAGGAGATACTTTACTTGAGTTTCTAATCGACCTATCAAACAATAGATTAGTAACGACTCCTAACTGAAATGATTTGCATGTTAAGAATTTAAACCTTAAGTCGTGAATTGGTAAGGGCTTGGAGAGCCCGAGTTAAGTCTAGACTTAATAATCCATTATCCGAATCCCTAGGTGGTGCACCGAGGGAGGTTAGGTCGCGACAAGTATTTCTACAAATTCCCGATGATAGGTCTTGATGCGGGGTACATCGAGATTGGAGTTGATTTGTTAGGGTTTGATGTTTTATTTTCTTTATTTGTTTGACTTTAGGGATTGAATTAAAATACTCGATAATTTTGTTTGATTTATAGTGACTATCAAATTAGATTATAGACAGTAGTTTTTAGATTTTTTAAAGTTATCTCTACGTAGTTGTTTCCTAGTTTGGCTTTTTCTATAAGGGTTTTTAGTTATGAATATTTCATTTGCGGCACTTGTAAAGTCAGCTCGTCAAAAATCAGAAATTAATATTGAGAGTTTATGTCTGTGCGCTCCGAGGGTACGTATTTACGAGTTGAGACTCATGGTATTATGAGCATGCGATTAACTACGCCGATGACAAAAATCATCTTCCGACGAAGATCAGGGGTGTAGGCTTTGTGGAAAGCTGCTCGTCATTTCAAAAGCAGAACATGAAGAAGCAACTCGGTGGGATGCAGCAGATTAGGGACGCGATTGCAAGTTGACTTGGTGTCCTAGAGCCAGAGAGAAACCCGGGTGGGGACAACAAAGTGGCGCCACGGGGGAATCGAACCCGGGGCCAACCACTCGGTAGACCTCTTCCGGTGGTTCGTGATCATGGCCTAACTTTTGAATTCTTAGCTTACGGTGAAGATCGCCGTTGCGACCGTCGTCTCAGAGAATTGCATGAATTTCGTCTCAAGATCCCTTATTGAAATTGTTATCTGAATATGAAGGAATTTGTTTTAGCTGTAGACGAATTCATCACATTACACGTATATGCTGGGGATAAAGCTCGAGGTCTAGTTTTGTTCCGACAGAGGGAATATGGCTCGGGACGCAATCATGATCAGATCGAAGTTCAATGTGGATTTAGTTCCCGATTGGGTGATGAATTTTAGTCCTGGGATTTGAATAGGATTTCTAGGTGATGAATTAATATCTTTTGAGATATTATTTGTTTTAGAATATTCCTTTTGGACTCAGTTTTCAAGTTTTCTAAGATAGGATTTGTTTCCATATAAGTATACACTCTATTGTGTATTTGTCTCTTTTTCAGAAATAACATAAAATCAAGAGACTTCTCTCTGCACGCTCTGCGCGTTCACGCTTCAGTCGTGCATTTGCGAATTTTACTTGTGTCTACCCGTTTCTACGACCTCAGGGATTGGTGACCGTAGGATCACGAAACAATAAAATCCGGTCATTCATTGAAAACAATTGAAATGTTTGTGGAATCCGATATTTTGCGTAGAAAATACTACAAAATGTACTAGAATACGTAGACCAATGTCGCTGAGCAGCGAACACTACAAAAAAATCGGGTTTTTCCGACGAAAATTTCCGACGAACAAATTTTCGTTGGAAATTTGCAACGAAAATTCCAACGAAAAATAAATTCGTCGGAAATTTCCGACGAAAATTGCTTCGTCGGAAATTTCCGACGAAATTTTCCGACAAAAAATATTTCGTCGGAAATTTCCGACGAAATTTCCGACGGAGCACTTTTCGTCGGAAATTTCCGACGAAATTTTCCGACGGAGCACTTTTCGTCGGAAATCTCCGACGAAATTTTCCAACGAAAAAATTTTCATCAGAAATTTCCGACGATTTTATTTTTCGTGGAACTTTTCGTTGCAAATTTCCAACGAAAATTTTTTCGTCGCAAATTTCCAACGAATTTTTGCGACGAAATTTTTTTCGTCGCAAATTTCCAACGAATTTTTGCGACGAAAAAATTTTCGTCGGAAATTTCCGACGAATTTTATTCGTGGCAAATTTGCAATACGAAATATGATGTATTTGATATCTGTCCCGACCTCTAATTTCTCTCTGTCGACTGATTCCTCTTATCCTCTCGCTGTTCTCTCTCCGTCTCTCTCTTTAATTTCTCTCGAATTACTTATCGGTGCACGCGCAAATCAATCTCGGTAAAGCTTTTCGCGGTAAGTGTCGTGGCTAATTTCATGAATAATTGGCGACGAAAACGGTTCGTCGAAAAATTATTCTTCGCTGGATTTGTATTTGTTGGTGTTATTAAAAAAAAAATTTTCCTTTCCTCACTGGTTTGGCCGATCGCCGGCCATGGGGCGAGGTCCGGTGGCCTGGCCATGGCCGTCGGTCAACCTCGCCGACGCACAGGCGGGCTAGCCTCGCCGGCCAAGCTCGCCGGCCATGGCGAGCTCGGCCCGACCGCGGCGAGGCTGCCTCGCCGGCACCGGCGAGCTCGAGCTCGCCCGGATGTGGGCGAGATCCGGGCCTCGCCGGCCATGGCGAGCTCGAGCTCGCCGGCGGCTTGGGCTGGCCCTCGCCGAGGGCGAGGCCGAGGCTCGCCATGGCCGGCGAGCTCGAGGTCGCCCGGATCTGGGCGAGATCCGGGCGAGCTCGCCGGCGGCGAGCGGAGCTCGCCATGGCCGGCGAGCTCCGGCTCGCCCGGACCTCGCGAGATCCGGGCGAGCTCGAGCTCGCCGGCGGCTTGGCACGGCCATCGCCGGCACGGCGAGGCCGAGCTCGCCATGGCCGGCGAGCTCCGGCTCGCCCGCACCTCGCGAGATCCGGGCGACCTCGAGCTCGCCGGCGGCTTAGGCCCTCGCCGCAGCGGCGAGCGGCCGAGCTCGCCATGGCCGGCGAGCTCGAGCTCGCCCGCGGCTTGGCGCGGCCTCGCCGAGACCGGCGAGGCGGAGCTCGCCATGGCCGGCGAGCTCGAGCTCGCCCGGATCCGGGCGAGTTACGGCGAGCTCGCCGGCCATGGCGAGCTCGGCCTCGCCGGTTCCGGCCGGGGCCGGCCTCGCCGCCGGCGAGCTCGATGTCGCCCGAGAACTTGCCCGGGCGAGCTCGCCGGTCGCCGGACCGGCGGCCGGCCAAGAAGAAAGGACAAAAAAAAAGAAAAAGAAAAAAAAAGAGAAAATATAAAAGATAATTAAAAAATTAATTTTAAGTCATTTGTTTTTATTTCAGGTACGTGTCTATTTGAAGGTCTCGCAATCCAAGTGAACGTTGCAATTCTCATCAAATAGACCACTTTCTACTACAAAAGTTTCAGTGAAATACTTGGTAAGTTTTCTTGACATGGTAATTTTTTCATTTTTTTCAAGTTGAAAGTAATTATTTCGTAAAAAAGAAAATTGTAATTGTTAGAATTTTATGGTTTTAATTAACAATATTAAACAATAGATATGATATTTTTAATATTGTACGGGAATTTTTTTATTTTTATACAGACACAATGCAAAGAGACAGGGGTTGGATGTATAATAAGAACCTACCTGGACGTCAAGGATTGACCGATGAGTTTCGAATCGGGGTGGAACTATTTTTGGACTTTGCTAGTAATAAATATGAGTTCATGGATGGAAATAAGTTAAGGTGTCCATGTAGAAAGTGCAGTAATGGAAAATTTCAAGACATTGACATAGTTAGAGAACATCTTTGTAGATTTGGGTTTACTCCGAACTATTATAATTGGACTTACCACGGTGAACCATTTATATCTGATGGCGGATATCGAAGAAGCGACCAAATGTTTGTTAGGGAAGAATGTAGCTATTATGACCAATTGAATCCATATCAGGGGATGGTGTTTGATGAAGCAGGCCATAATTTTTTTCCAGAATCGAATCATGCAAGTACTAGTTTAACTCCTCCACTTGAACAAGTGGGAACTAGTCATGCATCACAATTGGAAGAGCGGGAGTTACGGGTTTTGATGAGAATGTGTGTGATGGAACTTTTCAATCTAATCGGTTATGGGAAGAGTTGAAAACAGCAGATGAACCTTTATGGGCGGGTTGTGACAACCACACGAAAGTATCGGTGATGACAAAGACCGTTAAATATCAAGGCAGAGCATAATGTGTCTGTGGATTGCTTCAACTCTTTTGTTGAAGTAATGCGGGAAACAATGCCTCATGATAACATCATGCCAAGTGACTTTTACGATATGAAAAAGCTAGTGGAAAATTTAGGTCTTCCAGTTGTAAGGATTGATGTATGTAGTATGGGTTGTATGTTATATTGGAGAGATGATGAAAATGCAGAATCTTGCAAATTCTGCAGCCAACCTAGGTACAAGATTAACAGGCGGCAAGGTCGTAATCAGAAGCGTAGACCATGTAAACAAATGTTCTACTTGCCCTTAATCCCTAGGTTGCAAAGGCTTTATGCGTCTCAAGCTACTGCTGAACACATGACTTGGCATGCAAATCATGAAACAGAAGAGGATCTAATGTGTCATCCTTCAGATGCAGAGGTATGGAAACAATTTGATAGAACATATCCCGAGTTTGCGATAGAGCCTCGAAACATCAGGTTAGGTCTGTGTGCTGATGGTTTTGCCCCATTTGGGAAATCAGGAAAAAGTTATTCATGTTGGCCAGTTATCTTAACTCCGTACAATCTTCCACCCGGTATGTGCATGAAGACACCTTATATGTTTTTGACATTGATCGTGACTGGCCCGCAAAATCCGAAAAAGTTGATAGATGTTTATATGCAACCATTGATTGAAGAGTTACAACGGCTATGGGATGAAGGTGTCCCTACGTATGACGTTTCTACCGATCAAACATTTGTAATGAAGGCTGTCTTCTTTGGACGATAAATGACTTTCCAGCTTATGGAATGTTATCTGGATGGAGTACAGCTGGGATCTTAGGATGTCCGATATGTATGGAGATATCGAAGTCATTCAGATTAAAGCACGGTAAGAAGGCCAGCTATTTTGACTGTCATAGGCAATTTTTGCCGCTAAAGCATACATTCAGAAGGAATAAAAAAGAGTTTATCAAGAATAGGATCGAAAGAACACATCCACCATTGAGGTTGACCGGTGATCAAATTTGGGAGCGAGTGCAGGAGTTTCCAACGGTTGTTGAAAACCCTCACGGCACAACTATTGGGTACGGAAGTACACATAAATGGACTAAGCGCAGTATATTTTGGGATCTACCATATTGGAAGGCCCATCTTATTCATCATAATCTTGACGTCATGCACATAGAGAAGAACGTTTTCGATAATGTCATAAATACTGTGATGGATGTCACTGGAAAAACAAAAGACAACTTGAACGCAAGAAAAGATATGAGGGATATTTGCGATCGGCCAACACTATATGTGGATGCAAGCAGCAGGGGACCAAAACCAAAAGCAGTTTATACATTGGACAAGGAGCAGAGACGGGTCGTTTGTCAATGGTTGAAATCGGTGCGATTTCCTGATGGATATGCTTCGAATCTAGGGAGATGCGTTGATTTGAATGAATGCAAGTTGATAGGTCTGAAGAGTCATGATTGTCACGTATTTATGGAAAGACTAATTCCAATAGCCTTCAAGGAACTTTTACCAAACTTTGTTTGGGGCGCCATTACAGAGTTAAGTAATTTCCTGCACGATATTTGCTCAACAGCGTTGAAAGCATCACATATGGAGAAACTAGAGAGAGATATTCCAATTATTCTTTGCAACTTAGAAATGATATTTCCTCCATCGTTCTTTGATTCAATGGAGCATCTCTTAGTTCACTTGCCTTATGAGGCCAAAGTTGCAGGTCCCGTCCAATTTCGATGGATGTATCCATTTGAGAGGTAAGTTTTTTGTTAAATAAATTTTAAAGTACTTCATTATATATTATGTTCCGATAAATTTTTTTGTATTGCAACTAGGTTCTTATATCATTTGAAGAAAAAAGTGAAGAATAAGGCATGTGTCGAAGCTTCAATTTGTAATGCATATATTGTGGAAGAAGTGACAACATTTGCATCATACTATTTTGAGCCGCACGTGCAGTGCAAGAGGCGGAGAGCAGGAAGAAATGATGAGGGCCCCATTGATCCCAATTGCAAATCATTCTCTATTTTCAATTATTTGGGTCGACCAAGCGGCGCAAGTAAGTTTCGGCACTTAACAGTGAAGAAAAGCGGGCAGCCCATACATATATTTTACGTAACCGTCCGTAAGTTGAGCCATACTTCAAGTAAGTGTACATTTGTAAGTATATGTATTGTGTGTCAAAGATTTGCTAATATATAAATGGTATTTGTTAATAGGATTTTCCAAAATTCAATGTTTGGACTACCACCGAATGAGTTCGACCGTTTGTGCCAGGAACAATTTGCAACATGGTTCACAACATATGTAAGTTGTATGTGGAAGAAATGCAAGTTATTCGAATTTTTTATACATCATATATTAAAATATATATTATTGACATTACGTATGTGACCTTAGATTCACAGTAATCATGATCATGCGACGGAGCAAGGATTGCTATATCATCCGGCGTGGGGTCCAAAGTCCAGTACGAACTTGGCCAGCATATTTCATAAACGGGTACAATTTTCACACTCGAACATATGGAATGGGAAAAGCCACAATGAATAGTGGTGTGTGTGTTCGATCATCCAATGGTGGCGAGTTCGAAAGATGATTTTTATGGGTTGTTGGATGAAATCGTAGAGATAGAGTACCATGGACCATTAATTTTGCGGGTTGTGTTATTTAAGTGCATATGGTTCGACCCCGTCAAAGGAATGAATGTGCATACGAAGTTTAATTTGGTTGAAGTAAATCACAAGAAAAGATATATGAAATATGAACCATTTGTCTTAGCACAACAAGCAATTCAAGTATATTATGCATCATATCCTAGTTTGAAACGTGACAAAGCCGATTGGTGGGCTGTATGTAAAACCAAAGCACGGCAAAAAATCGAGGAACACTGGAAGGACACAGCATATCAACAAGAGAAAGTTTGTCACACGATTGAAACTGATGAATATACCATTCCAACTTTACGAGATCCATGTGGAGCGATGATCGATGTGGATCCAACTGAAATTCGCGAATCAAATTTTGAAGTTGGTATAGAACTTGATTATGAGACAGATGATGAAGATGATGCGCATGAAGTAGATGAAGACGAAGATGAAGACGAAGACGAAGCTGCAGATGAAGATGAAGATGAAGATGAAGATGAAGATGAAGATGAAGAATATGATTTTTGATACTTTTCACTATTTATGTGCAATTATTATTATTATTGCGACATGTTTTTTTTTTCTCATAAATTTTTGTTATTGTTGTTGTCGTCGTTGTTGTTATAATTAGAATCATGACTAATTCGGCACAGAATTAAAATAGTAGGGAAAAATATTAGAATTTTGCAACGAATTAGCATTTCGTTGGAAAAATTTCCAACGAATTTTGATTTCGTTGGAAATTTTTCCAACGAAATGCAATGTCGTTGGAAATTTTTCCAACGAATTTGCATTCGTTGGAAACCATTTCCAACGAAATCCAAATTCGTTGGAAACATTTCCAACGACATTGCATTTCGTTGGAAAAATTTCCAACGACATTGCATTTCGTTGGAAAAATTTCCAACGACATTGCATTTCGTTGGAAAAATTGCCAACGACTTTGTATTTCATTGGAAAAATTTCCAACGAATTTTCATTCGTTGGAACCGTTTCCAACGAAATCGAAATTGGTTGGAATAATTTCCAACGAATTATATTTTCGTTGGAAAAGTTTCCAACGACATCCCAATTCGTTGGAAACATTTCCAACGAATTTACATTTCGTTGGAAACATTTCCAACGAATTTTCATTCGTTGGAAAAAATTTCCAACGAAAATATAATTCGTTGGAAATTTTTCCAACGAATTTGCATTCGTTGGAAACCATTTCCAACGAAATCCAAATTCGTTGGAAACATTTCCAACGACATTGCATTTCGTTGGAAAAAGTTTCCAACGAAATCCAAATTCGTTGGAAACATTTCCAACGAATTTGGATTTCGTTGGAAATTTTTTCCAACGACATAGTATTTCGTTGGAAAAATTGCCAACGACTTTGTATTTCATTGGAAAAATTTCCAACGAATTTTCATTCGTTGGAACCGTTTCCAACGAAATCGAAATTGGTTGGAATAATTTCCAACGAATTATATTTTCGTTGGAAAAGTTTCCAACGACATCCCAATTCGTTGGAAACATTTCCAACGAATTTGCATTTTGTTGGAAAGATTTCCAACCAATTTCCATTTTGTTGGAAAAATTTCCAACGAACTATCAATTCGTTGGAAATCTCAAAATAATTTTCCCGCAAAAAAATATATAAGCAAATATTTTGCCACGAATATGAAATTTGTGGGAGAAACCGTAGGAAATTTCCAACGACGTCCAAAGTCGTTGGAAATTTCCCACAAAATTGAAATTCGTGGGAAATTTTCCAGCAATTTTCTCACGAATTTCAAATTTTCGGAAATTTCCCACTAACTTCAATTTCGTTGGAAATTTCGTGGGACATTTCCAACGAATTAAAAATCGTTGGAAATTTGCCTTGAATTACATCGAAATATTTTAAATCGTACGAATTTCCAACGAATTACAAATTCGTTGGAAATTTTCCACCAATTTTAGGAAATTTCCCACTAATTTGAATTTCGTGGGAAATTTTGGTGGGAAATTTCCAACGAAATTCAAATTCGTTGGAAATTTCCCACCAAAATTTCCCACGAAATTCAAATTAGTGGGAAATTTCCTAAAATTCGTGAAAATTTCCAACGAATTGAAAAAATTCGTGGGAAATTTCCCATGAATTTCAAATTCGTTGGAAATTTCCCACGAATTTGAAATTCGTTGGAAATTTCCCACGAATTTCACATTCGTTGGAAATTTCCCACGAATTTGACATTCGTTGGAAATTTTGCACTTAGTCTATTTTCGCCGACACTCCATTTTGTTGCAAGAACAATATCGCCACGAATCTCCTAAGAGCCGTCCTCGTCGCCGTCCTCCTCGCCGTCGCCGCCTTCATCGTCCACGTCGCCGTCGACTTCGCCCAGCCCGGTAGGTAACTCTAAACTATATATTGTGTGAATAAAATGGTGACGCGGCCGTGAGGGGGTGGCGGGTGTCGCGGCGGACTTGGCCGGGGGAGGGGCTCGCGGCGGAGTTGGCTGGTGGGGGGTGGCCGCCTAGATGGCCGGGAGGCCGTGGGTCGTAGCCGAGAGGGGCCGGAGGGGTTGTCGCGGCGAGCCGGCCGTGTGGGGGGGGTTGCGGGCGAGTGGCCGTGGGTGGGGGGGTCGCGGCGAGCCGGCCGTGTGGGGGGGGTCGCGGGCGACCGGCCGTGGGTGGGGGGTCACCGGCGAGCCGACCGTGAGGGGGTTCGCCGCCCACGGGCCGTGGGGGGTAGCCGGCGAGCCGACCGTGAGGGGGCTCGCCGGCCAGCCGTGGCCGGGGGGTGGGTGCCGGCCCGGTGGCCGTGGGGGGGTCGCCGACCACCCGCCGGAGGGGGGTCGCCGGCCGTGCGGGGGCCGGTCCGCCGTGAGCTCGCCGGAGGGGGGGGGTCGCCGGCCAGCTCGCCGGAGGGGGGGTCGCCGGAGGGTGGTGTCGGGCGACCTCGCCGGAGGGGGGGACTCGCGGCTATGATTTCGACACGGTTGTCGTTTTTTTAATGATTTTTGTGTTAACATATAAAATTTGGTAAAACGATGCTTATAGAGGGAACAAATTAATGTGTTGCATTTGTGGCAAATTTACTTATTGAACGTAATTTGTGATCTTTTTTTAGGTCCGTACTAGAATTGTGCGAAATAACATATTTGGGGCATAAATTTGCATAAATGTGGCATCAGAGTTGATACTTGTTGTAATTCGTTCTGCACATTTAATATGCTTCATTTTATTTTTCGTGGAATCTGATGTGGTCCAAATTTTAATAGGTTGTTTCAACGTGGACCAAAGATTGCTATTTATCAGAGGCGATTGTCGGTTTGTTTCATTTTGTCGAGTTTATTTATTGCTCTATTAAACAAAATGGTAAGCAAAATGGCTAATGTCATTTTCAGTCCCTAATATATGTTCATATTTTTAAATATATTTGTCTAACCTTCCTACTTGTCAGTTTAAACGTGGAGGTCTCCTGCGTGGTTCGGGTTCGCAAAGAAGATTAGCCCCTTCCGCTGGCTCGTCCTCGTCCCCGACCCTGTCCTCTTCCCCTGCCCATTTATGTAACCCTCAACCACAACATGTTCATGGACAACACGAACACATTGGCCCATCCTTCGACCCTCAACAACATATTAGGGTAGAACCTCGGGGACATGCGAACTGAATTTACTTCAGTTCCGTCTCCGATTCGATCTCCTTCGGTTCCACTTTCTTCTTCAGCGCAACACTCGAATGATGAAGAAGATACCCGATTCATTATATGCCCATGTGGAGATTCGTAAGTACTTCATTTTTTTACGTATATATAAATTATCGATGTAAATAAAATTGTTCGTGTTGCGAATTATCCATATGCTTCATTGTCTCATTGTCCGTATTGTTATAACATGTTTTCAGATTCACGGATTCTACGCATGTTGTGAGGGAACCGAATAAAATAGTCAATAACCTGTTGGATGGGCCAGCTTTATTACTTTTAGCGGCGCTCCCGCGAACTAAAGACTTTGTGGTGGAATGAGTTTAAGGTTAGTGTTGTCTTCCTTCACAAACTAAGTTCGGTGTAGCATATTGATGGTCAATAATGAATTTTGTCACGAATTGTCTGGTACATTGTAATGGATATGTGACATGTGACCCTAGTGGATAATTTTCAGTTGTTTTTCTATTAATTGTAGCGTAAGTTCACGTGGGATGAAATGGAAGAGGATGAGGTTAAAAGAATTTTCAAGAAGAAAATCGGTGATCACATGCGATATGTGATAAATAGAGCAAAGAGAAAAAATGAAAAGCCGACCTTTTTTACAACTGACAATTGGATGGAAATTACAAGAACTTGGGAAACTGAGAAGTATAAGCTAAGGTGTGAACGAGAACAAGAAGAATCGAGCTTCTAGTTCTAGTGACGGTCTCGCGCCACATATCTTGGGGCTCTATCGGCATCGGGGAGCATAAAAGAAGAATGGTAAGTCTGTTTATACATGTCAGTGCATTTAATGTAATGATTAGTCATTTATGTTTATATTTTGTAGGCAGATGAATTGGGGACGGAACCCACTTTTACAGCTACATTTGAACGCACATTCCAAAAAAAAGATAAGACATGGACTGGCGCTCGAGCAAAAGCTACTAAGGTATGTAAGGTTATAGTTCGGACTTATAGGAAACTAGAATGAAAATCATGAATGTTTTAATATTTATGGTAATATATATGAATTTATTTTATTTCCATCTATAATGTTAATATAGGAAAAATATGATGAACTTTTAATGAGCATTGCTGGTGGTGGTGGTGGTGGTGATGGTGGTGATGGTGGTGGTGATGGTGGTGATGGTCGTGCTGTGTCTGAGCCATCGGTTGACAGTATGGCATTATGGGTGGAGGCAGCGGGTGGGATGAAAGGAGGAAAAATATTTGGGATGGGATCCTTGTCAAGGATGTACAAATCGAAGGTTGGTGCAACTTCGTCCTCCAATGCAACTGTTTCAAGGAGGACACAACGTGAGGAGCGAGATAACCCAAGAATTGAGCCAACCGAAGCGGCTTGCTTGTACGAAGGACGAAGAAACGAAGTATTTACTTGGACGAAGGACGAACAAATAAGGGTGATGCAACAACAACTGCAAATTGTCATGCGACATCTCGACATCGATCGCAATGAGGTTCCTCCTCTACCTCATATTAATCCAATTGATGATGGGCATAATGCTGAGCCACAAAATGATGCGGCGAATGGTGATGGTGATGATGATGATGCTGATGATTTTATTGTCAGTCCTTCCTAGTTCATTCTCGAGTACCAAAACTGCCAACGTTTTTATGGTTGTCCCGCGTTCTTTCAATGTTTTGAATGTATTACCTTATGTTCATTAGTGCTTAGCTGCCTCTTCGTATTATGAGATTGAAAATCGAATATCATCATATGAGACTTTGCAACTTATGCATTGTAGAAATTACTATTGCTTTCTTACCAAAAAAAAATTAATATTGATAATAATTAGATTTAAAATCGAAATTATCGCTAAATAAAATTCGTCGCAAACTTAGCGACGAATTTTGTCACGAATAGCTTTCGTTGCAAATTACCAACGAAAATTGAATTTTTTTGATGGAAAAAAATCGAATTTCCAACGATTTTTGCATCGAATAATTAGCGTCAAATTTTGCAACGTATTTTCCCACAAATGTTGTTTTCGTTGGAAATTACCAACGAAAATTTTAACTTTTGGATGAAAATTTCATGGATTTTCCACGATTTTTTTGCAACGAATAAGGATGAATTTATATATTATTTTTCGTTGGAAAAAAAAACAATTTATATATTATTTTTCCAACGAATTAAATTTTCGTCGGAAATTACCAACGAAACTTGCAATTTTTTGTCGGAAAAAATTGCGATTTCCAACGAATTTTTTTTTCGTTGGAAATTAACAAGGAAAAATTTTTGTCGGAAAAATCCCACATTTCCAACGAATTTTTTTTTCGTCGGAAATTAACAACGAAAATTGTAATTTATTGTGGGAAATATTCGGGATTTCCAACGAATTTTATTTTTGTCGGAAATTACCAACGAAAATTCGTTTGTCGGAAAAATTCGAGATTTCCAACGAATTTTTTTTTCGTTGGAAATTAACACGAAAATTGTTTGTGAGAAAAATTCCCGATTTCCAACGAATTTTTTTTTCGTCGGAAATTACCAACGAAAATTATTTGTCGGAAAAGTTCGCAATTTCCAACGAATTTTTTTTTCGTTGGAAATTAAAAACGAAAATTGTAATTTCGTGTGGGAAATATTCGAAATTTCCAACGAATTTTTTTTTCGTTGGAAATTAACAACGAAAAATTTTTGTCGGAAAAATCCCACATTTCCAACGAATTTTTTTTTCGTCGGAAATTAACAACGAAAATTGTAATTTATTGTGGGAAATATTCGGGATTTCCAACGAATTTTATTTTTGTCGGAAATTACCAACGAAAATTCGTTTGTCAGAAAAATTCGAGATTTCCAACGAATTTTTTTTTCGTTGGAAATTAACACGAAAATTGTTTGTGAGAAAAATTCCCGATTTCCAACGAATTTTTTTTTCGTCGGAAATTACCAACGAAAATTATTTGTCGGAAAAGTTCGCAATTTCCAACGAATTTTTTTTTCGTTGGAAATTAACAACGAAAAATTTTTGTCGGAAAAATCCCACATTTCCAACGAATTTTTTTTTCGTCGGAAATTAACAACGAAAATTGTAATTTATTGTGGGAAATATTCGGGATTTCCAACGAATTTTATTTTTGTCGGAAATTACCAACGAAAATTCGTTTGTCGGAAAAATTCGAGATTTCCAACGAATTTTTTTTTCGTTGGAAATTAACACGAAAATTGTTTGTGAGAAAAATTCCCGATTTCCAACGAATTTTTTTTTCGTCGGAAATTACCAACGAAAATTGTTTGTCGGAAAAGTTCGCAATTTCCAACGAATTTTTTTTTCGTTGGAAATTCAAAACGAAAATTGTAATTTCGTGTGGGAAATATTAGCGATTTCCAATGAATTTTATTTTTGTCGGAAATTACCAACGAAAATTCGTTTGTCGGAAAAATTCGAGATTTCCAACGAATTTTTTTTTCGTTGGAAATTAACACGAAAATTGTTTTTGAGAAAAATTCCCAATTTCCAACGAATTTTTTTTTCGTCGGAAATTACCAACGAAAATTGTTTGTCGGAAAAGTTCGCAATTTCCAACGAATTTGTTTTTCGTTGGAAATTCAAAACGAAAATTGTAATTTTGTGTGGGAAATATTCGAAATTTCCAACGAATTTTTTTTTCGTTGGAAATTAACAACGAAAAATTTTTGTCGGAAAAATCCCACATTTCCAACGAATTTTTTTTTCGTCGGAAATTAACAACGAAAATTGTAATTTATTGTGGGAAATATTCGAGATTTCCAACGAATTTTATTTTTGTCGGAAATTACCAACGAAAATTCATTTGTCGGAAAAATTCGAGATTTCCAACGATTTTTTTTTCGTCGGAAATTACCAACGAAAATTTTTTTTGTCGGAAAAATTCGGGTTTTCCAACGAAGTTTTTTTTTCGTTGGAAATTAAAAACGAAAATTGTAATTTCTTGGCCGAAATATGAGGGATTTCCAACGAATTTTTTTTCGTCGGAAATTACCAACGAAATTTTTTTGTCGGAAAAATGCAGGATTTCCAACGAATTTTTTTTTTCGTTGGAAATTATCACCGAAAATTATTTTTCGCAAAAATTCGCGATTTCCAACGAATCTTTTTTTCGTTGGAAAGTAAAAAAAAAAATTGTTTTTCGAAAAATTCGGGATTTCCAACGAAGTTGTTTTTCGTCGGAAATTACCAACGAGAATTGTATTTTTTTGTCGGAAAATTTAGCGGATTTCCGACGATTTTTGCAACGAATATTTTGCAACGAATTTTTCCAACGATATTTAGCGACGAAATTTGCCACGAATTAATTTTCGTCGGAAATTACCAACGAAAATTGAAATTTTTTTTCGTCACTATTTTCGTTGGAAATTACCAACGAATTTTCCAACGAATTTTTCCCACGAATATTTCCAACGAATTTTTTCCAACGAAAGAATTTCATTGGAAATTACCAACGAAAATTTAAATTTTTTGTCGGAAAATTTTGCGACGACTAATTACCAACGAATTTTTTTTCGTCGGAAAATTCGTTGGAAATTCGTTTTCCAACGAATTTTGACGAATTTTTCGTTGGAAATTTCGTTGGAAAACTCTTGTTTTTTTGTAGTGGAACATACTAGATGTTTGGGTAAGAGGAGCGGTGGATGGTCTGCCGGACCGTCATCGCCGGCGTACGGTCGGCAACGGGACGGCGAGTGGAGCTCCTGGAACGTGTTGCGCCATTCTGGATCACGGGCCGAAGGACACGATTTGGGTCGGCCCTGAAAGAGGGGAGGGTCCATGGGAGAGTGAAGGCGCCTGCGAGTTTGTCTTAATCCTATTCAGGCAACCACATGATATTGCAATTCGCAAATGCGCTGGAACAAGAGAAACATGAGTTAATTTCGACATGGAATTGGCAAACATAGGGTTGAACTTGCATCTCGGTTTGTTTGTGTGGAAAAAAATATTTCTATGTACTGACAAGAAATATTTCTTGTGTCCTCAGTTCGGTTTTAAGGGTTTTGACTTTAGTGGAAGGGATAGCCTTGTCACAGTTTGTTGACACCTATTTTCTGATTTGCCCAAAATTAATTATACAAAAATTTGAGAATTAATTTTTTTAATTCCTAAAACAAAAATATATTTTATCTAATTGCATTGCATATAGACATTATGCACATGTTCATTAATAGAGCTTATTAGAGCATATTTTCTTAATTAATTTTTAAAAAAAAATTTAAAAAAAATTATTGTTAAAAAAATTTAATTAAAAAAATTTGAATTGGGCTGGGTCGGGTCCGGGTAGACCCAGCCCTCTCCTTTCTTCCCCGCGGGCCCAGCCCGCCCCCCCTTATTTTCTTTTTTCTTCCACGCAAGCTAGGCCCGGCCCCACCCGCTCCTTCTTCTACCCCCACCTGCCCCGCCATTCCTCCTCTCTCCTCTGTTCTCCCCTACCTTGACCGCCGCCTGGGACAACGCGGATTATCCGCTCCATCGCGCAAAATTGGCCATGAAATTCTTGAGTAGGGGCGGTAGGCCGGTGTAGGGCCTTCAATGGAGGGGGCAGGAGGCTGACGACTGCTATGTAAGCGGCGGAGAAGAGAGAGAAGGTGGTCAGCCTCTTTGAGCAGAAAAACAAAGCACCTAGAGATAGAAAGAGAGATTTGCAGAGAGTTTGAGTGAGACTGAGAGCAAACGTGAGACTGAGCGTTTGAAGGAACTGAAGAGGAAGCCAGCCGGCCTTGCCGTTGCCAGGAGACCAACCGGTGACCCCCCAGAATCAACCCCAACCGGCAAGTCCTCCCGGCTCTCATGTTATCCCCTGTTTGTTATGCAGGTGGATCGGGACTCGCGCCGGTCATTTCGCACGAATCTTGGCCCATACCGTCCTTAATCCCAGTCTATACTTGTCGTCGGAGGCGAGCCGTAGCCACCGGAGTAGACCTTGGCCTCGGAATAGGTCAAAATCCCCCTGTTTTGGTCACGCCTTCCACCTGCTCGACCAAATGCCTTAATGAGATTTATTTTTATCTCACTTTTTTTGGCCGAAGTTGGGGTCGTCTGAGGAATAGTGACCGGGGTAGAGGTTGGGCTCTAGGCCTAAGCTAGCTGAGGCGACGCCGGAGTGGACACGCCGCCAGGTCGAGACGAGCAACGCCGCTCGTCTCAGCCGTAGCCACCGCATCACTCAGGGAGAGAAGCCAGAGTCGGGTCTGGCTAGAGGAGGTTGACTGAGGTCATGGTCGCCAGCCGTGGCTCGCCAAGCACCGGACATTACCTGGTGTGGGCGCCTGGTCTACACCGGCGCCTCTCGGCGGCCCAGCGACGGCCGGCTGAGTCGAGTCCCCCGCAGTGCAAGGGAAAACAGGGGAGAAATCGAGTCTGTGAAGGGGGGGAGAGTTGGGTCGGATCCGGGTCAGGATAGGAGCCCGATCCGGTTCAGGACTCGGATCAACGACTCGGGTTGAACCCCTGACCCGGTTCAGATCCGGGGATCCGACCCGGGTCAACTCATTTGAGTCGGGTCCATTAACCCGAGTTGGTCATGACCCAATCCGAATCCGCCGACATGCGGTCGATTATTATATTAATATTTTATCATTTTTAATTAAATTTTTTAAAAAAATTATTAAAAAATAAAAAAATCCTTGTTCATTTTCCTTTTAAAATTAGGAAATAGTTTAGAAATTAGTATTTTTTAATATTTTTCTAAATTATGTGAATTATTTGATTAATAATCATGTTTAAATCGGATAAGCCAATAGGGCTATACGGTAGGATTTTATGTGTTATTTTTACTATTGTTGTATTACTATTATGCATGTTGTCGCAACCTCACCTCCTGCGGTGCACCACCTGGGGGTTCGGCTAATGGATTATTAAGTCTAAGCCTAACTCGAGCCCTCCTAAGCCTTACCAATTCGCGACTTAGGGTTTAAGTACTTAACATGCAAATCATTTCAATCAGGAGTCGCCACTAATCTATGTTTTGGTGGGTCGATTAGAACCCAAGTAAAGTATTGGGAGAATTACTTTACTCTTACAAACTAGAGATTATGGATTCGGGGACTTGGCTACACTAGATTACTCTAATGCCCCTTCGGTACCTTTTCTCTTTTATTTCAAAAAATATTTGCAAGCAGCTTGGATTGATTTTAAACCTATCCACTAACATGCGAGGTGATCGTGCGGGTGTTGTAACGACCCGGTCCGACGAGGGCGGGGAGTGGTCGCCGGGGCCAGAGGGCCTGGATAAGGAGCGGCTCCTGGCAGGCTTCTAGGATGGCAAAAGGAGGCATGTCTCTTGTCCCACATCGCTTAGGGGGGGAGTCCTAGGCTAGTTTATAAGGCTTGGGTTCTCTATTCTGTGTAACGCGTTTTAAAGCCGTGAGGGTCAGTGGGCCCAAAGCGGATAATATTACACAGTGTAGACCCCGGGTCCTTACAAATGGTATCAGAGCCGACTCCCGACTGCGTGTGGGGCCACAGCGAGGACGCTGTGCTCGAAGGAGGGGAGAATGTAATGACCCGGTCCGACGAGAGCGGGGAGTGGTCGCCGGGGCCAGAAGGCCTGGACAAGGAGCGGCTCCTGGTAGGCTTCTAGGATGGCAAGGGGGGGCATGTCTCTTGTCCCACATCGCTTAGGGGGGGAGTCCTGGGCTAGTTTATAAGACTTGGGTTCTCTATTCTGTGTAACGCGTTTTAAAGCCGTGAGGGTCAGTGGGCCCAAAGTGGACAATATTACACAGTGTAGACCCCGAGTCCTTATAGGTGTGCAACCAATAATAAAACGCTCAATAAAGCAAAGTAGTAAATAAATTGCAAAGATAAGGAGTACTTACCTCAAAGCAACGAAAGCTTCTGCAATATTAGTTAAAAAATCATATTAACAATCCTAATATGATTTCTAATTAACACACAATTTCACTCAAATCCTATTTTAGGGTTTTCTCTAATTCAATGAAAACTAAACTTTATGCAATGCATTCTACGTTTAATATGACATGCGACATACGATTTATTTAAGTGTCCTAATTCTAACAATAATTAAATGCATTATCTCTAATATGGCACACAAATGAACCTATACATGAGATTTCTAATGACGAGAATTAATTAATATGCAACTACTCTAACATGACATGCACGTGGTATTTTTATATATATTTTTAATTTAAATTAAGAATAAATAATTAACCTAATTTAAACATGTAATAATAATATCTAAGAAAATAATCTAATCTATTCTAAGAAAATAATAAAAATTTAGCCTAAACATGCAATATATTATCTACTCAAATTTTACTTAATCTTTTTGTATTTTTTATGGAAAGACAATCAATTCAATTCAAACAAAAGACGGAAAGAAATAGCAATGAAATGAACATGACACCCAATCACAAGAAATATTATACATATCCATTTAAATTTAGAAATGATAGATTGACGAATCATATCTCGAGCATGAGGATGGGATTGGCCAATCTTCCGCATAATCGTGAATCATATCTCGGGTGGAAGATCGGATTGACGACCATAGCACGTTATGAAATTAGGAAATAATTTCTAATTTAAAGGCTATTCGAGAACTTATTGGATACGATAATATTATTCAAAGATCCACACAAGATTGACATATTTTAAATAAGGAAACAATATACTCGAAAATCAAATTAGATGAGATTTTTACCTAATTTGAATATCTGCTTTCCAAGTTTGGACTGGCGGACGGTGGTTTGCGACCAAGGATGGCCGCTAGCTTGGCTACTTGGTGTGGACGACGGCGAAAGAGTGCGACTATTGAGCTTGGTGAGCTTTGAGCCACCAAGTTAGATGCGAACTCTCAATATGCAAATCTCTTCGTGAGTTGATGTGTCTGAGTCTCCACTGAAAATTTTGAGCGAGCAATCCTCTTTAGCCACTTCTATATCTCAAAAGAAATAAGAAAGTGGCGTCTTCTGGATGTGTGATGAAACTGTGGGATGCAAGAAGATGCCAACAAGTCTTCGGAAAAAATAAAAACCATAACTTTGCAGGATCGAACTCGATTGTATGGAACTAGCCACGTTGCTGCAGCTTGATGCGGCACGATCAAGGCTACTTGTAGTGAGAAACTCGCCGGAAAGACCTACAAAAGACACCAAAAACACAATCTGAAATTTTTTATGGCTTGTTGGTGTTGTTGGCTACGTGATGAGCAGCGGCTAGTGTCAGGAATGCTAGGCGAGGCTAAGAACTCGGTATAGCAAACGATGCTTGGTGGCTTCGTCGTCAGAAGACTGGTTCAATGTCGTTGTGCAGGGACTTCCGAGGCTGAGGAACGATGGAGCTCGCTGGAACACCGAGGTTGCAAGATCTTCGGTGGCCGTGAAATTGCTAGACTGGTGAGGCACGGGTCCGTGGCTGTGCTGCAAGGAAGGAGGAGCAGTGGTCGTTGGCTTCGTGGAGGAGTTTGCTAGTATATGAGCCTAAATACTAATTCAAATGCTTCTAATCTATATGCAATTTAACTAATTTTTTTTCTCTAGGGACGGGGATTGATCCCTAATTTTTTATGCAACGAACGACTGACTGGGTTGCCAAAATTTAAGTGTCAACACATGTTGTTTCTAATTAGAATATAATTGCATAAATTGTCATGTTTTGAATGTTGTCGCCTTAGTTAGGATTAGAACCTTAGGCTACATACCTATCTTGACTGCTAATTATTAATGATTGTGCACTCGTTTGATCACTTCACATGTTAGGAAATAGGTCCTAAAATCAATATAAACTGCCTGACAAATATTTTCTGAAATGAACAGGATGAAAGGTATCGAAAAGGCACTAGTCACTCAACTAGTGTAACCAAGTCCCCGAACTCATTTAATCTCTGGTTCGTAGGAATAGAGTGATTCTCCTGTCATTTTATTTGGGTTTCTAATCAACCCAGTCCAAATTGATTAGTGATGACTCCTAGATAAAAATCACTTGCAGGTTAAAAACCTAAACCACAAGTCGCGATATGGTATGAGTTTGGGAGAGTCCAAGTTAAATCCCAGACCTAGAATTAGCACGTACCAGGCGAGACCCCCCTTTTTTAAAATTGGAGGTCAGTCGCGACACAGTTAAACATATACAACAGGGAAAATGAATGTTAATTCGATCTTAAAATTTTCAATTTTGTTAATTTGATCCTAAACCCTTGCGCGAAATTTCAATGTAGTCCTTCCGATTAAATTTCGCCAGAAATCACTGACGTGACGATATGCTTATATTGAAATTTTACGCAAAAATTTAGGATTAAATTGATAAAATTAGAAAAACTTAAGACTGAATTGGTATTCATTGATTGGACACTTTCTTTTGTATACAACACGATCGGGATTTGACAAGATTTATACGGAACATCATCGTACCTCCTGTCCTTTTCAAAAATAAAGGGGAACTATGATCATGGACCGACAACTAGGCGCACGGCGATTGCTACGGGTTCCTCAACGCCGGTCCTCCCGCCTCACTGCTCCATCAACGTGGCCGCTTCGCCGGGCGTCCGCCGATCACCCCCTCTGGATCTGGATGAGCGTGGACCATAGAAGGTCGAGTCCATAAATTCACTTTCCGACGAAGAAGAGCACCTTCACATCGCACAGGAGACGAACACAAGTTCACGAACTTTGAGAGAAAGAGAGGGGGGGATGGCCGGAGAGAACTACTGGAGGACAGCGGCGGACACCCACAGGGTGAGGGTGGGCGACGCGACCGACGTGTGGAGGAGGCCGAGGGGCAAGAACTTCCGGTACAACACGACCACCATGCTCGTCGGCAGCTTGCTCCTCTCTTCGCCGTCGGGGTCTACGCGGTCTATGCCGACCGGAGGCACAAGGCTTGCGACGTGGCGAGAGTGGCGGATCGCGTCGCCGAGAGGCCGCCCCGCCGACATCGGCGGAAGCTGACCCGCGGAAGTGAAAGTAAATCTAGCCATTCAGTGAGGCTGTATGTTCTTTTCTTTCTTCTCCTCTTCTTTGGGGAATACAAGTTTATATAGACGGAGCCGCAACTTTGTATTTGTGCGGCAAGAAGGATATACTCAACATGAAATAAAATCTTCATATAATTTCTGTTTGTTTATTTTCTGAAATTTATATCCAATATGAAGTAGAGACTTATACATGTGGTATTTATTAAACTTAAAACTTATTGCTTGAATACGAGCCAAGTTTCTTTGGGACAAACAAAGAAGGCATAAGGTATAGTGAAATGTCATGCGGCGAATGTTTAAGCGAACGTTTTCTTGGCTACCTTGAAATAACTCAAAAGGTGTTTTTTACCTGAAAAATAGATCTTTTGAATTAAAAAATGAAATGAAATAAATTATGTATGTAAATGTAATCAAACGGCCTCCAAGCATGCCTCTTCGTCGAGAATACATTTAGCGAAATCAAAGCATCACGTCAAATGCGAAACGTGAAGCGCATTTATTTAGTCAGATTCGTTCATGTTTTAACACGTGACCAAGCATTGTAATTAAATAAAATATTCTGTAAAAGTTGAAGTTGGGATCATAAATCCACGGCAGCTTTATTAAAAGACTTGAATTTGGCCGCTCAGCTTTCTCTCTCTTCCTTTAACTCACCTTTTCATTTGTGACAAAAAGAGAACGACAAAAATCACAACTTTGTTCTCTCGTTGCTTGAACGCTCCTTCCCCCAACTCCCACTCCTTGGAGGGTGGTTGATCCGGTCGGGCAACGGGTCCTTCAAGGGTGGGTAGCGAGACCGGGAGTCTTGGGAGGTCAGGTTCGGGTCTTAGCAAGGGTAACGCGATGAGGAAAGGAATGGAGAGGTAAGAGCTGGAGTTGAGGAAGGACCGTTCGAGCAAGGAGGGAACAAAGTTGCGTTTTTTGTTGTTCTCTTTGGTCACAAATTGAAAGGTGAGTTAAAAACAGAGAGAGAAAGCTAAGCGGCCATTTTCAAGTTTTTTTAATAAAGATGCTATGCATTTATGATCCCAACATCAGCTTTTGCAAAATATTTTATTTAATTATAATGCTTGGTCACGTGTTAAAACGCGAACGGGTCTAATTGGATAAATGTGCGCCACATCTGCAACTGACTTGGCACTTCGATACTACTGAATATTTTCACCGCTTTATCTAATTGACTAGACTTGAATAGTATTTCCTCCACCAATACCATGTCATGATGGAAGGGTAGGTTATGGAGACACTTCAAGACTTTGGCGGTCACTTCTCAAGATTATTTTGAAATGGAATCCGCATTGCGGACAATTCAGACACTTTCGTGTCCCCGCATGGATAAAGACCAACGCCAATGGATCTTCGAGGGGTAGGTAATCCAGGACCTGCAACTCCTGGAGGCCGCATTGTAGGAAAAGTAGGCCGTCTGCTTCTGGTTCCTTACAAAGGTTTGGGCCATCCACAAAGGATTATAAGTTAGAGCTTGTGCTCTGGTTCATTGGAAAGTCATCCATAAATCTGATTCTTGCTAGGCGACAGAACTTCTCAAAGGAGTGCGGGCTCACAACCCGGGCATGGACCGGCTTGTCGAGAGGACATCCGACCTTTCATGTTGGAGGTATGTTGTGATTAGGGACATCAAATGAGTGGGTCGGATTGGGTTTGGAAATTGTCCCATCCAAATCGACTCGTTTTATGCAATACAAATTTAGTCACTCATACCTGTGCCCGACTCGAACCCGACCTGGCCCAACCTATTTACCAAAACACTTTTATGTTTAGTCCAATCTATGAAAATTAGCATCCATCTAGTTAATTTCATTTAAGCTCTTCATGTTTATATTTTTCTATAGTCACTATTTCGACTATAAGATGCTAAAGAATTGGCTTTCAACATTCCATAAAATTTCAATTTTTGTGTTGATTCACAATGAAAAAATAAGAGAAAATTAGTACTTGGTAGTGAACTTATAAAATTACAGCAATAGATAATGTGGATGAATTGAAATTTTAATTAAATGAAATATAAGATATTGAAGAAAATGATTTATTCTGACTATGGATTATAATTATAAGAACTAAGATTAGAATATTATATAAAAATAACAATGCCAAATGCAAGTAAGGAAAGACATATTCTAATAACTAATAGACGAAACTTACAAGATTAATAAAAAATAAAAAATAATGGTAAAAAAGGAGCTGTATTGATATTTTCAATAAGGGTGTAGTCGAGCTCATCTTGCAGGCGCATTAAGACTTCTCTTAATTTGGAATAGTTCGAGGAATCCATTATTTTCTCATGAAGACTGAAGAAAAAGTCATAAATGTGCATTGAATATGGGTAAATTATTAATCCATTTAACATTCATAAAATTTTGGGTTTTGCTATTCTAAACCAATTTATAACCCATTTATAGAACATAACTAAATCATATAATGACTCAACCCATCAAATTTAGGTTAAAAAAATGAATTTATGATCCATTTTGGCAGGTCTAGTTATCATCCTCTAGCATGCATATCAAGAAGGCACTTGCGCCGATCGATTGTCAAATCAAGCTCATGTCCATGGAGAAGAGTTTCAATTGTTACGGTCTGATCCACCAAGAATAATGCTCCTCATTTTTAGGATATAAAGCTGGTACACTTGTAACAAATTTACCAAAAGCTAATTTTTGACAACCAAAAATCCCAAACTGATACACTTATAACAAATTTACCCTCCGTTAGTTTTTATCAAATTTTACCATCAAATTGCTAAATTAAATGACAAGTGACAGTTGACGGATGTGCCATTTTAGGGTTTTACCTCTCTATTTGTTGCAGATTTACCAGTTTGTGATTTTTTGTGATATTAATTCAATTTAACGGAGGGTAAATTTGTCATAAGTGTACCGATTTGGGGTTTTTGATGATAAAAAAATTCGTTTATAATAAATTTATCACAGGTCTACCATTTTTATGTTTTTAGTAGTCAAAAAATTAATTTGGGATAAAATTTTCACATGTGTATCAAGTTGAGATTTTTCGTAATATCAACTCTTTACAAGTAGCTTTCGACCTCCAACGTAGGGGTGTCCATCGGTCCGGTTCAACCCCGAAACCGGACCAAACCAAACGATTCTAAATGGTACCCCAAAAACTTGACCATATAAATTTTTATATTTTTTATCCTGAAATAAATTGTAAATATACTTTTTTTTACATTTTGAAGCAAACCTTATATTATTAACTTACATTTCAATCTTCATTTAAAGACAGTAATGAATTCCATATATATAGAAGCAAACCCTACACATTTCTCCGTAATTTTGTTTGTCCATATATATATTCTTTTATTATTTAATATATGTTGATACGATGTCATGTAATAAAGTAATGACTATAAAATCTAGTAGAAGGCTAGTCGATCATCAATTAGCGTGGCACCCTTGATCATGTAAACATTTATTTGACAAACAAATTGAATATAATGCTCTTATTTTTCTTTTAATTTTGGGAAACTCCCACTTCAAGGGAATAGAAGGAAAAAAAAAAGAGAAAAGAAAAGGAGTTACCAGTTCATGGGCAGGCCCTAGAATCGGCCCGGATCAATTCTCGGTTCCACAAATCGGGAAACAACCCTACCCAATTTGGTTCTTATTTCTAATGTGGAATCCCTTACTCCAAAAACCCTTGAGCCAAATATTTGGTGTTTGTTAACACAATCTCAAGAGCCTTTGATGCAAAAATTTGATTTCCATATGTTCAAAGCTTGGGGCAAATTCTCGAGCCATATGGAGTTGCACCATCTGGGGCCGCGCAACATAGGCGATGGGATTGCGTCACCTCGGCGGCGGCCCGTTCCCTAGGGTCGCGACACATCGGCGTTGCCCGGCCTTTCTTTCGATCTAATTTTTTTTCACTATAAAAATTACTTTGCAATAAGTATTTTTTACAAAATGTTTATCAAACATTCCTGTTCATGATCATTTTTCCACATTGTCTTAGAGTTGTCCCAAACGCACTCGATGAAAGAAATAGCCTCTATATCCAAACTCCAAAAATATCCACCACCCCCCTAATCTCTCTCATCTCTCATGGACGAGCCCGTGAGGTGAGGACGACGAAAGAAGAGAGACTTCTCTGATGACCCTTCTCCATTACCAGATAAGCAAGCTCTCTCTCTCTCTCTCTCTCTCTCTCTCTCCCTCTCCCTGAATGGAATGTCGTGGCTTCACGTACTGTGTGCGTTCTTGCGGTGCTTTCTTTCGTAGCGAGCGGTGGTTCGACCAACTTGGGTCGCGCAGAAACGCCCCTTGACTCTGGTATCGTCTGCTGTACATAGCCACCGGGTCTTGTTATCTTCCTTCTCACCCCATGGCTGTTTTGACAATCTGCCCTTCTGCTTCTTGTTGTGTGAGTATTGGTTTCGGCCCAGCTGTGTCCGACTATAATTTACTTCCATTGAGGAGTACATTTGGGGATTTGAAAGCTCCCAAACGCTGGTCTATTGGAAAGTCGAATGGGAACGGTATAAAACGAGCTGGGTTCCGTTTGTTTGTGGTTAATTGTTCGAAAGACGGGGTTTTTCCGAAGGTGCGGCGAAGAGGGTCCTTGTGTCCTGAAGAAGTTCTTGATGTTCTGAAGATGAGTTCGAGCCCCGAACAGGCTTTTGCATACTTCAATTCGGTCGCCGACTCGCCCGGCCAGGTCGTTCATACCACTGAAACTTGCAATTGCATGCTCGAAATCCTCAGGGTGCACAGGAAAGTGGAAGAGATGGTGGTTGTGTTCGATATGATGCAAATGCGAATAATCAACCGGAATTTGAGCACTTACTTGATTATCTTTAAGAGTTTGCATGTAAAAGGTGGCATTCGGCAAGCGCCATTTGCGCTTGAAAAGATGAGAAAAGCTGGTTTTGTTTTGAATGCGTATTCATATAATGGCTTGATATACCTGCTGCTTCGGTCTGGTTTTTGTAATGAAGCTTTGGAGGTGTATCGAAGGATGGTTTCCGAAGGGCTGAAGCCTAGCATGAAGACTTATTCGGCAATCATGGTAGCTCTGGGAAAGAGAAGGAACACTGAAATGGTGATGAGTCTTTTGAAGGAGATGGAAAATTTGGGACTGAAGCCAAACATATACACCTTTACTATATGCATCAGAGTATTGGGAAGGGCTGGTAAAATAGACGAGGCACGTGAAATACTGAAGCGAATGGACAGCGAGGGATGTGGGCCTGATGTGGTTACTTACACTGTGCTTATTGATGCTCTATGTAATGCAGGAAAACTCAATGATGCCAAAGAGTTATTCTTCAAAATGAAAAATAGCAGCCAGAAGCCTGATAGAGTAGCTTATATTACTTTGCTAGACAAATTTAGTGACCGGGGTGACTTAGAATCAGTGAGGCAATTCTGGAATGAAATGGAAGATGATGGTCATGATCCTGATGTTGTTACTTATACAATTCTTGTTAATGCATTTTGTAAAGCTGGCAATGTGGATGAAGCATTTGCCACTTTGGATGTCATGAAGAAGCAAAGAATCTTGCCTAATCTGCATACATATAACACATTGATATGTGGCCTCCTCAGTGTAAATAGACTGAATGATGCGTTAGGAATATTTGGCAGTATGGAGTCTTTGGGTGTAAAGCCAACTGCTTATACATACATCCTCTTCATTGACTACTACGGAAAAGTAGGAGATTCTAGAAGTGCTCTCGAGACATTTGATAATATGAAAGAAAGGGGCATCATTCCCAATCTTGTTGCGATTAATGTGTCTTTATATAGTCTTGCAGAAGTTGGAAAAATTGGTGAAGCAAAAGAAATCTTTTATGGTCTCAGAAATAGTGGACTTGCCCCAGATTCTATAACCTATAACATGATGATGAAGTGCTATATTAAGGCGGGGCAAGTGGATGAAGCCATTAAGTTGCTATCTGAGATGATTGAGAGTGGTTGTGACCCAGATGTGGTCAACATCAACTGTTTAATTGATGCACTTTACAAGGACGGTCGGCGAGACGAGGCATGGAAAATGTTTCATAAGATAACCGTCATGAAGCTAGTCCCTACCACTGTGACATACAACACATTGCTTGCTGGGTTGGGGAAAGATGGTCAAGTGCAGAAGGTCCTTAAACTTTTTGAGAGTATGACCAGGAAGGGGTGCCCACCAAACACAATAACTTTTAACACACTGTTTGATTGCCTTTGCAAGAACGATGAGGTGGATTTGGCCATTAATATGATGTACAAAATGGCAGAGGTGGGATGTTATCCTGATGCTTTGACTTACAACACTATCATCTCTGGTTTAATTAAGATTAACAGTGTCCATCGTGCATTCTGGTTCTTTTTTCAGATGAAGAAATCACTCTATCCTGACCATGTAACTATATGCACCCTCCTTCCTGGCATTGTGAAAGATGGTAGGGTTAAGGATGCTGTTAAGATTGCTGACAATTTTGTCAATCAGGACATGGTCTGTGTTGATGGGGCCTTTTGGCAAGATTTAATGTCTGGTGTTTTGAGTGAAGCAGGCATATCCAAAGCAGTTGTATTTGCTGAAGAGTTGGTGTGTAACAGGATATGCCGAGATGACTCTGTGTTGATACCACTGGTCAGAATGTTATGTAAGCATAAGAAAGCCCTTCATGCATATGCCACGTTTGAAAATTTTACCAAAGACCTGGGGGTTATTTCAACAGTAGAAACATATAATTCTTTGATTAATGGGCTTCTTGACATCCATCGGATGGAAAAGGCATGGGATGTTTTCAATGATATGAAGACTGCAGGTTGCGCACCAGATATTTTTACATACAACCTTCTACTCGACAGCCTTGGAAAGTCTCGGAAATGTAGTGAACTTTTTTTATTGTATGAGGAGATGCACCGGAAGGGCTGCAAGCCTAACACCGTGACTCACAATATAATCATCTCCAGTCTTGTGAAGTCAAATGACTTGGATAGAGCCGTGGATTTGTACTACCATCTGGTAAGTGGAGATTTTAGACCCACTCCTTGTACATATGGCCCTCTCATAGATGGACTCTTGAAGTCAGGAAGACTGGAGGAAGCGAAGAAGATCTTTGAAGAGATGGGGGACTACGGCTGCTGGCCTAATTGTGCGATATACAACATACTGATTAACGGGTATGGGAAGATGGGAGATGTGGAGAATGCATCTCTTCTATTTAGAAGTATGATCAAGAAGGGAATAAGACCTGATTTGCGGTCATACACCATTATTGTGGATTGCCTCTGTATGGTGGGCAGAGTGGATGATGCTCTGCACTACTTTAATGAGCTGAAACTAACTGGCCTTGATCCTGACTTGGTTGCATATAATCTTATAATTGATGGACTTGGCAGATCGCGTAGAATAGATGAATCTCTCTCTTTGTTTGAAGAGATGCACAATAAAGGTATACGTCCCGACCTCTACACTTACAACTCCTTGATACTCAATCTAGGGATTGCTGGAATGGTGGAACAAGCTGGGAAAATGTATGATGAAATACACCTTAATGGCCTTAAACCAAATGTCTTCACGTATAATGCTCTTATTCGGGGATACAGTTTGTCAGGAAAACCGGATTCTGCATATGCAGTCTACAAAAGGATGATGGTTGGTGGCTGCAGCCCTAACCCAGGAACATTTGCACAGCTCCCTAATTAATCACTATTGGCTTTTGACCCTGCTTTATAATTTGTTGCTCCTTATGGTGATGTCCATAATGAAGACAAGTTAGGTACTCTCCTTTCTTGAACCTCTAGTGATGTTTTGTCTTATGTACATGACAATTTTCATTAAATTGTTTGCAAAATGTGTATTGCTCTCATATCTTGATCGAGCAGATTTTCATTTGTGCACTTTAACTTGTTTATCTTGGTAAATATATTATTTTTCAAAGCCCTTGTGGGGATTCTTACAGAATGAATATTGTTGATAATTTAGGTTAACGTGAAAAGATTTGGACCGATGGACATGGCTATTGTTTATGCTTTCCATTTTGCACAGGATGCTTCTCTGAAGTTAGAGTTCGGATTCTACCACTTTGCAAAACATTGTTTGGTATCTCAGGATGCATTGAAGCATTTTGGCATGCCTCTGGTAAGGATTTTTACTAGGACAATAAATAGTCAAGCATTCAAATAAATATGTACTAACTGAGGTCACCTATTGGAGCTAAGACAGACTATATGTTTGCTTACAATTAAATACTGTGTAAATAAAATTCATGAATGGTGCGCTATGATGGGCCAGGTACGTTTCGGTGTTTGTGTGGGTTGTGATTAATCTTTTTTACATACCCCAGGATCAACAGCAATGGAGCTCAGAACATGGAGAGCAAACTGCTGTTGTTGATGATATCACTGTGGACTTCCTGGATGGCTAGTTTGTCCATAAAGCAAATCATTTACCATAGTTCTTGGTGGCTGCATTTTTTTTTTGGAGCTTCTATCAGCATCAAATGTTTTCCTTCTGTAGCCGTTCTCCAATTAAATCACTTGATTGATCCCTGCATCTAGGAAGAGCTTTGGTTATTATGTGATCAAACTCTTCTCTAGATGGTATCTAACCTGGTTGACTCTTGATGATCTGTTCTTTGGGATGGCACCTTGTAATTTACATTTGTACAGCAATTACCAATGTATCATAGGAATTATTATTTTCAAATAGAAAGTATTTATCTCCTGCCTTGCTGGGAGGATAGCTTACAGAGGAAGTGTCTATATGGGATTTACTGATGATGGGGGAGAGGAGCGTAACTTTGTTTTTGGTGCATCTGGTGTTATTAATTTCTATAATTTTTAGCAATAATAATGATAATAAAATGTATATTTCTGACTATGATGCCATTATGCAGTTAACTATGCTATCGGACCGCATGCTTAATAATATGGTACATGAGCATTTCGAGCAGCTGTGGCTCCTATAACTTTTGCGTTCTGTTCAAAGCTTTCAGATCGGTTTTGTACTTGACCACCTACAGTTGAGTGAGGACCGGTTGAGTTCCGTTCCATTGAATTGAAGTGAGGTGCTCATCATAACTCAGAAAGCTTTGCCTGATCGATCTGAGTTCGGCCTGTCGGATTGACTTACGTCCAACATGCGGAGATGATTCCGAAATGGGCTCTGTTGCAGAAAGATGAGTAGACTGGTTTTGCAAATTCTATTTCATTTGTAACTAGGGCTCTGTAAGTGTTCTCTCGTCTACCCTCTTTCATCTTCACTCGTACAAAAGATGGATTGTGGTTTTTCCTTTATCAAACTTAAATTTGTACCAGATTTCGTTGTTGGAGCTTTTCAAAACTTGACGACCCACTGGCCAATTGAACCCAATCTATATCACCTCAAGTTTTTCTCCATTACATAAGCATGACCCCCTTCCTCGGCCGAAACTCTATTCTGTTCTATCGATGCTCTGCGAAGTATTCATTACCATTTTCTTTCAAGTTTCGAGCATTAAAAGTTTCAAATTCAGTAGTCGAAGTACCTTTCCGTTCTCTCCAAGCCTGCAAATTCTCAGCGATTTCACCATTACCGAGCACATGGAACAAATCTTCTCACCAAGACGAAACTCTGCGATCTGTCAATGCACGAATCTGATGAACAGTCCAAGGGAATTGACCCTCTAGATTATATGTTCGAGCTGATGAACAGGCATTTTCCCTGCTGATTTTGGATCTGTTCGAGTAATGTTTACAATCTAAACTTGTCGCATGGTTGTAATGGTTTGCGCTATCTTTCCTTAGACACCGCGATCACCTGATTTTGTCGCATTTAGTAGGAGAACCAAGTCAATGAATTGGGTACCGTGAAACGTTGCAAAAGTCACTTGGAAGCTTTCAACGTTCAATTGAAGTTGGAAAATTACGATAGCTCTTGACTAAGCTTTTTTCTCTTTTGATAAGAAGTAATATTCAATATTTTAGAGAAGAATCCTTTTCTTTTCAAAGGGAGGAATCCCCTTGGTTTTCTTTTTCTGTTAGGTAAAGAAAAGCTTGTTCGAATCGAGTCAATGTTCATAAAAGAAAGGTTTGTCATTAAAATCTGGGTTTTGTCATGATTTGTAGAGTGCGATAGCTTCTAATGGCTTGTACCGTTCACTCCATTGGACTTTGACGCGGTTTCACCATTGGATACATCATGTTGGATTCTAAATTTCATTGAATTTTTGCAATTTTCTAACACAGTTGCTATTTTTCCTTTTCTTTTTTTTTTTTTTGGGAATTTCCAGAAATTGCGGTTATACTGGTAAAATGAAATTTCCACAAATAGGAAAATCACTCAGTATTGAGTACCAAGCAGAGCATTCTCATAGTGTCATTCAATGTTCAAACTTGGTTGAAAGCTGTTGGCACAATTTGGCGTATGAATAAGTGTAAGGCATAACTCAAATTTTCCAAAGAATCTGAACTTCTTGAATTGTGCTAATGAGACAGTAAAAATACTTTTTCCTTTGTTATTTTTATATCTTCTATTTATTATTTTTATGAGAAGAGAATACTATCCTACCCCTTGACGATGAGAAGATCCATGCCATAGCAGGCTTGGGACAAAAAGATAGTTGTTAGAATCGACAGTACTAAACGATTAAACTTCGAACGAACATGATCTTGTCAATCCTGAAGTACCTGTTAGCAGTAGGGGTAAGTATAGTCCGGGTAGGCGGTTCTCACCATGGAACCGGGAATCGCCCACTAAGGACAGGTTCCGAAAAATTAAAACCAGAAACTGTCCGTTGGTTCTATGGATCCACTCGAGAACTAGACTGCCGGTCCGGTCCGGTTCCCAGGTGGGTCAATGGAATCGGTCCCACCAAGTTTTACGCAAATGGAGATGATCAAGATCGAGAGAGGGAGGCGATGAACGGCCGAAGACGCTGCTATGAGTTGATGGAATTCGAGAGTCTATGCCATGAGTCGATGGACGATGAGCTTAAGAGTCGAGATCATAAATGAGAGATAGAGAGAAAACTCAGACAAAATGAGAGTGAGACAAGAAGAACACTTAGTTAAACAAATTAGAACAGGGAACCTGATCGATCCCCATGGGAACCGCCGGTTCTGATCCAGTCCGATCCGGTTTCGGGCAGTCCGGGTGGTTTCCGGTTCCTTTGCACACCCTTATTCAGTAGGTCGCAATGGTGCAATGGAACAAAATATGAATGTGCATGTTTCATCGAAATTCATTTTTAAGATATTTTAGACCCTAGCCTTAAGAGATGTATCATCACAAGGTTAATTTGGTATATCTTTACGTGCTCTTAATATGATATACCATTTATGATTGCAACCATTTTTACTAAACAGTAATCTTGCTTGCATAATGTGTGATGGATTTAGCTGTCCAATTGGCTAGGCTGCTCCCCCTTTTGTCTTGAACGCCAATGCCTATCTATTAAGTTATGGTGTTAGAATAATAGAATCTTTCAATCACATGAACATGAGATCAAATTAATAAATATAGCATATCCGAATCAAAAGAAGCCATTATTGATCCAATGAGTGAGATGATATCTTCCTGTAGGTATAAATCTTCACCACTTTCTTCTATAATGGTTGTGATGGGTGTATTTTTCTCTCAACAATTTTATAGAAAATAGAGGAATCATGATAATTGGATGCCAACATTCTCCACCAAAGAGAGACCTTATATAGAGGGAGTAATGGGATCAACCCTAGAGCTGCAAAATCTTAACCGTCCATCAAGGTTTGAGATATGGGTTCTACATGCCTAATTGGATGTCATAAATATATGGCCCATAATACATTTAATTAAATTGGGCCCATGTCAAATGTTAAATAATAGATCTAATAGATCACATAATTGGATTGGATCTTGTCAAGTCCATCATTCTCCCACTTGGCCAAAGGTTCTATTATCGATCTAATTCATGAGGCTTAGAACAACATAATCAAACATATACAACATTCCTTAAGTAAAGTCATGCCTAACATTTATTCAGAAAAGAATTGAAGCCAGTGTCATGTTCCAATGCCACATTACCATTTTCCAGTTACTATTCCAGCACAAACATTAAACACAACATTTAATGGCTTAATAGTCTTTTTTTTTTTTGGTCTGAAAGATACTTTTATTTATCTCATAAAGTTGGGCTTAGCCAGCAGAGCCCAAAGCAAGGGCATGATTACAAAAGAGAGCCCAAAGGGCCTGGGGTGGGGAAATAAGCCAATTATCTGGAAGTAATCATGGCCACGGTTCGGAACCGACCGTTTCCGATTCTGAACCGGCGGTTCCGGTTCGTGGCCAAGTATGAACCGGCCGGTTCCGGGCGGGTTCCGGTTCCGGTTCAGGTTCGGAACCGGTCGGTTCGGAACCGGTTCCGGGCCGGTTCATAATTTTTCTTTTCTGTTTTTTTTCTTTTTCTTTTCGTTTTCTTTTTTTTTTCTTTTCTTCCTCCGCCGGCCATAGCCGGGGCAGGCGGAGGTCGCCGCCCTCGCCGGCAACTGGTGAGGCCGGCGAGGTCGAATCCTCGCCAGATCTGGCGAGGCTCGACCTCGCCGGCAACTGGCGAGGCCGGCCTCCCCTGAGGCCGGCGAGGTCGAACCTTCGCCAGATCTGGCGAGGCTCGACCTCGCCGGCGTCAGGCGAGGCCGACCTCGCCTGCAACTGGCGAGGCCGGCCTCGCCCGATGCCGGCGAGGTCGAACCCTCGCCAGATCTGGTGAGGCTCGGCCTCGCCAGTTGCCGGCGAGGTCGAGCCCTCGCCTGATCTGGCGAGGCCGGCCTCGCCCAGCCCAGGCGAGGGCGGCCTCGCCTGAGGCCGGCGACCTCCGCCGGCCCCGGCTATGGCCGGCGGAGGAAGAAAAGAAAAAAAAAAAAAAGAAAAGGAAAAGGAAAAGAAAAAAAACAGAAAAGGAAAAACAGAAAAGAAAATAATAAAAAAATTAAAAAATTACTGTTCCGGTGACGGAATATTATTCAATATAAATTGTAATTAAAATGTAAATCGTAATCAAATTTAGGGACAAAAAGACAAGAGAGAAAGAGATGGTTTGAACTTAATAAATTATCATTAAGCACATTACAATTCGTTACAACGATCTATAAAAAAAAAAGGAGCACAATATATATATGCCCTAAAATGATCCCAAAACCTAAGCATTCCGTGCGTAGGGGACCAGAGGTCACATGTCGTCGGATTATACTTCGGTTTTCCTAAGCTCACGTGGGCGTACCCGGTATGAGAAACAAGGGTTTCCGAAATATTTGCCAACTCCAATAGTCCTTTTACCCTCAATAGTCACTACCCGTTCCAGTACCGGTACCGGTAGCGGTAGTATCTCCGTCGTTAAAGAATTCAGATTCATTATTCCGATCTATCTCTTGTTGTCGGTATTGAGCCTTCGTCCAATCAGCAACACAAGCTTGAATCTCCACTGATTCTGAAGCTAATCTTGAACGATGTTCGTCCAAAATATTACCTCCGGCACTGAATGCTTGTTCGACCGCAACTGTGGAACAAGGCGTTGAAAAAATCTGTTTTGCAATAAGAGAAAGGATTGGGTATTGGCTTGCGTGCCTCTTCCACCAATCCAAAATTAAAAAATCTGTACCACTTTCGGATTCAGTAAACTCAAATGAAACAGTTAGATAAATCTCTAATTCAGAAATATTTCCTATTACTCCCTTTTGTTTTTTTTGTCTATGTAATAAAAGTTGGTACCCTCTACTAATTTTACCTGTACTGTCATTTTGTATCTCTGTAGATTGAGAAAATCCAATATCACCTAAATTATATTTAGTATAAAATTCATTATATATTTCTATTACTACGTTTTTAACCTCACGTACTATGGTTGTAACATTTATCGCATCATAATGTAAACATTGATAATACGTACGCAAAAAATCATTTAAGCCATCCAATTTGCAACGCGGATAAAAAACACAAGCAACTAAATAAATAATGGGAATTTCGCTATAATAATGTAGCCACTTCATTTTCATTGTAACTATAGTATGTTGTAATTCAACATCATTTTCATATTCATAAAAAATTCCGACAATATTAGTACACTCTACTAAAAATAAATGTGTAGTAGGATAATAAACACCGGACAAAGTATAAGTTGCATCATTAAAAACCTTTAAAACATCTAAATTTTTTTGGCAAATATCCCACTCTTGTGGGTATAAATTAATCTGAGGTATATTATTAGAAATGAATGCACATAATAAATCTTTATATGCTAAAGATTCACTAAGCAAGTGGAAAGTAGAATTCCAACGAGTTGGAACATCTCTTGGAAATCTTTTTGGCTTTTTGCCATTTTCTCTACAAAATCTACCCCATTCTTTTATTTTTTGGGGATGTTTCCATAAAAATTGAATCGCCGTTTTTATTGGTTGAAGAAAAATATCAAGAGTGTTCAAACCATCTTATACACATAAATTTAAAACATGACAAGCACATCTAACGTGAAAAAATTTTCCGCCAAAAGCGGGTTTACAAATATTTTCTAAATTGGCAATTGAAGCGGTATTTGCTGCGGCATTATCAAAACCAATTGAAAAAATTTTGTTAAGCAAATAATATTCTTCTAAAATTTGCCTAATTATTCTATAAATATTATTTGCCGTATGCTTATCATTGAAAACTCTAAATGCAATAAGTCTTTTTTGAATACTCCACTCGTCATCTATCCAATGACATGTTATGCCCATGTAAGAATGATTTTGCCAATGATCACTCCAAATATCACTACCTATATGCACGCATCCATTAAATTGCATAAAAATTTTTTGTAAATCTTTTTTTCCATTTTTGTAAAGATCTTTAATTACTCGTTTAGTTGAATTTCTAGGAACACGTTTTGCTTGTGGAGCACATGCTTTTTGTACAAATTCATTAAAACCAAATCTTTCTCCAAAATTAAATGGTAAATGCTCAACAGAAATAAATTTGCCTAATTCTTCCTTATAAGTTTTTTCATTAAAACGAAATAAAGGGGAAGTGTTAGGATTGACGTACCCGGAAATTTGTTATTGCCCGATATCGATTCCCGTTTCGGTTGGATGTTTGCTCCTAAGATGTCGTTTAAATGTTCCATATCCTTGTCCACCTATATATTTATATATTTTCCCACAATATTTACAAATTATATCATACCTTTTTTGACCAATATCAAACCTTTCCATTTTCGTGAAGTGATTCCAAATGTCAGATGTAAATTCCCGTTCCGCTTCCTTTGTTGTAGATATTTTGGCAGGAGGATGAAAACTTTCTTGCGTCGGGACGCGTTCCACATCGGGAAAAATGTTGATTTCATCATCTTGAAAATCTGCATATTCACGAGGATCAAAAGAATAATGGGATTCCGTCATGATATTCTTACCTTTGCCAGTTGACACTCGACTTCCACTTGCCATTTTTTGAGTGGATTGAGAGAATTGAGCGGATTAATTGGGAGAATTAAGAAAGAATTGCGTGGATTGAGAAAATTGAGAGAATTTAAGAGAATTTGAGAGAATTTCGAGTATTGAGAAAATTTGAAACTTGAGAGAAGAGAATTTGAGAGAATTGTGAGTATTGAGAGAATTTGAGAGAATTTATAAGAAAAAAATGAGAAGAAAATTTAGGATTAAAAAAAAGAAAAGATAACTGTTGCAATTTTGCAACGGTTATCTTCTTTTTTTTTTTATAAATTTTTGCCCATTTGGGCGTTGGCAACGGGCCGCAAGGCGCAAGCCCGCTGCCCGCAGCAGGGCATGCAGACGTGCAGGTCCTGCTGCGGGGGGGTTTTTTTTTAAAAAAATTTTGCCCGTTGCCAGGGGCTGCCCTGGCAACGGGTCGCAGCAGCGGCAAAGATGGCTCGCACCTGCAGGTTGTGCTTTTTTTTTTTTTTTTGAATCACCCGAACCGCGGTTCCAGGCCGGTTAAAAAATTTCTGGAACCGGAACCGGGCCCGTAGGGCACGGGCCGGTTCCGGTTCCAAACCGCGGGGCACGGTCAACGGGCCGGGCCCGGATTTGACCGGGCAGGTTCCGGTCCGGTTCCGGGCCGAAACCGGCCCGTGGCCATGACTATCTGGAAGTTCTATTCTTCTATGGGCACGCGCAACCCAGTTTGCCACAACATTGGCACTTCTTCGACAAAAGACGAGGCCCACGTAAGGTAAATAGGATAAGCGAGTGGAGCATTCGGTAATCAGTGCTCTCGCTTCCCACTTCCCAGTTGCGCTGATCTGCCATGTGGTGAATACTTATAAGATCTAACCTATCTGATTCAACGAGGACTTCTTTGTACCTGTTTCACTTGACAAAAGAGAGCTTCCAAGAGGGCTAGGGCTTCGGCCATTGTCGGAGAAGACGCTCGGACGGACTGTGCGAGGCCGTCGACAATACATCTTGTATGGTCCCAGCAGATGCAAGCAATTGCTCTTTCGGTCGACCTTTCATCGAGAGACACGTTGACATTTATCTTCAAAATACCTTCCGCCAGGGCTACCCAGATCTGGGGAGAGGTAAATTTCCTTTTATTTTGTTCCTTCGTACCTTCAAAGCTCCATTTTTGGGTGTTTAGTTGCAAGATTCGAGCTAACTCCACTGTATTTATTGCATTTGGAATGGTGCCTCTAAAAATCCGACCATTTCGGGTCTTCCAGATTTGCCACATGACAGTTGCCATAGCTGCCAGAGGAGGTTTGTTAGGCGTGTTACCTGTGAAATTCATTAACCACACCTCAAATCGAGTCACTCTCTATGTTAAAGATTGGATTTTTAGAGATGGGTGTGACCAAACACGTTCTGTCCAGGGGCATAGTAGAAAAATATGTTCAACTGTTTCCACTTCGCTTTGACACAAGCTACAGATAGGATCAGGTACTATGTTTTTCTTCCACAAGTTTTCCTTAGATGGGATTGCATTTTGGCAAATACTCCATAGAAAAATTTTCGCTTTTGTTCTTGTCTGCATATTCCAAATGGCATTCCATAGAGCTTTTGGAGTATGGAAAGAGGAAGATGGCTGTTGTTGTTGTGACTTGTCTGCCATTTCTTGCCGAAGTGTTTTATAGTCATTTTTAACTGTATAGCTGCCACATTTAGTACTCGTCCATACAAGCTCATTCATTGTGTGCTGATGCTTAATAGGGATAGCAAGGATTTCCTGAGTAATCTTTTCGTCAAACAAATTGTTTAGGAGCCGTTCAATCCATTGTTTCTCTTCAAAAAACATCAACTCAGATACCTTATGTGGGTCATTCCTATTTGCTGGATCCCCAATTAGACCCCTTTTCAGCCACTTGTCAGTTCTTATGTTGACCCTTTCTCCATTTCCTATAGACTACATTACCGAGTTTGATATTGCATCCCTTCCCATGAGTAGACTTTGCCAATCCCTTGAAGGCTTGGAACCTTTCACAGTATGCCAAAAGTCTATCCTGTTAAAATAGATTTCTTTTAGAAGCTTACTGCATAATGCATCTTGATCTTTTACCATTCGCCACACTTGTTTACCCAGGAGGGCTTTGTTGATAGTAATTAAATCCCTGAAACCCATAACTCCCTTGTCCTTCTAGTCTTCATGATTTCCCATCTTTTCCAATGCAGTCTAGTTTTTGTTGCATTGTTTTTCCACCATAAACGAGCTATTCTTCGCTCAATTGCTTTACACACCAACATTGGAATTTTAAACACTAACATGGCAAAATGGAGTAAAACTCGAACCACAATTTTCAATAAAATCTCCTTACCCGCTTTAGACATTATTTGTTCCTTCCATCCTTCCACCTTTATATTTACTCTCCCCAATATCCATGCGAACATCTGTTTTTTCGATGCTCCCCAATCAGAGGGAATGCCAAGGTATTTCCCAATATGACCCAGCTCCGGTATCCTCAGTGTCCCTGCCATATTGTTCTTTAACACTTGGGGGCACCCCTTACTGAAGTAAATACCTGATTTATTTAGGTTTATGGTTTGTCCTAAGGCATAGCAATACTGATTAAGAACATCCGAAACATTTTGACACTCCTGAATGGTTCCATCTAGGAAAAAGATGGAAACATCTACAAATAATAAGTGGGATAAGGTTGGACAAAATCTGTTTAGCTTGATTCCTCTTATACTTCCATTTAAAACAACATTTTCTATCAGAGAAAATAAACAGTTTAATACAAAGATGAAGAGATAGGCTGATAGAGGGTCCCCTTGCTTGATTCCACTAGTAGGGTTAAAATAAGAGAGGGGTTCTCCATTGAACTTCACTCTAAAATACCTAAGTAACGCATTGAATAATCTGGCTAACCCATCTTTCACGAAAATCCATTTTCAACATACATGGTTCCAAAAAATCCCATTCCATCCTATCATAGGCTTTTTGCATATCCAGTTTCAGTACAGCCTGAAACTTTTCCTTCCGTTCTCTTACTCTTTGTTGGTGCACCACCTCTTGTACAATAAAGATATTGTCTTGAATATGTCTCCTACTCACAAAAGCGCTTTGTTCCCCCAAGAATAGCTTTGGCAGCCAAGTTTTAAGCCTGTTTGCCATTATCTTCGAATTATTTTATATGCAAAATTGCAAAGGCTGATAGGGCAAAATTGTTTAATTCTTTTCGGATTGGGTATGTTTGGCACCATGGTTATATGAGTTTTGTTCAAAGCTAGTTCCAGGACACCCAACATAAAAAACCCATTTATAGCCTCGAAAATGTCTTTCTTAATTACATTCCAATGGTATTGGTAGAAAATTCCATTCAATCCATATGAGCCAAGGGCTTATTTGCTCCTTGTTGGAATACAGCAGCATGTACTTCTTCCATGGCTAGTTTCACCACCAAGGAGTCATTCATTACTTTACTTACTTTTCTCGAGCACAAATTCAGAACAAGATGGCAATTTCTAGGTCCAAGTGTGGTATATAAATCACAGAAAAATGATACTGTCACATTCTTTAGTTGCTGCCTATCCCTTATCCAGCCATCATCTATGGATTTTAGCATCGAGATTCTATTTTGTTGCCTCATCTAGATTGCAGTGGCATGGGAATATTTTGTATTTTTATCCCCTCATTTCAACCATTTAATTCTCGATCTCAAATCCCAAAACATCTCTTCTCTCCTTCAGAGTTTCTCAATCTCCTCCTTTATACTCTTAATCCTCCGGCTGTCTTGCGGTAAGTTCATTTCATTTATTAAATTCTGTAACTCCAGCTTTAAAACATTGATGCAGCGAGAATTGTTTGGAAACTTTCTCTTGCTCCAGTATATCAAAGTCTTAGTCACTGCTTGTAGTTTTTCTTTTAAACTTTTTTTTAGCCAACAAAGATGATTGCCATGCCCCTTTCACCACTTCTTTACATTCAACATCCTTTGTCCAGAAATCTTCAAATCGAAACTCCTTTTTCCTCTTTTCTGAGTTTGTTGTACGGGACAATAACAGAGGGCTATGGTCAAATCCAATGGCCGGTAAAGCATAAGCTTCGGCTTTAGGAAATAGGATCCTCCATTCCAAATTACATAATATCTTTGATATAATTCACCCCTTCCCTATTGTTAGCCCAAGTAAAGGAGCATCCCTTGCGGTTAATGTCCATCAGTGAATAGTCATTCAAGCAGTCTCTAAATGCGTTGATGCGATAATGTTAAGCTATACTATTTCTCACTTTCTCACATTGATAAAGAACTTCATTCAAATCCCCTAAACATACCCAGTGTAGGTCATCGATAATGCTAATTAGTCTCATTTTATCACAGTTTCAGCCTCTCTTGGAAAATACTTGGGGCATGGATAAGAGAAATTCGCATTCTGTTTCTACTTTCCATATCTTCCCAATTCATATTAAGCATTTCCTGAGAAGCTAACTCCATTGTGATGTCCACCAAGTCGTTCCAAACTACAGCTAATCCCCCTGCAGTCCCTAAAGGGTTCTCAAAACATAATTGAATTGGAACTTTAAACTCCTTTTGAGTCGACATACCACACGTTCTTGATTTTTTGTTTCCATTAGTAGAACCAAATTGGGCCTTTCTTGAGCCGCTAGGGCTCTTAATGCCTGGATTGTTAGGGTTATGCTAATGCCAACATAATACTTTCATTTTTACCCCGGTGGCTTATTCGGGCTGGTCACCAAAGCCCATATTTGAGTTTCTTTCATTGTCTGAATAGAGTATCCATTAACTCAGCCTCCTCAAATAATTTTTCATTTAGTAATTTCTCTTCATTGGACGAATACCTTTTCTGTTTTTTTACTGGTCTGAGCTATTAGGCCTGTTCCCTTGTTCAACTTATCCACCTTAGAGGTGTTAGATTGTTTGTAGGCCTTTAGGATGCCATACTGGGGATTGAAATAACAGCCTTATCTCAATTTTTATCTTCAATTAGCACATCTTTTCCTTTCTCAACAAACCTACTGCTAGTCTGGTTTGCTTTAATGGCAGGATTACTTTCATATACCACTATTTGCCCCGAGCTTACTGGTGTTTCAGGGATTACATCTTCCTCCATCAGCTCCTTCGTAGTTTTTCCATAAAAAGGGCTTGATTCATTTGCTTCCGCCTTCAGCCATGAGCCAAAGGACATTGTATTTACTTTTTCAAATAGATTTTCCTTGTAAGGTATCTCACCACAATACTAGGCATAATGCCCCAACTTGCCACATGAATAACAAAAATGTGGTTATCTCTCATACCTAAAATCCAACCAAAGATTTTTTCCTATGTTGCTAAAAATCAAACTAAATTGTAGGGGACCAAAATGTCCATTGTAACTCTCGCCTTTCCCATTTGTAAGATGTGTATCCTTTGGCTTCAATTTTAACTTTTGACACACATCCAATTTCTTCTGCTTCTATAGCTACAACCCCCTACAAAATCCATTCAATAGGAAGTCCATGAATTTGGACCTAAAATGTGCATGCGTTAAAGATGTAGCAAGCAGGGGTATCATGCTCCCAAGGCTTTAATAGCAAGAGATGGTTAGCAAAAGACCAAGGGCCTAGGTTCAAAGCCCATATCTCTATCCATTTCGGAGAAGAAACGAAAACCAAACATGCCCGGTGCGAGCAGATTGATATCTACATTTTCCACTCTCCACACTCTTTTCATTGTGTTATGAAATGCCTGTATATTCACCTTAGGGTTTTGATATAATTGACCGATTAGGGCTAATCTACTTTCCATTACATTTTCTTCTGAGATTACATCATCTATTTCCTTGATCCTCCTATTTGACCATAAATTTTCTAACCTTTGCAGAGGGCCGCAAGGCGGAGGCCGGTATCATCCACTCCTGCCATATGATATTTCCTGAAGAGTGCGCTGGTTCCAGGTGCTTCTATGTACAGTTACTCACTGCAAGAGATGGAGTGTAGTATTGCTCTAACAATAGCTTAAGAAGATCGAAACATAATGAGTAGTGTAGGCAAGAGGGTTGGGTTTTAGGTTTTTCAGGGGAATAACTGTACCGTGTTTATGGGAAAGGAGGCGAGTGTGTGTTTTAGGGCTTTAGTCATTGAAATTGAGCAGAGGGGACATGATTAAATGTATTGAGTTACTGGCGAAAAGCGAGAATGTGTTTCTGGGGACGAGGGGGTACGAAGATTTTTGGAAGGAATTAGAGTTTTGAATGAACTTAAATAAGGCTTGTGGAGAGCTACATTGATGGTGATATGAAAACACTACAGATTGTAGGAAGAGATTCAATCAAAAGAGGTGGAGATTGTGGATGCGTTTAGGGTTTTTTTGGGTTGTAAGGAGCTACCATGATGGAAGAGAGCTTTCTAGCTGAGAGAGACAATAATGGCTTAATAGTCACGAACAATAATGTTTCATAATATAAACATGTTCATGAGGTCCATACATATTTGTTTGTTTGAAAAGCTTCAAAGGTGCACATATAATAAGAAGCAACAAATGATAAATCCAAATCCATTACACGAGGTGATCACAAAATAAATAAAAATGCGTCATGTGTCCAAAACCATGGCCTAAACTAAAGGCTATTAACTGAACACATACTAGCAACATGTTCTCGAAAGAGATTGGGTGGTAAGCTTTTCGTCATGAGATTCGCTAACATGGCTTTCGTACTAATATGTTGAATGGACATACTTTGATTGTGGACTCTTTCTCTCACAACTATGTACTTAATCTCAATGTGTTTAGATGCACCACTCGACTTGTTCTTCTTCGAGAAGAAAACAACTTGATTGTCACAGTGAATCTTCAGTGATCTCAAAATAGTTTCAACTACCTCAAGCCCCATAATGAAGTTCCTCAATCATAAACCATGACAACTCGCCTCATAACATGCTATGAACTCAGCCTCCATAGTGGAAGATGCGGTTAAGGACTGCTTTGCACTCTTCCATGAGATGCAGTTAAGGTTTGATGATGGAGGAGAATATTATGGAAGTGCCCTCATACTGCTCTTCAATGTGAACAAGGTACTCTTTAGCATTAGTAGAGTGAGGAATGGTTCCCCGGATACCAGTCGTAATGGAACCTTTCATAATAATCGTAGATATATGATTGGATCGCTCCCACTTTTCATGAGTAGCTTTATGCTTATTTGAGCTTTTAGCTATGAGTTCAGCGAGAGCGTCAACCCTTAATGCATAATACAAATCCATGACTCCAAGAATGAGACTTATTTGCTCTTTTCATTTCTTGAAATTTGTACCACTCAGTTGTTCAATAGAGGAAAAAATAACTTGTGATGGTAGCAAGATTGTATGCTAGATCAGAAAAATTCAATTCATATACATTAGTACCTTTAGGAAATCCACAAAATAAATAAAATGATTTAATTCATCATCACAATAAACTAAAAAATAAATAGTGCATTTACATGGAAAGGTAAAATACACAAAACCTTACCAAAAGAAATCCAAGAATCATGTATAACCTTCCATTGGGCCGACTATAAACAATTTAAATGGATTCTTTCATTTTTTATCAGCAAATTTCATAAGGCAAGAATAAATTAAATTAAATCACAATTGGGAAGAATTAATATGAGTCGCCTATTAGCAATTTATTTGCTTAACAGATTATCATTAAACTCAAAATTAAATATCTTAAATTTCCATTGGGCCAGTTACGAATTTAATCATGAGCATAGCATAAGACGGTTTTTATCATAATCTAAATCTATTTTAAACAGTAATCTTCCATTGGGTGATTAAAGAAATTTTTTTTATTCGACATCATCAAGTCGTACTTGACAAGTTTAATACAACCCGATTGCCAAATGAATATAAGCAAGTACCAAGAAAACAATCACATACGATGCCAACACATTCACGCCATTAACAATACTCGCTTTCAAAATACATGTGCGGTGACTTGAAGAGAAGGGAACAACACAAAATTAGGCCATTCAATCGCTAAATCATAGAACGATGACCAGAATTTTCGATAGTATCTATTAATTTCAAACGTTTTGTAATACAAATTCAAAAACATCCGAGTCAAATACATTATTTGCATAAGAAATTCGAAAAATTGAATATCATCATATATTTATTCCATAATCAACGAAATACTATGAATCAATCATAAAAGGAGCCGAAAGATCATAATACACATTATAACCATGTTCATGCATTGAATAAACCAAAGCTCTAATACCACACGTTAGAATAATGAGATATTTCAATTACATGAACATGAGATCAAATTGATATATATATATATATATATATATATATATATATATATATATATATATATAATAGCGTATCCAAATAAAAAAAAGTCATTATTGATCCAATGAGAAAGAAGATGTCTTCCTGTAAGTATGAATCTTAACCATTCTCTTCTATAATGGTTGTAATGGGTATGTATTTTTCTCTCAATAATTTTGTGGAAAATGAGGGAAGTGTGATAATTAGATGCCAACATTCTCCACCAAAGAGAGACTTTGTACAGAGGGAGTGATGAGACCAACCTTAGAGTTGCCAAATCTCAACCATCCATTAAAGGTGTAAGATTTGGGTTCCACATGCCTAATTAAATTTCACAAACATATGGCCCATAATATATTTAATTAAATTGGGCCCATGTCAAATGTTAAATAATAGACTTGGTAGACCACATAATTGGGTTTAGACCTTGTCAAGTCCAACATATGGATAATGTACTTCAGGGATAGGCAATCATCAATTGAATGAATGGCCAATTTCACCCATGTGGTACTCGAGCTCTTCGAGGTAATGTTTACCACCATGGCCTGCCCCTTGTCTTGGTTCTTTTTCCAAAAACCATCTTGCTATTTTCAGACAACTCCGACAATTCCAGCTCACGAATGAAACTTTCAATGTGTTCGCTAAGAGGCACCCGCTTGGAGAAAGTATCACCGGTGAACCCAATCATGTAAGAGCAGAAATCCTAGGGCAAGCTCTTCAGAAACCGTTCAATCATCTCTCGTTCAGTTAGAGCGGGGCAAACTTGAGTTGCGAGTCCATGCCACATTTGAGCATACTCCCTAAAAGACTCATTATGTTTCTTCTTGGTATGTGATAATTTCTGGTCACGAATCCAGTTTCCAATGCGTTCGCCAATAGGCACCATTTTGGAGAAAGTATTGTTGAGTTTTTAAAGTTGAAAAACAGAGGATTGAAGAAAAGAAGTATACGGATCTCCAGCCAACCAGGAAAACTTCAACTTTTATTTCTCAATCTTAAATTTAAAGTTGAGAACAAACTGAAAGTGAGAGAATCGTGGATGAAAATCCCAACAATATATCTAACTACTTCCTAAAGATTAGGATAACATGATTTTATTGACTGAAACAAACTAAAGAAACGTATTCAAAGAACATGTGCAGTACTGAAGCAATTTTATAACACTCCTCCTTGCTTTAGGTGCTGCAAATCCCGAGCTTCTTCCTTAGATCTTCAAATTTGCTTATAGGCAATGGCTTCGTGAAAATATCTCGCTAACCGATTTTCGACTTGCGGTAAACAAGTGCAATTTCGCCTTCTTTCGCACTTCCCTTAGAAAGAAAAACTTGATTTTGAAATGCTTAGTCTTCCCATGAAAAACTGGATTGTGAGAAATTGCAATTGCTGCCTGATTATCAATAAGAATTTCCGTGTTGTTCCACTGCTTCATGTTCAAATCACATAAAATTTTTCTTAGCGAAATTGCCTGATTAACTGCTGCTGTGGCTGCTATGAACTCAGCTTCTGCTGTGGATTGTGCTACAACTTCCTGCTTCTTAGAACACCATGAGAAAATTCCCGAGCCAAGACTAAAACAATAACCAGAGATACTTTTCATATCATCAACCGAACCTCCCCAATCACTGTCAGAAAATCCCAACAGCTTGAAATCTTGGCTTTTCTTAAACTTCACACCAAATTCAATTGTTCCTTGAATGTATCTCACTACTCTTTTTGCTGCTCTTAAGTGCATTTCAGTAGCACAATGCATAAAACGAGATAAGAGACTTACAGAAAATAAAATGTCTGGTCTTGATGCCGTGAGATACATTAGACATCCAATCAGACTTCGAAAGTAACCCTCTTCAACTCTGTCAGTCCCGTCCTCTTTGCTCAAGCTCTCCTTTTGATTCATTGGAGTGGCCATTGCCTTGCAATCCTCCATACGAAACTTCTTGAGAATTTCCTTGACATACTTCTTTTGACAGATGAAAACTTCATCTTCCAACTGCTTAATCTCCATTCCCAGAAAGTATGTCATTAGTCCAAGGTCTGTCATTTCAAAGATCTGCATCATTTCTATTTTGAACTCTTCAACAAGCTTGGCATTACCACCTGTGATTAAGAGATCATCAACATAAAGAGAGACTATAAGCAGATCATCTCCCTTATGTTTCACATAGAGAGTAGCCTCTGACATGCTTTTTTCAAATCCGAGGCTTGACAGATGCTCATCTATCTTGCTATACCATGCTCTAGGTGCTTGTTTCAAGCCGTATAGAGCCTTCTTGAGCAAGTAGACCTTCTCCTCTTCACCTTGTTCCACGAATCCCTCGGGCTGTTCAACATAGATCTCCTCCTGCAAAATACCATTCAAGAATGCAGATTTTACATCTAGTTGAAACACCTTCCAACCCTTTTGAGCTGCAATTGCTAGCAAGAGTCTTATGGTGTCCAATCTAGCCACGGGTGCAAAGGTGTCTGAATAATCAACACCAAAAATCTGTGCATAACCCTTAACTACAAGTCTAGCCTTGTACTTGTTGATGGAACCATCTGCATTTAACTTGGTTCTGAACACCCACTTTACTCCAATAACCTTTCTATCCTTCGGTTTGTCGACAAGCTCCCAAGTCTTATTTTTTTTAATCGTCGACAACTCCTCTTCCATTGCCTTCTTCTAGTTCTGGTCTTTAATAGCTTCTTCATACCTTGCAGGTTCACAAATGGCCACATTGCATCTCTGATAGATATCAGAGAGCAGTCTTGTTCCATGGATTGGTGGATCATCTTCCAACTCTTCTTGCCACTGTTCTGTTGCTCGCTCTTCTATTGTTCGGAAGGGAAGATTTGATTTCTGCTTGCTCGTGGATGTCTCTTGTGTCTGTTTCCAGTTCCACTTCTTATCTTCCTTAAAGAACACATCTCTACTGACAATTATCTTCCCTGTTTGAGGTTGATACACCTTGTAGGCCTTGGAGGATGAGCTGTAACCCACGAAGATGCCCGGTTCTGACTTCTTGTCAAGTTTATCACGCTTGACCTGTGGAACGTGAGAGAAACACATACAACCGAATACTCTAAGGAAATTGAGTGAAGGTTTATAGCCATACCATGCCTCGAATGGAGTTTTGTCCTCTAATGCCTTGGTAGGCAATCTATTCTGCAAGAAAACCGCAGAGCTTGCTGCCTCAGCCCAGAAATTCTTTGGCAACTCCTTGTCGTGAAGCATGCATCGAGTCATTTCCATTATATATCTGTTTCTCCGCTCACTGACTCCATTCTGCTGTGGAGTGTAGGGAGCGGTAAGTTGGTGCTCAATGCCAGATTCTTCGCAGAACTTGTTAAACTGCTCTGAAGTATACTCTCTTCCATTGTCAGACCTAATGCATTGAATGTTGCTGCCACTCTGCTTCTCCACCATTTTCTTGAACTTCCAGAACGTGCCAGTCACTTCTGATTTATGCTTCATGAAAAATATCCAACACATTCTACTGAAATCATTTATGAAAATAACGTAGTACCGACTACCTGCGAGTGATTGAGTTCTTTGAGGACCAGCAACATCTGTATGGATTAGTTGCAACTTGTGAGAGGCTCTCCAAGTTGACTTAGGAAATGGTTTTCTATTTTGTTTACCGAATTGACAAGCATGACAATTCGATAAATGGTCTGCAAAGACTGGTAAACCATTTGACAACTCCTTTTTCTTCATCAACAACATTCTTGAAAGGTGACAATGGCCTAGTCTCTTGTGCCAGGTCTCAGTCACATTCTCCTCCATGGAATAAGCAGGTTGCTCCTCCTTGGTTGGTTCAAAGGAGAAGCTCTTGCATCTCATTTTTGCTTTGACGATTTCCTTTCCATTTGCATCTTGTATGAGGCAAAGTTTATCTTCAAAAAAACACCTTGAATCCTTTTTCAATGAGCTGACCAACACTCAACAAATTTTGGTCAATATCAGGTACAAAGAGAACATCTGAGATTGACTTTGTACCTGAATTTGTTGAGATGACAATGGTTCCCTTTCCCTTCACCGGAATATGGTTACCATTTCCTATTCTGACCTTTGTGATTGTCGTGGGCTTCAACTCTTTGAAAAGACTTCGATTGTGAGTCATGTGGTTTGTACAACCACTATCTATCAGCCAACTCACATTTGATTCTCTGCTTGAGAAGCAAGTGGCTACAAACAATTGATCCTCCTCTTCTTGGTCTGCAACTTGAGCATCTGCTTCCTGCACCTGATTTTTATTCCTGCATATCACTGCCTCGTGTCCGAGCTGATTGCATTTGGAACATTTGGCGTCAGGTCTTCTCCAACATTTAAATGGAGGGTGACCTTTCTTCCCACAGTGATGGCAAGGAGGGTATTTACCCTTGAAATTTCCATTTCTGCTTTTGTTGCTACTCGAAGTAGGTAGGACCGAATTTCCCTCTTGGCTTTTCTTCTTTTTCTTCTTGATTTTGTTAGCTTCATGATGTTTTGCAGGTAAGGCTCCTTCAATTTCACCTTCCTGCCTCATAGCTCTTCTTTGCTCCTGCGCTTGTAAAGCATTCAACAATTCTGCCATAGTGATTTTTGACATATCCTTAGTGTTTTCTAAGGATGTAATCGTGGCCTAATTTTTCAGGCATCGTTACAAGGATTTTTTCAACAATCCTTGATTCTGGCAGAGAAGAGCCGAGTAGTCTGACTCGGCTTGCAATGTTAAGCAACTTGTCAGAATACTCTTTGATGGATTCAGTCTGCTTCATCTTCTGCAACTCAAAGTCACGTACCAGATTCAACACTTGCATCCCTCGGATCCTTTCATCTCCTTCGTATTCGGTCTTGAGATAATCCCATATCTCATTTGCTAACTTCAGAGACATGATATGAGTGAAGATGGTGGATGAGACTGCAGCAAACAGGCAAGCCTTTGCCTTTGATTTCTTCGTCTTCTTCTCCTTCTGTGCTTTGATCTGTGCCATGGTGGGATTGTTTGGAAGAGTAGGAATTTCATAGTCTTCTCCCACTGCTTCCCAAAGATCCAAGGCATCCAAGTATGTCTCCATGCGTACTGCCCAAATCCGGTAGTTGTCTCCGTCGAACACCGGCGGAGCAATTGATGAGAAACTGGCTTCGGCTTCCATGACGCGTCAAACTCACACACAGATCCCTCAAGAAGATGGCTCTGATACCAATTTGTTGAGTTTTTAAAGATGAAAAACAGAGGATTGAAGAAAAGAAGTATACGGATCTCCAGCCAATCAGGAAAACTTCAACTTTTATTTCTCAATCTTAAATTTAAAGTTGAGAACAAACTGAAAGTGAGAGAATGTCAAGCCCCAAACCCCATCGGGCACGCGACACCCTTACCTGGTTGATTTATGCGACTTCCCAGGAATGTCGTCGACCTCAAATCGCTATCAGAGATTTACAACCACATCGGATACTAACGATTAATCCCTGACAAATAAAACTGGGGAGAATATTCAGGGAGAATACACATTTTTCTTTTCATTACCAACTTATAGAATATTCACAACTTACAACCTTCATTTACAAAAGCACACCTTATTATCCACCTCAGATAACAAAAAGGACTAGATGACCTGGTATCCTAACTTCCAAAAATGGTACGCCTCAAAAGCTCTGATTAGACCCCTGCACTAATCCCTATGGCCCTTACTCGGCGTCCACTCTGACTCACTGTCCTCGGCATCACCACCTGAATCCTCCTCAGCTGTCTGATCACCCGACGGTTCCGAGTCGGTCTCAATATGCTCATGGCTCAGGCGGGGGCTCTGAAATGTTTGGTTGAAACAACCATGAGAACACTTCTCAGCAAATTCACCCCTAAACCCCACCTAGGCTATCACGTACCTCCAGACAATTTCACAAAACACAATCACACACTTACACCACATAATCACATAGCAGGCACATCAATGCAATCGCAAGCATGCACAATTCTCATGTCATGCACTCGTTCCGTTCTCATCATATCTCCTCCACATTCTTCGCCAGTGACCCGCGTAAACGTACACGCCTCAGGTACACTGCGACCTCGTTCTCATCGTATCCCATTCACATTCCTCGCCAGTGACCCGCGTACACGTACACGCCTCAGGTACATTGCGACCTCGTTCTCATCATATCCCATTCACATTCCTCGCCAGTGACCCGCGTACACGTACACGCCTCAGGTACACTGCGACCTCTTTCCACAACACTTCCAGGCCCGCGTAAACGTATAGGCCTGAGGCCATGTTTCTTGCCCGCGTAAACGTACACGCCTCAGGCTCAACACCTACCACCTACTGCGTAACCCGCATTGAAGTACACGCCTCAGGACGGCACAATTTCCACGAATACATATCACGCCACATTTCCTTCTCACTCAAGCACATGCTCAACAAGCATTTACCACACACAACTGGCCAATCACACGTGGCCCGTGCACACATCAATTACACACAATCCCATGCTCACTCAGCATTCAACACGGCCAATAATAATAATTAAAATAATCTGGCCCACGCGTGCACCAAACAACCATAATTAACTCAACCAATTGCACAATCACACATTTAATTTCACCATCCCAACTCAATTATATTCCAAACGCACAATAAACACAGAAATTGCTATTTTTCTCTAACCAAACGACGTCAAATCGATTCCGGTCCTTCACGGGACTTTCTCACCATAAATTCTCGGTTCTAAAAATCCAACTTGCATCCCGATCGGCCCATCACTGCCCCATGAACAGTAGCCCACAGCCACTATTTTTTTCGAATTTCCAATAAATATTGCCCGAGTTAAATCCCAAGGCCCACCATAAAATTTCCACTCCCTATTCATGCAATTCCGCACCTAACTTTTACCAGATTTCGCCAAAAAATCGCCCGTCGATACCCGACGTCCTAAATTGGGTTTAGAGTGCGACTTACCCGCGTTCTAGGCTATCGCGGCTAGAACGGAAAGCGCCAGCACTTAATCGGGAACGGCGGCGACGACGTACAGCTCCTAGGTGGCGGCGATCGACTTGGGTGGCGACGGCGCGGCTTGGGCGGTGGCCGGTGAGGCTCACGACCAAAGGGGAAACCGAGAGGGAGAGAGAGAGAACGGCGGGATGGGGGCGGCGTGAGGGGTGCGAGGCGGCGGGGCGGTGGCGCGGCGCGGCACGGCGGCGATCCGAGCGGCGGCGCGGCGGTGATCGGCAAAGAGAGAGAGAGAGTATACGGTGGAGGGGGAGGGGCTCACGGCAAGGGGGGAAAAATTCACGGGGGAGAGAGGGGAAAGAGAGAGGAGAGAGAGAAAGGGGGGTCAAGGGCTTATATCCAATTTTGACCAATTTTTGGTAATTTACCAAAATACCCTTGCCCTTTAAAACATGCCCTTTGATAAATCTCAAGGGTAAAATGGTCCGATTCTCCGTTTCTCATCAAAATCAAGTTTTTCTGAAGGATTCGGGCACAACAAAAATTGCACGTTACATCTGCAACGTCGTCCTAACTTCCCGTTGTGACTTCCAAATTTTCCGGTGTCCGATTTGGGCTGAATTAAATAATTCAATTCTATTAAACGTAACTCGAGCGTTTCTCAAACTAACGGGTGGCTTGTTGGGGAAACTCGTTTATTCGACCCGTGACTGACACTAAATCGAGTCACGTGCAATTTATTCAGACCGTCATGACTTTGGTTGTCAATAAAATCGCGAGGATCAATTACTAGATCCGTGGGGCACGATCGTTCGGTATAGGTTCAGGATCGTTCGTCAATTCATTTCGTGGTCCAGCGGTATCACCCGCGATCTACTACTGTGACAGTGGCGAATTGATCCCTGACTATCCTTAGATCGGCCAATAGTGGCTCAAAATATCACCTCGACAATTTAATGGTCGAAAGTCAATTCACGATCGAATTTTATTTAGTCGTACGAATTTAATTTCCCCGATTAGCCTTTCCCTAATAGTTAGCATCCCAGGAATGATCAGTTCCGGGCGAGAACTAACTACGAATACATTCATAAAACTCAGTATTTTACAAATCCCAAATGGACTATTTTTCAGGATGTCACAGAGAATCGTGGATGAAAATCCCAACGACATATCTAACTACTTCCTAAAGATTAGGATAACATGATTTTATTGACTGAAACAAACTAAAGAAACGTATTCAAAGAACACGTGCAGTACTGAAGCAATTTTATAACAAGTATCACCATCGAACCCAATCATGTTAGAGTAGAAATCCTGGGGCAAGGTCTTCAGAAACCGTTCAATCATCTCTTTGCTTAGTTAGAGCGGGGCAAACTTGAGTTGCCAATCCGTGCCACCTTAGAACATACTCCTTAAAAGACTCATTATTTTTCTTCTTGGTACGTGATAGGTCATCTTGAGTGAGAGGAAGTTGAGTTTGAACTTATATTGCTGAATAAGGCCTCGGACAATTCTTCCCATGTTTCCATCTGATTGGCTCTAATTTTTATGTACCACAGGAGGGTAGGTCCAGTTAGACTGTCTAGGAAAGTCTGAATTATGAGTGGTACGTTTTCAGCATAATGAGCAATTCTGAGCATGTAGCACTGGATGTGGGCTTTGGGACATCCAAAACCCTTATATTTTACTAAGTCTGGCACATTGCATGTTTCGGGTACTTCAAAGCTTAGATGGTGTGTCAAGCCCCCGTCTGCCTGGGATATCTCCAAACCTTCCAGCATCTTGAACTTTTCTTTGAGCTTGGCAAATGCGATGTGCAGCCATCTGCGCAAGTATGGGACATAATTCCCCTGTGGCAGCGGAACTAGAGGGTTCAGGGGTTGCAACAACTATGCCTTTTGGGTCGGCACCAAGGGGCTCTTCTGGCATCAGTGTTTCAGCATGGGGAGGAGGAGGTGCAGTCATCTGGTTCTACGGTTCATGAGCTGGCGGAGCTCATTCACTTGATTCTTGTTCTCACCATTAGTAGCCATTTGTGTAGTTCGTGAGCGAGTGTAGATCGGCGACCTGCAAGAAGGCGCCGTAGTGACGAACCTGGTGATGAAAGAAAGAGTAAATGTTAATGTTTATAAAATGAGAAGACATCATTTCAATAATCGAAGGACCCTAATCCCATACATTAAAATTCTGCTATAATCTCATAAAATGCTTTATTGCAATGTTCAATAAATAATGTTTTTTTTTTTTGGGAGGACAACATATTCCAATTTTTTCAAAATATATGAAAAAGACCTTTGGCTAAAATTTAGGTGTCAACATGGAGATAGTCCTCATATTATTAGGTTTTGATGGTACATAAGAGATTAAACCTAAGGATTCAGGAGAATACTGTAATATGCCTGTCGTTGTTTTGCAAGATATTAGAAGTGGATAAGAGGATAGTCTATAGAGCTCTGTCGAAACACCAAGGAGTAGATATCTGAACAGTAGTGTTTTCTATTGAAATACTGCGTTTTGCACAAGGTGGACTATACTATATACTGGCTGGCGCAATTGGCTGATTTGGTGTTGCCTAATGATTGTTAATTACTGTGGTTGTGCACAAGCAGCTTGATAGCATGTTGCCTCGATGGGTCACCTCTCATGTCCAGGAAGCAAAGGAGAGATATAAGGGAACCTGGCCTATGGCTCTCTTTTCTTGAGGATGATACATTTTGTGGTGCTAGGGTTCTTGACATGCAAATGGTGATGAGGTTTTTTGGCCAAGGCACTCTTTCAAAAGTTGGAGCTAAAATTAACTGAACTTGGTTGGGTTGGCAAGGATGGAAATGTGGTATAGTTAGTGACGATGAAGATACCCCATGGAGAAAAGGATTGAAGTGCAACAGATAATGAAGACAAATGGCCAGATGATGGAGGAAGAGAGTGAAAGGAAGAGAAAGGGAAAGAGTGTTTATAGAGAAGGTGGCGTCATGAAACCTAAGAAGCCTGATTCTGAAGGGAATCGGGCTGAGTTCGTCATGAAGCTGCAAGAAGATTTCCATTATTTGCATAAGCAACCTGAAGATGGTGGATCTTAAATGCAGAATGATGGATTTGTTGCTCCCATTGTCAGAGGCTAAAATTGCAGAAACTGCACCTACTTCAACAGATTCTAACTGAAAGAAATGCTTGCTGAGATCAAAACATGTTGGGGAATGTGGTCCAGACTATGGAGGGGTTAAGATAAGCTATTTTCTTTAGAAAAAGTTTGTTGTCAATAGCTTGAATACAACTCAAAGGGTTATAGATAGGTTTGGGCACTAATGGATGCCTGCCACTGAGTTTACTGTTTTGAGTCGTCGACTGCAACTACTCTTTCCGATTATCAAACTGTTGCTAGATGCAATCGAGCTCGTGGAGGTGTCCAACTCAATATCCCACCTAGGGGATCGTATCCTAACCTTGTTACCCCAGTCTCTTCATCCATACTAATCTCAAAACATATCCTTTTTGTCTCGTGCTCTCATGCTTTTTTTTGCTTTGTATAAGACTATCTAAATAAATGCAGGCTTTTTGTTATCTCTATTGTTAATTTCTCCTTATTAGTTTGTTATTATGCCTGTTGTTGTTTTGCAAAAAGGGGTGAATCGCCCTTTGAAAACACTTATTTGGGGAGTGTGTCCGCTGTGCTATGTGTGCAGGGTGTCAGAAATACTATTGGGAGAACCAAATAGTGAATGACTGGCTTTTATAGTGGGTAGCTGTAGGGGTCTTGGTCATAGAAAATTCTACACTCTTTTTAGGGTTCGAATGACGAAAAACTAATTGATGCACAGAAAACATTTTCCATCAAATGAAAACAATAAATCTAAGAAAACCACTTCTCTTTTTAACAAAAAGGAAATCACTTTTCCTAAACCACCAAAAAAATTAAAACTAACAATTTTCGTTGAAAATGATTTTCAAAGATATTTTCTTTTATCACAAAGTTTTAAGTGAAACAGACGCACTTGTAAACTCTTTCTTTATTTCAATTTAAGCTGCTAAACCATACACATGTACTAGCATATTTCTACAAAATTCAATTGTTTCTACCAAAACAGAAACAAAAACTAAGTGAATACATCTCCTTAACGTAGACATGAGAGGAGACAAAAACAGAATAAGATGAGTCGTTGAAGGACATAAGCACAAGATACCAAAGACAAGATCAAAGCAGAAAGATCAATGCGCTGAAAGCTTGCGAGATAAAAGAAATTCTACGGGCATGGCTCGTTATAATGTGCAAGTGCATCCAATCGAAAAGACTCATATTAACAAGCAAAAACACAGCACAAGTCCAGAAGGCAGAAGGTAACGAGAAACGACATGATTCCTCATCAAGAACGAAACAATACGTGAGTGCGACCACAGAGTGAAAAATATAGAGGGAAAAGCCTTTTACCTTAGTGCTGATGTTGACGACGCAGTGAGTTTCTTGAAGTCTCTGTGTCTCTCCTAGGGTTTGTGGTTTCGACGACCATTTTTAAAGAACGTGGAGATTGCAATAAGGAAACCTTTGAATGTGGATATTATCTGATTAAGTGTCAAGGCCAAATTTTCCCATTATCTAATGTAATTGAATGTTTTTTCAGGCAGAATAGATATCGCATCGATTAAAAGGGGCAGTTTCCTATGTTGAATCCTAATGAAATATAGGGTTATCTCACATCACCTTTTGCACGATTCTTGAAATTTTCGAAGGCATGTTCAAGTCCAAGACAAGATAACCAAGTGAAATATAAAAAAATTACAAAGAAAAAGTTAAGAAGTGTGGCGCCTAGCAATCTAAAGCAAGTCCTTACAAAACATGGGCGATGAAAGAGCAAGTGTTTGCGAACGATCAAGAAGCGCTAGAGAAATTTCTTACAGAACATGAGTGATCGCTATTAGAACAGCACTGCTTCAAGAACTCTTATCAATCAGGAAACTCCCGTATTACACGCAATATTCAAATACAAAACCCTCCCTCCCTCGTTCTCGCTCGTCGATCAGAAGTAGGTCAGCTGGAGAACAAAGTAGGAAACATGGAAAGCCACCGAAGAGAACCTCTTCGTGAGAGTCGCCCTCGTCGTCTTCCTCCCTTTTTTCCGTCTACCATGTCGCTGCGTCGTCTTTCCTCGTGGGCTTTTTCGGCTTCTTAACTTCTGCTTCCCCAGACGAACAAGACACACACTCTCTCTCTCTCTGTCCCTTCGTATAATTATATTCTTTCTTTCTAATCGCTTCGTCGCTATTCTCTGTTCAATCTTTATTCCCTTATTATACTTTTTGCCTCTTTTTTTTCGTTTTTTTCCTCATAGGTAGAGCGCTCTTCGCCTTCTTTGCTCTTTATATTCACCCGGCTTGTCGTCTCCTATTAGGACTCTGATTATCGTCATTGGTTCGGGATTGCGACTCTTTTACTCTCGCCGTCTCTCTCTCGGAAAGTTCGGATCTTTTTCTCTTTTTATCTCTCTTTGGTGGAATTCTTTCATGAACTGCGGAAATATGAAAAGGGTTTTGGAGAATTCTCGCGAATCCATCCCGGCTAGTGCTGAAGTTAGGGCTAAGCATAGATATGAGAATCTGTTTCGAGAATATCTGGATTTGCAGAAGGTTAGTCGATTCTTGTCATTTACATTTGATTATGTGTCTGCTTTATTTTCTTAATTTAATGCCGTAATAATCTCGCGATGCGAATTTGAAGTTTTAAAGAAAAGTGTTAGTATAAGGAGTTGGTAATTAGGATTCGCCTGGAATTATGATCTTTATTGCAATTGTTGCTGTCCCTAGATTCACAAAAACAAAGATTCTGAGTTCCTGCATCGTAGCTAGTAAACGATATCTCACTCGAAATTATAGTCTAATATGCTATTGTGTTTTCTTGTTTGATACTTCAATATGTTCAACCACTTCCTTGAGTGTGGCTTGAGAGTTCTATTGGATTGTAATCAACTCATGTAGTGTAAGAGACCCTTTTCGAGTCTGTTAATGTTTTCATTGCATTGCCTGGCGATACCTGGTCATCCTGGAAAACTTGAGTGTTTTTTCGGTCAATTGACCTTTTTTTAACCTGTCGATAGGGATTTGCTTCCGACACGAAGAAGTTGCAAGAAGCAAAAGAGAGGAAGCAAACCCTTTTGGATGAAGTTCAGTGAGTTCCTTTTTTGTTCCCCTCTAGTCAATTTGTGTAGTATCGATGTCCATTCTATTTGTCCAAAATCAAATGACATAAATCACCTAACTTTTTGCCGATTGACAGTTTCCTGAGAGGAAGGTATCAGTACTTGATGGAGCTACAATCTCGTGGTGCTCGAACAAAGGAAGTTCATGGTGTGGAAAATACAGGCATTGAGGAGGGGAACAATAGTGCCTCGAAAGCAGTTTCTGAGCAGTCACTTCCCATTCTTGAACGGGAAATTGAAGAAGACAAGTTGGCAGAAGGCATGGCAGAGGCCTATCAGCGGCGACCAAGAGAACAAGTTAAATATAAGAGCAGCTTGAAGAGTAACAAAAAGGTCAAGACGGTTTCATGGCAAGATAGAGAGGGTACAACGTTTTAGTATTCTCTTCTTCCCCTCTGCAGAAGATAATTCTTTTGGCTCGGTGTACAAGAACGAGCTTTGCATTGAGGTTCCTGTATGTGCAATCTTTATTTAGCTCCATCAAATTCTTCTGGCCATTCTTTTGATCTTCTTCGAACTGTTGACAGAAACTTTCATGCGTTACTTCAAAAGCAAACTGTTACGGCACATACAATGCAAACTAATACACTCTCAAATCTTTTGCATAGTGAAAGCATATTTCATGTATTCCATGCACATATTGGCATTGTGAGATCTATTTCAGACTCATGACCTCTTCTATCAGCCTCTCGGTATCCGGCTTTAGTCTTTGCCCAAGGCAGGAAGAGCAAGGTGACATGTAGTCCCCCCACCCCAACGGCCTATTTCAGATGCACGTATATATTGCTGAAAAACTATCATGAGTAAAAGGTTATCAGAGCTATCACTTCATCAAGAGTGATATGATATGAGTCGCATTGTATCGACAGCTTGTAGGTTTCAAGAGTACTGCAGGGTTGAAGAAGGATATACTCTTCTTGACACAACTTTCAGGAGCTTTCTTAAGGAATAAGAAATCAGCATGTCAGATTGTTCCTGGCCAATAGGCACGTGGCCCTGCTGGTAAACGGATTAGGGGGTGGGGCCAGAGAGTAACAGGTCCGGAGTTCGATCTCCGTGAGCACTGCACACACACGTGTATAGAAGAGAGGAGTGAAGCCAATACAAAAAAAAGAAGATTGTTCCCGAGTAGCTGAACTCTATGTGATGTGGTGACAAGGGAATGGATTTAATTATCTATTTTGATATTTTTATTTATTTATTTCCTATTTCTTAGGAGATTCCTTTCTAATTTCTGGTTTATTTAGGGAACTGTTAGTTATTAGAACTTGGGTCTATGGCTTTGCGACTCTTTCTATATAGTTTGTTGGGATTAGATACATTCATTTTGAATTTTCTACTTCTTGAGTTCTTCTCTGCTTCTCTCCGAATTCTTCTGTCTGATTTTGTCTCCCCTTGCTTACTTTCTGTTTTCCTCCCTTTCTACAATTGCTATCTTCTTTCCTTCCCATCGAAGCAAAAGTCCTGAAAATACTAATTTAAGTAATTCTAACTTCGTCAACCATTGGATCTCACAATTGCAACAAATTCAGCAGTGTGATTCAGAGCTTGAAAAAACAAAAAGCAGATGGTGAACTGGGATTCGGATGGTGAAAATCGGGGAAGCGAAGTGCACAGCCCTTCGTTCCAGGCGAGCTAGTTGTCGACCGGCGAGTGGCCCGATTCGCAGCCCGCCATTTTCTCACTGAACACCACTACCTGAGCTTCCAACAAACACGCAATCAGACACCGTCATCGTTGGGAAATGAGCTTGTTCTGCAGGCCGAATCTGCAACCAGAATCCAGGACCGACGCCAACTAAGCAAGTTGTAAGACAATGCGAGAAGACCTCAAGCTCGCTGCGCCATAGTCGTTCGCTTGGTCTAGACGCCGCTGCTGCAACTTGCAGGAGACATGAACTGCCACCATCCGTAACAACATCTAGGTGTTCCCAACCCACAGACGGACCAAACCCAATTCGATATCAACCGCTTTTTCTTATTTATCTTTTTGGTGTATTTTCTTTCAGTGTACCTTCTTTTCTTAAAAACAAAAAAGAATCCTCACCCAAGTTTCGTTTGTTTCAGCCGCCTGTGGGATTTGTCCGCCGCATAGCAAGGATCAACTGATCCACGGAGAGGTTGTTATCCTAAACTTTGAATTCTCAATAATTTTCTCTTATCATTGGGCAATTCGGTTTATTTCATTAGGTTAGAAAATTAAATAAAATTAGATTAAGTGTTGTTTTAGTAGTTTCCTTGATTTTTGTTTATCCTAGAGATATTTAGTTCGTTTTTTGTTTTGGTTAATCTCAGCATTTGAGTTCTGTGAGCAGTGCATGAGCTCTGCTGTTTTGTAGTTGAGCCGCTTCTACTTATTCTCTTCTCAATTGCAAGATTCAGCCCTTAATTTTGCTTGAAAATCGTATGCTTGAATTAGGGTTTCATGGAAAGGTAAATTTTGGGACAAATCTGCAAGCATCCTTAGGATTTGAAAAAGAGGAGAAATTTGGGTATGAAATGGCCACTTCATCGTCTACTTTGGACTTGCTTTTTTTTATTAAATAAAAAAAAGCCATGTCTATTTAACATTTTATTAAAATAGCAACGTAGAATTTTTTGCCGGAATTTGTCGACGAAGGCACTTAAGTGATCGTTTTTCTTTGATTTAGCACTTAAGTGATCTGACGAATAGTTTTGATACTAAAGTGAGCGCCATCCAAAAATTATAGCACTTCTAATGCCCTTGTCCTCTTTTTTTTTACTCCCTTACACCCACTCATTCTCTCTTCACACTTTCTTTTTCTTCTTCTTCTATCTTCGACGAGTAGAACCTACAGAATTGCTGTCACTTGAGCAAAAAGTGCTCAATGGATGCCATTAACAGCAACAGGTGTCGAAGACCCAAAACCCAAAATCGGGACTTTCTTTGTCTAGAGGAGTTTGTAGAAGAAACTCAGACAGAAGAGGTTCTGAATTTCCTGTAATTAAGAAAGTTAAAGAGTGAGTGTTTCCTTGGACCAAGTGGCTTTTGGGTAGTGCTTACGGCATTGAAGGTGAAAGAGTGGCGAGGGTGATTGTTTGAGGGCAAGATCGATCGAGCACAGGTGAGGGTGATTAATTGCCGAAGAAAGAAAAAGAAAGCAGAGAGAGAGAGAGAGAGAGAGAGAGAGAGAGCAGAAAAAGGAGAAGTTTTTGAGTGGGACCCACTGTGAGTCAATGGATGCAAAGTATATCCTACTTGGCACTAGTCAAGTATTCAATATTTTCTCGCCATTCATAGGGAAGAGTATAAAAAACTAGTACTGAGACACAGTACACTTGAATGTATAATAAATACACTTTAGAAGAAGGTTGATGTATGGTTTGATACCTTTAATACATGTCTCTTAGCATATATCACTACCTTAGTGACGTAGATGTCAGTTAGCATGGGTAAATAACCTGTCGAGTCGAGAATGAACACCCAAAACGCAGAAGCTTCTAGTCCTAGTCAAGCACCTGCAAACACCTCTCAATCAAGTCAGGGTCCAAGAATTTTGGGTGTTCCTCTAGGAGAAATGTTGTTAGAGAAGTCCATAGAAATGTCGCACCGCGTGAACCTAACACTAGGAGTGAACATGAAGTATATATGGGGGTTGTTAAGGGTTGGCACGAGGATAACAGAGATGAGTTTCTCAGACAATAGAGTCCTCAGGATAAGAATCTCAGGCGTGTAGAATTTGACAGAGAGAGGGATGAGAGAGGAGCATGTGTAGTTGTTCGGAGAGAGAGAGAGAGAGACGAGGTACCGGTCGGATCTTGATGGGCATATAACCAAAAAGGTTAAGATTCAGGGAGACAGTTTTGATGGCGGAGCTGAACCGTATGCATTCCTTGATTGGTTAGCTGATCTAGAGGATTGCTTTGAGTGGTAGGATATGTCTGATAGCCATAGGATTCGTTATGCGAATTTGAAACTTGTAGGCTCCGCCAACCATCATTGACATTCACTCAAATGAACCTAAAGCATGTAAGTGAGGAACTCGTAGCTACTGGGGCTGAGAGAAAACAGAAGCCGAAAGATAAATGCTTTCCTGCCAACTATGGAAGACAGTCACTGGATTGAACTTGGAATCTCAAAAAATTGTCTCCTAGTGTCTAGGAGAAATCCCTATAGGGTAGAAAGTGTAAGTACGGAACTACCAAGCTGGAGTATGGTAGAGGCAGGTGGGTAGGTAGAGAATACCTAGGGGTGCGAGAGATCTTTCTCGATCAATCTCCTTGCCCCTCACCGAAAAAAGGGAAGGAAAAGGATCTTCTTCGGTGCGAAATTATAGAAGATCTCCTATAAGATCAAACAATTACATCGCACTCTTCGAATATGAACCCATTTTCTGAAAGATCCACTGATTACATGAATAGGTTCGATGAATTACGCTAATGTATTGCAATTTGGAAGAGGAACCTATGGCAACTCTGACTAGGTTTATCAAGGGTCTCAACGCTGACATTAAGCATGAAGTTAAGCTGCTTTCGCTGCAGACTTTGGAGGAAGCTTACCAGATGGGTATGAATCTTACTACAGGACTGCATCCAACAGGCATCAAACTTCCCTAAGTAGCAACACACTACAGTCCAAGCCCGTTTCCTTTTTCAGAAACTACATGGAATACTCAATCCAATGCTCCTGGGAAGAATCACCATAAATCCTCTAATGTTCCTCCTAAGGGTTCTAATGCCAAATGCTTCCCGTGTCATGCTAAAAAGCAGATTGCATCTAAATGTCCTCATAGGACTTCGACTACAGAACATAGGCAAGAGGGAATGGAAGGCAAAGAGGAAGAACACGAAGCAAATTCGTGCCAATATGGCATACAATTTGCAACGACGTCATATGGGCCAAAAGGAATGGTATATAACCACGCAAAGTGTTGACAATTTAGGTGTGGGTCTTCCCATAAGTCTGTCGCGAGTCATTTTGTCCGGTGATCGCCTTCAACCCTGCTAAAGCTCTCGAGAATCGCCTGAACGACTTGTTCGTCCTCAAATCATGCTGGAAGGGATCTTGAATTGATATAATCTATACCAAGTCGACCCGGTCGACATGAGTTAAGGTCTCAAAAGGATTACTCCAATATAAACCACAAAGTGGCGAATCATTTGGGATAGATCTTATTTACGAATCACCCGGCATGATCTCTTTCATCCGGCATAGGACTTTGAGGTGTTACCCAGGTTTTATATTTTTTTTTTTGTTCAAGCCACCTTTATTGCAATTGAGCTGAGTGTCTAGATAAATTCTCAATTTACAACTGCTCATATTAAAGATGATGCGGATGAAAAAAAAAATGTGCAAAATACTAATTCAAAGTGCCAATGCATTGTGATCTAATCGTTTGACACGACGAAGAAGATAATGTTGAATATTTATTGAACATTTCGCTTATGCGTGTTTAACATAAATAAATATTTTCATTGACTTTAAAACTTTGGTGAGTGCCATGGTCAGATGCGCAACAAATTATTTAAACAAAAAAAGTTCACACTGCAGTTTAGTTAAAAAAATACACTAGAAAGATCATTTACACTAATATTTTGTGTGCTCAGTAAACTTAACATTATGGCGTTCCTTTATTCGACGCATGAATCTTAGGCCTTCAAAAAGTATGAGACGCTTTTGCAAAAAGATGCAATAACTTAGTGCGAAATCTCATCTTTTTCTCTTACATCACATCTCATATTAATGGGTTACCTAACGATTCAAAAATATGAATATAGACATGCTCGCACAAGCGCGAAGTAAGCAACCAGTAAGTAATTGACCCAGGAAAGCCATCTGACAGCTAGGGATGGAGCAGGTTTACTCAGGTTCTGTTTTGGGTTTTATTTAGCAGGTAAGATTTTGGAGTCTTCTTTATAAAAACCTTACAAGAGCTTGGTGTGGTTTAGGATTTTATCTGATCCTGAAACTTTCACTTAATTTGCCATATCAAATGCCCTTTCTTTTTAAGAACACAAGTTTATTTGTGCAATTTCCATCAGAATCCCGAAAAATGGAGATCCAAGTTACTTTCAAGCACCATTGTCTAGCGGTTTTCCTGTGTGTTATGATCTACTATTGATTTTACTGTAAAAGCATCTGATTGTGGGTTCCTCCATACTTTGATATGTTAGGAACAGTTTAAGAGCAATGTCATGTTGTCGAGACGGACTCACGACAGATTAAACCTACCCAAGATTACGCCCCATAGCCTTCTCGACCGGCAGCGGCGTAGACTGATTTAGATGTACTCTCCCTCATCGCCTGCTGCTCTCTGGTCTTTCGGATGAGTTCGTTCTTGAACAGCATGAAGGCCAAAGGACATCCACTGTCCACAATCAAGACTCTTTCTGTAACAGTCTGAATTTTCGATCCTTTTCCCGGAATTTAAGAAATGAATTTGACCAATGCACTATAGTGAGATCTTACCCGGGACTCGCGCATTCTCGGGATGCTAACCTTAGGGGTAAGGCTATTACGGGATTGAGTTCGCACGACTAAAGAACTCGACCTGGATTCGATCTTCGACCATATGGATTGACGAGGGAATGTTTTGAGCCAACCGAGACCAGTCTATTTGATTGATCGTGTCCGAAGGGCACTAGTGACAGACCCTCGCAATTATATGACAACCGAGGTCGTTCCGGGTAGAGTAAACTTAAACGTGATTTGACTCGGTGTCGGTCACGGGTTGAGAGCGCGTAATCCTAATGAGCCACTCGTTAGCAAGAGATAAGCTAAAGTCGCGATTGGTCAATTTTAGTCATTTCTTGGAATTCGGGACCGGGAATTGAGAATTTTGAAAAGTGATAATTTTGAGCGGCCGATGACGTTTTTGGCTTGGCCAACCTTTGGGCCACCCATTTCTGCAAAAAAAATAGATTTCGGTCCGGGGCCGGAAAAATTACGGTTTTGCCCATGTGGACACCAATGTTTGATTTTGAAGTCGTTTGAGATTATTTTTCGAGGCTAGCGTCATTTTGGGTTGGCCACGTGCATTTGGAACAGTTTTGGACAAAAATTGGAATTTTGACAAAAATTGGAAAAATAATATTGTTTTATTCCCGGAACTTCGCAGTTGATTTTCAAGGGCTTAGAAAGTGAATTTCGCGATTCCGACACCGCATTATGTTGGCCACGCACATATGGAACGCGTATGTGCGAAAATTGGAATTTCGCCCCGGGACCGGAAAATTACCATTTTGCCCCTGGGCTAATTTTTGGGTCCGAATTTTTTTTGGATAAATTGGGATAATTATGGATAAATATCAGCTGCATCCTTGGGGACCATTGACCCTTTTGCCCCTCTCTTTTTAGATAAGAATGAATAGGAACCATTTAATTAGGGGCATTTTAGTCCTTTTTACCTAAGCTTGACACATGGCACCCCTAATTAAATTATTTGACCAAGTTGGCTGATCTCTCTCTCTCCTCACTCACTCTCACGTGCAGACCAGCCCTCTTCAGAAATTTTCTCCCCATTTTCCCACCTTTTCTCTCCACTTTCTCTCCATTTTCCTTCATTTTCTCTCTCGCCGGAGTTTCGCCGGAGCCACGCCGGCCAGCCGTTCCACCTTCCCGCTCTAGCCGAGTTAGTCTAGAGTCCGGTAAGTCGCGATCTAATCCCTATTTAGGACGTCGGGTATTTTCGGACTCGTTCGGGTATGGTTTAGAGGATTTAGAGGGTGATTAAGGTATTGATCATGATTATTGGTGGTTAATCATGGCTATTGGTGGCTGAGTATGACTGTTAGTGGTTGTTGCAGGTTGGATTAGACGTCGGGAAATGAGTTTTGGCTGTTGGAATTCGGTAGAAATCGGTTCGGGTTTGAATCCATGAGGTTCGGGGTGAATCGCGGATTCGCGGTTACTGTACCCACTCGGTTTGCTATTTTTGTAGAAAATTTTGAGGGTCGAATTTGAGGAAGTTTTCTTCATGAAAGTTGTTTCCAACATTTTGAAGTATAACATATATTAATTTGGGAATTTTTGGAAATCATTTGGTGCCATTCGGAAGTCCATCTTTGGACCGAAATAAAACTGCCCGATTTACTGTTCACCCGACCTTCGGGTCTGTTCGAATTTTTATAAATTTTTCCAGGCCTATTCTCAAAACACTTCCTTCACAAAACCTGTTGGGGACATTTGTGGCTATAACATATAAAAATTTCAAAGCTTTTCAAGGTGATTTTTGTGTTGAAATAAATGTATTTTGAGGACAAAATAGTCTGTTAGAGCGAACTGATTTTGGTCTGATTTTGAGGGACAAAAAGGCATGGTTGTAGATTGAACCGGATTTCGTATTCTTCATAAGAAATTTTTATCGGGATGTGTTTTGCGACATATCCAAAATTTAGAATTTTTGGAGTTCGTTTACTATTTATTTTGATGGGATTCCGGTCACTGTTTAGGGTTCGGTTTAGGGGATTTTGTGACTGTTTTAGGGGCTGTTTGGGGCTGAATTGAGAGACTGGTTATTTGGTGGTTGTGGACTGATTTGGCGACGAAAATTTGAGGTATAGAAAGCTTGGGTAGGACCGTGATGTTGTGACTGGATTGGGGTTGAATTGTGCAATCGATCAGTGGGAATTATGCTATGAATTGAATTGTGTACGTGGTTGTGTGATTTGTGATCGTGGGCTGATTTGGATTATGCTTGGGCTGAATGTGGATTGGTGATATGCAGTGTGTGCTTGGCCGTGAGATGTGGTGGTGTGATAGTGCATTCGCGTGCCAAGAATGTGTGATTGGGTGGCGTGTTCGTGTGACGAGAATGTGAAATTGTGAAATGTGTGTGAGGTGTGCGTGTTTGGCAGTGTGTAGGTGTGGCCGTGTGACAAATGTGGTTTGAGTGGAACGAAGGTACTGGAATGTAGGATTGGTTTGAAAAGTGAGACCCTGAGGCGTGTACGTTTACGCGGGGTGAGGTCCGTCCTGAGGCGTATACGTTTACGCGGGACGATAACGTCCCTGACGAGGTGACGATGCCCGGCCCGACGGGGTGACGATGCCTGACGTGGTCAGAAGACCGTTGGCCTGATGCGTTTTACGCGGGCGCGGTAGAAGGAAAGTGTGTGTAGGATTTCGTCCTGAGGCGTGTTCGTTTACGCGGGACGATGCCGTCCCTGACGAGGTGACGATGCCCGGCCCGACGGGGTGTCGATGCCTAACGAGGTCAGAAGACCGTTGGCCTGATGCTTTTACGCGGGCGCGGTAGTGGTGGAAAGGTTGAGAATGAGCGGGAATTGGCTTGAGGTGCGAGGTTTGAGAAAGTGACGCGTGGTGTGAGTTGGTGTGCGAGTGTGTTTGTATCGCGTAATGCAGTGCGCGATTATGGGGTAAAATCTGCTAGGCATGGTATGGGACGTGCCCAAGTACGTTTTGCTTTATAATCGAGGCACGCGCGCGGCTGTGATGTACTGCTGTGGTATGATTGGCGTGTGTATTGATATGTGGAAAGTGTGTGATGGCATGTGTGCAAGAATTGTATGTTGGGATTGTGGGCTAACGGGTATGGTGCGTATGCAGAGAGTCCAGGTATGTGTGAATGTTTGATTGCTGATTGTGTGGTTGTTTGGTTGCGCTTTGGATGTGTCTGGAATTACGTGATAGCTTAGGTGGGGCTTAGGTTGTGACTTATTGAGATGTGATCTCATGGTTGTTTCAACCAAACCATTTTAGAGCCCCGCCTAAATGTCGAGGTTGAGGTCGACTCGGAGTCGTCGGGTGAGCAGACAGCTGCGGAGGATTCAAGTGGTGATGCCGAGGACAGTGAGTCAGAGTGGACGCCTTCGAGAGGGCGTAGGGGATAGTTCTGGGAGGAGGATGCGCCCCATTTTTGGATAGTGCTGACCTAGAGAGCTGATCTTAATAATTTGGTGGTTTGGAGTTTATAGTTCGGTGTGCTTATAAATTATTTTATGGTTTGTATTGGCGGATGATGTAAATATTTGGAAGTGTAATATATGCTTGGTGGTTTGTCGATTTGTTCCTTCCTGGTGTTCTCCAATTTTATTGTCCGGGAATTTTTGATTGCTTCCGCCGCGATTTAACTATGATGTTTGGGTTGGGTCGGCGGCGTTCCTGGGACATCGCAATATTTCGACCGGAGCGGGATGTCGCGAGCTCGATGGGATTCGAGGCGTGACACTTTCAATAGTTTCCCCATCGCTGGTGTTTACTTCCTTCCCTTAGCACCCAGCAATGAGGGGCTTTGGTAAACAGTCGACCGCAAGAGAAGCGTAATCTCGGAATCACACTAGGTTTGACTTGAAAATCAGCACAGAGCTCCAAGAAAATGGGAAAGCTCTGAGTTCGATTTGAAGAATGTATATTCCTTCAACCAGAAAGAGATTCAACTATCAAGATCTTATCCTAGCTCTGAAGAGAGTTTAATATTTATGCGAATGATTTATCTTTTATAGCATTGCCACAAAGCTAAACAAGTAGCCATGGATTCATCAATCGATTGATCATATACAATGGCATGTTATATACAATTGCAGATTAAACTGAACATTTCCAGGAAATCAGGTCCTTATGATCAGTGGCATCGAAAATCTTACACGTAAGTACTATTTCGATTCGACTTCATCTGGTTTTAGTTCGTTATCCCCCGGATTCAGGGCACTGTCGGCAGATTCAGAAGGCAAAGATAGCTCTTCAATCGATTCTGTAATTGTTGGGGTCGGTTTCTTGAATTGCACTAATATCATCGTCATGTTGTCACATCCCTCGCCATTGGCAGTAGATGGTGATAAACAACGATCAAGAACTCTCCCGCACACAGTAGAGAGCTTCGTTTCCTGCACAGTGCACAATGTTAACCATCAATTTCTTTTCAAGTTTTTCAGGTTATATAAAAGTCGATCCGAGTTCCACACTACTCACTAGTCAAAGGTTAAAAGCAGAAGTCACTCTACACAAGCCCTAAGATTAAGAAACCAGAATTCCACGAGGTCTAGTCCACTTACAGAAATTAACTGCTCATGCACGACATCCACTAGCTGCTGGCTGGACATGCAATCCCTAAATGCACAGATTGCAAATAGAACATCATTAGGACAACCCCACAAGTAAGGAAAATGGGAAGACAATGGGAAGACAAATTGACAGGGCAACATTGTCCAAGAAAAATGTTGTATAGATTACTGTAAAATATTTACTAATGTCGAAAAAATTGAGAAGAAAACTCCACAAAAAGAGAATAAAATAATATTTTCCACAGACAAAACAATCTCCATGCATAACATAGGATTAGACTCAATGATTCAAAATGGAAGAAAGAACACTGCTTATTTATAAGATCTACAAGACAAGGTAAAGCGAAACTCTGAAAGAGAGTGATGGCCTACATATCATTTCAAACAGTGCCTATTAAGAAGTTGATTATGGTGATGCCAAGTAAACTACAACTAGGAATTCAAAATTGTCGGAGGACTATTTTAGAACTGTAGGCTAACATGTCATCTTTCTGGTACATCTCGAAACGAGGTGCAATGAGATCTTTAAAAACAACACTCACGGGTGCGCATGAGGGTGCACACATGGCAGATGCTCACATTGGCTCTAATTCATATTCCACTGTGAGTGCAGAGCACAAACTTTCTTTCGGCATCAAACTCAAGTTAATTCTTATTTGTCATATTGAAATTGGTAAGCGTCATAGTGTCATAAGATGCATACCAGATGCCATCACATGCTAGCACGATAAAATCATCATCCTCACAAAGGTCAACCTATCATAGAACAGTTAAAAGGGATAATTAGACAAATAGAAAGAGAGAGAAGTTTTTAAGTCGAATGCATATTTATTTATAGTCTAAATGATACACAGACAAGTATGCCCAGAAAAAGCAAGAACATCGACAAAAATGCCCCAATAGATGTGAGTCAGATTATTTCAATATTTAACATCCTACACCTAAAATCTCTCTCAAATAGCCATACCTCGTGCAAGAGGAGAAAAAAGATGAGAAATTGTCAGCTGGAAGGCAGTTAAACATATCATCCCATAAAATTTGTTGCCAAAAGAGAGTAGCTGCTTAAAAGATGCACGTACAGTATTTAGATCTGGATTTGCAGTTACAATTTGCTTTTCAGCAGGCAGAAATTTATTTTGCTTAAATTCCACGTCACCTGCAGCAAGCAAGTGAAAGCAATTACCCGTTGACAGTATATAGGTAAAAAAGAAACATGTACTTAGAGATGCTATATAAAATAAAGAAGGCATTGTGAAAAGCATTGTTTGCAAAACCGGAAGGGAGAGAACCAATCAGAAGATCTATTGGTTCAGGCGTTCAAACTGGTTGACCTGCTAGCTTATCATTGGAATAATTACTGTTGGCCTAGTGGTTGAAGGATTGAAGCCTCCCAATGCAGAGTTAGGAGTCAAAGGGAACAGCCTACACAATGCCTGGAGCATCAAGATAGCAATAAATTCATTGCTCTGGGCTTGTATAAGACAGCAATAATTTCTTTTTGTCACTGCTACTATAAAGATAGCTTGTGGCTAAATGGAAAAGGGCTAACCGAGGTAGTTAAAAATCGCTCCCTTGGTCAACTCTCCACCACCACATTTTATAAATTTTGCCCTTGTTACCAGTTTGGACCGAATCTGCTCCTATTCAATTCAACCAGCTGAACCGTATGAACAAAGGTTTAGTCCAGTTTTTCCTACCACATTAGATGGTCCAAACTGGACCTGAACATGAAATCATCCCAAGATCAACTGCTTGATCTGGCCGGTCAGGCCCGGTTATAGAAACATTGGCATCGATGGCAAATAAGTTCAGAAACTTCCTTTCCAATATCAAGCAGAAGTATGCAAAGACGATCAGATTGAGGTTGAAATCCCAACAAAACCTAGTCGTGAAAGGTCAGATACCTATAGCTCTTGCAAGATTTAAGCTTCCATTCACTCGTCCAGCATGGATAAAACCTCCAGCTTTTAGAATCCTCTCCTTTTCAGCCTCCAATTCAGGTTTGTGGTCTCTAGACAGATTGTATGCCTGTTACAAGCAAGACGGTGACCAACTAGGAACAATTAATTTGGTTGCTCAGGCCACTCTTTGCATTAATTGGGAGTAAGTAGGTGCATGATGAGGAGAATCTGGGTTTTCAGTAGATGGTTCAGGTTGGTCTTGTTGGTAAACTGGCCGAGAAATGCTGGTTCTATTGTCAAGTCCACTAATATTAGCAAGTAGAGGGTTATTTGGTGGTTCGGTATTTGTTTTGGAGTTACTATTGTCATTTCTAGGTGGAAGGGCAATTATAGGAGGAAGGTTTGGATGGAGATCAACTGACCACCTTGATGAGGATGAGAGGATTGACCTTAAATCAAATGATCTTCTCATGTATATAGCTGGACAATGGCCTATACAATCATAATATTTGAAAACATAATAGTGCTCAAATAGCAAAGCAAAAATGAATATATTGCGATAAAAAATTACCTGACCCTTTCTAGACAGGACACATCGAGAATCACCAGCATTGGCAACAACTAGTTTGTTATTTCGGATAACGGCAACACAGGCTGTGCACCCGGCAGAAGGGCCAGCAAAATCAGAATGAGGGCCCTGTAGATTACTCAAGGACAAAACATAAATAAGGATACAAAAAATGACAGGTAATAACGGCCACATCAAAACAAGAAGAAACTATTTTTATTTTCTGTTCGTTTTTGCCGAATGCAACAAAAAATTATAGTGAGATATAACATTTAGTGCAAATGGCAAGTACAGAAAACGAGCAAAACTGATCCCATTGCTTCTGACACATACCTCCTCAAAAGCCCAATCATCATTCTTGCCATTGCTATCTGCACCCCTTGGAGACCATATAAGTCCCTCTATCATTCCTGTAAATCTGTTGATTTTATCTCCAAAAGCAGCTAATTCCCTCCAACCCCTTTGACCTCGCATCATTTCATCCATTCTGCAACAACATAACACCATTTGCAACAGAGAAGAAAGGATAGCATGTCAGTAGCTGCTAGATATGATTAAAGTTTCAGAAAATCCTACTCAGAAATTAATGAGTTTTAGATCTCAAAATAGATTCTCCTGTTTTATAGTACTTATCTAACGAGCTAAGAACCTAGATGAAGTTTGAGTTTCAGTAGCCAGGTTCTACTTATGATATCTTACTCCAGAGAGCAACAGCACCTGCTGAGATAAGCACATACTGCGTGCACTTTGGTTCTATTCCACTTCATGACTACAGGCAACCATCAATGACAAGTAATCCTTGCACAAACAGAAACTGAGTGGCTACCAAAACTTCTTCAAAGCTAATTTATCATCGTGAATACATGTTTAGGAAGATGGTTTCCCCAGAGAGAAAATGTAAGAGGAACAGAAGATTCATGACTGAAGGAAATCACCGGAGAAAAGCTTTCTGAAGGGATATTCCTATTTCTCCGGCTGCATATGCCTCATTCTTGAGGACCTGCTGGTGAAGATAGTTGGCACAGAACTTTGCGACCACTTTCCCTGCAAGAAAGAGTACATGTCACAACAACTATCTGATGTCAAGCAGCAAAATTAATCTTAAGCATTTAGCTTTAGACCATATACCCCTAGAATTTAGCATATCGGACAAAAATGGCAGAAATACAAGACCAGTAATGTTAGATATGAAGATCTGGCCCTTTCAAAGTACACCAAATCAAACACAAAACTTTACCTGGATTATTCCCTTCCCCGAAAAGAACAAACATAATACATAAAATCTGAACTCCACTATAGCTGACAGTTTTGTTGGGATATGCAGGCTATTTTCTTAAGATCTACATTTTCTAAATTCAGTCCAGTCAATTTATTTGGTGGGATTTAAAATAGAGGTGTTCAGAATAGAGGACAGACAGCAAATGCATAAGGGAAACCATATAGCTGACCTCACTTAGTAGGAAACGGCTAGAAGGTGCAGTTTGGATTAGCTGTTCATTTTAGAGTATATTTACGACTCAACCAACAACTATTGTTCGAAAATTTGCAACCAATGTGATAAATTGGGTCCCGATTTTATTCAGTTTGGTTTTCAGTTATTAAAGCAGAGCCGGGAATTTCATAAGGACAATAACATTGGCTAATGACTTTTTATCTCCAACATCAGATACAAAACGGCACGGCAAAGACTTGTGACTCTCTTCATAAATATCGAAAAAAAAAAGAGCTTAAAATTTATGAATTGTCAAGGCACTGAACGAAAGTATACAGTACACAAACAACAAAACCAAATAACCACAATAACCTCCCATCAAGTGCTAGAGGCCAAACATTCCTATTGTATGATGACTAATAAAAATATTCATTACGTGTTTTTTTGGTCGGAAAATATTCATTACTATACATATAGCTAGTTTGATTGGGTTTATAAATTATTTCAATTGGATAAACTAAATATGAACCAATGACTCAGTAAGAACTCCAAACCGAAACAAACAAACAAATTGACAGACCAAAACTGCCAACTTGGTTTAGTTTGGTTCGGACCAATTTGATTTAATAGGTTTCTTTTTCTCCCAAAAGCCCTCATGCAGATGTAAAATAATTAGTGAACAAAGATCTTCTACAAATTGAATGCAAAAAATATCAGACATAATCAACTGAACCTGTGAACAAGTGTTTGAATCTGATAGATTGAGCCGTTGATGAAAGCATTTCATGCATTCATTTTCCATCTTCAGAAATCCTATAACTTTATAACTACATGAAGTCTTCAGTGAGAAGCTGAAGCTGACCAATGAGGCTTCCCAAAAGCTCACTCTAACAAGTCCAGAATTTGATTGACCAATGCTTTGTGGCATGTGATAACACTGCTAGGTTTTAAATGATGTCTTGTATCATTATATATACAGGGGTTTACCTTCTGTAATTTCTGGCAACAATCCGAAAACAGTACAAATAAAGGCAGTAGTTCATCATTCATGAAAGTCATTATCATTATGAAAACCATATCAATCGCACAAAGATTTCAAATTGTGAAATGGAGTACATCTTTTGTACGACACTATTGGAACCTCAATCAACTTATTTTAAAGCCATATGCATTTCACATTAGCCATATGATGATTTGATAATTCGATGCATCATGTAAGTTAAGATGGATATGCCCATGTCCTATATAGGAATTTTAATGACCTGTTTTCAGGCCAAGCAGTACAAGTAAAACTGCTGATTAGATTGACGGGTGCAGAAAGCTAAAGATGCCTCCATTAAACACCAACCTGGTACTTGCACTCCACACATATGATGTGAATAACTAAAAGTGGCCATGGAACAGTTAGTAGAGATGTAATTAACATCAGAAGAAGGCAACTGCATTGCTATTGATAATTGATTAGGAGTCTCTGAGAGATCTGCCACAGGATCAACATGCTCATGACTCACTAGCTTATCAATATTCAAAACTCTCTGATGCAGCAAAAAGCACTTGCATTAATTCATGAGATGGCACATCGATGGCAATTCAATAGACAAAGAATCACTAAACATCAATAACCAGATGGACCTCTGACTTGAATATGGAACAGAGGAGCAGGTCTGTCTAGGCTAACTTTGGTTCTTTAAGATAAAAGATATTTGGCATCGAAAAATATTGTTGGTAATACCTCCATGGCCATCATAAACACCAAAGAATGAGGTGGAAGCATCCAGGTCAGGATAGGCAGCATGCTGCAAAGAAAACAGACTTTTGATTACATGCCATACTAACACAGAGTGACAGCAGCAAAGCTTCAACTAAGTTACTCACAGCGTCCTCCATCGTCGCACGCCAACCTTGCATAGATGATAGGCCATATCTAACTCGATCATTCTCGCCATCTTCTGAGAACTTTTCAGTTTTTGGAGTGCTCAGATATATCCCCATTTCTGTCTGTAAGTCAGAAATGAGACATTACTTCACTCAGATGATCAAATAGGGAAAAAAAAAACAACATGACAGAGAACTCCCCGGCTAAAAAGCATATGAATGTCAAATTCAGAATAAGTAGATACTAGAAGAAATTCCCAGACCGATTAATCCTATTTCAACGATCGATTTCTTGCCCTCGGCTATAATCTTGAAAAAGTGCAAGAAAAGTTCATTGTGGTTCAACAAAGCCCAAAATCACACGACAACCATGTCGAAATCAGATAGAGGCACGCATAAGCCAGTGTTCCATCCTTTGGAGCTTCCCTATTCCAAGTCCCTCATGGTTGGATTTATCAACCTTCGTATCAAATTAATATCTCTATCAACACTTCAACCACCAAGATTCCCAAAATAGAAATCTGACCGCTAGTATTTCCAAAGTTTAGCAACTGTCAGTCAATAGTCAAAGACGTTACCCCGGATGAATAGATCGACGAACTCTAGACATTCCCGATCAAGCACGGAACACCAACAAATCAGAAACTACAGAACAAACCAATAACAGTGACCAATGCAGTACCCTGACGACGCCTCGAGAAGCTAACATCAAATTACTACAATAATCACGCGAGTAAGGCAAAGGTTATAGCAGGACTCACGTCTCCCAAGTCCAAGTAAGATGAAGCCTGATCCGAAAGACCTCAAATTAGCACAAGAAAAGGGTAGGATTAATCACTCGAGATCAGGTGGACAACAACCCAACACGACACTGAGGCACACTTACACGGCTGAAGTGCTTTGGGCCAAGAACCGGTCAAAGACGCATTTGGGTCTTCACGGAATCCGAGAGGGAGGAGCGTAGGGAAGGATTAAGGAAAAGGGGTTGCTCCAATTTCAACGAAAAGACATAGATGAACGAGAGCGAGGGAGACAGAGAGATGGATCCGTCAAGTTTCTGGTAACTGGGTGAGTGGTGGTGATCCACCAGGAGAACGAGGGTCAAGGATTGTTCTTTCCACTTTCAAGAAACTTCTCTCCTTTGCGTCTCGTCTCGCTCTCGCGCACGACACAGTCGACCAGAGCGTGTGACGCCATTTTTTTCCACTTGTTTAGGCCATGTCTAGCTTGTCTGTGTCGGTGTCGGACCGGGTCCTGAGATTTTCTGGTAAAGAAGGTTTGTTCGGTATCACGAGGGTACGTTGTGGTGTAGCCATCGAGGTGCATCAACTTCTCGTCGTTACTTTACCATAAAAACATACACGCATTCCCATGATTTTTATAACAAAAGTGCAGTTATATCTGTTGTACCTCTTCTTTTAAAAAATTATAAGCAACGCGGAAGTTGGTGAAACTGGTAACTTGCGACTTACGACCGATTGAAAATACCACCTAATCGAAGAAATCCGAAATTTCCCGGTGCAGTCATGATTGTACTTCGAGATCAAAGAGACGTAATATTTCGAAATTCGGTTATCAAATTGACCCAATGAAAAAAGAAATTTTAGATGTAGTTTCCTTTGATATGCTCTCTACCACTTCACCACAACTTTTCCATCACTACCAGTGCTATGAGAAAACTCGTACCAAAGTCTTAAACTCTACGTACAGAGTGTAATTGAGTCTTCAATCTTTTAAGTGTACAATCCAAACGTGAATCTTTACTTATAATAGCGAAATCAAAAGCTAATCCATTTTTTCAATTGAAGTAATTAAAACAGGTTTTATAAAAAATGCAGTCGAGTTCTTTAAAAGCAAAGCGCAAGTTAAGCTACTAATTACATTTCGAGTGTCATAAAAGTAAATTCGTTGAAAAATGTTCATGACGTGATTGTGCGAAGAAAAAGGTTTAAGACTCCATTAAAATTCACAATAAGATTTAATCGGGTGCACATTCCCTCAACTTTGTACTATTTCTAGCCCAAAAAAATCCACTCCAAACGGACTAAAATACTCGTAGTTTTGCATTATATCAACTTAGTCCATAGAGGGACGAGGGGTCAAACTAAATATTAGCAAATTTGTACCCTTTTTTTTCATAATTTCCAAAGGGTGTAAGTTTTATGTACTTTCAGAGCATCACATGATTGTCCATCCAACCAATAAAAAAGTGCCGAGTCTTACCAAAATATCTTTCTTCGATTTTTGAAAGTCAATAATAGAACTCCGATGGCACCTAAAAACCTGTCATGTTTAGCTAGATTCTGCATTCACCTAAACTTCAATAGCTCCGGCGGACAACTTGGGCCAACTCGATCTTCCTACACTTAAATACCTCTGTTAATAGATGCAACCTATCTATGCCCGACATGTGTTAGCCTGACGAAGAAGACATTGAATGTCGGATTCACATGACTGGTGTTCTTTCTTTTGTAGCATGTAGAGGTGAGCACTATAACCGAACTGAACTGGTCAGATCTAGGTGGTTTTTTAATGAAGCCAATTCAATTTCCAGTTCCTAAATTTTGGAACCAGTGATAATCAACTTGATTCCTAATTTCAAGTGTGAACCGAATCACCTAGATGGGATTGGACTGGTAGTTTATTCTTATAATTCTTATTATTACAAAACCTTAATTGTCCATTTTTGCTTAGTCTCTCTCACGCCTCTAACCTCTCCAACTCACGTGGCGCGAGTTACGCCTCCCTCCTTCGCCCCTCTTGCTTGACACCTCCTTTGTCCCTCTCGCGCAACGCCATCTCTTTGCCCGCGGACTCTCTCGCCAATCGCCTCCCTCTCTCATTCTCACACTCACTCTCCATCGCTCCTCCCGTAAGTAAAGCTCTTGGAATAGATCTGGCAGTGATATCAATTAATTATATTAAAATCACTCATATAGTAGTTTAGACCATGCAACACTTGCAGTCTTGTAGGGAATTGAAAAAAAAAAAACAGAGATTTCAACGCCAGTTCTTGGACCCAGAGAATCGGACCAGACCGGTCAATCCGGTTTCAAGATTAGGTGGGCTAGTTCCCGGTTCCACAAACAGGGAACTGACTCTTTTAGTTCGGTTCCCAGTTCCCGATTTCAGGGTGAGAATTAATCTACCTTGGAACCGATTACCCATGGTAGCATGTGCATAACCATTCACCAATTAAGTCTATCTAGTTAAGCCTGACAAAAAAATAGTCTACCAAGTCCATTACCGATTTGTTGTTCTATCTTGAGACCAAATATTGTTAGTTCTAATTAATAGTGTTGGGCATTAAGACTGGTTTGTGCATCAGCTCATGAAACAACTCGACATGTTGAAGTTGGATATCGAAGTAATTGGGAGTTCCTAAACCGATGGTCGCATCTCCAATCTCAAAATTGAGCAGAAAATAACTTCTCCTCAGGGTAGTCGACCTCGCTGACCTTGCCCGCCCCAGCGAGCCTCGCAGTTGCTGAGCAGGCGAGGGTAACTTCCCTGGAAAAGGATGACCTCCTATGTAGTTTGTCGCTCTCGCAGGCTCTGAAACCTATGCAACTTTACCCTCAAGAGAAGGAAACGCAATGCTGATGCAGAATCATTGGTTCTTGTGTCTGCGCATCGGACATGAAAGTCCCTTTCCGGCCCGATCATTTCGCGCTGTCTGTGGGAATCTATGCATCAAAAGTCGATTCATTCTCAACCTTGTAAAACGGGTGCATGACTGCTGTGAATCAGCAGACGCAAGGGAATTCGTGGGTCCAATTCGGCTTTTGAGGAAGGAAAATGTTTTAAATGAAAAGAGAGGGTAGCTTAGGGATACTAATGGAGACCCATCAATTGTGTGCATGACTTCTATGAATCATTTATATTGTTGATGTTCTGCGGATACTTCCAACTATAAAGCATATAAAAAATGATGTTGATGTAGTGGCTTCGAATTTTTGGCTAATCGTATTTATGCATGAAGTCGTTCAATTTTCAAATTATTTGATTACATGTAACATGTAAAAGGTCAGTACCTTAAGAGGTATAAAAATTTCGTAATTAGGAATTTATGGCGGCCATTGTCAATATTCATGAAGGAAATTACAATTTCTAGTTTCCTTTACTTGTGTTTTTACGTGGAAATCTTTTTCCCTCAATGTGTGATAGTTAATAACAAAATATGATTAATATTTTTCTAGGTTGACACAATTAGTTTTTTTTTTAGCACAATTAGTTGAAGTGTCAAGGATTCTCAACTAAGGAACTAAAAATCATCTACTCAAATTCCATCAACTGCATACACATTACCCTGAATCAAGTCACCTACATAGATCAAACGTCTAAATTTGATCAGTTGTTTATACAATGTCTTGTGGGCTTCCAAATAGTAAGTCCTCTACACACGTGCTCTCAAAATTCTGAAAAAGAAAACATCTATAGAGTTATAAGAAATTGTTCTTTTTTGGGCAATCATTTCAAGCCCATCATGATTCCTTTTCTTGTCTTTTTCATTCCCTCCGTCCGTTATGGGACAACACTGATCAAGAAAGTTGACAAATCGTGCCCGTGGTAGGACCTATTACGCAGCAGATGATGTTGATGATTTGATAAAGGAAACCCTAGTTTCGACCAAAGTTCAAATAATTAATTCAGGAGATGGACGAGGAACGTTCCCAAGCACTGAGATAATCCACAGTAAGTGGGGTCATTAAATTATGATATCAGAGTGTTGATATCTTATCGGAGAATAGGAAACATCAGTTAATTTTTATTGGTTAGAATATTTTATTACAATGGTATCCAGCCCTCGTTTCCAGGGCACTCCTTAACTAAGGAATTTAACAAAGGGTTAATATAATAAAAACCCCAAACCGATATAACTGTGACAATTATTAAATTTTACCGTCAAATTTATAAGTTGGATGATACGTGACAGTTGACGGGTGTACCGATTTAGGATTTTGCCTTCTGTTTGTCATATGTTTTTCATGATATTAATTCAATTTGAGGGTGAGTTCGTCACAAATGTATCAGTTTTGGATTTTTAGTGGTTAAAGGGTAAATTTGTCACGGATGAACAAGCTTGGGGTTTTTAGTAGTCAAAAAACTAGTTTACGATAAATTTATCACATGTATACCAATTTGGGATTTTTCATAGTATTAACCCTAAAAAAGATTTACAGTTTCAAATATACACCTGTTGACTAATACTTTGAAAATGGTAGTATTCCAAATTAAATATATTTCGTACATATTTTGGGAAAACTCGTTAGCAGGATTATCAAAAAATAATGGGTTCGATGCAATCAATAGCTAAAATTGAAAGTTTTTTGAAGCACTCATTAACAGGATCCTAAAAAAAATAATAGGTTCTATGTAGGAATATGCAAGCAATAGCTAAAATTGAAAGTTCTTTGACACACTCGTTAAACTGATTCGACACCTTAGAAGTAGAAATTTCAATCTCTAAACATATCGTATGTATGCTGCTTTGGTCCATAAATTCGATCATGACTGTTGCATCTTACAGTCAATCGGGGGAAGCTACCATTCCTAGTCATCTCCGTTGTTTACTCATGACTTCAGCATCAACTTTTATGCGGGAACCTAAATTTTGAGATTATTCTCGGGTCATTTTTGAACTATTCTCTGATAAATGGATTAGACACAAACGATACTGTTAACATTTTTCGCCGATCGTGAGTATACAAAAACAGTTATATTCTATTAACAGAATAGGAAAGGATTTTAAGAGATAGAAGAAAATGTAAAGTTTATTTATAGTGGTTCCGCCTATTCATTTCGCCTACTCTACTTTCATAGCTCTAACAATCCAAGTTGAGGTTGGATTAACATGTAATCATTGAGATGTTACGGTGTCAGAAAATTCTTCTTTATATGCGTTGCTCTTCTTCTTCATATTCAAGCAATTCTTACTACACACAACATCCTCTTGTCTGATTTCAGACACTCGGACTTCTACAAAGTAACACATGTATACGCAGCTCCTACACACGCGAATAACACGAAGAATAGAGCTTAGAGCCTAGACTAGTCTTTGTTCCTTTTCCCCACCTCAGCTACCGCACTTGGGTTGAATTTTATTGTCATTTAGACTTCAAGTGACCTTTTGAAATAAAAATCCCATGAGTAGTTGTTGCTTCTATTGTCTGCAGTTGCAAAACGTCACTCTGCAACTCCACATAGACAATTCCCCATATTGGTTAGTTCTGCTTTTGCAACGGCATGCCATTTTTCTATTGCACACTAAAATATGGAAATTAATCTTGTCTTCCACAGTATTCTTTTTGTGCATTCCATCACCTGAAATTAGTGGTCAAATACCAATTTTATTTCAAATCAAATCGATAAAGAGTCTACGTCATGTCTCTAGGATCGTAGAGGTTCGCCGTAGATTGTTCGTCATTTACTTTGTACATCCGAACTCTTCGATGATCACACCTTCTCTAGCTTGTCCCCATCGGCAAGGTCCATCCAAGCTATTGATCCCTTCATGTCCTCAAGCTCGTTCCCCTTCTACTGGTCCATCCAAACTCTTTGACAATCACATGTCCTTTAATTTGTTCACCATACAAGAAATAAAAAAAAAAATGAAGGCTAGTTCAATAGCCAGTTCATTCGAGTCTATAAGAAGCAGAAGACATAGGCCAGCAAGAAGTCATGCCCTAGCCCTCATCCAAAAACTTGTCCACTACTTGCAAGGTCCATCCAATCATCAGAATATTTCAGGTCCAATCACTCATTCACCTTATATAGAGCAAAGGTCTTTTCACACTAGAATACATCCCGTTCCTAACACCATCTACATATGATTCTATTTATGTAGAGAATGTATCTTGTACACATTCAAGTGCTCACGTTAGTATACTGATATTTTGTCATCCTCAAAACATATGAATTTTCCATAACATTTTCTTTTATTTTTGTGATAGTATCTGATTATGCATAAGAGTTTTAATTCAGATTGATGATAAAATGAGGGTCAATTCTTGGTATTACATGTTCACACCTGAATTTTTGTCCAAAGATTTTGTTTGTGAAAAAAAAGTTGCGAGGGCCAAGAATCTGAGTGTGAGTAACCAAGCCCTGAGGGATCATATTGCAATTGAAACAGCAAGTCGGGAGCCAAAATGCAATTTCCAATACTTGTGGGACCAATTCGTAAATTTTACAAAATTTGCCCAAGCCCTTAAATCATCATTTTTATCGTTTGACCCCTAATTAAGCTTGAAATTGAACTTGGGCCGGGTCGAATTGATTAAATTGAGCCGAAAGGAGCAAATGGCATTTAATTGCGCATTCTCGGGCAAGAAGATGGCCGACTTTGAGGGACTTTTTTGCAAAATTGGGCAAAGAGACTTGCAAAGTACGATCAAGGGCCAAAAGTACTACACATCAGGTTTCCTATTAACCAAAACTTTCGGCCAAAGTTAAGAATTAAAGCACTTAAACCAGCTGCCAAAATCCAGTCCACGATTTGGCCACAATTCGAAGCTACTGAGTAGGCAACTTCGTGGCCCCACTATATCCTACTCAGCTACCCAATCAGCATGATCTCTGGCTAAGGTGGAAGACGACCATTAGATGTGCAAATAGACAAAAATTGATTAGGGATAAGCTCCTAAAGGCATGTGAAAATTGAAGACAAAATAGCTCGCTTGGCAGCTGCAGAAGTTTGAAAATCTGATACAGTTGGGGAAGCAGCTCAGTTGGCAAGCTTAGTGTGTGGGCAAAGACCGACCAAAAGCTGGCTCAATTCAGTGAATAAGCTCTCTGAAACACATCCATTCTTGCGCATCGCCAATCAAGACCCATTTGACCTGAAAATTGAGCCGCGGCCCTTGAATTACCAGAAGCCATGTCTAGTCGAAGGGGACAAAACCTGCCTTCTTCCTGCACAAGCTACCGTGGAATGGGAGTCCGAACGACGGAAATTCTAGAAACACAACCATTGTCTCCTCTGAACCATCACGTTATTTTTACGAACAGGGTTGTTTCTCAGCTTCAACAAATACGTACGTAGACGAGCAAAATCAAATGTACCTCGGTGGAAGGGAAGATGCACTCAAGAATCAACTAAGATCAAGAAATCCCCTCTGTCCAGCCTCCTTATCGCCTTTGGAGTTATTTGCTCCAGATTATGCGAGTGGAGTGCGGTGTAACTACTGGTTTGCCCCCAAGAGTTATCAAATTTCAGCGCTATTAACAAGTGAAACCAATTCAATGTGCTGTGGCTCCCCCGTCTCGGTTCCCTCTTTTGAAGCTAACAGTTCGTCTGGAAGAAGGGAAGCATTTGGATCCCTCCGGGAACCAAGAACAGCAGACAAAGTGGAGAAATCCTCAGAATGTTACGGATCAAAATGGCCAACCATAAATTACCGAATTGAGTTCTAGTGACCCCGAGTATGTGAAGTAGTGAGCCTCCTCCCCATGATGCCAAGAGGACCCCCATATTGTCGATGGACATGAGCAGAGCAAAGAAAGTGCCCTCAATACCAGAGGGACACAGCTTCGAGCTTAACACGTACAGAGGCATCCGCTGGAGTGTTCCGATCATTCGGGAGACCCCTTCATCGATCACAGCAAAGAAATAATCCGGCATGCCAAGCTTCAAGTTTAACCGCAGTACAAGAACCAGGTCAAGCATTCCTGACAGACCAAAGAACAATTGAGTCCACAATAGCAGATCCCGAAAAGGGCGATCCTTAAGGCCATGTTGGAATACTATTGCCCCAAGAAAGGAACCAACCGATCCAATTGAGAACAAATAACCAACAGTCTCCTGCAAGAATGGCTTGGATAATTAGCAGACTGTATTGTAAGTTCCTTCTGCTCATGAGTAATCATTTGGACTCTAAATTCTTTGTATCAGACGGAACTTAGGTCACTATAAAAGCTTTACCATAACAATGTATCTCAATCTTCAAGGATCTCATCATCTAGGAAGCAATTGGACAATAAGGAGACAAAAACAGCCGCTCAAATGACTTTAGCTGCGTAAGTTCATATTTCAAAACTTTTATCGTGATCATGTCTTCAAGCCAACAAATACTCGATTTGTCTTATATAACTGGTATAGCCACATATTAGTGGAGAAGTCACACTCTGATCACAGTGGTGTCCGTTGATCACAACCACATAGAGAATGTAAACACGTTCTTTTGTAGCTAATCTGACCTGTTTGTCTAAGATTCTTCCACTTGAGTATACTTCTGATCTCGGAGACCAGATTATGAATAAAATCTTGATAATCATCAGAAAATTCTACAGAAATTTCTGGGTTCATTAATGCATTTCTTAGTTCTTGCCCTTCAAAATAAGTAGTCCGGCATGAGAAGCAAACTTAACTCGTCCATACCTCAGAGAAAGATGGACCTCCATTGGCATCAGTATACCAATAGAACATTCCATCGCGGACATTCCAACTTAGTGCTATGGATGAATACATGTATAGACACGGTCTCCACACAGCTGGGATTTTCAAAGTGGTCCACATGGCCTTTCCAGCATCAAGAAACTTCTGATTGACCTGGGTACGACTTCAAAATGTTAGTTCAATAGTCTCCAGGAACATAAACACGGAGATGCTGAGAAGTCACACCTGTCTGTAATCAAAATTTGGTGTATGAGGCTCATCGAGAATATTTCCTAGTAATAGCACAAGCCCAGCTGGTATTGTCAGCAGAGCAAACACTCCCTAACAAACAAAAAGGAGAGAAGGATTGTGAAATGTGGAATTTCATAGAAAAATATAAAAGTTGGACTTGAAATGGTATCGAGAGGACACAAACCATTGGACCCATTCTATGGACAAAGATCCCGCTGATGACAAATCCCACCAGTCCTCCAGTTGACTCACTCAGAGCACACAAGCTTTGCATATCAGCCGCCAGAGAAGGATGGCTGATGCTGTTCTGTGCCACACAGGCATCTATTACAACATCTGCTATTGCAACACCAGCAGTTCCGGCTGTCAACAGCACTAGGGCAAGAACAAGGTGCACCTTGTAGAATGATAACACGAGCATGGAGAATACTCCGAGAAAACCTATAATGATAAAGAAAAATTCAATCACACAATCGCATCCGAAATTCTTCTGGATGGTCAAAGAGATTACTTTAGGAGCAACTTGAAAGAGACAAATCTAGACTCCAATCTTATAAAACACAGGGTTCTGCTTTTCATCCTCATATATGAGATCGTATGAGGATATTTCTTACATTCTCTCGGTATTTACTTTTCCCCAACGCATGCCTCAAAAGCCAAAGTGATGCATGTTATCTCATAAGTAGATGTGCTCATCTGACTAAACTAGCTTCAAAGTTCTTTAGGCAACGAGGACTAAATGCACTAAAGTGAAGAAATCAAACCTATTCTAAACAATTTCAATAGTCCCCAAGTGTGCTTTCCATTGCGTGTTTTCAGACCAATATTTATTCCAAATCAAAGTGCAAAGTTATGCATGTTAGATAACATCCACTAGTAGCTTTTGAGTGATGCTAAACTTTTAGCATATATTAAGATGCAAGGATACCAAAACTATTAGCCTAAACCAGTAAACCACAATGGGAAAGATGGCATTCAGAAAATACAAGTACCAACAAAATAAAGAAACTGGAGAATTATAACCAACTCTTCATATACCTGCTAAAACAAGATACGGCCGTCTCCGGTACCCTGCAACCGGGAGGACATCGGTCAGAAGTCCCCAAATTGGTTTGACAATCCAAGGAAGCTTTATTATTCCTGTATAGACCTGTGACTCAGAAGGCTGAACCTTCTGAACATCCTTCATGTAGTACTTGGTTGCAACATCAGACAGTGCACCCCCAAGCCCTTGGCTTATTCCATACACAATCGCCACCCCAAGAACAAAGCTCCAGTGCATTTCCGCTGCGAGCATTCTCAGCCATTGGAATGGAGCCAGGAAGCAATCGCACACCCGCGATCTGAGCTCATTCTCCTCCTCGACAGCCTCCTCCACCTCCTCCGCAGAGGCCACAAGATTCCTCGTCTCCTCCATATGACACACTTGTTGGAGTCAAACTTGCTAAAGAAGGTTGTCTCTATTTCTTCGAGAAATGGTTGACTCGCATCAGGACCGGTTTTTCCTCACTGGATCTTGGAAGCCGTCAGACATGGAGGACCTAGTTCATTAATGGGCGTTTCCTTGAGGTGGGTGCTTCTGAGCTAATCAGAGAGTTGACCCCAAAAAGAGGGAGAAACAGAAAGAATAACCACATGACTGGAAGTGACTTCTATATCCAAGTCTGCAGCTTACCCTATTTGCTCCAAGAAAGACTAGGAGGAACCCAGGTCACAATCACACCAACGTTCACGAACTGATGATTGGCTTGTCATGAAAATGATGTCAGATCTGCTTGTGTTTTTTTCCCTTTTTTTCTTGTTTTTTTTCTATAGAAAGACCATTTTGACTTGGATCTCCAAATTGGCTGACATTACAAGAACAAGAGGCGTTTCCAACTAGGCACGCAAAAGGGAGCCTTTTACTTTTTTCTTTGTTTTTTTGCCCTTTTTCTCTCTTGAACTAGAAGAGTTGAAACTTAAAAGGGTCGTTTTTTTTTTATGATATAACTCGGGCAATGCGTACATATGGGTCCTTGAATTTTTAATTCTCGGCATCGATTGTATTAACTACTGCTCTTGGTTGATTTTATTGCCGTCACATCTCAAACAACCGTTTGAAATCCAAATTCCACGACTAGCCTATGGTTCTGCTGTCTGTAGTTGCAAAACCTAGTCTTGTAATTTTATAGAGACAATTTTCGCAAATGGTCTGTTCTGTTTCTATATCAGTGTATCGTCCTTCATTGTTTCCCCAAGTATGGCAAACTAATCTTATTTTCTCCGGTCTGCTTTTTGTGTATGTGAACACTTGAAAATAGTTGTAAAATACCAATTTGTTGGAACAGAAGAAATTGATAAAGAATCTAGGCCTTGCCTTGGGATTATAGAGGCTCGCAGTAGAACCACCACTCCATTTGTGCCGAGAACAACTTCGGTAGTTGGTCCATCCAAGTTTGTTCTCCTCCTACAAATAGGTACCTCCAAGCATATTGATGTTCATCATTTACTTGGTCCGTCCAAACTTTTCGATGATCACACGTCCTCTAATTTGTGCACCATTAACAAGGTCCATCTAATCTTATGGACACCTTCATGTCCTCAAGTCCATTCACTTCTATTGGTTCATCCAAGTCTTCGACAATCACAGGTCCTCTGGTTTGTTCGCCATTGGCAAGGTTTATCCAATCTTATTGACGCCTTCATAACCTCAAGCCCGTTCACCTTCTGTTGGTCCATCCAAATTTTTGATAATCACACGTCCTCTAATTTGTTCACCATCCAGAATGTCCATCCGAACATCGACATATTCCTCATTCAATGACTTGTTTACCATTTTGCAAGGTCCATCCGATCATCATAATATTTCACGTCCAGTAGCTTCTTCACCTTCGGTGGAGCGAAAGTCCTCTTATACTCGTGCACATTCTCGTAGACATCTCATTACTAACACCATATATGAATCTGTATATCTAGAGGCTGTTTCTTCTTCCCATTCAAGTATAAATGTTAGTGTAATTAGAATGTTTTGTCATCCTCAATAGACTATAGGGTTATATTCTAACATTCTCTTCAATGCATTATTGTGGTCAAATTTAACTGTACATAAGAGTTAGTAAGTCGTATGGATAAAATGAGGGTTAAGGGTCAGCAATACAACTATATAATAGAAATTCGAAAACTATAATACTTCGAATTTTTTAGAATTATGGATTGCATTGGATATGTATTATAACTTCAAAGATATGATAGAAGCAATTTTTCTAGAGAATACCATAACGTTACACAACCTACAATATGATATTATTATTTCACTAAGGCTCCGCTTGTTTCACGAAAAATGAATGATTTGTAAAACATTTACCAAAAGTGATAGCTTGTTTCACTTGAAATAATTAGCCAATGAATAATATTTTTATTATTGATAACAATTTATGTCTAAAGAATTTCATGGACGGCATCGCCAATCAGCCACGACTCACATCTTGGCATCTTCTTATTATTGGTTGGTTGATTTTCGGATTCCTTTGCGTATTGAATTCCTTCTATAGAGAAGGCATTATGTCATAGATAAGTAAGGGAAATTGTCCAATCGATCATAAACTTATTATACATATGTCAATTTAGTTTTAAAATTTTCAAATTCACTAATTTAGTTGTAAACATTTGCGCAACATGGCTATGTACCATATGGGACAGCTGGCAATGATCGGATCACAACATTAGCGATTTCCGACGAAAATTGATCGGAAAGAATACATTGGAATTTCGCACAAAGGTTCAGGACTAAACCGCCCAAATTGAAAAGTCTAAGACTAAATTGGCATCCGTACAATAGGTTTATGACTAATTGGGTAATTTTCCATAGATAAGTTAGTATGTACTGTAATATACAATTATAATAATCAAATGATTGACTTACTTCTATTATTTTATAAAACATTTCTCTCTCCTACACGCAAAGACGAAGACACACAAGTGGAGAGCCCCCGCCCAAAAAAAAAGTTCATCTATTTTCCAACAAATAAAAATTAGGAAAAATTCCATTCATCGACCTAAACTTTAGGGAAGATTCACGTTAACCTCGAACTCTAATTATAAATCTCACATCTAAAAAAATTTGCATTTCGTCACAACTATTAAAGCTTCTAAACGTTTTCCGTAAACATGTACAGTACTCATTTTATTGTGCTCAATTAGTGTAAGGGCCATGTTTTCCTCCGTCTCTGGTTGGAGAGATGTCTCTAATCATTCTTCTAATTTGTGGGTTATAACAATGGTTATTACACAGATTTATATTTAATAAAGTTTGCATAAAGATGATGTCAATACTGCCGTAACCCACTAATCAGAAGCATTGTCGTAGGAAATGATGGAAAATATTACAGCCCGTCCGTTTCAATCTTTCTGATAATAAAATCGAAAATGCAGAAGAGATACATTTAAAAGTTTTGGATTAATAGGACAATTGAGAAGAAGATTGATGAACGGTACAAACACCACTGTGGTCATAAGAGGAAATCAACAGAGTTGATAGGTTGTCGTCACTTCTCAGTGATCTCTTGATGACAACTCTTTTGTGTACTTTCCTTTTCTGCCAGAACGGTCAAGGAAGGGGATAACGTCTAGCAATCAACGTGAAAATACTTCCTTGTGCCATCCTAATAAAGAGTGAATGAAGAGATCAGCTGGGTTCCTCGGACTAGTTGCGAGGAATTTTAGATCTGTTTCACAATCACAAAGTACAAGCAAAAGGGTAAAAATGCAGCAAACCGATGTTCTTATCAATATACTCAGCTCTTTCCGTCAACGTCGGTCTTCCCAGTTTCCGCGGAAAAAGTTCAAGCAGCTCCTCTAGATCTTTGATTATGTACATTTTATTTGGAAAAGAAAAGCATCCCATGTCAGTAAATTGAGTCTGCTAATTCAGACATTTCATGTGTTTCTTTGTAAAAAGAGTAGCACTTGTCCATACCATACATTATCATTAAATCGTGGGGAGAGAATGTAGGGAGTCGAACATGCAAAAAACATGAAAGCTTTGGCATGGTCGGTCGGTCGCAAGTGAAAATCCTTCAATCAAACCATTGCTCATCCACCTGTTCGGAACGGTCTGCAAAATCTTCATTCTTGCACATCGCAAGTCAAGACACGCTTGACCTTCTTAATGTCCCTTCCAAGGGGACAAATCCTGTCTTTCTTCATGCACAAGTTACATGGGAACGGGAGTCCGAGCAACGGAAATTAAAGAAAGACGACCATTGTCTCTTCTGAACCGACACGTTATTTTGATGAATGGGTTGCTTCTCAGTTTCTGTAAATATGAAGCTAGACGAGCAAAATAAAAAATGCGCCTCGGGGGAAGGGAAGATGCACTCAATAATCAGCTACAGAACAAGAATTACCCTCTATCCAGCCTCCATTTCCCCTTTGGAGTAATTTCCTCTAAAATATGCAAGCGAATTGTGTAGCTACTGGTTTGCCCCAAAGTTATTTAGCTTCGGCGCCATTAACAAGTGAAACCAATTCAATGTGCTGTGGCTCCACCGTCTCAGTCCCTTCTCTCGAAGCTAACACTTCGTCTGGAAGAAGGGAAGCATTTGGATCCCCTCCGGGAACCAAGAACAGCAGACAAAGCGGAGAGATCCTTAATATGTTACGGATCAAAATAGCCAACCATAAATTACCGAATTGAGTTCTAGTGACCCCAAGTATGTGAAGTAATAAGCCGCCTCCCCAAGATGCTGAGAGAATCCCAATATTCTCGATGGACATGAGCAGAGCAAAGAAAGTGCCCTCTATACCAGAGGGACAAAGCTTCGAGCTTAACACGTACAGAGGCATCAGTTTGAGTGTTCCAATCAAACGGGAGACCCCTTCATCGATCACGGCAAAGAAATAATCTGGCACGCCAAGTTTCAAATTTAACCGGAGTATGAGAACCAGGTCAAGCATTCCTGACAGACCAAAGAACAACTGAGTCCACAATAACATATCCCGAAAAGGGTGATCCTTAAGGCCATGTTGGAATAGTATTGCCCCAAGAAAGTAACCGACAGAACCAACTGAGAACAAATAACCAACAGTCTCCTGCAAGAATGACTTGAATAATTAGCAGACTGTATTGTAAAGTTTCTTTTGTTCATGAGTAATCATTTAGTGTCAAAATGCTCTACATCAGACGTAGTTATGTCACTGTGAAAGCTTTCACCATAACAATGCTTATCAATCTTCAAGGATCTCATCATCCAGGAAGCGATTGGACAACAAGAAAAAAAATAACAGCCATTCAAATGACTTTAGCCTCATGAGTTCAAATTTCAAAACTTTTACCATGATCATCTTTCTTCAAGCCAACAAATACTCAATTTGTCTTGTATAACAAGCAAGCTAATTTGTTAACACTGAGACATTTCCCTGGTTTTCATGATTAAGAAAGATCCAAGTATGAGCTAGAGTACAGCCACAAATTTGTGAAGATGTTACACTCTGATCAGAGGTTTTTGTTGATATTAACCACAGAGAGGATGTAAACATGTTCTTATGTAGCTAATCATACAATTTGTATGAGATTCTTCCACTTGAGCCAATGTACAAAAATGAAACTCTATCATTTTCTACTCTCTGTCTCCATTTATTGGCATGTTGACATTGCTTTGGGATTCCCGGAGCTGTATAGCCCACAGGCATTCAGCATTTACACTCTGATCACAGAGGTTTTCGTTGATATCAACCACAGAGAGAATGTAAACGTGTTGTTATGTAGCTAATCATACAATTTGTATGAGATTCTTCCACTTGAGCCAATGTACAAAAATGAAACTCTGGCATTTTCTACTCTCTCCATTTTTTGGCATGTTGACATTGCCTTGGGATTGCCAGAGCTCAAAGTATATTCCACAGGCATTCAGCATTTACACTCTGAGCCAAAGGAAACTTCTAGCTTGGTATACTTCTAATCTCGGAGACCAGATTATAAATAAAATCTTGAGAATCATCAAACCAGAAAATTCAACAGAAACTTCTAGGGTCCATAATTCACTTTTTAATTCTTTCCCATCAAAATAAGAAACTGGAATGACAAGCAAAATTATGTCGTCCATACCTCAGAGAAAGATGGACCTCCATCTGCATCTGTATACCAATAGAACATTCCGTCACGAATATTCAAACTTAGTGCAATGGATGAGTACATGTATAGACACGGTCTCCACACAGCTGGGATTTTCAAAGTGGTCCACATGGCCTTTCCAGCATCAAGAAACTTCTGACTGACCTGGGTACAACTTCACAATGTTAGTTCACCAGTCTCCAGGAACTAAACATGAAGAAGCTGAGAACTTGCACCTGTCTGTAAGCAAAATTTGGTGTGTGAGGCTCATCGAGAATATTTCCTAGTAATAGCATAAGCCCAGCTGGTATTGTAAGCAGAGCAAACACTCCCTAGCCCCAAAAAAGAGAGAAGGATTATGAAATGTAGAATATCATAGAAGAATATATAAGTTTGTTAAGAAAATAATATTGAGATGACACAAACCATTGGACCAATTCTGTGGACAAAGATCCCACTGATGACAAAACCCACGAGTCCTCCAGTTGACTCGCTCAGGGCACACAAGCTTTGCATATCAGCTGCCAGAGAAGGATGGCTGATGCTGTTCTGTGCCACACAGGCATCAATTACAACATCTCCAATTACAACACCAGCAGTTCCTGCTGTCAACAGCACTAGGGCTAGAACAAGGTGCACCTTATAGAACGATAACACGAGCATGGAAAATACTCCGAGAATACCTATAATAAAAAAAAGTCCAATCACACAATCACATTCGGAATTCTTTTGGATGCTCAAAGAGATTACTATAGGAGCAACTTGAAAGTAACAAATCTTGACACCAATCAATAAACAAAACACAAGTTTCTGCTTTTCATCCTCACATATGAGATCATATGAGGACATTTTCTTACATTCTCTCTGTATTTCGATTTCCCCAATAGATATGCCTCAAAAGCCAAAATCTTCAGTTGGTAATCACACAAAACCCTTTATCCTCAAGGTAAGCTCTTCGGGTAGAGACCCTACAGCCCACTTTTGCAAACTGCACTATGTAATTGACCAAGAGTTTGTACATCCAGGATTGTGTTTCTGCTTAGTGGGAAAGCAACAACTATATCATTATATGATTCAGGGGGAAAAAACAAAATTGGGTGCTCTTCTAGTGCTTCTGTCAATTTAAGAGTTGGTCTTGTCTGAACAAATGGGGGACTGACTCTAGAATACTTTCACGTCTTGCACCTTTCACATTAAGAAAATTGAGCCTCTGTGCATCAAAATACTTTGCTTTGGTAAAAAAATGAGGAAACAAAAGATTCCATATTTCGATGTATTTGGTAACAGTGTGGACATGTATCATATCAGCTGCCTCTTTTTATTAAACTACTTCAGACTATGCAAAGATGCATGATGAAGGTTTGTCCATGAGTAGTTTGTCAATTGGATTTTCTCTGGTGTATGACAGTTGCCAAATAAATCATACCCTTTAATTGACTTAGTAGAAGGAGCTTTATGTACTGAAATTACATATCGCTGGGGCAAAAACAGTACTTTGGTTACCTGTCCATACAACAATGTAGAATGTCTTAGACAATTGTCTCAGATTGTCCATCTATGGTAGTATATTTGTAGACTGCAAATTCTGTCCTTGAAAAACCATTTGACTGCGATCTCCAGAACAAACAATATAAAGAAAAAAGCGTAGATCCATTACCCTAAACAAACATATAATCAAATATGACATTTGGTTCATTGCCATTTTTTTAAGAAAACAAAAGACTAATAGGCACGGGTTACATTGATTAAATAACAACCATATAGACTGGTATATGCAGTAATTCTAACCATATCTGGTAAGGATCTACCAAAGTGAGTGGAAAGAAAGTTCAGCACATAGCCCAGAGAAGATTAATATAGCTCACCCCATTGCCACATACATTGTCAATTTTTAAGATCAGTTCATCATTCTCAGCTCAGGCAAGACCCCCAAATTACTAGCTGTCTGATGAGACTTCAAATAAAACCAAAAGTTGTAGAGAATGTGTGGTCAGATCGTGCTGTGTCTTACTCATCACAACTGTTATCTCAGCTTCTAGGACACTAGAGATTGGAACAAATAGCTAAACTATATACACTCCATGGAAAAAAATGCAGACAAGCGGATGCTAAACATCAAGTTTGGGGATTTTCTTGGTCCTATATTTGATTACATCATCATGCTTGATATCTGTGACATCTAATAGTTTGTTTAAACATATGGTGAATGTGATGCCGATCCTCATCTTCTAAGATTCTAAGTAGATGCCTACTGTTGATGACCAAGCAACGCCCATCCCAGCTATTGCTATGCGTCTTTAACGTCTCAATTTCACCAATTCCTTTCTTTTCTTTTTTCATACCACACTCACCTTATCTTTCAATGAAAACAACCTAATTACAGTTCTAGTAAGCCTGACTTCAAGAAGGTGAATATTTTGTCAATATTATTTCCATCAAGTGTCGGAGCCATGTTCACATCACCCCATTGATCGCCTACTTACAGAAGATTTAGATATCTCCCTTCAAATATGAATCAGAACTCATAAGTAGAAGTGCCCACCGACTAAACTAGCTTCAAATTTCTTCAGGCACTGAGGACTAAATGCACAAAAGTGAAGAAATCTAACATTTTCTAAAAGACCATTTTAAAAGCCCCCAAGTGTGCTTTTTTAATGCGTGCTTTCTTAATGCGTGCTTTCGTACCAACATCCACTCCAAGTCAAAGCGCAAAGTGATGCATGTTAGATAACATCCACTCCAAATCAAAGCGCAAAGTGATGCATGTTAGATAACATCCACCAGTACCTTTTGGGTGATGCTACTCTTTTAGCCTATATTAAAATGCAAGGATTCCAAAACTATTAGCCTTACCCACAACGTGAAAACTGGAATCCAGAATATACAAATAACAGAACAAAAAATAAAAGAAACTGGAGAACCGGCTTTTCGTGTACCTGCTAAAACAAGATAGGGCCGTCTCCGGTACCCGGCAACCGGGAGGACATCAGTCAGAAGTCCCCAAATTGGTTTGACAATCCAAGGAATGTATATGATTCCTGAATAGACCTGAGACTCAGAAGGCTGAACCTTCTGAACATCCTTCATGTAGTACTTCGTCGCGACATCAGACAGTGCGCCCCCAAGCCCTTGGCTTACTCCATACCCAATCACCACCCCAAGAACAAAGCTCCAATGCATTTCCGCCGCGAGCATTCTCACCCATTGGACTGGAGCCCAGAAGAAATCGCAACCCCTCCATCTGGGCACTTTCTCCTCCGCAACAGCCTCTATCTCCTCAGAGACCACAAGATTGTCAGTCTCCTCCATATGTCAGCCTCTATCTTGATGTTGGAGTAAAGCTTCCTGTGAAAGATGGTCTATTTCTTTGAGTAACGGTTGACCCACATCAAGATCGCTTTGTTCCTCCCCGGAAAGTTGGGAATTCTTGAGGGAATCATTCTTTTTGATCTAGGAAGTCGTCAGACACGGAGGACCCAGTTCAAGAATCGGCGTTTCCTTTGAGTTGGGTGCTCCTAAGCTCATCCGAGAGTTGACCCAAAAGGAGGATACCAAAATAGCATGACTTGAATTCTTGAAGGAACTTCTGGATCCAAATCTGCAGCTGACGATGTTTGCTCCAAGAATGACTAGGACAAGGAGGATCCCAGGACAATATCAGATCAACGTTCACGAAAACTATTGTGCGCTGTTCATGAAAATGATGTCTGAATTCTGATCTGTTCCTGTTTTGTCTCTCCTCTCTTTGAAAATAGAAGAAGACCTTCTTTTTTTTTTTTTTTAGCAAAAAAAAAGAAGAAGACCTTTTTTACTTTGAAACTCTAAATAAGATGGCATTAACAAGAACAAAAGAGAGATTTTGTTCCCAACTAGGCACGCAAAAAAGAGCTTTCTTCTTTTCTGTTCTTGTTCTTATCTTGGAACGAGAAGAGTGGAAATTTAAGATCTGTTTAGTAACGTTTCTATTCCTAAATTCTCTAAACGAGTTTCTGAATAAAAAAACACATTTAGTAACTGCACAAAATTTATATTCCCGAAGTAGAAAAAGAACACAAACACACTTGGAAGGGCACTAAAAATTTATACTCCTAATTTTTTCATTTAATTATAAAATTGTTAGTGGATACTTAACAATTCATATTTGGATAAAATTGGACTAGAAATAGAATGAGAATATATCATGATATAGAATTGGATTACCTTAATACAATCATAAAGAAAATTACTCCTTATAAACAAAGTAAATGCTGGGTGATGGTCGAGGAAATTGCAATTTAGAGGACTTAACAATTCATGTTTAAATAAAATTGGACTAAAAATAGAATAATAATATATTATGATATAGAATTTGATGACCTTAATACAATCATAAAGAAAATTACTTCTTATAGACAAAGCAAATATTGGGTGATAGTTGAGGAAATTGCAGTTTAGGGTGTAGGATTTTAGGATTTGGGGTTTGCGGTTTTGGATTATAAGGTTTAGGGTTTAGGTTTTAGAGTTTCGGATTTTGGGTTTAGTGTTTCGAGTTTCACGTTTGGGGTTTAAGTTAGGGTTTAAGGTTTTGGGTATTGGGGTTTGGGATTTAGGGTATAGGGTTTACAATTTAGGATTTTGGGTTTATGGTTTAGGATTCGGGATTTTGTGATTGAGCATTTTAGGATTTAGGGTTTGGAATTACGATTTTAGGGTTTAGGTTTCAGGGTTTCGGGTTTGGAGTTTTGGGGTTTAGGGTTTAGTATTTCGGATTTGGGGTTTAGAAGGTTTAGGGTTTGGGCTTAGGATTTTAGGGATTTGGGGTTCCGGGTTTTTGATTTAGTGTTATAGGTTTTAGGGTTTGGGTACTGAGGTTTAAGGTTTTGGGATTTAGGGTTTGGGAGTTAAGGTTTAGGGCTTTAGGGCTTAGGATTTGGAGTTTAGGATTTAGTATGAAAATATCTTGTGAAAGAGAGAGAGCTGATCTTGTTTCTCTTTCTGTTCCAGAAACAGAAAAATAGATTTTTTTACTTCTTATTTCTGTTTCAAATCTATTCCCTGACCACTTTTCTCTTCCGGGGAAAAAAAAAACTAACTGACGTTACTAAACAGATTTCTATTCTTTTTCTGTTCCGAAAAACAAAAGAACAAAAAAATAGAAAAACAGAAACGTTACTAAACAGACCTTTAAAAGGATGATTTTGTTAGTGATTTAACTTGTGCAATGCATACAAATGGATCCCCCAAAATTTTTAATTAGCAAAGTTGAGTATTTTAACTTGCACGATTTTTTGTTTTTTGTTGTTAAGAAACTTGCATAATGTCTGAAAATCGAGTATTCAATTAAATGCTGAGACTACGCAAAAACCATTTATCCCACGCATACTATTAAAAGAACACAACTCACTTATTGCCCTCGACTTTTATGTCTACACATGTTTTCTTTCTCTACACTCTCACATGTGCAAGAAGAGACAAAAATATATAATTAAAAGAAAGGGAAGAGACAGAAGCGGTGCTTCTCAATATCACAAAAAAAAAAATATCACCTTCCATGGTGCAAGAAGAGCCTGCGTGCGGAGAAAAGGCACTCGTTGGGGAGATCACCAATGAGCCCAATGCCGGTGCCGGCGAAAGTGTAGAGGATGATGGGTTTGGCATCATAGGTAATAAACAAAGGACGACGGGTTTGTGGAAGAAAAAAGAGGAGGAGGAGGAGGCATGGAAAACGTGCAAAAGAGAACAGAGAGACGAGTGGAAAGCGTAAAAAGACGAAGAAGAAGAAAAGTGGGACCCATATGAAAAAAATAAGAAGAAACAAAATAAAAACAATTGACCAAATAATCAAAAAAGGATCATATAAAATTGTACCATAAATAGTGGGCCCCACAAGGGATAAGATGGTCAAAACAATAAAAAAGGAAGTGTCTAAGCCATAAGAGAAGTGGAAAAAGCGCGGCCCATGATTTTATTGGAAAATTACTAAAAAAGTTCTAAACTCATTACATTTGTGCCAATTCAATCTTAAACTTTTTGATAATTTATCAATTTAGTTATAAATCTCTCTATTGTGCTAATGTAATCTCAACTTTTTGAGAATTTACCAATTTAGTCGTAAATCTTTAAATGAATTACCAATGTAGCGCTTTCGACTAATTTTGGCCAGAAATCGCTGACGTGGCGCGGTGGTCCAACGTGGCACAACCGATACTGAAGTGGATAATTTTTTAAAATTTTTTAATATTTTTTCTTTTTTCTTTTCTTTCTTTTCTTTTATTTTATTTTCCTTCACAAGGCTGACATGGGTGCCGACCATTGAGCGAGGCCCAGCAACCCCTGCCGACCCCTAGGTGAGAACCACGAAGCCCTGGCTGGTATTGGTGAGGGTTGCAACCCTTATTGAATCTGGTGAGGACGTAACAAGTCCTCACCTAAACCCTTGCTAGCTACAACGAAGGTGTCGTAGCCCTTGGCCGCCCTTGTTTGGCCGGCGAGGACTTCGTGACTCTTGCCCAAGAGCCGGCGGGGGTCACCAACCCTCACCTAGTGGCCTGCGGCCCACTAGCCCTATGAAGAAAAAAGAAAAGAAAGAAAAAAAAATAAAAAAAAATAAAAAATTTTAAAAAATTATCCACCTCAGCGTTGGTTATGCTACATAGGATGGCTGGCATTAATTAGACTACCACGTCAATGATTTCCAACCAAAATTAGCTAGATGACTACATTGGTAATGCATGAAAAGGTTGAGAACTAAATTAGCAAATCATCGAAATGTTTAAGACTAAATTGGTACAATTGAAATGTTTAAGATTAAATTAGTAAATTTTCAAAAGGTTAAGTAGTAAATTAGTCAAATTGAAAGGTTTATGATTGGATTGGCATTAATACAATAAGTTTAGGCTTTTTGATAATTTTCCTCATTCTATCTATTTGTTGTTTGTCATTTATCAACTATATTTCATTAATCATTCATATAAAATGACGAATAAATTGGGGTTTAAGGGCCAATAAGATTGGGAGTTATGATGTTTTAGTTTCTTGACACATAAATGTTCTAGTTCATAAATGTGATTGGACATCGTCTAGCTATAGTACACTTACTATGTTTGTACCATCTATAATATATAGTATAAGTCGGAATTGAGAGAATTCTTATGAATGCCACGTGGCGCTTCATTTTGACTCTATAATTGCCACGTGGCGAGGTATTGTGCATAATTTTGCCATGTGACTCACACTCGACCAATCAACATTGATTTATTCACTTGTTACTTCCAAAATTTTATTTTTATTGAGCTTAAATTCCAAAGAACAAAATGGATAATGAAAAAGAATATCAAATGCGTTCCATAATATATCTCTTTCAACTATTTTCTCATCGATTTAAATTGGAAAAAATTAAAAGAGACATGTCTTTTCTATATTATAATTATTATTCTTCCAAAATATTTACCACTTTCACGTTTTATTGCTTATTAATTTTGAAATTGATGAAAGTGAAAATACATAAATAAATTGGTGTACATATTTATTCAGTTAATTAAAAATTAAGTTAGAAAGAGAAATATATTGTATTAGATGAATAAGATTTATATTTCGAAATATAACATATTCGACATATGAGTAAGTACACAATTTATCTACTTAACCTATATACGTATATATTAATTCAACCTTTTTTTTTTGGTCGAAATATTAATTCAACTTGAAGGATAGCTTATGTTATGACTTTTTACTTGTTGAGTATATCCCAATGACACTATATATATACACACACACATAACGTACTTGAAACAGGCAGATGTTCAATTTTAGGTCCTATTGAAAATCCAATTATTTAAAATATTTCTTATATCCTGTAAAGAAAATATTATTCAGTAGAAGAAAACGTGAACATGATTTATGTAAAGCCCACGTAATTGGAAATTGATTAGAAAAAAAATAAGAGAGCACTTCATAAGCTTTAATATATAAGTTTGTCGTTGGACATATTTTCAAATACCAGAATTCAAACAAAATTAAAATAATGAAAAAAAAAAGAGTTTATCTCGAGCTTTGATTGACATTCATATGATCTATATAATTAAAGCCGAAAATGAATGAGTATTTGCTCTTGCACCACTACGTGGCAGTCCACTTTGCCTCTATGATTGCCACAATACATCAACAATAATAATTCAAATTCTAAATTTTTGAATGCAATGTACTCATATCCTTTTACCGACCATTTAGCTAATTTTGCTGGCGGTTTTTACGGGGTGCCACGTGAATGCGACGTCAGTGTCACATATGGCAAAAACCATAGAAAGGAGCCACGTTAGCCTTTTCTGGTGTACCACGTCGGCGAAATCGAATGAACTTTTGGTGGAAGAATTTGATTGTGCCAATTTTAGAATATCCAAAACTCGATTACGTTTTTTCAAACTTTTAGGATTTAATTGCACATCAAATGCAACATTTAGAATTGTCGATGCTGTTTCTCCTAATTATAATTTTGGGTTAATACCATGAAAAACCCCAAATTAGTACATCTGTGACAAATTTACCCTTCATTAGTTTGTGTTAAATTTTATCATTAAATTACTGAGTTGGATGACACGCGGCCGGTGATGGGTGTACCAGTTTGGGGTTTTACCTCTATTTGTCACAAGTGTACCGGTTTATGATTTTTCGTGGAATTAATACAATTTAGCAAAAACTAACGGAGGGTAAATTAGTCACAAATATACTAGTTTGGAGTTTTAGCGGTCAAAAAATTAATTTTGGGTAAATTTGTTATAGATATACTAGTTTGCGATTTTTTGTGATAAAAAAATTAATTTTTGGTAAATTTATCACATATATACCAGTTTGAAGAGTTTTATGATATTAACTCTATACTTTTCTATTAGAGATCGGTGGAAATGTGTTGAAGGACGTCATTGTAATTATAAAAAATTTCATCAATTTCTATTTAGAAAAGTTAAGACAAAATTTTTTGCTAAAGAGATTCCTACAGATGATGGTGCTGTCACAAGCAGACAGCTCGTCATCCTACATTCTTCAATGAAAGACTTTTCTCCGAGAAATAGAAAACCTACTAGCAAATCTATACTAAAATCTTTCTCTCTACTCTCCATTTGTTCGGCAATGATTTGAAAAATATTTTTCTAAAACAGATCGTATTTATCACTAGAAATAATTAGTCGATGTAATATGTTTTCATTATCAACAATAAATTATGTCTAAATATTTTCATGGACGATGAAAATGTCTTTCGTTCATTTATTTTTGTAAACGATACAAGCAATCATTTTTAAGAAAATATTTTTCAAATTATTCATATTCTACGAAACAAACGAAGGCTCCGGTCATTTCGCGGAAAATGTGACATTTTTGGAAATTTCTTTCTGGAAAGTCATTTCTCAGAAAAATAACAATATTTTCCGGTGTTCGGCTGAGACTTGAAAATGAACTGGAAAATATTTTCCGCCGTTCAGTATCCGATTTGATTTTTTAGAGTAAATTACCAAAAAAATTTAATATTTAATATTTTTTTATTCTTTTAATTTTTAAGTTTTATTCTTTTTCTTTTCCTTTTCTTTTCTTCTTTTTCCTTCTTCCTTGGCTGGTTGTCGGCCATGGCAACGGCCAGCGACCGACCATAGGCAAGCTGGAGCCTCGCCATAGTCCGGCGAGGCTCGAACTCGCCAAATTCGAAGCTAATTATCAATGACTCAAAGGTGTGAACCATTGCCATATGATGTTATTGAACAAACCTCGCCCCCTTCTCTTCCAATCAAATTGTTACTACTTAAAAGAAATTGGGTTCAACTCCCACAAGACACATGGCTAGGAATAGCAAGCCTTCGTGGCATCATATCAATCGACACTTTTTTGGGTTTTATCTATTATTAGGGTATTTTGAATTCGAGCAACTCTTTAAATAGCTTCATTTCGGTTCTCATCCGGACTTCGAGATAATCGGAATGTAAAACTCCTAGAGAGTATTCTCCCTTCACGTGAAAGAAAAAGATTCATGGAGAATTTGAGGCTACGATCATGTATATAGTGACGTATTAAAAGAAGGAACACATTCATGGAGTTCACCCGAATTAAAAGACTTGTGGATGTGACCCAACACCATATGATATATCGTACAAACCTCGCCCCCTTCTCTTCCAATCAAATTGTTACTACTTAAAGAAATTGGGTTCAACTTCCACAAGGCACACGGCTACGAGCAGCAAAGCAAGCCTTGGTGGCATCATATCAATAGACACTTCTTTGGGTTTTGTCTATTATTAGGGTATTCGCATTTTCTAGTCGGAAAAATCCAAATTCCATGGAACGAATGGAGCCTAAATATTTGTTCTTTCCATTGATTGGTTACTCCTGTGAGTACAAAACGCAATGAGAACAAAGAATTGTATATCCAAATGTAACCTATTGTAACGCAAATTACAGTTAGGAATCGACATACAACCAGAACTTCTTTGTCCAGTCTCTTTGTATCCGTGAAGATGTATTAACTCAGTTTCTCTTTTTATGTCCTCTTCTAAGAAATGGCAAGTGGACCGACTCCAAAGACCCCCCTAAAATCATCTGCCATTATCAGTGCTTTTAACGAGGGAAACCAGTTCAATTTTCTCGGGTTCCAGAGCTTCGGCGTCCTCTTCAGAAGCCAATACTTCGCTCGGAAGTATGGAAGAATTTGGATCGCCTCTCGGAACCAAGAACAGCAGACAGAGCGGAGATATGCGTAGTATGTTTCGTATCAAGATAGCTAACCACAAGTTTTCAAATTGGGTCCTGGTAACCCTGAGTAAGTGAAGTAGTAATCCCCCTCCCCATGACGACGAGAGAAGTCCGACATTGTCGATTGACATGAGCAGGGCGAAAAAGGTGCCTTCTATGCCGGAGGGGCACAGCTTCGAACTGAGTACAAGTAGAGGCATCCACTTCAGTCTCGAGATCATCTGGGACGCACACTCATCGATCACGGCAAAGAAATAGTCCGGAATGCCAAACTTCAAGTTCAGTCGCAGAACCAGGAATAGGTCAAGCATTCCTGATAGACCAAAGGACAACTGGGTCCACAACAGCAAATCCCGGAACGGATGATCCCTAAGACTGTGCTGGTATAGTAGTGCTCCTAGGAGTGAGCCAACTGAGCCAATTGAGAACAAATAACCGACGGTCTCCTGCTTGAACAAAATGATAATTAATACATCTGCAGGAGACAAGGTCAAAATGATCTGTTGTTGATACGGTCATAGAGCAGTTTGCACAGTTGGCGGAATTTGAACAAGTGAACTCCAGTTCCTAAGTAGGAAATCTCTTAAGAGTCCTAACCAACTATGCCAAACACATTATTTTGCCGCATGTCCTAGAAAATTTTTAGGAGATCATATTTTCCAAGCCAGTTAAACACAATTTATTCATGCACAGTAAGTCCATCAATAATTTTCATATAAGAAGTCCTGGATGAATCGAAGTTCACATACCTTAGCGAACAATGGACCTCCTTTTGCATCGGTGTACCAATAGAACATCCCATCGAAAATATTCAAACTCAATGCAAGTGATGTATACATGTACAAGCATGGTCTCCAAACAGCTGGAATTTTCAAAGTCGTCCACATGGCCTTCCCAGCATAAAAAAACTTCCGGTTGACCTGACCACGACTGAAAAATATTAATATATGAATCTAAAGGAACCAAAAATGTGAAGATGCCAAAATTCCACACCTGTCTGTAATCAAAATTTGGTATGTGAGGCTCATCGAGTATGACTCCCAGTAAAATCATAAGGCCAGCCGGTACTGTCAGAAGACCATATACCCCCTAACCAGAAATGGAAACAAGTTCTCCGATGAGGGATTGCTATGTCTGGTGAACCCAAAATATAAATGCTGCATTGAGTAATAGGGTTCAAAGTTGACAAACCATCGGACCAATTAGGTGAACAAGGATACCGCTAATGACGAAGCCCACAAGTCCTCCAATCGAAGAACTCAAAGCACACAGGCTTTGCATGTCAGCTGCCAGAGAGGGATGACTGATGCTGTTTTGTGCCACACAAGCATCAATGGTGACGTCTGCTATCGCAACACCAGCACTTCCTGCTGTCAATAGCACTAGGGCAAGAACAAGGTGCACCTTGTAGAATGACAACACGAGCATGGAGAATACACCGATAAAACCTACAACATGACAGAATGATGGATCAGGTCAGCACACCCGAGCTATACATGTCACTATATCTGAACTTGTCTAACAAACTACTCTTGGACGGAGGGATATCCAGGGAGAAAAAAAAAAGAGAACACACAAGACAAATTAAACATGGATTGCTGCCTTTTCAGAGACTTCAGACTTCAAAGTTATGCTTCATGTCATGTCAAGTTCCGTCTGTACTGTTCTGTGCATTTAACTTTTTCGACTCTATAGGAATATAGGCAGTGTGACACAAAATCCTTCATAGTCTGTTTAAGAGTCAGAACATCTAAGAAGCGACATTGCATTGTGTTGGGTACATTTTGGACACTGTATTTTCCACAATTAATCATACATGTGTTGTATTTAGTCTCGTCCACGCTTGTAAAGACTTCGCCAAAGACAAGTATACAGTTGCTACTCAAGTACCATTGTTGTAAATTGAGGCCGTTTTGGGAGCCATGATTGTATTTATACTCTCTCTCTGTTGCTTTCAACTACTGAAATCTGGGCTCTCTATATGAAAGCATTGTGCATGTGTTAAGCTAAAAATATTTCGACAGTTTGATGTGGTTGCTGACCTTATGGTTTACCTGAGTGGGTGCAGAGTTGGTATATCAGGTCCATACCATGATCAGAATGCATTACATACAAAGTGCACTATAAATACGGAAAATTTTATGCATGGAGCATTTTTATTTAGGATTCACGCATCATGCATCCACTTGTTTCACCAAGTTACCAACGATGTTACTAGCAAAAGGTCCAAACATCTTGAACAGCATGCTATCAACCTAGGGACAAAGGTATATAGCACTTTTCCACACCCCAGTCCATGCACCACTAACAATTACCACTGACCAGATGACATGAAAATTAACCATCAAATTTGGAGATGAGTAAAGAAGAAATTTCTAGGCTGGAAGCACATGAGGCAGAAACTGTCCATCAAATTGACAGAAGTGACATTCTTGTGACCCAAACTTGTTTTCAAAAATGGGTTCATGCGCAGAGCTTCTCATTGAGGGATATGCAGAAGAGCCTGATCAAGTTTCCCCATGGCCTTTTCTTTTAATGACTTGATACCACAGTTTCCTTACACTACTTTCATTCATCAGACAGGGTTATCTTTTTTCTTGTGCTTTGTTGACCACTCAGATTGATTTATGATTCAAATGATGCTCTTCAGGAAAAGATTGCAGTGAAGAGTTAGAGTGCACAGACAATGATGCTGGGCTGCTGCTAGATCCCATTACCTAGTGAAAGTTCCTGCATCTAATTGTAGTTCACTTACGCCTTCTCCAACCTCTAAGGACATACTCCTTTATATAGCTTCTCCTGCCAAATCTTCTATTTCTAATACACAGAAGATTTTTGGGAGGAAGAAAAGAGTGCATTGGCAGCACCTTGTTTGGTTCTCAATTGCCCCTCAGTATGTAGCAATAACATGACTTTCAGTATCCGTAAGCTGCCTAATTTTGTAAGAATGTCATCATCGCAGCCTACTGTCTCTACGCTGTATGCGTGATCAAATGAGAAACAAGAGATCACTTTTTTCTTTGTTTGTCATTTCTGCAAAAGGAGTCTGGTGCAAAGGCCACCCAGGAGATGTGTAAATCGCAGAGAATAGACTACGGCCAAGTATGCCGATTTGCATTTGGAAATTGGAAAAGAACTTTAATAGGGAAAATCTTTATATTATTGCCTAACTATAGACACTCTGCGACATGTGGAGAATGAGGAATCCAACCCCGTCGGAAGCAAAGTGCAGCATGCAGATTCTACCTCGAGTAAATATTAATTTTTTACTGTTATATTTAGAGTAATGAGCATACAGAATTCACCGGACCATTCTCCCAGAGAGATTAATTCTTTCATAAGGGGCATGTAGCAAGAGTTGTCCACCTCTGAACAAATGGTCGACAAAATACTTTTCCTGGCCACCACAAGACAAATGAGCACCGATCCATTGCCACATGAACATGAACATTCTTTAGAAATAAATGCACATCTTCGAAATAGCTAACCACTAAGTAGACATGTAAAAGTGCCGCCAATAAAGCAAAAAGGGCAAAACACACTGAAACAAAACCTAAATAACTCTCAACAGCAACTTTTCCTTGTGGGGATGGTGCATTCAGACGTCATATCTTTCATTAAAGGTTTCTAACACAGTGATAGAGCTCATACTTACAACCATATCCATAAGCCACCATCTACTCAGACACATGACCCAAATATAAGTAGTTAAGAACTCAAGAGAGGCAGAAAACCAAATATACCTGCGAAAACAAAGTAGGGGCGCCTCCGGTACCCGCGGACCGGGACAACATCGGTCAGAAGGCCCCAAATCGGCTTGATGATCCAAGGAATATTGACGATCCCATAATAAATCTGAGCCTCCGAAGGCTGGACTTTCTGGACATCCTTCATGTAGTACTCCGTCGCGACCCGCGACAGAGCGCCGCCGAGCCCCTGGCCTATCCCGTACACGAACACCACCGCCAGCACGAAGCTCCAATGCATCTCCGCCGACAGCATTCTCAGCCACTGGATCGAGGCACGGAGGCAGTCGCACCCCCTCGGTCCGGGCGCTCCTCCTCCTTCCTCCACACCCTCCACCTCCTCCTCCTCCTCCTCCTCTTCAGAGGCCAAGACATCACCTCGCTCCACCATAACCACGACGACACTTCACTTTCACAATGGAATTTCTCGTTCTTGAAATGTTTGACCTGAACCCAGATGGGTACTTTCCCGGAAGCGTCCCCCACTTTCCCGGGAAGATCTCTGCCTATGATGGATCTGGGTATCCTCGCAGTACGTACGGGTGGTGAATCGGCGTTCCGAAGAAATGGGCTCGCGGAAGCCGATGCAAAGATTCGAGCTGCGCACGAGACAGTTCTTGTTCTTGATCCGAACCAGAAGACACGGTGTAACTGGAAGCGCAGTTATTACAGAGATCCCCTGTTCACCAATCAGAGGCAGTGTTGTTGGCAGCAACACGAGTGCAAAGGCTTTCTTGATCTGGGTAGTTTCTGTCTGGATTTGCCCGGTTCGAATTTTGACCAATCTCTAGCCGCCAAAGGGAACTAGGCTTTGATACCCTCAAAAAAAAAAATCTCAAATTTATCTTCGATCTCAATTCTACAATGATTTTTTTTTTCATCTCACAGAAAATCCTGAACTTTTGATCAAATTCCATTTGTACTCTAAATTTTTTTATCTCGTAATAAACCTCGTACTGTAGGTTAATACTCAATTTTATCTTAAACATTTTTTATCTTGTAAAAAAATATCTACTTTAATTTAAATTTCATATCTTACCCATCGTTAACCCTCCACGCAAAATCGCCCTTAGCGAATTTCCATGTCATTGCTCTAGTTTTTACCCAAATTTCAAATCCAAGAGGACTTCGTTTTGAGGGCCTAAACGATGTCTTCTTGGATCTAAAATTTGGGTAAAAATTAAAGCAATTAGGGTTGATTTTCTTCAATTACTTTTACTTTTAATAGAGTCACCTTCCATCTCGCTCGGGGATTTTCGATTTTGCACTCAGTCTTCAATCTCCCGTGCTCAAGAGTCTTCTATCTCTTGCGGTCAAATCGCTTGCGCTCGAGACCCTCAGGTTGGGACGCTCGAACAGCTCATGCTTCAAAATTTTCCATCTCTCAGTTGTGAAGAGAAATTTTGGATGGAAGGTTAACGGGAACAGATTTGGGACTCAAGTACAAGTTAATGATTTTTTATGGGATAAAAAAGAGTTTATGGTAAAGTTGGGACTGGACCTAAAGTTAGAGGCTTTTTTTGAAATAATAAAGTTTATGGTAAAATTGATATTGCACCTAAAACTTCTTGTTTTTTCTAGGGTATTAGACAAACGAAAGACATGTTTTCATTGCAGATTGAGGCAATCGAGCAAATTACAGTACCGATTATTAATGGTAAGACAATTCATTTCTATGTAACATAGTCAAATTTGATCTTTGAATTATGGTATTGGTGTCCTCTGTTAAAGGAAAGACTTCTTAGTGTTGTTCATCACTTCCCTCATTCTTGGATACAGAGATATCTAAAGATGGTGCGCATATGTTCATTGCAGGTCGAGGCGACCGAGCAAATTATGGTATCGATTATTAATGGTAAGACTATTCATTATATGTTACATCCTCAAATTTAGTCTCTGAATTATGGTATTGGTGTTCACTATTAAAGGAAAAAACTTCCTCCTATTGTTTTCTCCTTTCCTTTTGCTCGAAAGATTGTGGCCGTGAGATAACCGATTAGTCACTAATTATGAACATCACACAACTATATCAGATTAGCTTGAGCATAGTCAATCCTATAGATTAGGATTATCGGTCCTTTAAGATTCATGCAAACTCCATAGATCTAGATCGATAAGGTGGGTCTGACGATCCATATCAGTTAGAATTCGCACCAATTGAAAACCGTCCTGTAATTAAAGAAAAGAGACCGAAGCTTTACCATTGGCGAGCTTCAATTCCGATAAGTTAAACAAATATTAACACGACGGCATACGATGACAATTGGTCAGGAAGAAGTAGATTTCGATTTTAATATTGAAGGAGATGATGATATTGTTGATGTTGATCTGTGAAGAAAAATCACATGTGAACGGTTGAAGCAAATGACTTTCGGGGGAAAGCATTTCAAAGAATGATGCATACACCTAGGCAATTGCGTACTTCAATTCTACCAAATGTTGGTTTTTCTATTGGTTGAGTCGTACCGAATGATTCATATTTCTAGCGATGTGAATCATAATTTGTCATTGGAATATCTTGGCCGCATGTAAACTCAGACTATACGTTCTCAGATAAACTCGCTCGTCTTATTCACGAAACGGGTCGATCGAATCTTCCGTCATCTTAGAAGTCCACATAGCCGCCGGCAATTTTAGTGTTTTACAATAACAAAAGCTATATCAGTTACTGTCATGATCCGAATGATTCCTTTTTCCTTCATCTTCCTTCTCGAGTACGACCTGCGCGTCTCTCCATTCTTCTCCAGACATCTTTCGTAGCAAAATGCATTCGCTGCAGTCCGCAAAAACCATATCGGGTGCAAAAACCATATCGGGTTTTGTTCTCCGTGCGATTCTATTAAACTGGGTGAGCGATTTGCATCACAAAACTTGTCATCAAGACAGCTAGACAGATCCTAACTGATCCTGTCATTGTCCTCGTCGAAGCAGCATCGATAAGAGGCATGTACCAAACTTCTTGCAACATCCTTCTTGCTCATGTTGCCAGATCTTTATGTAGGCACGCAAAAGCAACAGACCACAAATGCACAACCATGAGATATCGAAAGAATCATCCCTCATTATCCCAACAATTGCTACGAGTCCAAAATGCCGGTCGAGTTAATTGAGTTTACAAATATTAGCATCATCAGTTCACAAATTGGTGCGCCTTTTATTTCCAGAAGAATGGATGGCTATTTACTTTTACAATGGATTACACAATGGCTCCATGGTTTTATTCCCCAGAATTACAATCAAAGAATGCATTGTTTCTCAGAAGACGAATACATCGCTGGTAAGTGGGTTGACGATCGGAAAACAGCAAATTGGAGGACTACTGTTTTACCATGAAAGAACTTTTGCAGCCACACCCTCCCACTGCACTTGGGTTTGCAGTTACCTGCACATTACACCGGAAATTAGCTGTTGCAATTTAATCTAACAGTAGACATGCATAAGACAATATGGGAAAAAGTAACAAGAAATTCCGTCAGCTTAGCATATCACTTCAGAATTACAGAGAAGCAAACTGCTATTGCCAATGGTCTCCACTATCAACAATATGTCAAACCGTACCATAAAAATAGCTGTGGCATGAAAGAACATTCTTTATTATCACTAGACTACATTGACAATGCGGGGGGGGGGACAAAAAAGAGTATTTGAGCTAACCTGGAAAGCAGCACGGATAAGCTCTTCGACATAATCAACAGTTGCCCCTTTCACAAAATCATATGAAATATTGTCTACAACAAGTTTAACTTCATCTTTCTCAAAAACCCTGAAAAAAAGTACAAGCTATTGAATGTGTTAGCACATGGTCATCAAATTTGAGAAACTCATAGGGAAAAGAAACTGTCTCCCATCATTTAATGAGTACCTGTCATCTGAATCGGCTTTTTCAACCAAATTAAAAACATATTGAAATCCTGAACATCCACCAGTTTCTACACTCAGACGAAGCATTTTTTCTTTAAGGGAACCTTCAGCAGCCTGCAGTTCTTTCATTCTCTGAAAAACAGTCCTAATGTCAATCAGTGCTCAAAATGACTCGACAAAATAAGGAAAATTACCAACACTAGATTAGCAAAATTAGCGTGCTCTTATTGCATGGTGCTCATCATGACGATCTTTCGCAGCTGTATAGAGAAGCCACAGCTTATGATGACAATGAGAGCTCAATCATGGGTCTACCCATACGAGATATGAAACATGAAGCCACTTCAAGACGTTTCCTGAATCGGGAAGCAATATTCCACCTTTATTTCTTGAATGCATCTTATATTAGGTTACAAGGGATATTTCCTAGGCTTAGCCTTAAATTCTTTATGAGCATTGCTTCTCTGAGAAAGATGTCATAGATAAGGTACTGAGGGTGCCTGCCACCCCTACGTAAAATCAATGACAAGATGAAAGTTTTACAAATTCTGACAAGAAGGAAGTGTTACAAACAATATTGCTACCATATTTGCTGCAGAGAACTTAGCTCAAGTACTCGAAGAAAAAAAAAGTATGGTTTTATGGTCCATCTCTCTTTTATCAATTTGTACAAAATCAGGAACATCGCACTAATGTTGACATTACGACCTTAAATTGTTACAACACAGAGATCGTGATCGTTTTTATTCTTTCATACACATCTGGAAGTCAATCAGATGCAGGTCCTGTGTTAAGTGTGAGTCTGCTTCAAATTTTTATACATCTACTAAGTCGATCTTTATGAAATAAAGGGAAATAAATACCTGGATGCAAGCGGCTGTCATATGTACATCATCAACAGATGGTGATGAAGAGGAAGAAGCTTCATGAAGTGCAGAAGAAGAGGAAGAGCTCAAAAGCCTCTGGTTCTCTCGAATTTGACCAGCAAAAAATGGACTTATACGCTTCATCAATGACATCGATGATGATCGGGACATGTCTTGCTTCGCTTGGTGAATCTGGAAAAAAATAAAGAAGAAAAACATAGTAATCATTCATCAACTATTATGCCATGTTGTATGTTTCCAGGGTATTGAAACATTAGTCTTCTTCTACATAATTTGAGGATCCAAAAAAAATGCTTTATGAGTTGATAAGAGAAGTAGTCCTTATATTGTATCAGGGGACTATGAAGAGACGACACAAGGAAAGGTTTCACACCTCGAGTGGCAATTGTGTTATTATGGGTAGGACTGAGTTGCTTCAATATGAGCTAGACATTCTTTTTGATAAGTAAAAATGAGATAGACCTTTTCTTCTATAGGTAAATATGAGCTAGACCTAATCAAACCATTTCAATGCATAGTTTCTGCCATGGCGAGCATACATTAAACATTCCCAATATCCGGCCTGTATTCAGGATCAAAACCTTACAAGGAAGTCCCACAACCCAACATTAAAGTAAGACCGACGTGTAATTGGAAAATTTCTCTCGCTATCAAAGGGATCGAAGGATATTTTCAACCACTGGGAGGAAAAAGAAAGTCCCCAAAAGAAAAATAACACCAGCAAGGTCAAAGACTAATAACAATTATGTCCACCATTCATCTAACTAAATCATACATTCCACATACTAATGCTCCTTGTCAATCAAAATCATAGTAAAGTTAATCCCTCTGCTCCCTGTAACTTAATAGTTAACTTCCCCTTATCCGTGCCTGCCATTTCTACCGCTATTCTTCCATCCGCTGCAGCCTTTTCAATGACTGCCATAACTCAAATCATCCCACGTACCAAGCATCAAGCATGCTCGCAGAAACCCTCATCATCAAATGACATGCCCGGGATGTTTCCCGAGAGATTTCACCGGCTATCGGCGACTCAAAATGGCAGTAACGACAATAAGGATTTCACAAAAATTGAAAAAATGGGGAGGATTCAACAGAAACCATATTCTCCCTTTACACAATCATGCCCTAACTATGCTTCATGCTGATTGATTGAAGACACCGTATAAGATATTTTCTACTTGCCCTTCAATTATCGAGCTGCTTTTCTTACCGCTAGACAGTGCATAAGAATTCAAGTAACCTGGAACAAACACTACCCATTTTTTACAGCCCAAGAGAGAGCTCAAGCAAGCATTGCAGATGGGATGAAATGCTTGGCTGAGATCACCGAATGCCTCAACAAATCATCGTCCTAATGACCAAACTCTTTGTTCAAAACAAAGATGAAAACTTGCAATAATCCAAGAGCTAAGCAGCAAGCCAGGGACAACAATCTCGCGCGGAAGCCAGAATCCTCCGAACCCCGGGCGGACGAGCAAAGACAAAAGAGAACCGGAAACCACCAATCGACCCGGAAGACCATCTCGCTTACCCGTTCCCGGAGAAGGGCTCCGTCGACGCGGGAGCCCGCGCAGACCGAGCTCCGACGCGCAATCGCCCCGCGGAGGCCGCGCATGAGACCCCCTCCGCTTCCGCGAGCGGCTGACGCCATGGCGAACAGGGGTTAAGGGCTTGCGGAGATGCTGCTTCCGGGAAACTGGGACGACGGACGGAGGCCGGAGCTCTGTAGCCTCCGTAATGTTTAGGCGAACACATACAGAGAAAGAGAGAGAAGGAGAGAGAGAGTGAACCGGGTTCTCAGCCTCCGATCGAACCGGGTTCGCAGCCTCCGATCGAACCGGTCGTCAGATGGCCGGATGAACACGGCACTGCACTGCCCACTTTTGTTTTTGATTGGATGGTGTTTATCTTTCTATTCTCTACGTTTTGTTTGGCATATGTTTCTACCCAGCTAAAAAGAAAGACACCCATTAAAAGAAGGAGTATTACAATCTATTTCAGTCAAATTTTCCATAAATAAAAGATTGTATAAGAAAAAACCTTTTGGCAAATCTTTAAGGAGGAGAAAAAACAGTATAATTTTTTTTGGATAAGTGCACTGAAAGTTCTAAAACTCGTTACAAAAGTATAATTGAGTCTAAAAAGATTACAAAAAGGTATAATACTGTGCAATCGAGTTTTTTCATTAATTATGTCTAACTTGGCTAACGAAAAATGTCATGACTTTTATTTTTATTATCTTCTCTAACTTACGTGGCGATGACGTATCTAAAATAACGCTATTTTGGTCCAAATCTAATTTTTAATGCTAATTTTACTTAATTTAATTTGAAAAGGAGAAAAATGGGAACCGATATTGGATTGTGAACCAATTCACGCTGCCCTAAGTTAGCCTTTTTTACGTTTTTGTCCTTCAAAGGTGCCGCCTTTCTGTCTGTCGTCGTTCATCGCTCTCGGTTTCTCACGCTCCCTCCCCCCGTCTCTCACGTCCGGCGCCTCTGCACTCCGAGGTACTCTCTGTCCATGTCGGTTTCGCTTTCGACTTCTTCGTTGAATGTCTCGATTTGGGTATCGCTGCGATTCTCCTGGGCCATACGTAGGAGGATGACAGGCACCGTATCAAACTGTAAAGACCTGACTTTTGACCAACAGAGTCATCGATTAGCATTAAGATTGAGTGAAGTGGAAGGCAGTGATTTTGGGTCCTATCGAGTTGTGTATCGTTTATGGAAATTGGGTTTTGGTGTGCTAGTATGTGAGAGCCTTCCCCAGTGTTATGTCTGCCGGTTTGATGGTTAAGGGAGTCGAGATTTCTCGCCTTCTTCAGGAGCTAATTTCCCATGGAATCGTGGGTGCTGTTTTTCTGGTGTTTAGATGTGGGCGGAGGTGCTGAAAGTACTGGCGCTCTGCGTGTTTGATGAAATACCTCTTTGATATAGATGTTGCCCATTCACGCCAACACTTTTGGTGTTTAAACGCATTTTTCTGTAAATATTTTCTGGATAGGAGTGTTCCGTTTTTGTTAAGCCCCGGCCCCAGAAGTCACTCTGCATGTTTGATGAAATACCTCTTTGACGTTAATATTTCATTCCAGCCAACACTTGAGGTGTTTAAACGTGATTATTCCATTTTTGTTAAGCCCCAGCCCTATAAGTCACTGAGTTAAGGTTTAAAGTTTGTTCCTATAGGAGGGTAGGCCGGTTCTCTTGTTATCCACACCGCAGGCTTACTATCCTGCTCCTAATTATCCTCCCGCAGGTCGTCCTCTGCCTGGGTTTCCACTAGCTGGCTATCCAAAGCGATCCATTTCTCTGCCTTAAAGTTCATCACAGACCTCCGAAGGAGCTCAAATTCAAGAACGTGTGATGAGGACGCTGGATGAGAAGGAGACGACCCAGGTGTTTGAGAAGCTGTTCAAGTTCACTGGCAACAACCTCAAGAATATCGTCGAGAGCCCCTCCCATGAGGGGCCTGACCCGAATCCAGGCCGCTACTGCTTCCGGCTCTGCAAGAACCGGGTCTACTACGTCAGCGAGTCACTGGTCAAGCGAGCCACCAACATCGGCCGCCACAACCTGGCGTCCCTAGGCACCTGCATTGGCAAGTTCACCAAGGGCGGGAGCTTCCACCTGACAATCCAGGCGCTGAGCATTTTGGCTGCCAACGCAAAGCACAAGGTCTGGCTCAAGCCCACCTCGGAGATGTCATTCCTTTACGGGAATCACGTGTTGAAGGGTGGATTGGGAAGGATCACCGAAAACATCAATGCAGGTGAATTGTCAATTTCAGCTCAAATTTTGCGATTTTAAGTGTTGTTTGGTGAATGTTATGTTTCTGCTTGAGGTGTTGTGGGATGGGGTCTGGGTTTTGGAATCTGAGAGAGATGTGAAGGTCAGACGCAGAAACTTAGATAGAATGGAATATCATCGGGGCGAAACAAAGGAACTTTATCTGAAGTTTCATATGCTATTGTATAAATTGAACTTAGGATTGTCACTTTGTGCTAATTGGGTATTAGTCAATGTTTAAATTGGAGATGTACTGTTTTCCTGGTCCTTTTTCTAAGGGGTGAATGATATATCTAAATAGCTTGAAAATTCAGCTTGATCGACAGTAATTTGCTGGTAAAATGTGGCCTCAATGGAGATGATGGAGGGAACTCCCACTTTGACTGTAGTTGCAATCCCTAATTGGGTTTGCAATCATCCGTCTCTTTTCTTTCCATGGCCCTCTCGTCTTGGCTTTATCACATTGTCCGTCTCAGTCCTTTATTCCCTCCGAATTGGCTCCTACTCCCACTCTTCCATTTTTCTTGCCATCATCCTTTCTTCCTATAACATTTTCTTGCTACCATCACTTTTGGTTTAATTTGTGAATGGTTGTATACGTTGTGTTGTCTTATTTTGAGTAAGCACCCTTAATTGATTGAGAGAGAGGTGAAGATCCAGATTTATTTTTTGTAGAAATTGAGGATCTAGCCTGTTTAAATGATTTAACTCAGTCTTCCTGCACTTGGTTTTGGTTAGTGAAGTGTCTTGGTTCTTATACAAAAGGTTAGATCAATGAAAACACAATAGTGCAATCATTTCACTTGATGTCGAAGATAAATAGCTGTTTATTTTAATAGAATAACGACTTGTTTGTTTTTGCCTTGTATTTTAGATTTGTCAAAACTTGATTAATTAGGGACAAGATTTTAATCCACCCAGACCAGTACTCAAGAAGTACCATGTTCAATTTGTCTTCCTCATCTTCATACTTGTGTGGGGAAAAATGGTTCATTTGGAAGATATCTGATGATTGAAGACAAATGTTATGACAGGTGATGGAGTGGTGGTCTTTTCCATGTCTGATGTTCCTTTGGGATTTGGGATTTCACAAAGGTCAACCCAGGATTGTAGGAAGTTGGATCCAAATGGGCTTGTCGTGCTCCATCAGGCCGATATTGGGGAGTACTTGAGGATGGAGGATGAACTTTGAATGAGGGTTTGCTTATACATTGGGTTGTTCTGCTCCTATTGTTCAGATCTTTGTAAGGGCATTGAATGACCATGATCTTGAGAAATAGAAGAATTGTATTATCTAGTAATTCATTTTTTTCCTTTCCAATTTCGTGGAATGGCTATTTCGTTGGTTGTGCACCATGTCGATTTCTCTGATATGCTCTAAGAAATGTATTATTCTGATATTGTGGAATGACTTTAAGGTTACAGACATTATTTTGTCATGGACATTGTTTAGGATGCCGAGATCTGCAAGTCTGGTAGATCTTCTTTATCATGTCACTATGCCCGGAATTTAGCCAACTCCTGTGTTCAGCTTTTTAAGTTGAATTTCATACTTTTGGGCTGTTCAAACTTGTGGCTCCTGGCGAACTTAGCGACAGAGTTCTTACTTGTGTGTGCTTGTCAAGATACTTTTCTGGTTTATACTTTCGAAAGTATAACTACACAGTTCTTTAATCGAAAGTGTAACAGTTTTTTGGTTGCACTGCAGTGTGGTTCATGGTTGGTCTAAGTGGACATATGAAACTTGACTCAACAGGTTTCACTTAGTATGTTGTGCTTTAGAAGCCTAGTCTTCTGCTTCTTTTGTTGACCGAGTCTAGGAAAAGGGAAACCCTAAGTAATTCTATTATTGGGTCAAGTGGCTTAGAGTTCTTATCCTTCTGTTGCATCATGGTGGCGGAATACTCTGCTGAATAAAATTTGAAATTCACAGGACTATTCTTTATCAGTCCTCTTTTCTTTCTTGATCTTTCTCACATTAGTTACTTGTCTAGCGCTTCCCTTTTTCCACTTTTTCCTCAGAACTCTTTGACTTGCCTGGGGTTTTCTCTTCAAATATTTAGGTATGGAACTCGTGTCTATGACATTCGATTGATTTAGGTATCATTGAGTTTGTTGAAGTTAATGGTTTATGCTCATTTGTATCTCCAGGCATGAAAGGACTTTTTGGGTCTGAAGCCACTAGGAATGCATATTTAAGGGTAATCTCTTTGTCTAATTATTTATATGTATATCGAAAAGTAAAGCAAGTTGATATGTTTGTTTACTGCAGATGCCTGGTTGTGATAGAGTTATTGATATTCTAGGTTCATCCATCTTCAATAGACAGACAAGAGCAAGGAATGTTCAAGTTTCCCCAAGCCATGCTTCATCTGATTTCTCAGAACCTCCATGCACTCAAGAATCTTTAATTGGTGGTGGGCTGTGAAGTTGCAAGCTGGCAAATGCTGTGGATATTTAGTGCATGCTGTTAGATAAGGACGTTGAGTTGTAGACTAGAAACTGCTAGTTATCATGTTGTTTATGAGTGGATTTGGCTATGTACTATGTGTTGAGTTGTGCCTGCTGTGTTGGGATGTTTGTCTTTTCCATCAAATAATGTGGATCAGTTTATCTAATGCTATTTAGTTTGTTTTCAATTAGTGCTATTTAGTCTGCTTTTGATTAATTGGTACTTGAACTGATGCAGCATCCGTTCACTGCATCAGTCTTTGGTTTGAACTGTTTTTACTCAACAAGCTGCAAGCTATTCAACATTTTTTTCTTTGGTTGTGAGGTATTTTTGTAACAGGTTTCTTGTGGTTTTATGCATGTGTCTTGCTGGACTGCTATACTTGGTTTCTTGTTATGACTTGTTCATACAGGTTCATGTAAGAATACTTGCTGGTTTATAACAGGTTCAGTGGTATTATGGTTGGTTCAATGCTATTATCACAGGTTCAGTGTTTGGTTAAGTGCTATTATTCTTGAATTAGTTCTGTTATTAGTGGTGTGATGCTTCGTTCAGTCTTGTTATTAGAATGCTTGCTTGTTTAGGAGGTTCAGTGTTGTCACCTGACTGCAGTTGCTTGTAGCTCTGTGCTTGTGTCTTGTTGGGCTGCTATGACATTCTTACATGAACCTGTTATAAACATGTTATGAATGAGTGTAGATGGTGATGCTTTGTGGTTATCTGTATGTGCTTCTCTGTCTTCTCTCTCTCACTCTCTGTTGTTGGTTATGACGATGAACTTGTAAGAGGGGATGCAGAGAGTGAAAAAGACATCGAATCAAATGCCGATTCTCTGTTGTTGAGACTTTTGGATAGTTTGTCTATTAGACTGCGTACTGCACTTCACCTGTGTTGGTAACATACAATACACTGATTAACGGTTATTGGAGGTTCAAAGAGATGGACGAGGCAGAGAAGCTGCTTAGTTGGAATAAATTTGCCTGCAATTTTAACGATTAGAGGTATTGTGTTTTGCAAATGTCCTTGTCATGTGCTTGATAGTTGGCTGCGAAGACATTGGAATACAAATGAAGGCCCCGTTTGGTTCAGCTTTGGGAAGGGGTTTTCGGCCTCGAAAGCCCCTTCTCAAAATGCTGAACCGTTTGGTTCGGCTTTCCGAGTCCGGAAAGCCGAAAGCCAGCATTTGGAATGCCGAAAGCCCAAAGCTGGTCCGGACCAGCTTTGGGCTTTCAGCATTCCACAAATGCTGAAGCCTATATTTTTCCCTTCCCAAATTGCCCTCACTCAAATTTCAATTTTCCGGTTTTGCCCTGTTACTGTTCATCTTCTTCACCGTGAGGGTGGCCGGCGAAGGGCCGGCGAGGGCGGATCTGGCCGGCGACGGGTCGGCGAGGTCGCCTGACCCAGGCGATGGCCGCCTGGGTCGAGCGATCGCCCATGCACCGTCGCTTGGGTCGGCGGTCGCCTGGAGTCGCGCGACCTCAGGCGGCCGGACAAGAGATTTGGGGGGGGGGGGGGGGGTGGGGTGTGGCAACCGGCCGGTGATTGTGGCCTCCGGGTTCAGGTCAACTAGAGGAAGATGAATGTTATCTTCTCCGAGAGCGACGAGGGCCGCTAATTTATTATGGATCTTAGCTTCATGAAACTGCTCTAGCTTCTCCCGGAAAAATTGTACGAGTCGAAGATCTCAAGCAATGTGTTTTGTGAATCTCAGTTTTGATTCGAGATCAGAAAAATGTAAATCCACATATTCTTTTAGTGATTCTGTTTGATATTTGATGTGATACAAAGCTGACTCAAACCACGGAACATAAGAGCATATCCCGTGGGGAAACGGTAGGGTCATAAACAAATTGTTAAGGTAATAATCATGGTAAAAAGAAAAGAAAAGACCAATATTTAGGGATGCGAAGTTATTTCGGGTTAAGTCGTAATCACCGTCTTCCTCCTTATCATTTCGCGCATAAACTCATTATTCACTGTGAAAATCACGTTCGCAATAGTCATGGCACAGAGATTTGCCTGTGTATTACAGACTTGAGGGCCATTTACAGTGAGGAAGATCTCATGTAGGTGGTTGCACCATGAGTTGGAAAGTTTTCACCCAAACACACTCGTAGTGTCATAATTCTGGTTTCTTTGCAAACATATCCGAGAGATTGGCTACGACGAATCCTGCAAAAACCTGAAACGAACGAGCTGGTGAGAATGTCCGAACCAGGCTTCGTTGATCATACTTGCACCGATATCATACATTTATGAAAGCACAAGTTCAGCTTATAACTTTCGATTGTATCAAATGTGACATAAAGGCAAGGAACCTGAGCATACCTGGACGCATCCGACAATGTAAATTGCAGAGTAACGACGGCCGTGAACAAGCATGTCTGCCACCATTGCGAGGGGGATCGTCAAGGACATGCCAAGCGTTGCAACCAGCGGAGTTGTCCAGACGATTGATAGGGCCCTGTTTCAACATTTTCCGACATTACCCACCAAAGAATGTGGCAACTTATAGATAGAAAGCATTAGCTAATGTTGCAAACAAGAAAATGTGTAACCGTCAATTGGAACTTAGTGAATTCTATTAGCACTTCAGAACCATTGGTAAAGGCTCTGTCATTTATCCATCTACTACACAAAAAGCATACTAAACTTCATCTGAACCATATTTTCAACCGTGGTAAGTTTTACTGACCCTTCATGGAACGAGAATGGGCGAGACATACCAAAAGTAATCCAAAAGAACACTCCCCACAAGGCCATTTAAAACCAAGGCTCCACCAATAGATGTCGATGACGGGAGGCTAAATTTGGGCTCAATCCCCAAAGCATGTAGTGGCCATCCTGCATGAGGCAAACATCTCTGAGAAAAGTTTCTGCTATGGAAGCAGTAGAAAAATGTGATGGAATGGGGAGAACTATCAACTAAAATACAAATCATCAAGGAAAGATGTTTGAAAAACCAAAACCGGAAGGTTGGGCTTTTAAACTTTTAGGCATGAAATTAAATGCTAAATCTTATCAATTACTAAGGTGAGCTAGCCGGCTCGCATTCCCCCATCCAACTAGAATATTCAAAACCACAGCTTAAATCTCAAAATTCATGCAAATTAACAGTCAAAACTAAATCCAGCTCAATGTTTCCATTGCAGAAGATAACCAGAATAAGTTTGCTTCAGTTCTGCTTCCGCACCACTTACCAAACCACCAAAGGCCAAGAAGAGTGAAGAGGCCAATATATCCGAAAAACTTGTGCACACCTACCTTCTCTCCCTCTGACCCTGCAAACTTCTTTAGCAGCACTGCACAAGACCCAGGCCGTTAAAGACAATGAAAAGAGAGTTAAAGAAGTACTATGAAAATCCTGATTTTGAGGCAGAGATTTTCACCTGTGAACAAACCATATAATACTGCTGACAGAAGGCCAAAAATGTTCCCCATGATTGTGTGCTTTTTGATCCTTGGCAACAAGAACAGTAGGTATCAGGAAAAACACGCAAGATATATCACACAGACATGACGTAATAAGCGGCAAACATTCAGTTTATTGATGCATGTAAAAAGGTAATTGTTTAGTTGCAATGTGAATTTGGCATAAAAGGTTACGATGGACCATCTTCCAAAAGGAATGTATCGGCTCTTGTGGGGAAATGCAGACTCAACTTTCCTGCATCTTCAACAAACTCGTTACACTCCAAATTAAGTAGAAGAGACATCACTAAAATTTTCAAAAAAGTATCAGTTATTTTCACATTCCATGCAGACTCCATATCTTAGTTGTGCAAGTTCCCTATCTTTCACTTCATTTGGGGACAAAATTGGGGTACACCGGAGTATGCAAGCTACCAAAGTATTGTTTTTCACAAAAGTTTTAGGATATTAGCATTAGGAAATTCAAGTATGCTCTTCTTCTCTGACTAAATAAGGGAAAAGACTTCATCTTGCAAGCAAAACCCTACTATATCCTCATACTCACTCTGATGCGCTTAAGGACTCATCAGACGCCGAAGTTTCTCCAATTGTGGTCATGGCAACACCAGCCATGCTGATAAAGACAGCGACCACCCTCACAATGCTTATGGATTCCTGGCCGAGAAGAGCTCCAAAGAAAAGTGTGAAGAGGGAAGATGTAGATGCCAGGACAGTCGTACTTGCTACACTGGTATTTGCCAGAGCGGAATTCATCAAGTACTGCGTGTGATTTAACCAGTCAATTACTAACTTGTCCAGAAACAGGTATTCAAGAATTACACAGGAATGGGGGGAAAGGGTAATCTATATCTGATTCCATCACATGCAGACAAGATACCCCATTCATTATCATCTAGTACACAACATCAAGTTATCCCAGTGCACTTGAACAAAAATACTAAGAAATTATAGTGGACTGGAAGCAGTCAACAAACTTACAAATATTAAACAAGCTTCCACATCTAGCTCTCTTATAGGAATCCAAAACCACCTTCTGATTATAGAAATTGCTGTTTCATATAAAAGAACAACTTAGGTTTCTAAATCGCAAAGATGTATTACCTCTGTCAGAAACCATATAGGGGTGAGATATAAGCTACATTTGACAATATCCAATGAACCAAGTCCAGGATTCTCGCTGATCAACGGATGTTCACATTCCTCATTCATTGACCTCAAAGGCCAACCCTCTTCCCTCTCACCAATATCCCAGGCCGAGTCAGGAATTAGGTTATTCTTTGAAGCTGTCTCTGCATCATCGTACAATTCACTGGATATAAGGGGAATGTTAAGTTCACTTGAACTGCTGCTCTTGCCACTGATTTTACAGTAGAGTCTTCTGAAAGGGTCTCTTCTGAGTAAGTCACATACACGGTCCTTAAGGAACGCGATAGGAAAAAAGACGACCATGAGAGAGACCATAAGATATGTAATGGCAAATGGCTGTTTGTATTCTTCGAAAATTTTCTGAACAGCAAGAACCCAAAAAACAAAAATTAGGAACTTGGATAGACAACATAATATATCCAAAAGCAAATAAAACATGTTTTAAATGACACCCATCAAAAGATACCGCTATCTCAACCAGCATACACTTAGTAAGAACAATATTCGCCAAATTCAATGAACAATTCAACGTGTACGCACTACCATAATCCAGAAATAAGATTTTGGCACGAATGTAGGCTGCGATAACACTTCTAGGGCATTCAAACAGGCAAAACATTTATCCTTTCTAACTTTTCTTCAAAAGTCAACTCTTCCTCTATCAAGTCAGAAACCAAACCAGGGATGAAGAAGCAACCCCTTCAAGTAAAACATATAATCAAGAACAGAACAATTGTCATGTTCCCAGAAATCAGTATCAATTCTTGGGTTATAGAGCAGCAAATGCAGAGTGAATCACTAACTTCGGATCTCACGGTATAATTTAAATTCCAAACGGTCGACCTCTCCTTTTCTTTTCTCGCAGCAACCAAACGGACATCATTCAAATTTCGAAGAACTACCAAGATCAGATAATACGCAAAAGACAATTAAAGGAAAGAAATCTAACCTGAGTCACCTCGGCAGAAGCGACCCATATGAACACAACCGTGCCAATCAGACCCAAACCAGCTTTGTATCTCCAACCCATCATCCAAGAACACTAGAGAACACAGACGAAGCAACACCGCACCGAGTCTGCCACAAAGCCTCCGTCGTTCGACACGGAAAAGAGAAAACGGCTTCGTGGGTGTAAATACCGTGACATCAGGGTTCGCTTGTTGTTTCTGCAGAGATACTTACGGTCAGATAGGACGGCGTTTCGGGAACTGCGAGGAAGTAGACGAGTCGGTCGATGAATTTTAGGAAAAGTAGGAGATTGCCGTCAAGACCATCCGAAGTGGACTTTGCTTAGAAGTTTTCACGCAATTTTCAAGCGTTTTTGTTGTTGTGACAGCATGAATCGGACGAGAGTGACAGGTGGTTCTGCATTAAACTCAGTACAGGCTTGAATGGAGTTTTGGGAAGAGGTGGCCTTTTTATCCATCTTTGCTTCTGTAAGCCCTGAAGGCTAAAGCCTCAAAGCCCACGATGGGTATGAAACTCTTGACTCTTGAAGTTTCTCAAATCTCTGTGTCCGGCTTAATACCGCTTAACTTGTCCAAAAAATTTAATTGTTAATGATGCGTGAAGTCACCACTAATCTCTTGAAATTTATGAAGGTGGTTTAAGATTTTCTAACTAGAACTAAGGAGGCTTTTTTTATCATGCGATCCTCTTTTGACACTACCTTCTCTTTGTACTTTCGGTCAACTAGAGTTTCCCCATCCCGGGGCTCGGCTTTTAAGCACCAACAAGCCGACTGATTGAAGTACCGATAAAATTGACAATGTGCAAAATCCCCGACAACATCGAGCTCCTTCAAGGACCATACAACTATATGAAGTGGAACGGGAGTAACAAGGCAGGAGAGCGAGCATCGAAGGATTTACCTTTGAGGTGGAGACCACCATAGCTAGGGATGCTGAAGATTAACAATGATGGATCACATCTCCCGAGGCCTACGGAAGGGGCTTTGCTTTTGTGTGTCGCAATTCTGAAGGGAGATTGATCGAAGGAGCTACGCAATCAATCCGAGTGTCCTCCGCCCTTCACTCTGAAACCCTTGCTTGTCTCCACGCTCTTAGACACTTTGCTGGCTGATCTGGACATAAATTTGTGCTGGAAACTGATAGCTCCTCCTTGATAAACTTCCTACAAGATTCCTCTCTATGCTCGTGGGACGTTGAGCCCCTTATCACAGAATGTTTAGGATTCATGGCCCTTTTTGAGAGTCTTGAGTTAGCTTACTCCCCTTGAGATTCAAATAGATTAGCAGATTGGGTTGTAAAGGCCTCAAGATTTAAGGCCCTTCCACTTTATTGGGTTTTTTACCCTCCACCTCCTCTATGGGAGATCCTGTGTTTTGATGCTCCTTACTCTTGAGGGATAGTTGTTAAATGAAATGATAAGTCTATGTTATGTAAAAAAAAAAAAGGACCATTAGATCTACACATCACAGAGAGGGCAAGTCAATCCGAGCTTCCCTTGATAGGTCTCCGATACCCTAAGTCAATTTTTTTAAGAAAATGATAAGAGAAAGAGAAAGGCTGGTTATTAGAGTTTTTGGGAGAATCGAGTGGCTCTCACATAGAGAGCCACTCGCCTTTAGGTTTGTCCCTTTGCGGGTTCTGCATGGTCGATGATATTTATCTCCTAATTAAATGTAAAACTTTAAAGAGCAAACTCATATCTTACCCTAGATAGTACCGTATCTGGTACTATACATTCATTACAAACGTAGTCATTCTTACTAATGAGGCCAACCGATGATAACTTTGACTTCGGGATAATCAAGGTTTGCTTGTGGCCCAAAAGCATGTTAGTGGGTGTTTGGGGCGGCTTCTGCTTTTAGCATTTGGAATTAAGTGGTCCATCTAACGATTAGCCCAAGATATGAAACCATTGAAAATCAACTTAGACATTTCGTGACTATTTCACATAATTCTTAAACATGTATGCAGTCATGCATCATATTAATTATTTCATCTCATTTCATCGACTCCCGGGGCATCCCAACTCCGGGGCATCTCGACACATGGAGCATTTTCACTCCGAGGTATCCCGAACACTCCCGGGGCATTCCAACTCTACGGGGCATCCCAACTCTAGGGCATCTCAGCTTCGAGACATCCTGATTCTACGAGGCATCTCCAGTTCGAGGCATCTCGAACACTCCCAGGGCATCACGACTCTACGGGGCATCGTCGCCACTAATATGTAAGCGACGGACATAATTTTTCATAATACTTTCTATATTTACTTACATTGCAACAATGCATATGAAAACATTATAATAACATGATCTCCCTTGCATCAATAGCGAAATCAACGTTCATTTCAACAATCGACATCCAATACACATTTTTTCATGCATAATATTACCTTGCCCTTTTAATGATCACATATGTGGGCAATGATGTTCACATGCTTACCTCTCTTCGTTTATCATCATGTCTTTCAATGATCACATGATAATGACATGGTTATCTCATTTAATTTCTCATGCAAGCAATGATAGTATACTCAGAGAATCAGAACGTGAACATCGATAACTCAAATATTCTACAACGCGAACGTTGCTAATGCAAAGAATCGATCACGTAATTAATCAACAACATTTAGCTAGTAAATTGGTAACTTAGTCAAATTACAAAGCTATCACTTTTAGGTTTATTTTCGTCTTTTCCACATTCTTATCACTAAAGAATTGCCATCACATCTTATAGAAACAATCAAATACCCCCTAAGAAATCCATCAAACACATCCTAGGCATGTAACAAGCTTAATGATCCAATTCATGTCATGCCCTGCACCTTACGGCGCGCCACATCCCTGCCGCGGTCGATTCGAGTGCGACGTCCCAGGACTTGTCGCCGACCTAACGCCCAACACAGAGATCAAGCACATGCGGAAGCAATATAAACACCCGTACGATTAAACACACATGACCAAGGATAGCACATACTACGACAACATTATAAATAAACACTTGCATTAACAGAGAGAACATATACACTATCCATATACAGCACGAGCCCAAAAATAAAAAGCGGGTCAATGGCCACTACTGACAAAAAGGGGTAAGTGGCCTGGGCGGTCAGGGGTACTAGAACTAGGTGGGGCTCCGGTCAAAAAGGTACTGGCCCGACCTAACTAGGGTCTAGGGTCTACTCTAGGACTCCCAGTCTGAGTCAGAACTCGACGGGCCGAAAGAACTCTCGAACGGCTCCGGCTCGGACTCCATGGACTCCAACTCGGTATCGATCCCGGATGACTCCTCGTCTGAACCGACCTCCTCAGGTGCTGCCTCCAGCTCGAGGTCCAGCTCCATCGGTTCTGGCTCGTCCTCCGAATCCATTGGCTCCGGGCCTGGGTCCCCAACCTCCGGCTCCTCCTCCATCTGCTCTGGCTCATCCTTGGACGCACGGTCAGGGCTCGCCAAGTCCCCATCGGGACACTGACGATCAACATTCCCTGACTCGGTAAACGGGACCTCAAAAGATCAAAGGGGCCCGTAAGTCCCTGTAAGATCCCTGATACACCAACCTATGTACATGTGGGTTTGATCAAGTTGCTTTCCCGCATCCACCAAAACTGTAGTAAGGTATCTCACATAAAAATCCCCGTTCCCTACGGGGTACACCGTCTCCTCCCGGTCTATCCGGTAAGGGATCCCAAAACGAAAAGGCACTGTAGACATCTCAAGGCCGGGGGTCTGAAAAGTTTGGTTTATACAACAGTGAGAATAAATCTCAGCGAGTAGGCCCCCTAAACCTAAGCTAGACTCGCATGCACCTCCTGACGAGCACCAAACAACACTCAAACAACACTCAATCTAGAATATAAAAGATTTAGGCCCTCAGGCCCAAATCCAATACTTACTTGGCCCTGCAAGTTAGGCACTTATAAATCACAATAGCAACACAGAACCCAGTCATGGCACATGCACACGTCACTTGGTCACAACGCATGTCATGCATATGCTCGTGCTCGTACTCGTGCTCATGCCTCATCAATGCACTTTCGCACGCTTGTACTCTTGCACACTTACAATTTACCAAATTCACCGACCCGCGTTAAACGCATCAAGTCTATCACTTTGAGATCGATCTCTGGCCCGCGTAAAACGTATCAGGCTCACGACACAACCCGCGTAAAATGCATCAGGTTTGTCATCTTCCGGTAATCCGGGCATCGTCACGCGTAACACGCCTCAGGACGGGTTCAATACCCCGCGTAAAACGCATCAGGGCTTTATGTGATCACACATTCACATACATCAGTTATTATCTGAACCCCGCGTAAAACGCATCAGGGCGATTAGGTGATCACATGCTCATGCCTTTCATGCGCACACGTATAATGTACATGATATGCCAATACTCAGTATGCACGCACAAGGCCACAATGTCCACACTTGGCATTCGTGAAATTCACACGGGGCACCCAATATTAGTTGGCTATTTATTCAATTAATGCCACAACATGCTCAATTCACATTTCAATATGCCCACTAGACCGATTAGTCCCAATCAATCACAACACACAATTTGGCACCCAAATTCACGCAATTAAAACACCCAAACTACACGTGCCGATAGTCTATCAAGCACTTCATGAATTGGTCGCCTAGCACATCATAGGGCACTACACATTCACAATCAAGCCATACTTAATTCCGTCTCCTCACGGGTCGATCGCAATTCCTAAACAATTCACCCTAAAACCTCGATTAACCAATTATGGCCCGTATCAACCCGATACCAAATCAGCCATGAACAGCCCACCCTAGGCCACTAAATTCACTTTCAAATCACCACATTAAACCACAAGAATCATCATGAAAACAGCCACCATGCGGTCCACAAATTACATCCGCCAAATCCACAATTTCGCCCAAATCAAGGCGCCTCAGCTCAGCCACCACACAGCACATTATGAACCACTAAACCTCAATTAAATCATCACACTAAGCCACTAAATTAACCACAAAGTCAGCCCCTAACACCCTCCACAAGTTAACCCCTAAATTACCCTAATTAACCCCTAAAACTCATCTAGAAATGCACATTAGTCTAACTAGGGTTTAGGGTTGTACTCACTTGGATTTCTAAGCTCCCAAACAAGGCTGAATAGGTGGCAAGGGCGGCTGAGAGTTGGCGGGACAAATGGCGGCGACGGGCGGCCTGCACGGCGGCGCGAGCGGCGGCGGCGGCGGCGGCTTGCGGACGGCGGCGGTCCTAGGCGGGGGCTGATCACACAACTGGGAAGGAGAGAGAGATAGAGTGGGATGGCTAGATGGTGGTGGTGAGGCGAGGTTGGCGCAGATGGGCGGCCTAGGCGAGCGGCACCGGCGGCCGGCGGCAGCGGCGCTCCGGCGGCTTCTCGCGCTGCCGGGAGGAAGGGAGAGAGGGAGCTCGTGGGAGAGGGAGAGAGAGGAAGGGATGGCCGGTGGTGATGGAGGAAATGAGGAGGAGAGAGAGAGAGACTAGAGTGTTTATCAAATTGAGCTTAGTGGGGTGGTTGACCAACTAACCTATAATGACCATCATGCCCTTCATCTAAGGGCTTGGATAAATCCCACTCAAAATATCTTGGGGTAATATGGTCCATCAATAATAGAGGCTAAATTAATCCAATTTAATCTCCCAAAATTCGGAACACTATAATTAGGCCTAGGGGCAAAATAGTAATTTTTCGGTCCCGGGTCAATTTTTCAATTTTTGACTCTACTGATCCCAAATGTGAGTGGCCACATAAAAATGACGTCATCCTTGCAAAAATAGTTGCGCACGCCCACGAAATTTGACACCGAAGTTCGGACTTAATTCCACGATCGATTTGGCTCAATTTGCAGTTTTAGCGTCTCTCGCTAACGGGAGGCTGTTTAGGGGTTACGCGTATCGACCTAGGGTTACTCGAGTCATGACGGTCTCAATTTCCCAGAGAACACGAGAATTTATCACTAGTTTCAGGGGTCGCGATTGTTCGGATTAAGTTCGGGATCGTTAGCCGCGCGTACTCTCGATCGTGCGGAATCACCCGCTATCCGATCGTACGTCGATGGTCAAACCGAATCCGTCACCCTCCTTGGATCGGCCCACGTCGACACAAAATATTCCCTCGTTGTTTCTCGGAATCAGACTCAATTCATGGTCAAGTTCCTGGGTCCACGTACCATTTTTCCTAGTTAGCCACTCCCTATTGGTTAGTATCCCGAGAATGATCAGTTCTGGGCGAGACTTACTAAAATGAAATGAGAAATACATCAATTTCATTGATTACGAAAGTGGATCGAATTCAGGACGTTACAACTCTTCCCCCCTTACAAAAATTTCGTCCTCGAAATTTACAATCTAACCCGACTATTCAAATAAATAGGGGTGTTGACGTCGCATTACTTCCTCGCTTTCCCAGGTGGCGCCTTCAGTCCCGTGATGCTCCCAAATCACCTTGACCAACGGGATCGTCTTGTTTCTCAAAATCTGTTCCTTCCCGTCCTCGATTCGCACTGGTCGCTCCACGTACGACACCTTGTCGTCCACGTCTATTACTTCGTGATTCAGCACGTGGGTCGGATCCGGTTCGTATTTCCTCAGCATTGACACGTGGAAGACATTATGAACTTGCGACAAATTCGGCCGCAAGGCGAGACGATAAGCCAACGTTCCAATCCTTTCCAAAATCTCGAACGGGCCTATATACCTCGGACTTAGCTTTCGTTTCTTACCAAACTGAGACAGTCTTCTCATCGACGAGATCTTAAGGAATACATGATCACTAACCTGAAACTCTAACGGTCTACGCCGTCGGTCCGCATAACTTTTCTGACGGCTCTAAGCTGTCGTCAGCCTTTTCCTGATAATCTTTACTGTTTCCATCGACTGCTGAACCAACTCTGGACCCGTTACACTTCTTTCTCCCACTTCATCCCAACATAATGGTGTTCTACACGCTCTGCCATAAAGTGCCTCAAACGGTGCCATCCAAATACTCTGCTGAAAGCTATTGTTGTAGGCAAATTCAATCAAATGCAACTGTTCTTCCCACTTGCCCTGAAAGTCTAATATGCATGCCCTCAGCATATCCTCTAACGTCTGAATAGTCCTCTCAGACTGGCCATCCATTTGCGGATGATAGGCCGTACTGAATTGCAACTTGGTTCCCATGGCCGATTGCAGACTCTTCCAAAAATTTGCAGTAAACCGGGGATCACGGTCCGAAGTGATTGATACCGGTACTTCATGAAGACAGACTATCTGCCGTACATATAACTCTGCGTACCTTTCCAGTTCGAAGTCCTTTTGTACTGCCAGGAAGTGCGCTGACTTGGTCAGTCTGTACACTATTACCCAAATAGCATCGTGTCCCCTCTGGCTTCTTGGCAATCCCGTTACAAAATCCATAGTAATATGCTCCCATTTCCATTCAGGGATTTCTAATGACCGCAACATTCCACCAGGTTTACAATGCTGTGCCTTCACTTGTTGGCACGTCAAACACTTGGCCACATGCTTGGCCACGTCCACCTTCATTCCGTTCCACCAATAATGCTGTCGGAGGTTCTGGTACATCTTCGTGCTGCCCGGGTGGATACTATAATTGCTCCTATGAGCTTCCGACAAAATCTCTTCCTTAAACTCCAAATCATCGGGCATGCACAACCGTCCTCGAAACTTAAGAATCCCATCTTCGGACACTTAGAAGTCCGGTTTTCTCTTAGTACCATCCATCTCTAGGATCGTCTGAATCTCAGGGTCCGTAGACTGCAACGCCTTAATTTTGGTCTGCACCTCTGGTTCAATCCTTAATGTCGCCATCAGACTGGAGATGTGTCCTACCTCGAACTTAAACTCTGAGTCTCGCGCTCCTTCCAATAAAACCCACTCTTTGACCATTAAATGCGCGATGCTCGATTTCTTGCTTAAGGCGTCCGCTACCCGGTTGGCCTTTCCGGGATGATACAATATGTCATAGTCATAGTCCTTCAACAGCTCCATCCAACGTCTCTGCCTCATATTCAATTCCTTCTGCGAAAACAAGTACTTGAGGCTCTGATGGTTCGTGTAGATCTGGAACCTTTCTCCACATAAGTAGTGCCTCCAAATCTTAAGCGCGAAAATGATTGCTGCCAGTTCCAAGTCGTGGGTCGGGTAGTTCATCTCATGAGGTCTTAACTGCCGCGATGCATAAGCAACCACCCTTCCATGTTGCATTAGCACGCATCCCAGCCCCTTAAGCGAAGCATCGCTATAAATCTCATATCCTCTCGGTCTTGAGGGGATCGTCAGCACTGGCGCCACATCAATCTCTGCTTCAACTCCTGAAAACTCTCTTCGCACTTTTCTGTCCACTCAAACTTAGTCTCCTTCTTAAGCAGCCTTGTCAATGGAGTGGCTATCGCTGAGAATCTTTTCACGAATCACCGATAATAACCTACCAGTCCTAAGAAACTCCGAACCTCAGTAACTGTCGTCGGTCTCGACCAATCCATTACTGCCTCTATCTTTGCCGGATCCACGGAGATTCCTTCTCCGGAAATTATGTGCCCAAGAAACGCTACACGGTTCAGCCAAAACTCGCATTTGCTAAACTTAGCATACAGTGCGTGCTCTCTTAACTTCCGTAGAACTCTTTCCAAATGTACCTCATGTTCCTCGGGACTCTTCGAATACACCAAATTGTCATCTATGAAGACAATGACGAACTGATCTAAGAATTCCTTGAATACCCGATTCATTAAGTCCATGAAAGCAGCAGGGGCATTCGTCAGTCCAAACGGCATCACTGTAAACTCATAGTGCCCATATCTTGTCCTGAACGCCGTCTTAAGGATATCCTCATTTTGGATCCTTAATTGATGATATCCCGTCCTTAGGTCAATCTTGGAAAATACCGAGACTCCTTGTAACTGATCGAACAGGTCGTCAATCCTTGGGGGGGATACTTATTTTTGATTGTCACTTGATTCAGCTGACGGTAGTCGATACACAGCCTCAACGACCCATCCTTCTTTCTGACGAATAATACCGGGGCTCCCCATGGAGATGCACTCGGTCGGATAAAACCTTTGTCTAGCAGTTCCTACATCTGAACCTTTAATTCTTTCAATTCTGACAATGACATCCTATAAGGCGGCTTCGAGATTGGCTCAGTCCCAGGGGCTAACTCGATAACAAATTCCACTTCTCTTTCTGGTGGCAATCCCAGCAATTCCTGGGGAAAGACATCGGGAAAGTTGCACACCACTGCTATATCCTCTAGCCACACTTCTCCTGCCGTCGAATCAACCACACTTGCCAGATAACCCTGACATCCCTCATCCAACAACTTAGTTGCTTCTACTGATGAGATCCAAGGGATTGAGGTTCCTCCTCGACTCCCTACAAACTCAAATTTAGAGTGTCCAGCCGGACTAAACTGAATCACCCTGCTACTGCAATCCATCACAGCATTCTGTTTGACTAACCAATCCATGCCCATAATCACATCAAAGTCATACATCGGCAAAACAGCTAAATCTATCCTGTTTTCTACACCACCGATTACTATCTCACAGTTCGGGCACCCTAACGATAAGCATATCTTATCCATTAATGGCGTAGTCACACATAACCGCACTTCTAGCAAAACAGGTTTTAATCCAGCCAATTCAACAAACTGAGCAGACACAAAGGAGTGCGACGCCCCCGGATCAAACAAAGCATATGCTACATGATTGCACAGAGAAATCGTACCTGTGACCACGCCCGGCGCGTCCTGAATCTCCCTTCGCGCCATGGCGTACACCCGTCCTTGTGCCGGCGGCTTGTTTATAATAGCCGGCGGAGGATTCCTAGCCTGATTTCCTAAACGGGGTTGTTGCGGTTGCATCGGAGGTCCTGCGGGGCATTGCTGGGGGCAATTCCTGATCTGATGGTCCATACTCCCGCATTTGAAGCAAGCCCCAAATCTATTTTGCTGGTGATTCGGCTTTCCGATATTCTTCCTGATCGATGGGACAAATTGTCTGTTTCCCGCCATCGGTTTCTTCCCAAGACGGCGGTTGTTCCTAGCCGGGGCAAACCGCGATCCAGAAGCGGCTGCCCTATCCACTTGATCCCGCTCAATAGCCTGCGCCCGCTCATACATCTCGCCATAATCTCGAATATTGAGTGATATCATCTAACTCCTAAGGTCCGGCTTTAGCCAATCTCTAAATCTCCGAATCTTGTCCTACGGGTTTTCCACCATCCTAGGTGCAAACCTCGATAATCTGGCGAACTCCGCTTCGTACTGATCCACGGTCATCTGCCCTTGGCGGAGCCGCATAAATTCTGCTAGTTTTCTCTCGTGGGCACTTTCTGAGAAGTACTTTCCATAGAAATTTTCGGTAAACACAGCCCAAGTCTGGGCGGTCCCCTCTGGAAATACTCTGCCCTTGGTGGCCTTCCACCAGTCATTTGCATTGTCCTAAAGCTGATATACTGCTAGTGTCACCCTTTCAGCCTCGGTGCACCCCAAAACATCAAAAGCTTTCTCCAACTCCTCCACCCAACGCGGTGCAACCTCGGGGTCACCCTTCTCATTGAACTTCGGCGGTTTCAATTTCAAGAACTGCTCTACCAACTTAGACATCGGCCTAATCACATTTACCGGTCCTAAAATTGGATTCTCCTGATGCCCCTGATTTCCATTATTCCCATTGGTCCCATTGGCAGCAGCAACGGCGGCCTCAACAGCAGCAACGGCGGCCTCAACAGCAGCGGCAATAGTGGCATCTCTTTCCTGGGCTAGCCTATCTCCCAAAATTCCAGCTTCCTCAAGAGCCCTCAAAATTCCATCGACCCTTGGGTCTTCAGCAACCCTCACTTGCGGTTCTACGCGGTCTTGCTCACGGCCTCGACCTCTACCTCTTCCTTGGCTGCTCATCTTTCCAAACTCGCACGCTCACCTACTTGCTATAATTCCATTCAGGAATTAGAGACCTAACCAAGCTAAACCGGTCTAAGGTCCTAGGCAGGGAACTTAACATAATAGCAGTCAAGCAACCAGCATGCGGCCTTACACAAGCAACACAACATCTCAACCAAGGAGATTCGCGTACTTACCTCGGGTCCTGCCACACCTGCACTTTCCGGGTCAGTTCGACAACCAGTCAATCAAGACACAGACAATCAGGAGGTACACTTAGCACACGAGGTCACCCTACTAGCTACCCAAGGTCATCGCTCCTTATTACTCCAGGCTTCGACCTAATCGGATCGAACTGACCTTGCTCTGATACCAAATCAAACGGGGATGTCACACCCCGCACCCTACGGCGCGCCACATCCCTGCCGCGGTCGATTCGAGTGCGACGTCCCAGGACTCGTCGCCAACCCAACGCCCAACACAGAGATCAAGCACATGCGGAAGCAATATAAACACCCGTACGATTAAACACACATGACCAAGGATAGCACATACTACGACAACATTATAAATAAACACTTGCATTAACATGGAGAACATATGCACTATCCATATATAGCACGAGCCCAAAAATCAAAAGCGGGTCAATGGCCACTACTGACAAAAAGGGGTAAGTGGCCTGGGCGGTCAGGGGTACTAGAACTAGGTGGGGCTCCGGTCAAAAAGGTACTGGCCCGACCTAACTAGGGTCTAGGGTCTACTTTAGGGCTCCTAGTCTGAGTCAGAACTCGACGGGCCGGAAGAACTCTCGGACGGCTCCAGCTCGGACTCCATGGACTCCAACTCGGTATCGATCCCGGATGACTCCTCGTCTGAACCGACCTCCTCAGGTGCTGCCTCCAGCTCGAGGTCCTGCTCCAACGATTCTGGCTCATCCTCCGAATCCATTGGCTCCAGGTCTGGGTCCCCAACCTCCGGTTCCTCCTCCATCGGCTCTGGCTCATCCTTAGACGCACGGTCAGGGCTCGCCAAGTCCCCATCGGGACACTGAGGGTCAATATTCCCTGACTCGGTAAACGGGACCTCAAAAGATCGAAGGGGCCCGTAAGATCCCTGATACACCACCCTATGTACATGTGGGTCTGATCAAGCTGCTCTCCCGCATCCACCCAAACTGTAGTAAGGTATCTAACATAAAAATCCCCGTTCCCTGCGGGGTACACCGTCTCCTCCCGGTCTATCCGGTAAGGGATCCCAAAACGAAAAGGCACTGCAGACATCTTAAGGCCGGGGGTCTGAAAAGTTTGGTTTATACAATAGTGAGAATAAATCTCAGCGAGTAAGCCCCCTAAACCTAAGTTAGACTCGCATGCACCTCCTGACGAGCACCAAACAACACTCAATCTAGAATATAAAAGATTTAGGCCCTTAGGCCCAAATCCAATACTTACTTGGCCCTGCAAGTTAGGCACTTATAAATCACAATAGCAACACAGAACCCAGTCATGGCACATGCACACGTCACTTGGTCACAACGCATGTCATGCATATGCTCGTGCTCATACTCATGCTCATGCCTCATTAATGCACTTTCGCACGCTTGCACTCTTGCAATTTACCAAATTCACCGACCCGCGTTAAACGCATCAGGTCTATCACTTTGAGATCGATCTCCGGCCCGCGTAAAACGCATCAGGCTCACGACACAACCCGCGTAAAACGCATTAGGTTTGTCATCTTCCGGTAATCCGGGCATCGTCCCGCGTAACACGCCTCAGGACGGGTTCAATACCCCGCGTAAAACGCATCAAGGCTTTATGTGATCACACATTCACATACACCAGTTATTATCTGAACCCCGTGTAAAACGCATCAGGGCAATTAGGTGATCACATGCTCATGCCTTTCGTATGCACACGCATAATGTACATGATATGCCAATACTCAGTATGCACGCACAAGGCCACAATGTCCACACTTGGCATTTGGGAAATTCACACGGGGCACTCAATATCGATTGGCTATTTATTCAATTAACGCCACAACATGCTCAATTCACATTTCAATATGCCCAATAGACCGATTAGTCCCGATCAATCACAACACACAATTTGGCACCCAAATTCACGCAATTAAAACACCCAAACTACACGTGCCGATAGTCTATCAAGCACTTCATGAATTGGCCACACCTAGCACATCATAGGGCACTACACATTCACAATCAAGCCATACTTAATTCCGCCTCCTCACGGGTCGATCACAATTCCCTAAACAATTCACCCTAAAACCTCGATTAACCAATTATGGCCCGAATCAACCCGATACCAAATCAGCCATGAACAGCCCACCCTAGGCCACTAAATTCACTTTCAAATCACCACATTAAACCACAAGAATCATCATGAAAACAGCCACCATGCGGTCTACAAATTACATCCGCCAAATCCACAATTTCGCCCAAATCAAGGCGCCTCAGCTCAGCCACCACACAGCACATTATGAACCACTAAACCTCAATTAAATCATCACACTAAGCCACTAAATTAACTACAAAGTCAGCCCCTAACACCCTCCACAAGTTAACCCTTAAATTACCCTAATTAACCCCTAAAACTCATCTAGAAATGCACATTAGTCTAACTAGGGTTTAGGGTTATACTCACTTGGATTCCTAAGCTCCCAAACAAGGCTGAACAGGTGGCAAGGGCGGTTGAGCTGTTGCGGGGCAAGCGGCGGCGACGGGCGGCCTGCACGGCGGCGCGAGCAGCGGCGACTTGCGGACGGCGGCGGGGGCTGATCACACGGCTGGGAAGGAGAGAGAGATAGAGTGGGATAGTTGGATGGTGGTGGTGAGGCAAGGTTGGCGCAGACGGGCGGCCTAGGCGAGCAGCACCGGCGGCTGGCGGCGGCGGCGCTCCAGCGGCTTCTCGCGCGGCCGGGAGGAAGGGAGAGAGGGAACTCGCGGGAGAGGGAGAGAGAAGAGGGGATGGCCGGTGGTGATGGAGGAAATGAGGAGGAGAGAGAGAGACTAGAGTGTTTATCAAATTGAGCTTAGTGGGGTGGTTGACCAATCAACCTATAATGACCATCATGCCCTTCATCTAAAGGCTTGGATAAATCCCACTCAAAATATCTTGGGGTAATATGGTCCATCAATAATAGAGGCTAAATTAATCCAATTTAATCTCCCAAAATTCGGAACACTATAATTAGGCCTAGGGGCAAAACGGTAATTTTCCGGTCCCGGGTCAATTTTCCAATTTTTGACTCTACTAATCCCAAATATGAGTGGCCACATAAAAATGACATCGTCCTTGCAAAAATAGTCGCGCACGCCCACGAATTTCGACACCGAAGTCCTGACTCAATTCCACGATCGATTTGGATCAATTTGCAGTTTTAGCGTCTCTCGATAACGGGAGGCTGTTTAGGGGTTACGCGTATTGATCTAGGGTTACTCGAGTCATGACGGTCTCGATTTCCCAGAGAACACGAGAATTTATCACTAGTTTCAGGGGTCGCGATTGTTCGGATTAAGTTCGGGATCGTTAGACGTGCGTACTCTCGGTCGTGCGGAATCACTCACTATCCGATCGTACGTCGATGGTCAAACCAAATCCGTCACCCTCCTTGGATCGGCCCACGTCGGCACAAAATATTCCCTCGTTGTTTCTCGGAATCGGACTCAATTCACGGTCAAGTTCCTGGGTCCACGTACCATTTTTCCTAGTTAGCCATTCCCTATTGGTCAGTATCCCAAGAATGATCAGTTCTGGGCGAGACTTACTAAAATGAAATGAGAAATACATCAATTTTATTGATTATGAAAGTGGGTCGAATTCAGAACGTTACAATTCAAGGGAACAAAAAAAATTTCACATACCATGATTGTAGCTTAACTACACTTGACAACAAAAGCCAAATATAAGTAAACAACCAACCAAGTCAAGAGTACTAAGTGGATCAATCCAACTTAGCCTCTAGAGTTTTCACTTACCTTGAGAAATGACTTGAGCAAATCAAAGCTTTAGATGCCTTCAAAGCAAAATAATCAAGAACATAAATTAACAACTCCCAAGCTTTTTTAACAATAGAACTCATTTGATAAGATGAAGAGGAAACCCAAAAATTCACCCTGTAAATACTTGAAATATCAATTTGAAAGCTTTAGAAACACAAATGTGGGACTTTCGCCTTTGATTTGAAAGAGTGAGAAATGAAAAAGGGAAAGTGATATGGAACTCTCTCTCTCTTCTCACAAGAACGAGTTGAAACTCTCTTGCAGTGGCTTTTTATCAAGAGGGGATGTATTTGAATGACTTTCATGAGTTACAAAGGGATAAGATCTTTTAACCAAGGTTAAAAGCAATGATAACATTGGGTTGAAAACACTAGGTTGAGATTAAATGAGAGGTGGTCAAATTAGGAAATCACAAACGGCAAAATCATATGGTTTCTTCCAATGATGTGACTAAGAGGAATGAACTTAGAAGACCAAGACTTAAAGGTAATGATGACTTTTGAGTTAAAAGCCTTTTGTGTAAAGATAAATATAGGTGTTCCAATACCAAAGCTTCAAGTGGCCCAATGAGAGTGGCTAAGAGGAGATATTTCAAGAAAGGGCTTCTTGGCCAAGTAAAATGAGGAATCATTAAGGACATTAATTGGCTAAGGTTTTTATGAATGATGTAATGAATGAGGTAATGCATTATATCATTACTAAGCTATGTTCGATGTCTCAATTTAAAATCATGTGAGTTATTATTTGAGTGACAAATGACATGATTTTAGATAGAAAGATGAAGATATTTAATTGGAAAGAGAGAGAACATCATTGGCCAAGTAAAATGCAAAGGACACATTATTTGAGTTGTAATCATTCAAGCATTAATGATAAAGATGGAGAAGACCTTGACTTGGGTTTCTCATGAGTAATACATATTAGTTAACTAAGGTTAAAAGCCACGACTACATTAGGGTTAAAAACACTTGGTAGAGAATGAGAGAGATGTGTAAATTAAAAGATTACAAGTGGCATACTTTGAGTAGCTAAATAAAGATAATGATTAGAGATGACATAAGATCACCCAAGCGGATTCATGAATAAGAATCATTATTTGATTTGTAATCATGAAGCAAAAAAGGTTAGATCATGCATGATGTAATTCTATAGGTGAAACTTATGGTTAAAAATGAGGGATATGTGGCACAATGAATGAGAACTCTTGGCTTGTAAGCTTAAAGAGAATTAATGAGCTAAAGAGGTGTTCAAATAGAAAAATTACATGTGGTATAATCATGTGATTCCAAAGTAGATATTTGTTAAGCTATCAATGTATCTAGTAAATCAGTATGTAAACAATCATGAATTGATTTGTAATCATTGAAGCAAAAAAGGTGAGGTCACACATGATGTAATTCAATAGGTGAAACTTATGGTTGAAAATGAGGAAAATGTGGCATAATGAACGAGGACTCTTGGCTTGCAAGCTTAAAGAGCATTAATGAGCTAAAGAGGTGTTCAAATAGAAAAGTTACATGTGGTAGAATCATGTGGTTCCAAAGTAGATATTTGTTAAGCTATCAATATATCTAGTAAATCAATATGTAAACATAGAAATCAGTGTCATTTCCAAGCATTGATAAATTAGAAAAATATTTTGAACTCACTAAAAACATTAGTGAAAATAACGGATGTCAAGAAAATCTCAACTCAATATATTTTAAAACTTGAAAATCATCCAATATGAAACTTGGAGCATATCAATCCTTTCTAGAACTAATATGGCATCAATGAATTACCGTCACACTACACTATCAATGTACGCATCAACATTCTATCATATCAGACACCAGGCAATAACGATAATGGAAAATCATCCTGAATATTATTACAAAACGTGGAAAATTCTGGATATCATAGGCTGGCTTGGGAAAATAGTTACTGGGCGATGCGTCTTATGTGGTTGGCATCAAAAGAAAAGCCACCTTCGTGAAAGGCTCGACTAAGTGATGCAGCCGTTGAATTGGAATCGAAAGACGACCATCATGGAATGGACTCGACCAAGCGCTTCCTCATATGAGAGGGCTCTGCAGACTATGTGAAAAAAGGGAAGGAAAGAAAGAAGATGATGATGACAAACTATTCATAAATTTTGAGATTAAGACTGGTGTTGACACCTATTTTCATTTGCCCAAAATTAATTGTACAAAATTTAGGAGTTAATTTTCTTTAATTCCTAAAACAAAAAATATTTCTATTTAAATGCATTGCATATAGAAATTAGGCACATTTTGTATTAATAGGGTCTTTTAGAACTTAAAAAAAAAAATTTCGAGTTGGGCCGGGTCAGGGCCGGGTCGACCCGGCCCTTTTCTTTTTCCTTTTCTTTTCCCCGCACGGGCCTAGCCCTTTTCTTTTTCTTTTTTCCCCCTGCGCGGGCCCAGCCCGCCTTTTTTTCTTTTCTTTTTTCTTCCCTACGCGGCTTGGCCTGGCCCGGTCCAGCTTCCCTTCTCCTTCTCTTCCCCCCACCGCCTGTCGCTCTCCCCTGTTCTCCTCTGTTTCTGACGTCAACTAGAGAGCGGCCGAGCACGGCCGCGCCGTCCCCATCAGGACAGAGGATGGTCGACGAAGCATGCTAAGGGGACTGGCATTAATGGCCAGTCCCCTCCTTCCCCATTTCCGAGGCTCTCTCTCTCCTTCTTCCTTTGCCCTCCTCACAGAATCGGCCCCCCCTCTGCATCGGCCTAAATGGCCGCGAAAGTCACGGGCCAGGGTAGGCCGGTGCAGGCTATCGTCAGCAGACGTAATGGAGCAGGGGGGCATGTCGGTCGTCGGCTATAAATAGCCAGAGAGAGAGAGAGAGAGAGGCCCGGTCGGCCAATTCAGAGAGAGAAACAGAGAGAGAGAAAACAGAGAGAGAAAGAGTGCATACCGAGGTCTCACCGGAGCTAAAAGGAGAACTAGCAGCGGTCGTCGACGCCCTCAGACCAGTCGGAAGCCCCCCTGAAGCGTCGCCAATCGGTGAGCCCTCACGGCCGAGACCCCTCTATTTTCCCCTGTCAATGCGATGGGTCGGATCCGTTGACCCTGGTCGGTTTCGACCGACTGGATCCGCAACCCGACCCAGTTTTATTTATTTTATTTTATTTTTTTAAAAGTAATTAATTAAAAAAAATTAAAAATTTTTTTAAATTTTTTTTTCTTTTCTTCTTCCGTATTTTAAAAAAAGAAAAATTTCCAAAAATATTATTATTATTTTTAAAAAAAAATATATATTTTAATTATGTGATATATCTAAATGTTTTAATTTATTGCTGTACTATCATGCATGTTGTTGTTGATTCATAAATTGCCATGTTTAAATTAGACAAGTTTATAAGGTTATGCAGTAGTATTTTACATTTTTTTTTATTATCGTTGTGTTATTATTATTATGCATGTTTTTAATTAAAATACAATTGCATGAATTGTTGTATTTTGAATGTCATCTGACTTAGTTAGGGCTAGAACCTAAGGCTGCATATCTATTTTGACTGCTGATCGTTTATGATTATGCATTCGCTTGATCACCTCACATGTTAGGAGAAAGGTCCTCAAAACAATCCAAATTGCCTGACAAAAGTTTTCAAAAATGAACAGGGTAAGAAGGTACCGAAAGGGCATTAGTTATCCAACTAGTGTAATCAAGTCCCCGAACTCAGTTAATCTCTGGTTTGTAGGAATAGGGTGATCCTCCCATCACCCTATTTGGGTTTTTAATCGACTCACCCCATATCGATTAGTGGCGACTCCTTGATATAAACCACTTGCATGTTAAATACTTAAATCCTAAGTCGTGATATGGTATGTGCTTGGGAGAGCCCTAGTTAAGTCCCGAACCTAGACTTAGCGCGTACCAGGCGAGCCCCATTTTTTCGCCATGTTCGATAAAAAAGCAAGAGGTCGGTCGCGACAGACTGGCGACTCCGCTGGGGGCTTGTGTTTTTTTAAAGTGGACTTAAGATAAATTTTTTTATCCTATTCAAATAATTTTTGTTTGGCAGCAAGGACTCCAGGTATGATCCTGACATTAAGGTGTTATTTGTTCTTGCAGGTTCGAATTGATTGTTTATAAATTGTTGTGCATGCTCTAATGATTTAGCACTACACTATTGCACACACAACCACGCTGCCGGACCTGGGCCGCAATAGGGCATTTTAGGAATCGTAAAGAAATATCTTTAGCTGCTATTCGCGTGACTATAAGATATTCCTTCCGATTTGGCCGAGGTTAAAAGGACTTGACACCAACGCGAGACTGCGACGGTTAAACACCCTTTTAATTTTATTTTGCTGAGTCAGTCTAGATAGAAATCGAACCTCACTCCTCATGTACATGTAGTTGTGATTGCCATGGTTCAAGGAAAGGTATATATTCTATCCCTTCTCATTTTATTACGCAGCCTACTTGTTCATTTGATTTGTTACTGTTAGGCCACCCGTTGATTGCATTCTATATACGATGGGAAGAGCTGATGTCCAATTCGTCCCCACTCCTAAGTAAAAGCTTAAGGCATGGTGGTACCGACTCGATCAGAATGGCCAATAGTATGTCAGGGCAAGAAAAAGTTCACCATGCCTCTCTGTTCTACATTCTACATCATCAAATCCCGACGGATCTACAGCCAAAAATCCCGGATGTAACCAACACCCAATCGCCAAGCACAGATCGACCATCTCGAAAGGACTGTGGGGACGAAGGATATGCTTATTACGGAGTTTGTCCGTGAAAATAAGCGGCTCCGAGAGATTCTAGCTTCCCCATCGTTTATAGAATGAGCATCCGGGAAGGGCGTCCTTTTGTTAAAAGCCCATGTCTTTCATATTTCCTTGTATTTATGTTTAGGGGTTTTGGTTTTCTTCTTTAAAAGTGTTTATGGGTTGTACTAATGTTAATATAACTCGGACCGCTTTTTATTATATAAATAAAATGTTTTGTGCCTTAATGACACCACCGTGGCCTTTGGCCCAGCGGTATCCGGGGATTAGCAAAAACGGTCCGAGGAGACCAGGGTTCGAACCCCGGGGACGCCGCCTGTAATGTTGATATTAATAAAAACCTTTTTTCTCGTTTTTTTCTTTGCAAATAAAGAAAATATGTAATAATATTATGATTAGGTCATGAAATGATTCTTTATTAGGCATTATACTCATTCATTTCAACGTTTTCACCGGTAGTTACAAAAAAATGGCCGAAGAAAATGTCCGTCTCAATAACATGGAAGACGAGATGAAGCTGGTCCTCAACGCGATCCAAAATCTCACAAAGCAGGTGGAATCCATTTAGGGCAAGCTCACGCTCACGCCTGCAGTAATTGAGGTGGTGTTACCATCACCGTCTACTGGAAAAGACAAAGCCTCCGCCAGCGACAGCAAAATGCCCTCGCTAGAGGACGATCCGCTTCCCCTTGCCGTCAGGAAGCCCGAACTTGAATTTGTACCGATGACAGAACATGACAAATGCCTTGCAAAGGTCGAGGAGATGCTGAAACAGCTACAAGGCCCGCAACATGCTGTCCCACTTGACCTGTCTATATACAAACGGGTCAAAGTACCAGAAAAGTTCAAGATGCCAGAATTCGAGAAATATGACGGCACTTCATGTCCCAGACACCATTTGCACATGTATCATGTGCGGATAACTCAATATGTTGATAATGAACCCTTCAAGATTCAGACCTTTCAAGCAAGTTTGATGGGGCCAGCTTTGACATGGTATATGTCAAAGGATGTGGATGCTTTTAAGTCTTGGGATGATGCCGCTGATGCATTCCTCAAGCAGTATCAATTCAACCTCGACGTCACCTTTACTCGTGACGATCTGGAACGCACTGAAAAGAAGAAGAGTGAGTCCTTCAAAGAGTATGTCACCAGATGGAGAAACTTGGCCGCCCAAGTTACTCTAGAACTTACTGATCATGAACAAATGAAGTTTCTCATAAAGTCTCTTCCGTATGAATATAGACACCGCCTGGTTGGTACCACTGTTAAATCCCTTAATCGTCTTGTTCCTATGGGCGAACGAATCGAAATGGGATTGCGTGAGGGGTGGTTCACAGACCCCACTTCCACAAGCAAGAAACTCGGCATGAAGAAGGAGAAAGAACACCCCTGACAGATGTGGATGTTGCATACACCCAAACCGTTCGTCCTTCCCTAATGATTCAGATGAGCAGTGGACAGCAACCGGTCTCAGGCCGCCAACCGCCCCAAAGGCGAAATAATAAAAAGCAGTTCACGCCACTTCCTTGGCCTATGTCCCAGATCCTGCCTATTTTCCCGGAAAAGATGTTGCTTGCTAAAGAGCCAAAACGTGAAAATCCTGAGCGTTTCCCCAACTACAATCCCTCCAAGGCATGTGACTATCATTTGGGTGAAATGGGACATTCCGTCAATGACTATGTTGTCTTGAAAAATAAGATCCAGAAATTGTTGGATGTAAAGATGCTTTCATTCCGCAACACACCACCCAATCAAGCAGGAGGCGCGGATGTCGTCATTGAGTAAACTGAAGACTCAATTTTCCTCCGTTAGAATAGAGGCATATTTAATAGTTTGAATCCTCCTATGTGGGAGCTTTTCTTGCTTTCTAAAGTCTCAGTTGTTTTCTAAGATTCCCAGTTTTCTGAATTTTTAATTATGCTTGGAATTTTAGTATTGCAATTTCCATTCCAACAAATGTAATTCGCCTGAATTATTCAAAAGAATTACAAATATTTTGTTTTGAGGGCTTGAAGAAGTATCCCAAACCGACCCGTTGATGATATCCAGCCATGTAATGAAAAGTGTTCTGAGGCCCAGGCTTCCTCATGCTTCCTTGTCTCTAAGATTTTGAAAATAAAACAAACCTTTTTATCATTTTTCAAAAGGACCGAAAAAAAGAACGGTGGTGAAAAAGCATGCATGCTCATAGCCCTATTTGTCTTTCTAACTCGCTCACTTCGTGTCTCAGAGCATACTCCCTTTTGATTTATTATTACGAAGGGGACATTTGGAAATGACACAAACTGAAGAGCACATCAGACCCTGGTGATGATAACGAACTAACTAATCTGATAAGGGCAGTCTAAGCGAAGATCATCCAACCTTCAAAATGAAGTATGGGGCAAATTTCATTACTACCAGTGGAAGATATCAGTCTTAGAGAGTCAAAGGGTGACAAACTGAGAAGCCTGCTAGACGCCAACATGCTAGCAAGCCGGATAGAGCACCAATGTTAGGACCTCTCGAATGAAACACGACGAAGGAATGCTTAATTGGGAGAGTAGACTAGGGGGCATGCAATCCCCCAGTCCATAAAAAAAGGTGTATTTCGTTCCTAAAGTTCACACACTTTAGCATAAAAATAACACATTCTTTCCCCGGATATATAGGACAAATCTGAGTAAAGATCCTGTGCAAGCAGCTGGAAAGGACTTTGCATATGACAAGATAGAGCCAATCCTAATCCCACCAATCATGGAAGTCTCGACGTTAGTCATGCCCACATCAGTCAAAGACATTTAAAGTAGAAATTAGCTTTGCTGCGAAGATTCCCATGCAAACAATTGCACATGCCCTGTGCAGTCAGGAATTAGAGCATTTACGAGAAACTCCTCAACATACCGGGACCGTATTGACACAGCATGCACTGTCAATAGAACCATCTATTTGGAAGCACCCCTAATTATAGAGGATTTCATTCGAGCTTTGAGACCAACCATGATAGGAGAAAAGACTCTGCTATGCTTTGAAGGCAAAATGAAAGAAGGGTAATTTGTATCGTTCTCAATTTACCCTCAATCATCTCATTTCTAACATAAGCTCATGTTTTTGTCAGAAGGGAGTTATCAACATCCGAAAAAACTCAAGGAGTTGTCAATTTATTCTCAAATGAAGAGAATCACGAAGGGTAATGTTGTATCGTTCCCAATTCCTGTCCCTTAAAGAGCCGTTCATTAACACGGTCTTTTTTATTACCTTGCAGGTTTGCTCTACTATTACAGTATAAGTAAGTATCTCTTTCCCTAAAAAATTTTCTCATAAGAGTACAAAGAAATATAGAAAGATGAAACATGTTAAAGCAAATGAATACTTAACCTTCCTCCAAATGCATCGCATGTCTTTTGGGAAAGAATTTTGCATAGTAATTGTACCTGTTTAATTCACCAATTCCCCATGAAAACTTTGACAATTCGACGAATGGTGTCGAACTGCTATGATGTATTGAACGAGATGTGTCAGGATGATGAGAGGCAATCCTTAGTCTATACACATTCTCACGTACCAAACCCTTGCAAGATGAGTGAAAAAGTTTCATTTCTTCAAGGTAAAAGGGATTTTTCACATAAGGTATGGTAGCCAAAATGACGAGAGACAGTTCATTCCTTTGCCCCATACACTACTCATGATCCCTTACTTGACCATTTTTGAGCCCATACACTCGGAGATTCCTTTTAAATTATCCCTGTCAAGAATCACCCCACATTGGGGCAGCTTGAGGTAAATCGACATCATAGGGAGGATTCAAATTCAGAGGGAGCAAGAAGAGCATCCCTCCCTTTCGATCACCGCCCCCGTGGCTTCGGCCTCGTCGTTTTCACGGATCCGGTGGTCCTCGACAGGGTCCTCCAAGATAAGCACACCATCGACGGCAAGACGGTCGAGGCTAAGAAGGTTTTGTCAAGAGAGGAGCAGCAAACTAAAGCCTGTCCAAAATGCCAACATATCATTGATAACAGTGATGTTTTCACCTAGAAACCGAGCAAGACAAGAAGGATGAGGAGTTTGTAATATCTAAAATTTTCTATGATCATCAGTCGCAACAGCTCGTACAAGGTGAAAAAGATGAATATAAATTTTCTTGCTCTCACTTGCATTAATCTTTGAGTGTTATTATTGCAGATGAACTCTCACGATAATTTAAGTGCCCTAGGGTGACGAAGAGCAGTTCTTCTTCTCTTCTATATACTTATATCCCTTGCTAGCCCAATTGAGCCGGCAATTTCATTTCATACGAACCCAGTTGGTGATCATCCCCCACACCGGGGCAAGGCAAAAGTCACCACAGTTTGAGCATCATGGTCCAAAGTACCGAATAAAGATGAAGACTCCAAGAGCCTAATAATATCGTTCTGTTCAAACTTGTTTAGGCTAGTCCTGACAACACCAAAAGAGCAGCAAAAAAAAATGTTGAAAACTATGGGCATAAAAAGTGGTGCGCCTGGTAAAAGCAAGACCAATGCCCATGAATAAAAAAAACAAAGAAAAAGAAAAGGAGAAGAAGAAAAACGATGAAAAAGACGAAGAGAAAAGAGTCCCTAATTTGTGGGTAACTTCTATGAAAAACAATGAAGTTTTAGCTGAGGAGATCTTTGAGCGTGATGAAGGCGCTCTCAAATATCTCAAAGACAGTAAGCAGTGTAGAATAGACGACCCGAAAGGGTTTAAACTTGAGTTCTTCTTTGATACAAATCCCTACTTTAAGAACTCTGTCTTGACAAAGATCTACTACATGATAGATGAAGACGAACCTATTCTTGAGAAAGCAATTGGGACAGAGATCGAATGATATCCAGGAAGATGCTTGACGCAGAAGCTCCTCAAGAAAAAAGCTGTCCAAGAAGCCAAAGCACGGGATTACCCAGGGAGTTTTCCAAAAGGATCCTGACAGTGGAGAAAAGACTAGTGACAATGCCAAGATGATCACCAATTCTCACCCTCACACACATGTTTGAGCCCAACAATCATTTCGTTCCTCAACTTGTAAACCAAGCCCACGTTACATCCCTCATGAAGTCTCTTCTGACTAGGACACTTGAATTAACGTAGAATTTCAAATGTTTATAAACAATGCTCGAGGAAGTGCGAGCAAGACTACTTCTATCTCGTTTTGCAGGGTTCTTGACTTGTAAACCTTGAGATGATTGCAGAATATTTTCTTTCATGGCCTTGACAAGGACAATCTCCTTTGTTAAGCCATTGACCAAGCCAGCATTACGACCTTGAAGAAGACCTCTCAGATTGGCAGCATCGTATCGCTTGCAAGAAAACTCAGACCCTTATTGATGTGATAACGATCAGATTGAGTGTTTTCGATATTCCCGCCTTAATGGTCGGGACAAACAACCCTTTTCAATGAGAGTGAGTGGAAAGTCCTTTCTGACTGAAGGTCCCTCGTTCAGCATCTCGAGAAGTCCACCCTGTGAGCGAAAATTGTCTTGATTGATAATTACCCTCGGTGGATATTTGGTGATGTAAACATGGCAAAATCATCATACATGAACTTTCAAATACACATTTTGGAATAGCCCAGCTTGTCTATCCTTGATGAATGCATGCATGTTTGCGCTAATCGTCTTTGACAGCTCAGAGTTTTAATCCCTAGTAATAGGACACGAAAATTCGAGCGTTGGAGAAGCCTTCATTATCATCCCAAGAGAGATGCCCCGAAAAGGTCGGGTATTCAGCAGATGATGCATCAAAACTCCGGGTGCTCATTATTTGAGTCTTTTCAAAACCTGCTGGCGAGGACCCACCAGGCAAACCACCAAATCTTCGGGCAAGGACCCCCAGGTGCTCATTGTTTGAGTATTTTCAATATCTGCTGGCAAGGACCCACCAGGTAAACCAACAAATCCTCGGGTGAGGACCCCCAGACCTACTGGCGAGGACCCACCAGGCAAACCAATAAATCCTCAGGCGAGGACCCCCAGGTGCTCATTATTTGAGTCTTTCCAAGACCTGCTGGTGATGACCCACAAGGCAAACCAACAAATCTTCGGGCGAGGACCCCTAGGTGCTCATTGTTTGAGTATTTTCAATACCTGCTGGTGAGGACCCACCAGGCAAACCAACAAATCCTCGGGCGAGGATCCCCAGACCTGCTGGCGAGGACCCACCAGGCAAACCATCAAATCCTCGGGCGAGGACCCCCAGGTACTTTGTCAAAGCAAAATCCAGTTAAGGCGACCGAAGAAAGGTTTGGGTCCTAGACAAACGAAATCCAGTCAAGGCGACCAGAGATAGGTTCGGGTCCTAAACAAGCGATTTCCCCAGTCAAGGCGACCGAAGAAAGGTTCGGGTCCTAGACAAAAGCAATCCCCATCAAGGTGACCGAAGATAGGTTCGGGTCCTAGACAAATCATTTCCCCCGTCAAGGCGACCGAAGACAGGTTCGGGTCCTCGACACACAATATCAACTATCTGGAATTACTCTACCCTTCGGCAAGGTAAGTAGCCCTAAGTATGTTTTTATTTACTTTAGCATGCATCATCTTATCGCATCATAAAAATGGGACTCACGGTCTCGCAAAAAATAACATTCATTGAGCATGCATGGGCCAAATTTAGGTGTCATTTTATCTTTGAATGTAACCTCTACGAGCTCAACTTTTGCGAGCTCACCTTCAAAGAGGGGCAGCTATTGACACCTATTTTAATTTGCCCAAAATTTAGAAGTTTTTTTTTTTTTGGTAACCCGGGAACCCCCCGCACGGCCGACAGCCGAGGAGGTAAACCCGGGGTGACGCTAGCGCAGGACCCACCACCACGACGTCACGCTTAAGAATCCCTAACGCCAGCGCTGGGATTCGAACTCCTACCCTTCGTGGGGGGAGGGGAGCCAGAAGCCAGCGCAGCCGCTGAGGGCGGTGGTCACAAAATTTAGAAGTTAATTTTCTTTAATTCCTAAAAAAAAATATTTCTATTTAAATGCATTACATATAGAAATTAGGCACATTTTGTATTAATAGGGTCTATTAGAACTTAAAAAAAAAATTTCGAGTTGGGCCGGGTCGGGGCCCGGTCGACCCGGCCCTTTTCCTTTTTCTTTTCTTTTCCGGGCACGGGCCCGACCCTTTTTTGTTTCTTTTTTCCCCCTGCGAGGGCCGAGCCCGCCTTTCTTTCTTTTCTTTTTTCTTCCCTGTGCGGTTGGGCCTGGCCGGCCCAGCTCCCCTTCTCCTTCTCTTCCCCCACCGCCTGTCGCTCTCCCCTGTTCTCCTCTGTTTCTGACGTCAACTCGACGAGCGGCCGAGCGTGGCCGCGCCGTCCCCATCAGTACAGAGGATGGTCGACGAAGCACGCCAAAGGGACTGGCATTGATGGCCAGTCCCCTCCTTCCCCATTTCCCGGGCTCTCTCTCTCCTTCTTCATCTACCCCTCCTCACAGAATCGGCCCCCCCTCTGCACCGGCCTAAATGGCTGCGAAAGTCGCGGGCCAGGGTAGGCCGGTGCAAGCTATCGTCAGTAGACGTAATGGAGCAGGGGGGCACGCCGGTCGTCGGCTATAAATAGCCAGAGAGAGAGAGAGGCCCGGTCGGCCAATTCAGAGAGAGAAACAGAGAGAACAGAGAGAGAAAGAGTGCATACCGAGGTCTCGCCGGAGCTAAAAGGAGAACCAGCAGCGGTCGTCGATGTCCCCAGACCAGTCGGAAGCGCCCCTGAAGCGTCGCCAACCGGCGAGCCCTCACGGCCGAGACCCCTCCTGTTTTCCCCTGTTTTTTGGCTCGGTTTGGCTGGGACTAGCGCCGGCCGTTTTGCGCGAATCCTGGCCCATACCGTCGTCGGTCCCGGCCCCTACTCGTTGTCGAAGGAGAACCACAGTCGCCGGAGCCGATCACGTCGCCGGAAGAGGTCGAAGTCCCTCGTTTTTTGCTGTGCTCCCCATCTGCTCCATGAAATGCCTCAAAGAGGTCAGTTTGTTTTTGGCCGCCGGCCGATGAGCAAGCAGTCGGACGGTGGACCCAGTCGCCAGAGAAGGTAGGTGAGGTTCGTGGGTTGAAGACCCAGGCCATGGGTGGCCTGGGTCGTCCAGCGAAATCCAGCGATCTCGCCGGCTGAAGCTCCCGCGTGCTCAGACACGTGGGAGCCGATCCTGAACCAATTTGCAGACCGGTTGGACCGGTCTGCAAGCTGAATAGGGCTGGTTCGACCCGGTTGAACCGGCCCTATTTTGTCTTTATTACCAGACCAGGCCCGATCTGGTCAATGACCCGGGTTGACCCCTGACCCGGGTCGAATCTGGAGATCCGACCTGGGTCAACGCGATAGGTCGGATCCGTTGACCCGGGTCGGTTCCGACCGACCGGATCCGCATCCCGACCCGGTTTCATTTTATTTTATTTTTTAAAAAATTAATTAATTAAAAAAATTTTAAAAATTTTAAATTTTTTTTTCTTTTCTTCTTCCGTATTTTCTTTTAAAAAAAATTTCAAAAAAATTATTTTTGTAAAAATATATATAATTTTTTTTAATTATGTGATATATCTAAATGTTTTAATTTATTGTTGTATTATCATGCATGTTGTTATAATTTCATAAATTGTCATGTTTAAATTAGACAAGTTTATAGGGTTATGCAGTAGTATTTTACATGTTTTTTTTTATTATCGTTGTGTTATTATTATTATGCATGTTTTTAATTAAAATACAATTGTATGAACTGTTGTGTTTTGAATGTCATCTGACTTAGTTAGGGCTAGAACCTAAGGCTGCATATCTATTTTGACTGCTGATCGTTTATGATTATGCACTCGCTTGATCACCTCACATGTTAGGAGAAAGGTCCAAAAATCAATCCAAATTGCCTGACATAATTTTCAAAAATGAACAGGGTAAGAAGGCACCGAAAGGGCATTAGTTATCCAACTAGTGTAACCAAGTCCCCGAACTCAGTTAATCTCTAGTTCGTAGGAATAGGGTGATCCTCCCATCACCCTATTTGGGTTTCTAATCGACTCACCCCAAATCGATTAGTGGCGACTCCTTGATATAAACCACTTGCATGTTAAATACTTAAACCTTAAGTCGCGATATGGTATGGGCTTGGGAGAGCCCAAGTTAAGTCCCGAACCTAGACTTAGCGCATACCAGGCGAGTCCCCTTTTTTCGCCATGTTCGATAAAAAAGCGAGAGGTCGGTCGCGACAACTGGCATTGCTATAGGGATAAAAACTTATCCTGGAAAATTGTTCAGACCTAAGTTGCATCAAGAGTATCACAATCTTCTTTTGTCTAGAGGAGTTATGAATCACCGAATTGTGGATTTCTCATTCCTCGACTCAGTTGGAATCTCGGTGAGAAAACATCTTGCAAAACTTGGAATGGAAGTATTCTGTCAGCAATCCTCTCTTGTTTATCTCGAATTGACTGCATATTTTTATTCCAACATATCCTTTCTATCTCCAGACTAGATAAGCTTTACTGTTTATGAAGAGAAGTATGATCTGGATATATCTACTATGGCTGAAATTATCAGTGTGCAATCCTGGAAGTTTGTCCCCACAAATGTCACCCCAGAGGAAGCCTATAGGGTAATTTCTGGAAATCTAGATTTTGCTCGCGGATCCAAGACTCACATTTCTTACTCCAGTCTGACAAAGAAGAATATGATTTTACACAAGATCATCATCAGCTGCCTGAGACCCAAGGCATCCTCTAGGACAAACTTATCCAAGTTTGAAGCAAAAAAAATATGGGCTATCATAAAAGAGGTTCCATTCTCTTTACCTCATATCATTATTCTCCATATGTATAGATTTGTGCTTAAGAACAAAGGGCAACTTCCATATGGTGCTCTAATCACCAGGATTTTTAATTTTCTTAACATTGAAATTCCTGTTGAATTCACAAAGATATGTCTTCCTGAAATGTCTGTGGGTAAAAAGATGATATTCAAAATGCGATTTAATCAGCTTGATGTGAGTACCAAAGAACAAAACCTAGAAAAGTCTGAAATGATGAAGAAAGGTCAGACTTCAGAAAAGTCTGAACAAAAGAAAAAAGGCAAGCCTATTGTTAAAAAATCTGCCCAAGTCTCTAGGAAGAAAAGAAAAATAGAGACTATTCTGAGCGACGAAGAGGATGAGGAAGAAAATTAGAATGCAGAGGCATCGGAAACTGTCCAGATCAATGTTGACAAGATAGTGGAAAACCAAATAGAACAAGAACATGTCAAAAGGAAGGAAACATATATAAGTGAAGCTCTTGCTCATACTCAAGAAAGCAGATCTCCACTAGCTGCAGATATTGAAGACTTTGAGGAGATTCCAGAAACAGCTTCTATGGGTGCTGATATTAAGGGGGAGCTTAAGAAAGACAAATGAATCCAAATTGAATAGCCAGACCTTGAAGAATTTCAAGGTCAGACCTCCCATGACGAGACCATTCTTTCTTTGTTGCTCGAAATTAAAGAAAAACAATTTGCATTGGGAGAAGATATGCAGAATTTCAAGACGATTGTTGAAGAAAGAATTCAAAATGTCCATCTTCAAGCAGAACAAAATATGACAACAATGGAGAAAGCTATTGGTCAATGCATGTCAAAGGTTGAGAATGCTGGTCAAAATTTGGAGAACTTTCAACTCGTTTGAGCCCCTTTCAAGCCATAATTTTTCAAAATCCATTTCTCATGTTAACATTTTTGGACTAAGTGTTTTATTTTAAAATTCTGGTTTGATTGAATTGTTATTCTGGATGTTATGTTACTATGATTATCCATTTGTGTTGTTGACAAAAATTCTGCTCATTTTTGAATTAATATAGGATAATATTTATTTGTCATGGGCCATTGTGTAAAGTCCTTGTGCTTATTGTCTCTTTCATCTCATTTGTCTAGGTGACTTTTGCCACATTACAGATCGCCAACGTTCACCAATCTGAACTTGCTAAAGAACAAGAATGGCCAATTAAAATGAGCAGGCTCTTGTTGCCATCCTAGAGATCGAGATAAAGCAAGTATTGGGCATGCTTGAGGCTCTTTCCAAGCAAATTGCTTCATTGAATACAAACATTTCCACCCTCTCTGTACATGCTCAACCGAGCATAGAGATTGTGCTGCCATATGACTCTCCTGATGTCGAGACAAAGGATAAAAGGAAGAGCGTTGTCATTGGCACTTCGACTGGGCATGGCGTGACCTTGACTGATAAGGCCCCTCCAACCGTAACCAATGGGATTGAGGCATCTTCTGAACCACCAAAGACTCAAAGAGGGTAAGTGTCTTGCTAAGCTTGAGGAGAAGTTTCGACAAATGCAAGGTCTTGAAGATCAACTCCCATGAGGTCTTGATCACATAGTTAAGGTCCAAGTCCCCAAGAAATTTAAGGTGCCTCACTTTAATAAATATGGTGGACTTTCCTGTCCTAAGGTCCATTTGCAGTAATGCTTGAAGAAGGTGACTCCGTATGCTAACAACGTGCCACTCATGATTCACCTTTTCAAGAGAGCTTGACCAGGCCCGCCTTGCAATGGTTTGCCACGAAGAAAATCGATTTGCTCAAGGCATGGGAGGACCTATATGACGCATTTCTTTGTCACTATAAGTTCAACATGGATGTGGCACCATCATGTGAAGATTTAATCCGCACCAAGAAGAAGAAGACCGAAACTTTCAAGGCCTGTGCCATGAAGTGGAGGGCCTTAGCTATGCAAAACTCCAAAATTGATAGAGAAGGAGATGCTAGATATGTTCTTGGAAACCTTGCCGTTCGAATTCTGCAACCGTATGCTAGGGTCCGGATCAATTCTTTAGCTGAGCTGATTCCCGTGGGAGAACGCATTGAGATCGCTTTATGTGACAGTTAGGCTACAGAGCATACTCCCTCCACTAAGAGATTCATCCCGAAGAAAGATAAAGAGCTTGCACCTGCACCTGAAGTGAACATGACCTACTCTCAATCAGGTTGTGATACCCCTAAACATGCCACTACAATTTAGATTTCTAGTAGTCAACAAGGTGGAAGACGCCAGTTCTCCGGTCAACAAAGAGGTTCTGGAAGACATCAATTCACACCTTTACCCAGACCTCTGTCTAAGGTTTTGTTGGTACTCCAAAAGAAGGGGCTACTTTCTAATTAGCCAAAACATCCAAACCCTGAATGTTTTTCCTAATTATGACCTCTTTGAGAAATGTTACTATCACATGGGGAAGTTGGCCATTCCACCAATGATTGCTTCATCTTGAAGCATAAAGTTCAAGACCTCCTTGACATGAAGGCATTCTCTTTCCGCGGAGCACAACCGGATGTCCAGTAGAACCCTCTACCCAACCATGTCGGGAGCGCAGATATTGTCATTGAGTAGAGAAGTTCCAATTTTTATACTCCTTAGAGAAGGGATCTTTTATTGCTTTCTAGGATTTCAAGTATTTTTAGGATTTCCCACTTTCTAGGATTTCAATTCTTGCTAATGTTTTGATTCTTAGGGCTTGATTGTTTGCATTTCTCATTCCAATAATGTAATTCATTTGATTCTATTAAATGAAATTACAAGTTTGTTTCCATTTTGAGGGCATGTTGAAGAATACCAAACTAGCCTTCTAATGAAATCCTACCACTAAAATGAAAACACAAGGCAAGGAAATATTCTGAACATGTTCCCTCCAAAATCTCTTCGAAAATAAAAGAATTTCCAAGCATGCATTAAATTAACCCTGTTTATTTTTCTGATCTTTTCACTTCATGTTTCAGACGTAACTCTTTGGCTTGTTGCGACATGAAAACATGGACTCATCGGATCGACTGATATTTAACAAAGTTGGGAATACACCTTCAAAGGAAAATAAAATAGGGCAAATTTTGAGATATTAATCCCGAAGAGCCAAAAGAAGCGTTCAACACTTCTCAATTCTTGCTTGATGACAAATTGGGGGCTTGACAGACTCTGATAGAGTGATCAGGGATAGTACCTTGATAGACTATGATAAATTTCCCGAGTCCCAGCTTGCATTTGCTTTTGTATTGCATAGTGACCTATTCATGCACATTCTCTTTTGCAAGGGCAAAAGCAAAAGCAAAGAGTCCATCAAATCAAGGATCATATTTCCAATTTCGATTAATTGTTCATGTGTCCTTTCCCCTTGAAGAGGGGCAATCCATGGACATCCATTTTTGAGATAGTCCCTCTGTTTATGATATTCTTGAGATCTAACACATCTTATAAGGACATTTTTCTTAAATGAAAAATGAATACTTCTCATGCTTTGATGAAATTTTTGTGTACAATAAATGGTTTGTTATGATATTACAAACTTTCTCTTGCTTAAAGTCGATAAGCTCAAAATGCTCACATCTTTTGAAAAGATATTCTACATGATAATCTTACCTGTTTAATTTACTAATTCCACTAGGGATTGCCAAGATAGACCAATTCAATGATTGATATGTAATGATTGAAAATGCTGAATGAGATGTGTCAGGATGATGAAAGGCAAGCCCTGTCCTGTACACAATCCCCTATTTATACTCTGTGAGATGACTAAAAAATTCCATGTCCATAAGGTAACGGGTTTTCTCGCGAAGTGTATGACAACTGAAATGATGAGGGGCATTTCATTTCTCTATCCTAAATAGTGCGGGTAATCTATTGTTTAAAAATGATTGAAAGAAGTTCTTTCATATTAACCTTGTCAAGAACTAGCCCACACCGGGGAAAAATAGAGTTAATGGTGACATTACAAGGTGAGAAAATGGATAGAACTTTCTTGCTCTCACTTGCATCAATCTTAGAGTGTCTTATTTCAGATTAACTCAAACAAGAATTTAAGTGCCATAAAGTAATGAATAGCATTTCTTTCTCTATCATACATACTTCTATCCTTTGCATAGCCCAATTGACCCTGCAAATTCATTTTTAAAATCCAGTTGGTGATCATCCCCCACATTGGGGGCAAGGTAGTAGAGTTGCCATATTTTAGACAATAGGGTCCGGAGCATTAACTAAAGATGAAGACCCTGTTAGATGTATGCCCTAAAGTCATCATATAATAGTTACATGTTAGGGATTTAAGTTGTATTTTCAATTTCATTATTTATTTAATGGCAATGACGTATTCATTCATTTGTCCAATTATTTAAATATATGAATGGTTTCATAAGATCAGTTGTGACTGGACCTATTCTTGAGATGTTAAGAATATGTGTGATAGGTTCATAGTTAAACTGAATCTTTAAATTGTTCCCGGTCGATGGTTCATTGAGTGGATATCAATAATCCTGTTGAGACCAGTGTTCTTAGCTTCATCGTTAAGTATTAGATATTTAAGGGAATGACGAGTCACGAGTCATTGGGTATTGTGATGTCCGAGTTAGAACACAGGTGCTTGTACCAGATAAGTTCACTGAACGTGACACGCATATAACGATTAGCAACATGGAAGCTTTTAGCGTGATCAATGCCTTATCGTTCATGCTCTGGTCTTGTGTAAATAATCCTTAGACCTAAGGCACAGTGTTGACTCGTGTGTTGGATTGCTATAGTTCACAGGTGCGCATATTGCAGGTTCGTTGATCCTTCTCTGTACTTGATGGCCATAGTTCGTTCACATACGAAGTTACACGTGTGCGCAAAATGGAATCTGTCTTCTTGTTATACGCAAACTACAATAATGATGTTCTATGCAATCTAATCTTGACACTGCATGAAAATCGTCGGCTGGGGTTGTAATCGAGAATGAACTGTTCATGTCTCATATAAAATGCATGTCTTTGTGCATATGATCAAATTGGTGACTTAACAAATATTCCATGGTCTTTGTTCGATCGGGACATAGTAAGGTAGAGGGATTGAATTACATTGTAACCAAAGCTGACAGGTTCATTATGTTCTTAAACCATTCTTACTGTCTGGGTAGCCATGACATATTGCTAGATGTCAATCATGACTTGTAAGACCTAGAGATTGATCGGGACAATCAATTCTCTTGGGAGTACTAATGTGTTAGTACAAGTCTTACTACCAGCTCAGTGATGAACCTAGGGATGTCACACACCATAACCAATTTAGGATGACGTTGTACGGAAGAGACGATATTACAAATATGTTTGCAATCGAATTGAGTCGGACTAAAATTAAATTAAATGGGATTTAATTTAGTTCAATTTTGTCATGGGCATGTGTGCATATGATGCTCACAAAAATACACATATGCTGATCATGCACTTCTATGTTTGTATATATATATATAAATTTAAAAGTGCACACGGACATCAATAGTTGCTGTCTGTGTCCGTTTTAATTTTATTAAAAAAAGGGGGGCACACGGTCAACAAACGGTTGTTGATTGTGTGCATCATGATCAGCAACCGTTGCTGATCGTGTGCACATGTGCATACATGCACGATCTGCAACGGCTACTGATCGTGTGCACATGCACGATCAACAACCGTTGCTGATCGCCATATTAAAAAAGCGCGATCAGCAACAGTTGCATGATGATGAAATTGTGCGTATGCAATTATCATGTGTTCGTGAGAGTTAAGAAAATACGTTTTCTCTCTTCTGACTCTGTGACTGAAATATTGAGAGAGTGCGGAGAATTGTCGCCACAAGATTGCTAGCACAATTATATTGGTGATTACCCGCAAGTTCTTCCTTCTGTTCGTCGTGCAATTGGTGGTGTGTCTGAACTAGAGGTTCGACGCTTGTGGGGCTCGAATTGAAGAACATCCGAACCGAAATCGTTTTAGGCACGCTACGAAAGGTAATCCGTTTAACCCCCTATGGTTTTCCGATTTTTGATTGAAACGCACGAACAACGCCTTTGGAGATACATGTATGGTTATATCTTTCCGCTGCGTTTATATTTAATTTAACTATGCATGTTCCGTAGAAAACCAACAGTGGTATCAGAGCCAATCCTTAGGCGTTCTCGTGCGTTTAATTGATTTTAGTTCACATATATTTTTGCGATCCAGTGGCCAATTTATGTTTGTTGAGAGAATTGCTTGCTCTTAAGTGGCTTATAGAAGTTGATTAATTTATATGATAAGTTTGATCAACTGAGCAAAAATTGGAACTAAATCAATTTTGAATAAAAAATCCGCACCTTGCTTTCTTTTGCTTTTGTCTTCTACAAAATGATTCACAACTATGAATCTAGAGGTGACAACGCTATCGTCACTTGGAATCATGCACGTGAAATTTGTTTAACCAGCTTTGATTTCTTGACGTGGCTTACGTTGCTCGGTCATGTGATTCAGTGCAGAATTTTATTTGTGCCTTCCAAAGCTTTGAATTTAGAATTTATGGCTCGCGAGGAAGGGTGGTAATCATGGAAAAACCCTTAATCAATATGATTGATGTATGGATGAATGTATCATATTCATAGGTATTTTTGGGGTTGTAATTATTAAATGGAGGCTGCGTCCTTCTTTTATTTTTTCATGTAATTTATTTTTAGTATAGTTTAGTATTATCAATTGTTGATGTAAACATTACATGAGGAGGAGCCATTAAGCCAGAGAGCTCTATGGGCCCGGTCCGTGAAGAGTTCAAGGATCCAAGAAGAAGTGAAGAGCATGTCTCTATTATTAAAACATTAAAATGGCTAAATGGGGCTCATTGGCTCGAGACCCATTGAGCCATGATTCCATGATCACCACGTATGATAGATTTTTATGCATTTGATATCTATTTATTAAGTTGTTATGCATGTTAAATTGGTTAATGTGTAAAGTGAGACCATTAACAACGACCCAAACCTCCTTATTAATTATATTAAGTCGAAATGGGTTTCGGACTCGTGGCCTTCCATTGTCGTGGTTTGGTCATTAATTATAGTGGTTGATTGACCGGCTATGGACACATAGGGGTCAATTGCCATTTATAATATTGGATCACTCCATTATGCATATGATGTTGTGGGGTTGAAGCCGAACGATTTCCAATAACTGTCAGGTGAGGGGATCGTTTGTGTTTTCAATACTTGCATGAGATAATGGGCTAGACTTAACTATGATCATGATGTCAATAACTATCAGGTGAGACTTTCATGGTCTAGAGGCCGAAGTTATGATTGGGAATCACATATGATACGTTGAACAAGTTGGTTTACTCACTAAGTTCATAGAACACCAATAACTGTCAAGTGAGGCAGGCTATGGGCTAGTGGGACTCCAATACCCACTAGTAATCTTTACCCAACAAAGATTACCGTTTTCCCATTTTAAGGAGTATGGGATTCGAAAAATTTAGTGGGAGGCACTATTTCATTTAAAGGCCAAAATGAAATGGTTATTTTGAAAGACAACGGCTAACAATTTATTTTCTGCACAGATATATTATTACTCTGAAAATGGTGACCACAAACTCACTCGCTTCTATACTTGACAAGAATTGTTTGACTGGACCCAATTTCACTGACTGGGTGAGGAATTTGAGAATTGTTCTCAATTCGGAGAAAATCGAGTATGTGCTTGATCAAAAGATACCAGACACCTTTCCTGAAGGTGGGACCCAAGAGGAGTGCGTCACTTATGATAAGTGGCGTGATGATGACTTAAAAGTTAGGTCATACATGCTTGCTTCAATGAACAATGAATTGCAGAAGAAGTATGAAACTATGGAAGATGCTAGGTCGATCATCTTGCACTTAAAAGAATATTTTGATGAGAATGGTCGAACCTCTAGATATGAGATATCTAAGGCATTGTACCGTATGAGAATGGCTGAAGGATCATCGGTTAGTGATCATGCTTTGAAAATGATCTGGCACATAGAAGAGTTGGCTAGACTTAATCTTGTTATGGATAATGAGTTAGCTGTGGATTTGATTCTCCAATCTTTGCTCGATTCCTTATCTGGCTTTGTCCAAAACTTCCACATGCATAAGATGGAGAAAACTCTTGCTGAGTTACATAGCATGCTGGTAATTTATGAGAAGGAAATGCACAACACGAGGCCTAATGTGGTAGCTATAGCTAAGGCTTCTTCTTCAAAGAGTAAGACTGTTTTGAAGAAAAAGAAATGGAAGAGGCCTATGAAACATGCTGTGCAATTAAAGCCCAAGGTTAAAAAAGGGAATTGTCACTACTGTGGTGTCAAAGGGCACTGGAGGAGGAACTGCAGGAAGTACCTTGCGAGCTTGATGGTCAAGCCTAATGACCAACCTTGCAAAGGTATGGTGTCTATGCTTATTGAAACTAATCTTATAGTTAGTGCTGAATCCTACTTATAGGTTCTAGATTCTGCTACAACCTCACATATTTGTATGTCTTTGTAGAACTTGGAAATAAGCAGAATGCTGGGGCGAAATGAAATTGTCCTAACATTTGCAAATGGAGCAAGAGTTGCTGTGTTAGCTGTAGGGATTTTTCATTTATGTTTGCCTTCTGGACATGTATTGGTATTGAAAAATTGCTTGCATTATGAGAATGCTGTTAGGAATATCATCTCTATACCTCGTTTGAGTAAAGAGAATTATGAATTTTCTTTTACTGATGATGTATGTTCTATTTATCATAATGGGAGATGTGTTGGTTTTGGTTTATTAATCAATAATCTTTATACCATTACAATGTCCGGTAATGCGATTACCAATGCCAATAAGCAATACAATAATGATATAAATGCAATAACTAATAAACGCCCTAGAGATAGTCCAAACCCAAAGTATGTTTGGTATCTTCGATTAGGTCATATTGGAGAAGATAGAATCAACAAGTTGAGTAATGATGGGTACATTGATCCATCAATGTTTGAGCCATACTCGGCTTGTGAGGCATGTCTTCTAGGAAAAATGACCAAAGCGCCCTTTGTGGGACATAGTGCGCAAGCTGCTGACATACTGGGATTGATACATACAGATGTATGTGGACCAATAAATGAAAATGCTAGAGGTGGTTATTCTTACTTCATTACATTCACCGATGATCAGTCACGATATGGTTATTTGTACTTAATGAAGTATAAATTCGAATCTTTTGAAAAGTTCAAGGAATTCAGGGCTGAAGTTGAAAAACAAACAGGAAAATGTATTAAGGCTCTTCGATCTGATCGAGGAGGTGAATACCTTAGTACTGAATTCCTGGACTATCTTAAGGATAATGGCATTGTATCACAGTGGACACCTCCTGGAACTCCAGAACACAATGGTGTATCTAAAAGAAGAAATCGCACTTTATTAGATATGGTGCGATCTATGATGAGTTACACCGATTTGCCTATATCTCTTTGGGGATATGCCCTCGAGATAGCCACATATGTACTGAATAGAGTGCCATCCAAATCTGTTCCAACTACGTCTTATGAGATATGGCATAGTAGGAAACCAAGTCTTAATCATATTAAGATTTGGGGTTGTCCAGCTTTCGTCAAGAAGCTGAAAATGGAAAAATTGGAGGCTAGGTCTGAACAAGGTCGCTTCATTGGATATCCAAAAGAGTCTCTTGGATACTATTTCTATTTTCACTCTGACCTAAGAATTTCGGTCAGCAGGCATGCTTCTTTTCTGGAGAATCAGTTCGTCCATAAAGGTGGTGTTGGGCGGAAAATAGTCTTACAAGAAGAGAACAATGAAGTACCAAATAACCAAGTTCAAACACCGATCTCTGATTTAGTAGGAGCTTCTGATACACAACCTCTTAGGAGGAGTGCGAGAACGTCTCGTCCACTTGCTCGTTATAGACACTTGGTTGAACATATTGAACCATTATTCATTGTGAATGATGGTGATCAACCTGGTGATCCAAACACCTATGAGGAGGCGATATTGGACATTGATTCTGGTAAATGGCTAGAAGCCATGAAATCCGAAATGGATTCAATGTATTCCAACGAAGTTTGGACCTTAGTTGACTTGCCTGATGGTATTATACCAATTGGCTGTAAATGGATCTTCAAGAGGAAGATGAATGCTGAGGGTCAAGTTGGAACTTACAAAGCACGGCTGGTGGTCAAAGGATATCATCAAAAAGAAGGAATCGATTATGACGAAACTTTCTCACCTGTAGCCATGCTAAAATCCATTCGGATTATGTTGGCTATAGTTGCACACCTAGATTATGAGATATTCCAAATGGATGTCAAAACGGCTTTTCTAAATGGTTTTCTTGAGGAGGACATCTATATGGAACAACCACGGGGTTTTGAATCCAATGGTGAAAGTCGAAAGGTGTGTAGGCTTAAGAGATCCATTTATGGACTCAAACAAGCCTCTAGAAGTTAGAACATCCGTTTTGATGAAGTAGTCAAATCGTTTGGTTTCATCAAAAACCTGGATGAACCTTATGTATACAAGAAGGTCAGTGGAAGTGCGATTGCATTTCTAGTTTTGTACGTCGATGATATACTTTTGATCAGGAATGATGTACCGATGATATCATCGATCAAACTATTCTTATCACAAAAATTCTCCATGAAAGATTTAGGAGAGGCAACCTATATTTTAGGTATCAAGATCTATAGAGATAGATCAAGACGATTGATTGGCCTATCACAGTCTAGATACATAGATAAAGTGTTAACACGTTTTAACATGCAATGTTCCAAAAGAGGATTATTGCCTTTTAGGGATGGAATCCATCTTTCCAAGGAGATGTGTCCCAACACTCCTGAAGAAAGAGAGCGAATGGCAAATATACCTTACGCATCTGCTATTGGAAGCATAATGTATGCTGTGCTATGTACGAGACCTGATATTGCACATGTTGTAAGCATTACTAGCAGATATCAGTCTGATCAAGGGGAAGAGCACTAGATGGCAGTCAAGAATATCCTTAAGTACTTGCGAAGGACTAAGGATTTATTCTTGGTTTATGGAGAAGGAGAGTTTAAAGTTGAAGCTTATACTGATTCCGATTTTTAATCGGATCCTAATGATTGTAAGTCTACATCTGGGTTTGTCTTTACACTTATTGGTGGCGCAGTTAGTTGGAAGAGTTCCAAACAGAGCATAACTGCTGATTCCACCACTGAGGCAGAGTATGTAGCCGCTTCAGAAGCAGCAAAGGAAGCCACTTGGATGAAGAAGTTCATTTCGGAACTTGGAGTCGTTCCTTCCATTGAACAACCAATAACATTGTTTTGTGATAAAAATGGGGCAGTAGCTCAAGCGAAAGGAACCAAGGTCTCACCAGAAGTCCAAGCACATTGAGAGACGCTTCCATCTCATTAGAGAAATTGTTGGAAGAGGTGATATCGCCTTTCAGAAAATTGCTTCAGCGAAAAACGTGGCAGATCCCTTCACTAAGGCCTTACCTCAGTCTTCTTTTGAAAGACACATTGACAAGATGGGTTTGAGGTACCAAACAAATTGGCTTTAGAGCAAGTGGAAGATTGTTAAATGTATGCCCTAAAGTCATCATGTTAGTTACATGTTAGGGATTTAAGTTGTATTTTCAATTTCATTATTTATTTAATGGCAATGACGTATTCATTCATTTGTCCAATTATTTAAATATATGAATGATTCCATAAGATCAGATGTGACTGGACCTATTCTTGAGACGTTAAGAATATGTGTGACAGGTTCACAGTTAGATTGAATTTTTAAATTGTTCCCAGTTGACGGATTATTGAGTGGATATCAATAATCCTGTTGAGACTGGTATGTTCTTAGCTTCATCGTTAAGTAGTGGATATTTAAGGGAATGACGAGACACAAGTCATTGGGTATTGTGATGCCCGAGTTAGAACGTAGGTGCTTGTACCAGACAAGTTTACTGAACGTGACACGCATTTAACGATTAGCAACATGGAAGCTTTTAGCGTGGTCAATGCCTAATCGTTCATGCTCTGGTCTTGTGTAAATAATCCTTAGACCTGAGGCATAGTGTTGACTCGTGTGTTGGATGGCTATGGTTCACAGGTGCGCATATTGTAGGTTCGTTGATCCTTCTCTTTACTTGATGGTCATAGTTCGTTCACATACAAAGTTACACGTGTGTGCAAAATGGAATATGTCTCCTTGTTATACGCAAAGTACAATAATGATGTTCTATGTAATCTAATCTTGACAATGCATGAAAATCCTCGGCCGGGGTTGTAACCAAGAATGAACTGTTCATGTCTCATATAAAATGCATGTCAATTAGGTTTGTGCATATGATCGAATTGGTGACTTGATAAATATTCCATGGTCTTTGTTCGATCGTGACATAGTAAGGTAGAGGGATTGAATTACACTATAACCAAAGCTGGCAGGTTCATTATGTTCTTAAACCATTCACACTGTCTGGGTAGCCATGACATATTGCTAGATGTCAATCATGGCTTGTAGGATCTAAAGATTGATCGGGACAATCAATTCTCTTGGGAGTACTAATGTGTTAGCACAAGTCTTATTACCAACTCAGTGATGAATCTAGGGATGTCACACACCATAACCAATTTAGGATGACGTTGTATGGAAGAAACGATATTACAAATATGTTTGCAATCAAATTGAGTCGGACTAAAATTAAATTAAATGAGATTTAATTTAATTCAATTTTTGTCATGGGCATGTGTGCATACGATGCTCACAAAAATACACATATGCTGATCATGCACTTCTATGTTTGTGTATATATATTTAAAAGTGCACACGGACAGCAATAGTTGCTGTCCGTGTACGTTTTAATTTTATTAAAAAAAAGGGGGCACACGGTCAACAACGGTTGCTGACCGTGTGCATCATGATCAGCAACCGTTGCTGATCGTGTGCACATGTGCATACGCGCACGATCAGCAACGGTTGCTGAGCGTGTGCACATGCATGATCAGCAACCGTTGCTGATCGCCATATTAAAAAAGCGCGATCAGCATCAGTTGCATGATGATGAAAATGTGCGTATGCAATTATCATGTGTTCGTGAGAGTTAAGAAAATACGTTTTCTCTCTTCCGACGCCATGACTAAAATATTAAGAGAGTGCGGAGAATTGTCGTCACAAGATTGCTAGCACAATTATATTGGTGATTACCCGCAAATTCTTCCTTCTGTTCGTCGTGCAATTAGTGTTGTGTCTGAACTAGAGGTCCGACGCTTGTGGTGCTCGAACTGAAGAACACCCGAACCGAAATCGTTTTGGGCACGCTACGAGGGTAATCCGTTTAACCCCTTATGGTTTTCCGATTTTTTATTGAAACGCACGAACAACGCCTTTGGAGATATATGTATGGTTATATCTTTCTACTGCGTTTATATTTAATTTAACTATACATGTTCCGTAGAAAACCAACAGACCCTAGGAGTCCAAGAATGATGAATTGTTGAAAAGCTTATGATACTGCAAAAGTCAGTGTTTGCTTTGTTCATGAGTGCACCGTAAAAAACAAGAGTGAGAAAAAAAGAAGAAAAAAAGAGTGAAAAAATGTATGTGTCAACGTCGCAAAGTCATCTCCAGTGAAAAGGTGGTGATTTCACAAATTTCAAAAGTCAACTTGGACTCTTGTGGTCAATGGAGTATCTAACGAGAAGACAATCCCCAGTGAAGGAGAACATTGGTAACAATCCTGAGATGATCAACAAATTCAAAACCCCTTCAACGTAAAATCTTTGAGCCTAACTAATCCCTTTGTTTCTCAAACCCATTAATCGAGCCTACATTACGTCCCTTACAAAATCTCTTCAGATTAGGGCGCTTGAATTAATGTAGGAGATTCAATTGTTTAAAAGGTTTGCTCGAAGAAGTGCGGGCAAGATTATTTCCATCTCATTTTGCAGAGTCCTTGACTTGTAAACCCGACGGAGATGATAAATGAAGAACATTTCTTGCATGGCCATAGCCACGAATTGAATTATCCGTTTGCTAAGCTTATGACCGAGCCTACATCACGGCCCTAATAAAAACCTCTTAGATTGGTAAAGTCATACCGCTTGTGAGTGAACTCTATCCCTTGTTGACCTGATGATGGTAAGATCGAGTAATTCTCATATTCCGACACCAATGGTCGAGGTAAAATAGCCTTCCTAAATGAGAGTGAATGAAAAGCCCTTTCAAATCGAAAGTCTCTCGTTTAGCATTTTCAAGAAATCCACTTCATGAGTTAAAGTTGCCTTGATGATGATTCTTCCAAGTAGAAATTTGGTGATGCAAGCATGGTGAAACCATAATGCATAAATCTCAATGGAATTGATAAAAACCTCGGTGAATTCTGAAATGTGTGTTCTCGAATAATTCTGATCGTTTATCTATTTAATTAATGCATATATATCTTTTGCTCTGATCATGTCTGACAGGTAATGTTTCCTTGACAAAATATTTCTAATACTTGACGCTCAAGTTGCTATATGTAGCCTCGTGTTCGTCCGAATATTTTTTAATTTCTCGACTACCTAAATGTGATTCCAGGTTGTCTATCCCATTCATTTGAGAGGGTTTTCAGATGACTTTTCTCGACTACCTGAGTAGGATTCCGAGTTGTCTATCCAATCATTTGAGTGGGTTTGGATTCCGAGTTGTCTATCTAATCATCTGAGTGGTTTCCATACAACTTTTTCTCGACTACTTAAGTTGGTTTCTAGGTTGTTTATCTAATCATTTGAGTGAGTTTCCAAATGACTTTTTCTCGACATCCTAAGTGGGTTTTCAAGTTGTCTATTCAAACATCTAAGAAATTTCCAGGCCTCTCAAATAACTGACTAAAATTTCAGATACTTGGCATGTTTTCAAAAACTTTCCCAAATCTTTAGGTAAGTAAATGCATGTATGTTTTCTATCTTTGCATTAGCATTTGCATCTTTCGTAACTTTTCATTACATTGCATTAGAAAATGGGTATGGGCTCATTGAGATGCCACGAACTGAACAAAAAAATCATTTTTGATCACATTGCATTCGCATGTGTTAAAATTTAGGTATCATTTTGGTCTTTGAATGAAGCCTCTTTGAGCTCGCCTTCGAAGAGAGGCAATTATTGATACTTAAATTTTGGCAACCAATTTAAGCATTTGTTGCATAAAAAATTAGGGATCGAACCCAGCCCCAAAACAAAAATATTAAGTTAAATTGCATATAGATATTAGGAGCATTTGCATCAATAGTTAATCAAGCTCATATAATTTGCATATTAATTGGACCAGTGACGGATGGGCTTAAATGAGCTGGATTGAGTCCATGAAAGCATCAAACTTCGGCCAAGCCCATGAACACATTATGGCCGAAAGTGACATTGGAAAATTGGAAAATGCGAAGGTGGAAAACATTGTCTTATTAAGAACAAACTGGGTGAGTAATTAAAGAATATATGTTCAGATTCAAATTTTAAAGGACAAGAGAGTTTTCCTATAGAGTATATTTCTTGGAAGTCAATTTATAAGGAAAGGTTTCTTATTCTTATATTTTTTTAATCAAGATAGGAAATAGACAACCCTAGGTTTGTTCTTATAAATAGAGACTTTCTATTTATATACATGCCTTCTCTCTCCACCTAATAGTTTTAGCTTTTTGAGTTGAACTTTCTAACATGGTACAAGAGTCAAGTTCTACCCTAGCTGCCCTTGTTTGTCAAATTCCACCTATCGTTCTGCATCATCGTTTATTATGGAAACCATTTGTAGACACCTAGGGGCCTAATACCTTGTTCACCCTTGATAGAGGTTAATCACTCCTCATATTAGTTCGCCTGTTTAGAACACCATCTGCATACTGACATGTGCGTTTATCATTTGGTTCTACTCAACACATACACAAATTAGTTGCTTTTAATTATTTTGTCATCTTTAAAACATCATAGGGGATTTTCCTAACAATTTCCCCCTTTCTTATGATGACAAAACAATATTTGAATATGCATATGTTTTGTCATGGTTTTAAAGATATAGAATTTTGTATGCGTGGAAAGTAAAATAAATTTGCTTATTTTTCAAAAAATAGGAATTGAGATGAGGGCATAATAAAAACATAACTCAATCTCCAAATTTTTAAGATATCCAATGAATGTAATCAGGAGATAGCAGGTGGGATAATTCCCAAAAAAAAACTCATAAACCTTTTGTACAGATGCCAATTCGGTACTAAATTTTCAATTTACCCAATTTAATACTAAATATTTTGACAACTTGCTAATATAATCATTCCAATCAATTCTGTTCGGCCGTCTGATGTGACACGACCGGCGTTGACGTGAGCAACTTTTGCAAATTTACCTGAATCTTTGTTTTCCTTTTCTTTCCTTTTTGTTTTCTTTTTTTTTCTTATTTCCCTCCGCTGGCCGTTGCCGAGTTCACGGATCGGTGAAGGGACATTGGGAAAAAATATAAAAGAAAAAGGCAAGAAAAGAAAAGGAAAAAGGGACAAAAAGAAAAAATTCAGAAAAATAAAGAAAATTACAAAAAACTATCCATGTCAGTGCCGGCCGTGCCACATAAGACGTTCACGTCGGCGATTGCCGACCAAATTGACCAAAAGGATCATATTGGCAAATCTTCAAAAGGTTTTATACTACATTAGCAAAATTGAAAAGTTTAGGACTGAATTGACATTCGTACGATAGGTTTATGACATTTTTTTTATAATTTTCTTGATAGCAAGTAGAAAAGTTATGAGTAAAGAATAGGAATGACGGAAGCTCTTGCTTTTACACAAGTTACTTAGTTGCATGAGTTTTAAATCGGAATGAAGTTTCGTTATGTCTGTCAAGCCCCAACCCTCGAGCACGCAATAATCCCTAATCACTTAAGTCATTTGTATACGACATCCCAGGACTCATCGTCGACCTTTCATTTTATCTTTTGTTATGCACGCGGAAGGGACAACAATCACCCAGTCATAACAATAAATAGCGGGGATAGTAATAACATTCAACAACAGTCATGCCAAAACGCCATGTTATTTATTTACTAGATTAATCCCATGGAAAAGCATTTACAAGCTCTTCAAAGGCACCTTTCCTTACGAGCCTACCAAAAAGATACTGAGCTGGGGGTCAATCTACTCCATCCAAAAGTGGGTCAACCAAAAAGAACTAATCCTTAGCATGTCCCTCAAGGACTATCAGGATCCTCCAATGACCTATCAAGTGGATCAATATCCATAGGGTCCTAGACCTCCTGCCCAGGCCCCTATCTGGAGGACCATCGAAGCCTCTCAGAGGGTCGAACAAGTCCTCGCCCTCACGGATGAACCATGCCTGAAATCGATGAGGGACCCACATAGCTAGACCCTTATCCATCCACAAAGTAGACAAGTGGTGCTAAAAAAGATGAGGCTTGTCGGGAAAACAATGGATAGTAATAAAACACTATCCATATCCTGCGGCACCCCAAACCGCATTGGGTGGTTCGCCATCCTAAAGCCCTAGAAAACAGTCAGCAACAACAAATGAGATATGAACCTCAACAAGTTAACAATCCAAGCCTCTTTTAAGAAGTAAACTCCTCTCGGATGCACCTAAAACATGTAGGAATGTAACGATGGCAGATCAATAACAATACAACCCCTTGCTTTGCTTTAGTTATACACAGTGTCATGCAACTCAGCATAGCATACACAAACACGCCATCACACAATCGCAGGCATCCTTACCTTATCTTCGCACATGCCTTGCACGTTATAAATCGTCACGTGCAATGATAATGCAACAAGCATATAACATAATCAGATCACATAACAACTTTCTCATGCACGATGCATCCATGCGTATTCCGATAATTAAAACCATTCAGGGCCAAGACACAACCCTACGATTTGATGGTCTTCCAACATGACCGACATCTATCACGGCCACTCAGGGCACGCCTGTCCTCACATGGGGGTCTTCTGATTTAACAAGGTATTGAACACGACTACTCATGGCACGCTCGAAATTCCATCGGAGGTCTCATCACAACCATTCAAGGCACGCCCACAATCATACAGGGGATTCATCATGGCCATTTAAGGCACACCCGCACTCAGGCGGGGGTTTCATCACGGCCATTCAAGGCACGCTCGCACTTATACGGGGGTAACGGTTTCTCATTATGTGATCACGCAAGCACCTAAACCACTCAAGCCAATTTCATTTCTTCTCATTTAGCCAATGTAGAAGTGGTTGTGCTCACAAATCAAAATACTGCAACTTTCATGCCCAAAAATGCAGTAATAAATTCACACGTGATCACAAACACACAATTAAACCGTCAAACTTTGCATGCTTCCCTTTTTAAACATCATTACCTTATTTAACTTATAAAATTTGACATATAAACCCGACACCTCGGGGTTTACTATTTATATGTCCACAAGAACCCTTTTAAAAATTAAATAATACGGTTTCACATAGGGCAATTATTATCCAGGGCAAAGCAAGCATTAAACAGCATGAAATGAGCATAATTCAACACTTAGATCAAGTAGACAACACCCATATAATTGCGATAACTTATCGTCCAATTAGTGATAGCTTATCGCCTCTTGATGATAGCTTGTCATTAAATTATCGATAGTTTATCACCTAATTGGTGATAGCTTATCGCTCAAATTACGATAGCTTATCATCCCTTTGACGATAGCTTATCACTCTTTTTCCGATAGCTTATCGTCCTTTTGACGATAGCTTGTCACCCTTTTGACGATAGCTTATCTTCCTTTTGCAATAGCTTATCCTCGTTTCCTCGATAGCCTATCGCCTATTTGGCGATAGCTTATCACCAAAACTTCGATAGCTTATCGCCTAATTAGCGATAGTTTGTCGTCCAACTTTCCGATAACTTATCGCTAGTTGATAACCTATTAACTAATTAATCACCATTAATCACTAACCACCTAATCAACTTAATATAAACTAATCCTAAGTAAGTTTAACATACTAATCGAAGGATTAGAGTATTAACTCACCTGTTAACGATTCCGATAACACGGGTACGATGGCAACGGCGAGGGCTACGCGTGGCTCGGTCCGGAAATGACATGAGGTGACGATGACTGCATGGACAACAACTTAGCAGCTTCGGTGGGGGCTGGTTTGGCTTGCGGTGAGGGCGATCCGGCAAGGAAAGCTGCTCGGATGGGCGGCGCATGGCGACGAACGGCCACGGCGCTTGACGGGTGGTGGCAGGTGGCTTCACGGCAGCCAACCAGCAGCCAAGGGGGAGGTAGAGCTGAGCTCGGCTGAAGGGGGAGAGAGGAGGGAGAGAGGGGGCGGAAATGAGAGGGAAGAGAGAGAGAGAGAGAGAGAGAGAGAGAGAGAGAGAGAGAGAGAGAGAGAAACGAGAGAGTTTGGGAGATATTATCCACTTCCCCCAAAGTCTCTTCTCATCAATGCAACTATCCAGAGTCTTCATTCATCAATGCTAAATCTCCCTTTGTCTCTTTGCTCAATAATGCAAGAAGGGTATTTTGGTCATTTCACATTTTTGGCATAAATTTCCCAATTTTCCCTTAGGTCAAAGTCAAAAGACAGGCCTTGGATCAGGCCCAATTGAATAGAAATGGGCTTGAAAAGTTCACGGGCTCAAATTGGGCTTGAAAATGGTAAAGTGAGCTTAGTGGGCCCACTTGGACTTGTTTGGGCCCAATGGCTGAAGCACTCATTGGGCGTGAATGGGCCTCCACTTGGCCCACTTCCTTGTGGGCTCCAATTCTCGGCCAAAAATTTCCTTTTCCGAGAATTTTGAGCAAACCAATATATCAGAGGATTAACGAGGCGACGTCCAATAAGTTAGTCTTGAAATCCTTGAAAGTTCGATATCCAAATTCGGACTCTAATTCATGGTCAAAATCGATCAATTGCAACTTTAGTATATTTCAAACTAACGGGCGACTTTTAAGAGTTACGCGTATTCGACCCGTGATTGATTTGATATCAAACCACGTTTAAACTTCCTCGAGTCATGGGTGACATTGATTGCCATGTAATTGTGAGGGGTCAATCGCTAGTTTCAAAGTACACGATTGTTAGGAATTGGTTTAGAGTCGTTCGCAATCCATATAATGGTCAGGTGGAATCACCCGCGATCCGATTGTATATTATTGGCGAATTATTCTATAACCGTTCCTTGATCGGTCTTTATAATGGCTCAAAATTGTCTCTCGTCAATTTTTATGGTCGAATTGCCAATCCATGGTCAATGTCTCAGGTCGTGCATATTTAATTCCTTAATAGCCTTTCCCTATTGGTTAATCATCTCATGAATGATCAATTCAAAGCGAGATTTAACTAACAGTGCATCGATGAAATAATCATTTCATATATTTCGAAAATGGTCGAATTTCAGGATATCACAATGTCAACTAAATTCAAAGCTAGTATTACTCCTCCTAACACCGATGCGTATTTAATCTACCCCTTTTTGTCATAATAAAAAGGCGATAAAATTGTAAAAGGAATTATGTATAAAATATGCAATCCAACTCATCTTCATATAGCTTCACTGTAAAATATTAGACATGAAACACAATCTATAGAAATAATTTATTTTATGTGCTTAGGCGAAACAAAAAGATGTGCAATATAGCTCATGTTCTTTAGAATCAAACATCATATGCATTAGCAAATATTTATTAAAGAACATAATGCATAAACATAATCGGAAAGAATTAAGAGAAAGCAAATCAATATCTTAAAATTTCTAATATAGTCGCTAATGAAACTCAATCAAAATATATGTTTCAAACTTTTTTGGTCCCCTAAAAATCAAAATACTAAATCAGGGAAAAGGATAAACCAAAACGTAACCAAATCACGTCCAATGCGATATTGCGAGCTCGCTAAATTAAAATAACAATAATGAAGTCAACTAATTCCATCAGAAAAGGTTTTCCACACTCAAACATCCGATTGAACTTAATCTATCAAATACTGCTAACATCTAATATTTATTAGATTTATATGTTCTTTATATACATACATTCTCTCTCTACTTATTAGTTTTAGCTTTTTGGATTGGAATTTCTAACATGGTACAAGAGTCAGGTTCTACCGTAGCTGCTCCTGTTCGTCAAATTCCACTTGTTGTTTCGTAGCATCATTTGTTGTGGAGTTTATATGCTCGTCATGAATATGTTATCTCTCTCCACTTATTAATTTAAGCTTTTGAGTTGGATTTTCTAACAAATATGCTCCATTGTACTTTAAAAAAAAGCCACTTATATTATTTTCTAGGAAATGGTCTGCTCCTGATGCATAGTTATACCAGTTTTGTACACATATGGCCATTATTCATAGTTGCACAAAGCATGCCTTTGGCTCCCATGCCAACGGTTGTTCTTACCTTTTCTCAATCTATTTCTATCATTTTGTACCTCTCTTCTTATTTTTTGGTGGGTCTTACCTTTTCTAGTTTTATTTAAGTGAGTTAATACCATGAAAAACCCCAAACTAGTATGCTTGTGATAAATTTACCGTAAACTAATTTTTTGACTACCAAAAACCCCAAACTCATACACTTGTGATAAATTTATCCTCCGTTAGTTTCCATTAAATTTTACTGTCAAATTGCTGAGTTGGATGACACATGGCAATTGACGTGTGTACTTGTTTGGAGTTTTATTCTCTTTTTATCACAGGTGTATCGGTTTGTAGTTTTTTCGCGGTATTAATACAATTTAACGGAAACTAACGGAGAGTAAATTTGTCACAATGTACCAATTTAGAGTTTTTGATAGTTAAAAAATTAGTTTGGGATAAATTTATCATCAGTGTATCAATTTAGGGTTTTTCGTGATATTAATTCTATTTAAGTAGCTAAACAGGTAACAAGAGTGAAACTGTACCTTAGGCTGAAACGAAGTCAATGAGAATCTATACCAGGACTTCCGTATCCCAGGACGTCCGTACACATGCTTGACATTATTTGTAATCGGATAAGGTGGATAAGGGGGGGATCGGTTCTCAACCTTTTGGCCTTTAATATATACTATTACTGTATTATTTAATAAATTGAGAGTATAATTATTAAAAAAGTCCTAAATCTATTATACGGCGGCCAATTCAATCATAAACTTTTCAATTTGATTAATTTAATCTTATACCTTTTGACGATTTTTCAATGTAGTCCTTCCTACCTATTTTGGCATTGAACGGCTAACATGAGGCTCCGGTTAGCGTCGACTGTACTATGTAACATGACTATTGTTGATGTGGATGATTTTTTCAACTTTTCGATAGTTGACATAGTTTGGGATTTTTCATAACTTTTTCCTTTCTGAAATTTAGAACCTGTTTATTCCATAGATTCTAGGTACCTTGTACCTTTATTGTTTTCTGCTAAAAACATGCCACAATTTATAATTATTAACACATTTACTGTTCGACGTAAAACACAAGTGCACTACATTATAAAGTACGCAGTCATGTCTAACGGTAACATAATACAAAGACATGATAAGATCGAAACTAAAATGGAAATAATGAACCTGTTTCGTCCAACAGTTTCGCACATTTAAAGGTGGCAAAATTGTACAGAAAAGAGAAAATGATGAATAGCTCGGCACAAGTGAATATTCACTCAAATGTTATTCTGGGTATCCCGTATTTTTGTACATGGGAATCTGTATAGTGTATATAGAGTACATGGTATAAGGTAAGTATAGAGTGGGTATGATTCAGAACCCTGGAACTTGCCATTTGTTTATTGATTCCGAAATTTTAGAACCGGGAACCTACTCTGCCGCTCCCAATACCACCCGAACCTACCCGACCATGCCAGTTCCATAGGTTATCTTGCGCACCCTTAATTCCCACATGAGTCAGCTTGACGAAGGATTATCATAAAGAGGACTGAGCGTTACCCAACAACGAATGCCAATTTGCTAGGAGGCTTGCGCAACTCTGTTGGCAAAACATTAGGATCATTTTATTCGGACATTTGGGAGGCTTTCGTGCTCCGATGCAAGCAAATTAGACATGATTGGAGATCCTCATTTGTGTAGTTTCAAATCGATGAGGTTTTATGCAACTAAAATCTTCTGGAGGAAGTTATGCCCCAAATACTGAACGCTGGTAAGGAAATCCGAGGAGCAAGCTTTCGTATTTAATGCGTTACTTATAAAAAAAATTCATTTCCACAAGATTTTTGAGTCTCAATCATTGCATTTTGTTCCTAAAGTCATTTGTTTCGAGAGTCAACGTTGGTATCGATGGTTTGTCTCTGGATTATTGGTCTTTGTCTTGGAAAATAAAAGGTTAGAACATTGGGATTTTTTTTTTGGTGTAAATGTAAGTAGTATGTATAAGATGACGTACAGAAGTTTAGGGGCATTCCTCAACATTACAAATAGAACTAAGATTACAAAAAAATGGAGTAGGGGAGTCTCCATATAGTAGCCAAAGTTTCATTTGTTCAGGACGGTCTAAAAGATTTGTAGTGTGAAGCTCGCCCTCTAACAAGTTTGCGAACTTTAGCCAAAATGATAAGGCCGTCATTTGACTTTTGTTGGAAGCGTCTACGATTACGCTCCATCCAAATGCAATATATGATCGCTAGGAAAGATACCTTCAGAAGTCTCGCCGCCAAGTCCTTACCTTTTGTAGCATTGATCATCCATTTAAGTTCATCATTCCATCCTTCTACGGGGCGTCGAATTCCGTATTGTGCAATAATAGTGCGCCAAATGCTTTCGGTCCAGGTGCACTGGAAGAATAGATGGTCTCTGCTTTCCAGACCAGACATACAAAAATTGCAATGAATATCTACTTCAGGCTTCCAACGTGATATGATTTCTGCTGTTTGTAGTCTATCTCTACAAATTAGCCAGCCGATGAAGTTATGCTTGCTAATACCTCCTTTCCAGATCAATTGGGACCATTCCACAGCCGGTCTCACATTTCTGGTTTCGTCGTATACCTCTTGGGATCAATTGGGATTTTCCTATGCTTGCAAAGTTGTTCCAAGTTGTGTTTATCTAATCCCCTCTAAGGTCATTTTAGGGAACATAAGAGTGTTTTGATTATTGAATTTCAGATTGGACTTATCATCCTATCTTGTCCTGGGTCCGCCAAAGAGTCAGTGGATTATTATCTCTTTTAGCTATTGAATTGGGGTTTTTTAATTTTTTTCGTGTAAAAGACCCAACATAAGAAATTTGGAGGGATTTCTCTTCTTCATTCCCATTCTATCCTACCTGATCTTTTATTCCTGAGTGACCGAACGCAACACAAAGAAGATTTCCTATTTTAGGAAGTGAGAAGCTAATGGTTGTTCTTTTGATCTACTGCTAAGGACGAGTCTCAAGCCGTCATCATGGTGGCCGAGTATTGCTAACTGGAAGATATGTGGGCGTGAATCTTCAGTATATTTGTAACCAAAGTCCCACATTGAGTGAAAAAGGTCTTGTTGAGTTATTCATACTAAGTAATAAACACCCACTCAATTGTTACCATCTTTTATGGTTACTTTAAATGTTTTGAAAACTTGGCTTGCGTCATATGGGCAGGTCGATGAAAATGATACTACCCCTCCAATAGGCGTGTGGTCTCATACTGATGAGGGCGGAGAGCGATTAACGAGACGGGAGAGGTATAGCTCCTGGCATGCTTTTAGAAAGATGGAAGACGCAAGGATGAATTGGATCAAACTTTGAATATGAGGAGTATGGTTGTGCGATATGGGATCAACACTGATGAGAATGTCATTATTTATATACGGAAGTTTGTAACATTCCAAGGTCTCTCACCTTAATGAGAGAGACATTGTTGATGAGTGGAATGATTGTCACCACCTTGGTGTACTTCTTTTCCGGTGTTTGGCCCACGCGAAATGGGTTAGGTTGTTATGCTATTCCTCTTTAGTGCGATAACAAAATTATAATGGATAGCTATTCATGCATTAGCATATCTGTCATTATGCTTATATCTTCTACAAATTAGTCTCCATTTCTTCTCCAAGCCACATTTTCTCAATTCTAGGACACTCAAATTGATCTGAACGATACCAACTTAAGTGCAAGGAGTGTTAATGTAATATATAGTAGCTTAAATTAGCGTAATCTTATGGCCACTATTATCTGATACTAGTAATTGGTAACCGGCCATGATTTTGTACCATCAGTTGTCATATTATCAGACATAGATCAAAGAGATGGACAAGGACAGTCTTGAGGCTATCAAGATTTGACTGTCGTTTATAGGACAGTAATTTTCTCATACTTAGCCTCTATTCTTGGATCTCAATTTTATCTCGGATAATCACGTTAGGCCTGATTAAAAGTTGTTGTTTAGTAGTCTAGCACAAAAGTATATAAAAATGAAACCACATGTATTAGCCCCGGAAATTACATATATACATTTTAGTCTCCAGACACCATGAATCTATCTCATAAAACTCTCATGTTACAGAAATTTTCTGATCCACGAGTTCCACAGAGTGACAAGTGGAGAGCATACTCACATAATCAAGTCACCTTATCAAGCTAACAATGTAACTCTAAACATTTAATAACATCATACCTCGAGGAAGAGAAGAAAAGTGTTTAGAAAAACATAGGAGATGTGTATGCTATAGAGATTTTCCAAACTCTACTCAACTAAAGGATGATGCCCTTACTAATATTTCGGCATGTTCATGAAGCTCGGTAGTTGTGATTTAAATGAAATGTGGTGGTAACATAAGGAAGTGGTTAAAAATGGGAAGTTGATGGTAACGTTGATTGTATCCTTTTTTTTTAATCTTTTTAATATTTAGTCAATGGGCAATTTGGGAGAGCAATTAGAAATTAGACAAAACTCACTTTTGACTTATATATATGGAACACTAATGGTGTAAAACAATCATTACACAAGTGGGATTTAGGCGTTGATACTCATACATTTTTTTAAATTTTGACAATTCTATTCATTCCATTAATATTTGAGTTTTTTCAATTCATGAGTACTTGTGTAAAATCACATTTGGGGTGTAACTTATGTAAAATCCCATGTTTGCAAAGAGGGCAAAGTCCCAGTTTCTTCCCCATGAGTTGGAGTTTATGTGTAAAACTAGCTAGGTAGTCGCCACGGAATATAACACAGTCAACGGTTGGCTTGACCACGTGCCACCTCCAGATTTTCCCCAAATAAAACCTCACACCAGCTTGTGGGCCGCCTACTCCTAGCGCATTGCTTATTCTGCTTGGATTTGTAGGTTGTGCACTGTCTGGGTGAATCTTGACTAAACCATTACAAGTCTTAAGAATTACTTCACTAATCCTTTCATGGATGACAAATACAGCGTTTCAGGCGCTTCGAACGCCGTGGAATTCTTATTAGATGCGACAGCGTTCCTTCAAATTTACCCGATTAACTATTCCGATGTCACAATTCTATCGTGCTCCTTGGGGCGACCACAATGGGAAAAGCACGAGCGTGGTGCTCTTAAGTCAGGCCTCGAGTGAAGAGTACATCCTTGCTTACCACTTGAGCTTTTAACTGCGCTGACGAGTTGCATTCATGGCAACATGTACTCAAAACCTTGCATAGGCTATTCGAATTCGCAATAAGCCGATATCATTCTAATTCTGCGCTAAGATCTTCATAGTTTTATGGACACGGGGTTGCACATAATTCCCGAAGGTTCTTACAACTCTCTCCCGCGACGGTCTTTTGCAGCTCATGAGGGCTAACTACACAAACATGTAGTTTGATTTTAAACGAGGAACAAACTTCAAGCAAATCCAAGAATAGAATTGGGTGGAAGTTATGCCTGATGGAACCAAAGAACTAGTCCATAAATGAGAGAATAACTGTAACGCAAGTCCCAATAGAAAAGTTGGTCACTGAAGCAATTAGCTTTCCAAATTGAGGTAACGAAGTACGTCCCAACAAATCTTATCACAGTGCGCATTTGTGTGTAGTTGTCGGTCTTTCCCTTCTAACACACGTACTTTGCTGTCCTGCAGGAATTAGCGCAGGACGAAACAAGTCTTGGTTCATTTCTTGACTCCATCACCCAAGACATGAGAGACATCATCGAAAGGGTCTCCAAAGAGTTAGTGAAAATGACTATATTATATGAACCATCGCAGTTTTCCCTTCCCATCACACCTCTTCCTTTTGGGGACTTGTCATGCAGACACATTCATATCTCTCTCGAGCGCAGGAGTTCGTCTTCAAACCTAACTCCTATGATTTGTATAAATCAAGAGGTTAACACATAGTGATCTCAAACAAGGGAAAATCTTTGTAAACTCGCAGTGGAGGAAAGCTAATCAGTAAGGAACGTATAGGATACCTACAAAGTTAATTGCTTCCCCTCCTGGACATATAACTACTCTTTGAGCACTTTGCATCTGTTCCTGGGTTGTAGCATTTATATTACTCCTAGTAACAACATCAACTGCGATAGGATGATCCTCTTTTGGGTACAATACAATTCATTGCCAACCGTCCTCTAATAAATCATTTTCTTGCAAATATGAAAAGGTAGTTTTATAATTTGAAAATCATGCCTGGAAAAGTCGTACCTAAGAGATCAGAACACCTGTTTAATCAATATTCCTTTGAAGTATTAAGCAAGTAGCATGCCAGGCACTAAATTTTCGATGGCGCAACCAGGGTTATTCATCGCTTTTAGAGAGTCTAGTTGACAAGCACCCGTAACCACTTCACCGCAAAAAAGTCTACCGAGTCGCTCAGGAAATAATTTTGTAATGAGACTTGCAGGGGAAGGTCTGAGACACGTGTCGACAAATGCTGTCGACGAATCGATCAAAAGTAGATAATATTTTAGTCTATTTGATTTTTTTTTGTGAAGAAGTGTGCAAGCTTAATTTACACAGTTTATAGATTAACAAAATGATTTTGGACTTGGCTTCACAAGTTTTCTTGTGTAACTAGCTAAAGTGACCGCAATTAGCAAAACAAAAAAGGAAAGACAGAAGAAAATAAAGCGGGCAAGAGTACAGTGCAACCTCAATTATTGCTTGAAAGCTTGCTGCATAATATCAGCATCAATAAATCAGTTCATATATCTGTATATATTCTGCAACAATTGCCATGTTTTTCGACCCTCCTTTTGGACTTAAAAAAGTGGTGTGCCGGTTTGTAAAATACAGGCAACCGACGAGAGAACTCAATTTGATAAGAACATTTTTTACCAAAGTTCAGGAAAGACAATAATCTTATACAATCAAATTCAAAAGATTCAAACTACCCTTGGTATTGGAAATGTTTATACGGAATATATGAAGGAAAGCCCTAATTGTTCTAATGGTTCTTTTGCCCGATATTTGGCTCCATGCAATTGGACCAGCCGCAATATAAGATGGGAAAATTGAGAATTCCTCAGCACTTACACAATCCGCTCATTTTCTTTAGATACAGAAAGGACACAGATCTTTTGGGGAGGGTATCCAGTATTCTATGTTTTGTTCGGAAAGAATTTGCTTCTCGATTTCATGGCAGATAGGTAAACATATATACTTTCTTCCAACAGCCTAATTTAAATGAAGAAATGATCAATCCAGGAGATGATAAGTTTTGCAAGAGAATGAAATTCTTCTTATCTAAGGAATAATTGCTAATATTTGAATTTTTCAGATGAAATTCAATATCTCATAATTAGTGTTGTGGCCTTGAGATAAATCATTCTCATCGTTGCTTTAGATACTTCTGCAAACTATTTTTGGGATTAGTTACTAAGCATGACCAAGAGGCTCTTGTGAGTCTCTACGATTCATGTGTTCAAATTGTAATACCAAAGCTTCCATCACCGCCACCGGAGTACTCCCATGTGTAATCTCATGGAGGAAACCAATTAAGTTGTGGAAACCTAGTAAACCAGCCTTCTAAAAGATGTATATCGGAGAACGGGTAATGCACGTGTGGACACGAATAAGTCATTTTATCAAGTGTTTGAAGTGATTGATAAGAAACAATCGATTGCGATGTGGATGATATCATCTGCTTTTCTTCAACTATTTCTCCTCACTGCTTAATAATTCTATGAGAGACCTCCCAATCTTTCTAAAATCATAACTAAACCTACTCTCGAAAGGGATTGGCGGGATCACAGAAGTTGTTACTACCATGTTAAAGTTTCCAACATGGTCTACGTATGAAGCAAGTAAATAAAGCAATGCGAATGGACAGGGAATTAGTTATAAAACCAAGTTTTCACAAAATTGGTTGCTGGGAAGGATGGTCTCAGCTTATTAGTCTGCATGAAGATATTGGATTTGTGGTTAGGGTTGGGAAATTGGGGATGCAAACTAAGGCTGAGCTATTTTTTAATTAACTCCAAACACAAGTAAATCCAAACTTTTTTCCTTTTGTTGATAGGAATTAATCTTTACATTACTCACTGAAAAAATTAGTCATTTCTTATCGTGGAAAATTCACTCTTAATTCTTGCAAATGATGATGCTTCCTGTAATCAACATCACCAGGCAAAAGGAATAAGAAAAATCATTGCGCGAAGCTAACATTTGTGAACTAACGGGAAATTAACTTGCCCCAAACAATTGTAAATTACGCAAGATGAAGCCATTTTGCTAGTTACTTGAGGTTACGAACTTTGACTAATTTTTAAGCATAAGCGGACTTTGAGGTAACATGCAATATCAGAAAAATAAATAGCACACAAATGTCCTGCTCTTGATATGAACTTTTCAAGTTCTTGTTGAGGAACTATACATATGTTGTCGATTGGCTTTAATCAGTTGTTTCTAACTGGAGTTGGTTTTCACAAATTTTCTACCTTGGACAATGAGAAACTGGCTTGTCTTAGTGACACAAAATGGGGTGTGCTATAGCATAATCCTTGTATTACGGGCGATGCAAATCCGATAAATAAATGGCACCTTTTCTTTCCCAGTTGATGCAAAAATTGTAACCCTGATGCAAAGGGCTTGTTGCTAACAAAAACAGAAGTCGTCTTTAAAACCTAGGGTTAGCTTGGATTGCAGTTATATAACCCAAGATGTGCAAAGTCGTGAGAACTGTATATATCAATTCTTTCTTTGAGTAAACCTTAGAAAAAATGAAAAAGTACTCTAAGAGCTTCAGACTCAAGACGACTACCTAAAGCCATTCAACTGAATGAAGTCAAATCACGTGATAGAAAAGTAGCAAAATCCACAGAGAGAGGCGGCGGGTATTACGCTTGTTCTCAATGACGGAGCTTGACCCAGCGCCGAGCTCCATGAGAGAGAGAGAGTGGACAAGGTTTGTATGTGAAAGAGAGGTGGTGGTGATAGCTTTGCTAGTAACAGCAGTCGAGACAAGGCGCCATTGTCTCGGTGGCAGCGGCGGCGACAACAAGAATCTAGTGATAGAGGGAGAGGAGATATGAAGATGGTCGTTGGTTCACTGTGACACCAAAATATAAACTTGTAGCAGTGGATAAAAGTGACAAAAAAATCCTAATTTTTTGTCACGCCGATACAAGTTTGGGTATTGACAACACAAAAAAAAAAGATTTAGGGTATTAATATCACAATGAACAAAATTTTTGATTTTTCATGGTAGACAAATGGGATTTTTTCACACTAGTACAAATTTGGGGGTTTGGGTGATAAAAAAATGTTTGAAGTATTGGTTTCAGAGTGGGGTATTTCCCCAAAATACTAAAATGTTAAAACTTAATTAATCAACTACCAAATCGTTTATGACCGATTCTACTCTATCCCTCCAAAGTATGTTCTACGATAATGCTACCTTTTTTTAAAAGTAAATTCTCTTCATTATCTAGGTAACGTACTATATGTACCTGCCCGCCTGATTACATCACTTGATTACGGTGTAATCCCGTTGCCATGAAATAAACCGAAGAGTCAGTCTTCCTTAAAGTTCTTTCTTCTTTTCTTTTCTTTTTCTTTTCCTTTTATTAGATTACAAGTAATCTGCTCAATACAAATCCGAGGAAGGGGATGTCATTTTCCAAATGACAATAGTGCGACTAAAATAACAACGAGAATGATGGTTCCGAGCAAAAGCTTGACATGTTTATCAAAAATCAAAGAGCTGTTCGCTCGTTTTGAGACGAGGAATATCTTTCACCGAAACTTTGATTTTCGATTTTTATTAAGATAGGTTATGTGGCTTGATTTCTAGGAGAGTCGTGGCAAAGAAGGAAACAAAGTGGGCACAAGGTTATATGGAACGGATATAATTCGAATGGATTGAAAATGGATCTGAGATTAACAGAGTTCCAAGCTAAGTTACAATACTCCTATGAAAGCTGTAAAGAACTTAAAAGCTAACTAAAGTTGCAGGAAGCTGTAAATGTATTAAGTAAAGGTACAGAAGAAACTATAGTGCAGATAAGCTTGAGTATTTTTGCATTGTTGTTGATGATTTCTTCCTCTCCCTTTCTTCTGAGTATTTGTATCTCCTCATATCCTGTAACTGCTCATCGGTTACTTCTATATTTTCAAAATTTGAATTTTGGCGCTTCCAATAACTGCCTTTTCTAATCATGTTTTTCCAGTTTTATTATCCGCGAAAACTTGATCTCAACCGCTGGGACGACTTCAAATTTGGACAAGTAACTCCCCACAATATGGTCGTGCTCACTATTTCCGCTTTTTGCTCATAACTTCCTGCTATCGTGATTTACGTGGCTGGGCTGTGATTCATCTTTTCCGATTTTCTATAATTTCGGTATATTCCCGAAGTGTAAACTTCCCGAATTTCCGGAAAGAGTCAATGTCCCGAGGCATAAATGTTCCAACGCTCTTTATATTCCCGAACTATGACTTTCCATGTTTCGGTAAACATACCGATATTCATCAACTACCGAATTCGGGATATGATGCCATTCACGCTTGCTTCCTAGCATGTTTCCGAATTTTATCCAAACGTATTTCGGAAGATGGCTGATTTCCATTATACACTAGGTTCGGCATTGAAGCCGACTCAGCGTCTATGCCGATTCTTATTTTGGTGTCAATAGATGCCCCCTTTTAAAAGGATTAAAAGAACTTTTAATTCTTTTAAATGCCAGAAAAAAGGGTACTTACGTTTTACTCTTGTTGTCGCTTCGTCACCTCGCTTCGCGCTCTTGTCCTTTTGTCTTCAAAACACTTCTTCTAAAAATCGTTCCTTTCTTCGTTCTTCTGCATTCTCAACTTCTCGACTCTCTGCACTCTCTCTCAATATTCGTCTAAACCTAATGGCTTCCAAAGCTTCCAAGGATCAAACTTTTTCTTTTTCCGCATCAGACGCCCTTGATCGGTACCATTTATTCCAAGATTCCGAGGATTTCAACGAAGAATTTCATCTGCTCTCTGTGGAGAATGACTACGAAGATTCTTGCATCCTTGGCCCAGCAGTTCACAATCATTTCTCTGTTCCAAAATGCCTATCAAGCCACTTCCCACGTCACCAATTTGAGGTACTTCCAGTCCACGAATCATCTATCTTGGCGTATCAGTGGCATTCTCGTCCCCCTCGTCTTAGGGCTTTTTCCGACTTTGAGCCTGATTTCTACCAATGGTACCTTCGACTCCTTTCTTCTAGGGGTCCTCTTTGGGATACCCTTTTGATTCATAATGCTTTGCGTCTTAGCTGCTTCGATTACCATTTGAATCATGAACTGATTGGCGCATTGTCTTGTTTTTGGTCAACTTCTACTAACTGCTTCTTTTTCCCTTTCTCTCCTATGTCGGTAACTTTGCTTGATGTATATTGCCTTACTAGGCTATCTCCTTTAGGTACAGACCCATCTACCCTGTTTCCCGATTCTCGTTCACCGCTTGGTAAATTGTCTGATTCTGAAATGGCCTATGGGGCATTCATTAAGAAATATTTTAAGAAGGAAAGTATAGTTACCGACGAGGAGCACACTGCTTTTTTTTTATACTGGCTCTGTAAATTCCTTTTTTGCCACCCCATAGTTAGGATCTCGAATGATTTTGTCGCTATTGCCTCTGCTTTAGCTTTAGAGACCTCACTTGCTCTAGGCAAAACAATGTTAGCCTTGCTATATCGGGGTTAGCCCATGCTTCCTCCTCCATTGCTTTAGACGAAATTAGTGGAGTTTTTGGTGATCCTCTTTGGCTTCTTCAAGCATGGGCAGCTTTCTATTTCCCTGCTTGGTTTTCCAAGGATCAAGTTCTCCAACCCCTTTCGGTTTCCATTCTTGACCAACCAGTATGCCAGGCTTTGAGTAGGAAATTGATCCCTGTTTCCAAAGAGCCATCTTCTTCTTTTCGGTACTTTACTTCTCGAATCTATTCTGTTGAAGAGAACCCATATTCCTTCTCTCCTTTCTTTGTTCCTCAATTCAAGTCCTACCTTCCTGCTTTCCAGAAAAATAGAAGTGATTTTTGGCAGACTGTTTTGACCTCTGTTGATCTCCCTGTGAGATTTTCAACAAAAGGCAGATTCGTTGCTGGCTTTGAAATTTACTCTCCTCAGTACTGTGCCAGACAACTTGGGCTGATTTAAGGAGTTCCTGTTTCAGCCCTTTATACTTTCTCCTTTGCTTCTTTCGATAAAATATCCTGTAAGCTGAAAGATGATCAACTTTTTATTGAGCTGAATACACTGGTACGAGATATTTACCGATTGTCTCGTGTGGCCGAATTTACTGGATACCCCGACCGTTCTTCAGCTGATTTCGACCTCTGGTGGGATGGTTATCGAAAGACTGTGTTTTCAGATCCTCTAGATCAGATTCTTTTAAAGATAAGGGATGCTGTTCCTCTTACAGTACCAAAAGCAATTGAAGCTGCAAATGTGCCTTCAACTAAACTAACAGAGCCTTCTAAAGGTAACTTGATTCTCCCTTTCAATATATATTGTTTGATACCCAACCTTCAATCTGACTTCTTATTCTTATAGTGAGCAAGAAAAGGAAAGCTTCAGACTCATTTGCTCCAGAGAAGGTAACAGCAAAATGTAGTGTTAGGAGAGTGATTATTCGATCCTCAGAGTCATCTCCAGAGAGTTCTCCAGCAGTAAATCAATCTCCAGAGCCCACACTTCGAGCTATGATAAAGCCGCTGTGACATCCTCAAATTCGACCCTATTCGGAATGTAATGAAATGATGATTTTAATCGATACACTATTAGTAATTCTCGCTCTGAATTGATCACTCATGAGAGACTAACCGATTGGGAAAGACTGTTAAGGAATTAAGTACGCACGACCTGAGAACTCGATCAGGGATTGACAATTCGACCATAAGGATTGACGAGGGATAATTTTGAGCCATTATAGACTGATCAAGGGATGGTTATAGAACGATTCGCCAATAGCATACAATCGGATCGCGGGTGATTCCGCTTGACCGTTGTATGTATTGCGAACGATCCTAAACCCATTGACTGATGATCACGTACTTCGGAACTAGCGATTGATCCCTCGCAATTACATGACAATCGAGATCATCCATGGTTCGAGAAAACTTAAACGTGGTTTGATACCGAATCAACCACGAGTCGAATACGCGTAACTCCTAAAAGCCACCCGTTAGTTTGAGATATACTAAAGTCGTAATTGATTGATTTTTACCACGAATTAGAATCCGAATTTGGATGTCGAATCTTCGAGGATTTCAAAACTAAATTTTTGGACACCGCCTCATTGATTTGCTCGTTTGTCGGTTTGCTCGAAATTCTCGGAAATGGATTTAACGAGCCGAGAATTTGAGCCCACGAGGAAGTAGGCCGGATGAAGGCACATTGGGCCTCAAGCTCAATGTGATTCGGCCACATGGGCCCAAGGCAAACCCAAGTGGCCCAATTTGGCCCATTGAACCCAATTTCAAGCCCAATTGCAATTCAAGCCCAAGTTTGAGCCCATTAGCATTTTCAAGCCCATTCATAATGCCTTTGAGCCCAAATTTGATTATACGAGCCCGTACAAAATTCTAGCTCGTATACGTGTATAAGTATTTTTATACCTTGTGAAATTACCAAAATGCCCTTCTTGCATTTATGACAAAGAAACAAAAGAAATTGATGAAGAAGACTTTGGGGGCTTTGCCATCATGAAATTAGACTTTGGTGGCTTCTCTTTATTGAGAAAAATATCTCTCTTAGCCGTCTTCTTCCCCCATCCGTCCACTTCCCCCTCTCTCTCCCTTCTCTTCCTTCCTCACGCCATCACCATTTCCAACCACCACCAAGCTACTTTCCAGCCCCTTTAGCTGCTGTGTTGCTGCCGTAGAACCACTAGCAGCGACGCCGTGACCTCCCGCCACCGTGAGCCACTCATCCGAGCCTTTTCCGCCGTTCAACCGAGCCTCGCCGAGGCAAAACAGCCGCCTCAAAGCTGCTGTCTAGCCGAGACCCAGCCGCCGTCATCGTTCCGTGTCGTTTTCGGACCGTGCAATGCGTAGCCCTCGCCGCCGCCGTCGTGCTCGTGTCGTCGGATTCGCTAACGGGTGAGTTTTCGCCCTAATCCCTTGCTTAGTAGGTTAAACTTGATTAGAGCGGATTAGTTTAAGTTAATTATGTTTAGTGTTAATTAATTAGGAATTAGTTGTTAAGCTATTAGAATATTATATTAATTTTCGGAAATTAAATAATAATATTTTATTAATTTTCGGAATTAAAAATATTATTATTTTATTAATATTTTTGTGGAAATTTCGAAATTAAATTGTGTTTATTTTAGGCTTAAATTGTGATGCCTAAGCTAGAATTTGCCTTATATATGGGTTTGTATGCCAAATTGAGTTGTTTGGTTATGGTGAAATATAGAATTACGGGTATTTAATTAATAAACCCTGAGGTGTCGGGTTTATTTGTTAAGTTTTATGTGAGGAATATGTTGTGGATACTTGAATATAGAAGCATGCCAAGTTTGGGAATTTATTGATATGTGCATAATCACGTGTGAATATTTTAGTACATTTTTATGTGTGGAAGTTGGATATTTCAACGTATTAGCACGGATTATGTTTGCATCGGCTATTGAAAATTATAATGATGGAACCTGAGTGTTGCTATGTGTGCATGATCACCTAAAGGTTCCTTTCGTGCCCGGTTATATCGAAAAATCGTATACCGGATGACCGCCAACCTAGGGTTTGGCCGTGGCCCTAACGGGTGTCCCCAATTTGGTAATTGGAAGCTGTCGAGGGGAGACGTAGTCATTCGCGAATCGGATTCGGAATGAACCCATTCATGGGATGTGCCGTCATTATGGTCGGGTGAGACGATGCTGTGCCCGATGGGGCGGGACGATGCCCGGATATACCGGAAGACTGTCAACCTGAGGCGAATATTGCTGGTTGTGCCGTAGCCCTTGGTGTGGCTGTAATAATTGGAATACACGTGAAAGATTGTGGTGGCATTGCGCTTGATTATGGGATGAAATTGCTAGGCATGGTATGGGACGGGCCGAAGCGGTTTCACTTTATAATCAGGACACGTGTGAATGCATTGTTCTTGAGAAGGTTGATGCGTATTCTGATTGCATTATATGCTTATTGCATTATCATAGCATACGGTGAATTATAACATATAAGGCGTGTGCATGTGCCAAGGCAAGGTAAGGCTGCCTGTGATTGTGTTGTGAAGTACCTGTATGTTCTATATTGAGTTGTCTGCCATCGATGTATTGTTGCATGTGTTAGGTACATCCGAGATGAGTTGACCTCCTAGTCGAGACTTAGGTCGTGAACTCGCTGAGATTTATCTCATCCATTGTTGTTAACCACTTTTCAGGTCATTCGATATGAGTACACGTGCTGTTCCTTGGGAACCGGCTTTTTGAGGGAGAACACCTTTTGAGGTTATCCTCGTAGATAGAGGAGCTAGGTTAACCCCTACCTGTCCTGGTTGTAATTGAGAAGGTCTGCGTGGTGGACTTGTAATATATTAACCCGATGTATTACTGATTATGTTGTTTAAATTGAGGTGTGTTTTCCTCACTATCCCTATTGTTTTGATTGGGAGTTTTAGTTCGCTTCCGTATGCGTTTATTTGTTAACGATTCAATTGGGTCGGCGATGTATCCTGGGATGTCGCATTTATAACGACTATGGTGGGATGTTAGCGTGCTCGAGGGTTGGGGCGTGACAGCTGCGCACTCCGAAAGGTAACTCTCATGCTTTACTTTTGGAGGCTACTAATGTATATATTAGCACTAACCTGTTTCTCTTCTGATCAATCCAGAAACTCTTAAGACCTATCAATCCAGTGCTGCTTCTCCTGTTTCTCTTCCTAGCAAGGCTCCTGCCACATCAGCTTCCAATCCTTTACCAGTGATTCTTGCTCCTTTGATAGATGTTAATGCTGAGTTGGTTTGAGAACAACCCTCTATTCCAGATCCTAAAGAGAGTATACCACCAAAGGATACTTCTGCCAATGTTGTGAGATCTGAAAAAGATCTTCCTCTAGCTCTCATCGGTAAATATTATTACCCTTTGTTTGACTCAAGATTTTATGCTATCGTCTAATATACATATGCCAATATTTGCAGTTACTGATGAACCCACTTCTGCGCCTCAAGAGACTCCAATTTCCGAAGGAGCATTAAGTGTGCCATTACTACCTGCTTCTTATGCAATTACTGTTTTGCCTCCCTCAACATCTTATGCTGTACCTAGTCCACCTGCCAAGATAGAAATTTTTTCTCAGGCTGAACAGGCTGAAATGGATAGGATATTAGCAGGTACTCATCCTGGCTCTTCCACAGCTCCTGATTCTTTAGAGTCTCCAGCTTTATCAATGTCTGCCGAAATTCCCAAAGAAGTAGCCAAAGCTAAATGGGAACAACTTCTTAACTTATTGGAACCTGGTTATGGGAAATTGATCAATGACTCTGATAAGGAGCGCCGAGCGAGGATTCTCTTCCAGGAAGTATGTTATGGTAATCCATCCTTCATATTATCTGAGTCTTTCCAGGACAAGATTGATCTCTTCGCTGTTGGCTTCGTGGACGCTGTGACCACAATTAGAGTCAACCTTGATCAACTCCCCCGTCTTCTCTTTGAGGAAAACCGAGGATTGACAATCCAAGATGAGTTAGCTCGTAAGCGTGAAGATGCTCGTCTTTTCTACAACAATTTTAAAGTTGAGGAGAGCAAACTTCAACGCTTGGAGACCAGGAAAGAAGAGCATGAAGCAGAGCTGAGGATGTTGGTTACCCAAATAGAAGAGCAGAAGCTCACAGTCTCGAACTTCTGTCCTACACTCAGACGTAAGATGAAGTAGTGTCGGGAGTTGGAGAAAGAATTTGATGCTACTACTGGAATGGTCAGAGTCCATGAGAAGAAGAGAGCAGAAATTATGGATGAAAACCATAGGCTTGAAACTGAGTTGAGAAATTTCGTAATCGAGGCCAAAGCTCTATTGGCCAAATGGAAATGAATTGAAAGACCTACTTGCTAGATTTTTTTTTTTGGTGTAAATGTAAGTAGTATTTATAAGATGACGTACATAAGCTTAGGGGCATTCCCCACATTACAAATAGAACTAAGATTACAAAAAAATGGAGTGAGGGAGTCTCCATATAGTATCCAAAGTTTCATTTGTTCGGGACGGTCTAAAAGATTTGTAGTGCGAAGCTCGCTCTCTGACAAGTTTGCGAACTTTAGCCAAAATGATAAGGGCGTCATTTGACTTTTGTTGGAAGCGTCTACGATTACGCTCCATCCAAATGCGGTATATGATCGCTAGGAAAGATACCTTCAGAAGTCTCACCGCCAAGTCCTTACCTTTTGTAGCCTTGATCATCTATTTAAGTTCATCATTCCATCCTTCTACAGGGCGTCGAATTCCGTATTGTGCAAGAATAGTGCGCCAAATGCTTCCGGTCTAGGTGCACTGGAAGAATAGATGGTCTCTACTTTCCAGACCAGACATACAAAAATTACAATGAATATCTACTTCAGGCTTCCAACGTGATATGATTTCTGCTGTTTGTAGTCTATTTCTACAAACTAGCCAGCCGATAAAGTTATGCTTGCTAATACCTCCTTTCCAGATCAATTGGGACCATTCCACAGCCGATCTCACATTTCTGGTTTCATCGTATACCTCCTGGCAACAATAACTTGGTCTAGATATGATTGAAGCTAAAGCCGGTCTTAGTTGAAGAATACAACGCCAACTCCATGCCATAGAGCCCTTGATTTCAAGCTGCATAATCGAATTGCCTCTACACTTGGTACTATGAACCCATTTACTCCATAAGGAAGATGACGGACAATTTATGAGGTTCCAAAGCATACGGCCAAGCAAAACTTTGTTCCATAATTTTAGATGAGGCAACCCTAGACCTCCTTCCTTTTTTGGCGAACAAACAACTTCCCAAGCAACTTTGTGTGATCCGTGGCCTTCTGTATTTCCAACCCACAAAAAAATCTAGCAACTTTGCTAGATTCTACTTTGGTCTCCTTTACATTCACTTAATTGTGGAATATCCCGACAATGCAAATTCCCGACGTTGTACCTTATCCAAATCAATAATTCAACCCTCTTAACCAAATGTTAATCCATTTGGCTCCTTTGACATTTAAACCAACTCAAAGAAAATTGTTCCATTGTAACTTTCATAATTGAAAGGTCAAACAATAGCCTTCCTTTTCACTTATGCTCTCTGAAATTACTAACTACTGACTTAATAACCGTTTATCCATACGCATGAACCACGTTCTGCCTCTATCTCATTTCCCCGAAAAACTCTGGCGCATTACTATCCACGATCTGCTCCATATCCTTTACCTTTATAACTGCCCAAGCTTACCAAATCTTTCTTGGGAACTTACAGTCCTGTTCATGATGTCTTCACATGGTTCTTCATCTCAATTGCTTCTTTGGTCCCGATTATAAAAATGTCGTATTTCCCATGAAGGTAAACTTTCCATTGAACATTACCAGGTTTGAGCTTTGACAGCTATTTTTCATTTTCTTTAACATGGACAACTTGTTTATTCTACTACCTATAGGTGATCGATCCTTATGGAGGCAGCTGCACGAATTGCTGTCCCAAGGACATCATGCTTTATTATTGAATCACAAGCATAAGGTAGAAGTTACCGATTTGGCAAACTTCTTCATATCCAAAGTATTTCTGTCTGCAGATTCTACCTTCTTGGATCTGGTTTGTGAGTTATGCTCTTTATTCCCTGCTAGCTTTGATGAATTCAAACACAATGTGAGGGAGATTTTGAATTTGGAGCCTATTGTTGTGGAAGCTGACGCTCTTCAACTTCAAATTGAGGAGGAGTCTTCCCGATTGTAAAACTCCAAAGAGAAATATGCTCAAGCTCAGGATTCCTATACTCAAGCTAGAGATGACGTTAAAATGACACGTCGACTTCTCAATTTCCTTTCCAATCATCATCGTGTGGAGCGGAGGATACTCAGAGATGAAATTTCTCATGTTAAGTCTATGGTTGAAGTTTCTTCAAACAAGTACAGGCAGTTGCTTCAGGAAGCTTGGGAGAGGTTTGAAATTGTTCGCTTTCATTCTCGTCACATGGAGTATCTTGAGGAGCAACAATCTAAACTCCACCAAGATCTTGCCTTGCATTCTAGTCATGTAGCCCAAAACCTCAAACTTGTTAATGACTTGCAGATCTTTGTAACCAAGATTAGAATGTACTTTCATTTCTAATGAATGGACTAATCTCCTTGTGTTTCCCAAATTGATGGACGATATTTCTTCAGGAATTTCCCATTTATAGAACGTGATAGTTCTTTTTCATTGACATCCATCAACCTGTATGCGTTTCCGCTAAACACTTCGGTAACTAAATATGGGCCTTCCCAATTTGATGACCATTTACCAAATTCCCTGTTTTGGAGATTCAATGGCAAGATTGCCTTCCACAGTAAATCCCCCACAACAAACCGTTTGATTTTAACTCTCTTAGTAAAAGCTCTGGCTACTCTTCTCTTTTGTGCAATCAGCTGATCCAAAGAAGCCGCACGAACTTTATCTAGCTCATCCAGATTTATGTGCATCCAATCTCTATAATCTTTAGGCAACATTTCACTCTGCAATTGGACTCTTAAAGATTGTACTGTTATCTCCATCGGTAAAATTGCTTCTTGTCCATATATAAGCATATAAGAGCTGACACCTGTACTTGATCTTCGTGATGTTCGGTACGCCCACAACACTGTTGACAGTAAAATATCTCATTCCCTTGGATTTTCTTCTAGATGCTTCTTGATCAGATCAATAACAACCTTATTAGTAGCTTCAGCTTGTCCATTTGCCTGGGGATAATATGGTGTGGAATAAACCATTTTGATTCCTCTTGATCGTGCAAATTCTATTACTTCACCTCCAGTGAACACTGTTTCTTGGTCCGCAGTGATTGACTCAGGCAAGCCAAATCGATGAATTATGTTTTCTTCGATAAACTTGATCACAGTCTTTTGTGTAATATTCTTATATGAAATGGCTTCCACCCATTTCGTAAAGTAATCCGTAGCCAATAAAATGTAACTGTGCTTATGAGAAGAAGGTAGATAGATCTTATCTATTATGTCCATTGCCCATCCTCTAAATGGCCATGGCTTTATAATAGAATGGAGCTCCATAGCAGGTACATGTTGCAACGGTCCATGTTTTTAACACGAAAGACATGCTTTGGCATAGTTGATACAATCCTGCATCATTGCTGGCCAAAAATATCCATACCTTTTTAACAGCCATCTCATCTTGATTCCTGCTTGATGGGCTCCACAAATGCCTTCATGTGCTTCTGCCATAACTAACTTTGCATTATCTTCATCAAGACAACGTAAGAGCAGTCCATCTGAGGATTTTCGGTATAATTCTTTTCCTAATATGACCTATTTCTGGGCTTGTCTCCTCAGCTTTCGATCTCTAGAATCGGGATTCTCCAAATATTCGATGATAGCTTGTCTTCGATCTTCTTCTTGAACTACCTTGCTAACTGCTATCGGTATCTTTCTTTGTTCAGTAGAAGGTACCGACAGTGTTATAGTAGTTGTGATGTCTGCCAACTCGTTTGATATTCGGTACCCAGAAGCTACTTGAGCCAACTCGTTAGTCTCGAAATTTGTATCTCTTTTAACATGGACTATGTTGTACTCTTTGAATTGCTCTAATTGCTTCTTGGCCAGATAGTAATAACCAATCAAATTTTCATTCGAGCATTGGTATTCTCCCTTTAACTGTTTCACCACCAATTGTGAATCACCAAATACTTTGATAAACTGTACTTTCAACTCAATCAATATTCCCAAGCCAATAATCAGTGCTTCATATTCAGCTTGATTATTTGAACATTCAAAATCTAACTTACAGACGCACCTTGTAAGTTCCCCATCGAGAGAAATTATTATCAATCCCGCTCCAGTCATACTCTTAGCACGTGATCCATCAAAGTATATAGTCCATGGTAACACTTGACTGAAGCTTTGCTCATTTTCTTCCATTTGTAAACATGGGTATTCGGTAAGAAAATCAACAATGGCTTGGCCTTTTACTGCTTTGATCGGCACATATATCAAATCAAACTCAGACAAGATAAATGCCCACTTGGCTATACACCCTTTTATAACAGGTCGGGATAGCATGTATTTTATTATATCAGTCTTACCGATCACATGCACTGTAGTTGGCAATAAATAATGTCTTAACTTCATACAAGCAAAGTATAAAGATAGACATAATTTTTCAATTGCGGTATATCTTTTTTCAACATCAGTTAATGCCCTACTCAAATAATATACCGCTTGTTCTTTTCCATTCTCATTCTCTTGTGCCAACATACTCCCGATAGTTATATCGGTAGCCGATAAGTACAATTTCAGTGGTTTGCCTGCTTTCGGCGGCATTAATACAGGAGGATTCATTAGATAGGCTTTGATCAAATCAAACGCCTTTTGTTGTTTTTCTCCTCGTATAAATTCGTCCTGATTTTTAAGACGCAGAAGCTGTGTCATCGGCTCCATTTTATCAGACAAATTGGCAATGAATCTTCTAAGAAAGTTTATTTTTCCAATCACCATCTGCAATTGTTTTTTTGACGTAGGATGAGAAAGCTCCATGATAGCCCTTGTTTTGTTCTTGTCAATTTCAATTCCCCTCTGATTGACCAAAAATCCCAGGAAATTTCCTGCTCGTACTCCAAAGGCGCACTTGATTGGATTCATCTTCAATTTGTACTTCTTCATCCTAATAAATGCCTACTCGAGATAATCCAAATGATCTTCTTGGGCTGATTTAACCACCACGTCGTCAATATAAACTTCTAAGAATTTACTGATTATATCATGAAAAATAAAGTTCATTGCCCGCTGGTATGTAGCTCCCGCATTCTTCAATCCGAAAGGCATAACTACCCACTGAAAAGTCCCGATCACACCAGGACATCTAAATGCTGTCTTCGGGACGTCTTCCTTAGCAATAAAAATCTGATTATAACCCAAATGACCATCCATCAAAGATAACATCTCATTTCCCAACGCTGAGTCTACTAACATATCTGCCATGGGCATTTGGTATTCATCCTTTGGAGTGGCATTATTTAGATCCTGAAAATCAATACAAACTCTCAGCTTTCCATTTTTCTTTTTCACAGGGACAATATTCGAGAGCCACTCTACATACCTGGCTGTTTCAATGAATTTTGCTTTTAGCAGCCTTTCTATTTCCTCTTTGACTTTATCAACTACATCTGGAGCAAATCTTCTGGCTAACTGCTTATGCGGCCGAAATCCTTTCTTGATTAGAAGGCGATGTTCTATAATATCTCTTGACAAATCAGGCATTTCATGATAATCCCATGCAAAGCAATCTTTGTACCCTTTGATCAGGTTAACCAACTTTTCTTTCATGCCCCCTTGCAAAAACATACTTACATACACTGGACGGAAACAACCAGGCTCTCCTATATCAACCTCTAATAATGGATCTTGAGCTTCCATTGTTCTGTCTTCTTTGACTAACAACTCTTCCCATTCATCAATACAATCTGAGGCTTCAACATTTTGCTATGCCATTTCCGCCAAGTGTGTGAAGTACCTTTCACAAACTTCTTGCAATACGGATTCGTTTTCCATAAAGAATGTGTAATTCTTCTAATGCCAAGCTTGACTTGGGATCCATTCAGCTTTCATATCCCCGAAGCGGCAATAAGCAAAGGACTGTGGATCTGTCCTTGGTGATTCGACAACATAACCCTTATGTGAACAGTCCCGATGTTCTTGACAAATATTAGTCCATCCTATTGAAGCATATCCCGAATCTGCCTCAACATATTCCACTTTCTCGCCATTCTAAAATGCCAAGATTTGATGGAAAGTTGAAGGTACACATTGATTAGAGTGTATCCAATCTCTTCCGAGCAACAGATTATATGAACCATCAGACTCTACTACAAAGAAAGTCGTTTTGGATGACTTGGACCCTATAGTTAAATCAAGTACTATTGCCCCCTTGACTTCGGTAACTTCCCCAAGAAAATCAGATAACTGAACATTGGATGGGATAATGTTGTCGTCATCTTTCCCTAATTTCTTGAAGTATTTATAAGATATGAGGTTCAAATTAGCTCCAGCATCTACAAAGATTTTACCGACAGACCTACCATTGACCCTGCTTGAAACAGCCAAGGACCTTAAATGCTTTGCTTTTTCAGAAGGTACCTTATCAAACTTGATGGCTTCTTTGCCGGGGAACTGAAATTCTGCCATGGCTATCTCCTTTTCTGAAATGTGTTCGATGTCTTCTTCCACTATCAAATTAGTTCCATACTTCACTGGAAGTTTAGCATGGACCATGTTTATCCGTATTGGAGAACCATATTTCTTTGATATCTTGGAGTAGCCAGTTCGGTAACTTCTGCCATCTTCTTGTGACAATTTAGGACCCAAGTTCTTTTGCTCCACCTTTCTTTGTTATTTTGGGTTGAGAGCTACGGTGATCTGCCCAAAATTAATTGTCTGTGGAACCTGAGAAACTCCCTTCTCCCTTTTCATTTCAATGTGAGAGCTACTTCCCGAATCACCTGGTTCTGGTTTAATCCAATCTTTTTCATCATGATTTCTTTTCCATACCCAATTACCTTTCCTACTGACAGACGTGAAAGGTAAATTTTGCCTTGATGTACCTTTAGATTAGCCACTCTCAAAATTCCTTTGTTTGTTTTTCATCCGCTGGAAATGCCTCTTGATGGTTCTGTAAGATGCTTATCCCGGAGATTTAACCGTTGACCATTTTCCTTCGGGAGGATTATACGGCACCTTAACTATTTTTCTTTTGTGGATTTCCTGAGAAATTGATGGTTGTGGATCATCAAACTTATCTCCCCAGCCAGTCGGCTCAACTGGCAATGATGGAGGTGGATAATCATCCGTATCTCCATAATAGACCACATAGTCAAACTTACCACTAGGTTCTTCAAGCAATCTGACTTTGGGATCACCTTCCTTATATCGCTGCCATAAACTCTTTTTCTTTGCAGGCTTTAGTAATGTTTCTTTTTCCTCATGAACTTGCGTAACCAATTCCCGAGTTGGAGGGGCTAGTTGAGATGAATCAGGATGGTATTCCTTCCTCTCATACCTATGACCAACATCTTTTCTTTCAAGCACTTGTGCTGTCCGTCTTGGTTGAATTTCCTCCTCTCTTGCTTGTACCGAAGAGTTTTCGATAGCTATAATCTCGGATTTTACCCGTGGTCTACCTATCCTGCGGACAAACGATCCCGATCTGTATCTCCCCCTCGTTCTTCTCATGTATTGGAACCTGGAAAACTCCCGATCTTGCCGAGTCAGCTCTTGGTGACAACGAGTGCAAAGTTGTTTGTTGTCATCGTCTGTCATCTCTCGTATATTAATCATGCTTATCATGTTCGGGAAAGGGTCTGTGTCTACTTCCATTGGGGCCTTGCCTTTGTCTTCGGTAAATTTAATCTTGCCTTGGCGAATTACCTCTTGGATAGTCTTCCTAAACACAATGCAATTCACCGTATCATGAGTTGTAGAGTAATGCCATTTGCAATATCTCTTATCTGTTATTTCCTCATTTGACGGGATTACTTGTCCTTCAGATGATTTGATCATTCCATCTTTCAACAGCAGGTCAAATATTTCATCTAACTTGTAGATATCAAAGGAGTAGTTATTTGTCTCCCTAGCCTTGAACTTGGATACATCTCTCACCCTGGCCGGTTTAAGTGCTGGGCACACATACGGTTTTTCAAGCACCATAGTTGCTACGGCTATTTCATTCTCCTCTTCGGCTGTACCACCATGTTCGGTACTTTCAGCAAATGCCACTGTCTGCCGATTGTCCTTATTCGGCTTCTTATCTTTTCTTCTTCAACAAGTGTTCGTACTTGGAAACCCGAGCGTTTAACTGAAAGAGATCGTCAAAGGCTTGTCCTTCAAATCTTTCCTTAAGGTTAAACCTCAAACCGTTAAAAGCCAAATCTGTGAACTCCTTCTCAGTGAGTGATGTTAAACATCGGTTCCTGGATTTCTTGAAATGTGCAATAAACTGATCTACTGTCTTGGTATTATATTGATACATCCTGGCCAAATCGGCTACCGTTACTTCTGGTACCGTTCAGTAAAATTGAGAATGAAACTGCCTTTCCATCTCGGCCCATGTTTGAATAGAATTCGTAGGCAAATTTGTATACCAAGTGAATGCTATTTTTGACAAAGACAATGGGAACAATCTTAATCTTAAATACTCATTAGTTCCAGCTTCTCTACATTGTGCCAAGAATCAACCCACATGCTCCACAGTTGACTGATCCTCCTCTTCTGTAAATACAACAAAGTCTGGCATCTTGAAACCCCTTGGATATGGTATGTTATCAATCCAATCGGGATGTGGCTTCCTACATACTAGCCTTGGCAATCCTCTCTCTGCTCCCAATTGTTGCATTACCTGTTCTGCAACTCTATCTGGGTTCCATGGTCTTAAATTTTGCTAGCCTAATAAAGGATCTTGACCCCTAGGATCAAACTGCCGAGGTCTATTCATCCCCTGCTGTTCCATGTTGAAATTAACGGGTAGTGGTGGCCTATAAAGAGGATTTTCTATCACATGAGGATATGGTTGAGGCGCAGGTGGTCTGATATGGTAAACATTAGGCATATTTACTGGTGGAGGTACGTTCAGCACTGGTGGTGCATTTGTGATCATGTGATTAACCAAACTAACATCATTTGGGGCATTTTGAGGGAAATTATAAGCACTCACACCATTCATAAGGTTTATATGTAACGTCCTGAATTCGGCCCATTTTCGTCATCAATAAAATGGATATGTATTTCTCATAGCATTTTAGTGAGTCTCGCCCGGAACTGATCATTCTCGAGGTACTGACCAGTAGGGAATGGCTAACTAGGAAAAATGGTACGTGGACCCAAGAACTTGACCGTGAATTGAGTCCGATTTCGAGAAACAACGAGGGAATATTTTGTGCCAACGTGGGCCGATCCAAGGAGAGTGACGGATTTGGTTTGGCCATCGACGTACGATCGAATAGCGGGTGATTCCGCACGACCGAGAGTACGCGCGGCGAACGATCCCGAACTTAATCCGAACAATCGTGACCCCTGGAACTAGTGATAAATTCTCATGTTCTCTGGGAAATCGAGACTGACATGACTCGAGTAACCCTAAGTCGATACGCATAACCCCTAAACGGCCGCCGGTCAGTGAGAGACGCTAAAATTTGCAATTGAGCGAAATCGATCGTGGAATTGAGTCCGGACTTCGGTGTCGAATTTCGTAGGCGCGCGTGACTATTTTTGCAAGGACAACGTCGTAAAAGTGTGGCCAATTATATTTGGGATCGATAGAGTCGAAAATTGGAAATTTGACCCGGGATTGGAAAATTACGATTTTGCCCCTAGGCCTAATTATTGGACATCATTGAATCTCAAGCCTTGGATGGGGGACATGATGGTCTTTAGCGCAAAGTGGTTCACCCACCCCACTAGCAATGTGGATATCTCACTCTAGTCTCTCTCTCTCCCCCACATTCTCACCGGCCAACTCCCCCTCCCTCTCCATCCCGTGAGCTCACTCTCTCCCTCTCATTTTCATTTGCTTGGCCGTGAGAGGCCCTCGCCGGAGGAGCTCCGCCGCCGCCGGAGCCGGTCCGCCACCACCACCTCGCCTTGCACCACCACCATCCAGCCGTCCCATTCTCTCTCTCCCTCCCTTTCCCAGCCGCGTGAGCAGCCCCCGCCGTGGACCGCCGTCCGCAAGCCGCTGCCGCTCGCAACGCCGTGAAGGCCGCCCGTCGCTGCCCCTTGCGCCACTGTGGAACCAGCTTGGTCCGCCCACTTCCCCAGCCCTGTTCAGCTTAGTTTGGAGCTTAGGAATCCAAGTGAGTACAACCCTAAACCCTAATTAGGCTAATGTACATTTCTATATGAGTTTTAGGGGTTAATTAGGGTAATTTAGGGGTTAACTTGTAGAGGATGTTAGGGGCTGATATTGTGACTAATTTGGGGACTTAGTGTGATAATTTAATTGAGGTTTGATGGTCTATAGTGTGCTGTATGGTGGCTGAGCATAGGCGCCTTGATTCGGGCTAAAATGTGATTTTGGCGGGTGTAATTTGTGGGCCGAGTGGTGGCTGTTTTCATGGTGATTCTTGTGGTCTAACGTGGTGATTTGGAGGTGATTTAATGGCCTAGGGTGGACCGTTCATGGCTGATTTGGTATTGGATATCGGGGTTTTAGTGCGAATCGCCAAGAGAATTGTGATCGGCCCATGAGGAGGCTGAGTTAAGTATGGCTTGATTGTGATTGTGTAATACCCTATGATGTGCTTGACGTGGCCAATTCCTGAGACGCTTGGTAGACTATCGGCATGAGTAGTTTTGGTGTTTTAATTGCGTGAAATTGGGTGTCAAATTACATGTTGTGATTGATTTGGACTAATTAGTCTATTGGGCATATTGAAATGTGAATTGATCATTTTGTGGCGTTATTTGAATAAATAGCCAAATCATATTGAGTGCCCAGTGTGAATTTCATGAATGCCGAGTGTGGATATTGTGGCCATGAGCGTACATACTGAGTATGGGCATAACATGTACATTATGCATGTGTGCACGAACGGCATGAGCTTATGATCACTTAAATCGCCCTGATGCGTTTTACGCGGGGTTCAGATAATAATTGGTGATTGTGTACGTGTGATCACATAAAACCCTGATGCGTTTTACGCGGGGTTCAGATAATAATTGGTGATTGTGTACGTGTGATCACATAAAACCCTGATGCGTTTTATGTGGGGTGTTAAACCCGTCCTGATGCGTTTTACGCGGGACGATGCCCGCTTCTGGAAGATGACAAACCTGATGCGTTTTACGCGGGTTGTGTCATGAGCATGATGCGTTTTACGCGGGCCGGAGATCGATCTCAAAGTGATAGACCTGATGCGTTTTACGCGGGTCGGTGAATTTGGTAAATTGCAAGTGTGCAAGAGTGCAAGTGTGCGAAAGTGCATTGATGAGACATGAGCACAAGTATGAGCACGAGCATATGCATGACATGCGTTGTGACCAAGTGATGTGTGCATGTGCCACGATTGGGTTCTGTGTTATTATTGTGATTTATAAAGTGCCTAACCTGCAGGGCCAAGTAAGTATTGGGTATGGGCCTGAGGGCCTAAGCCTTTTTATATTTTAGAATGTGTGTTGTTTGGTGCTCGTCAGGAGGTCCATGTGAGACTAGTTTAGGTTTAGGGGGCCTACTTGCTGAGATTTATTCTCACTGTTGTATAAACCCAACTTTTCAGACCCCCGGTCCTGACGATGCTAGATGTTCCTGTGCGTCTTGGGATTCCGCACCAGCTAGGGCGGACGTGAACCGAGTACCCCTTAGAGAGTGGGGATTTATATGTTAGGTATCGTTTGGTAGTATTAGTCGATGTGGGAGAAAGGTACTATCAGCACCATGAGTATGTAGCCTGGTGTCTTAGGGACCGCTTCGGAGAGCATGGACCCCTCCGGACTTTTGATGCCCCGATTAGCGGGCTGGGCGAACTGGATCCCCAATGCCCCGATGGAGAGGTAGCGAGTTCCGCAGCTGAGACCGAGGGGTGTTCGAAATTTGGCAATGAGCCTGTTGTCTTGGAAATGGATGATCCGGAGTCGATGGAGGCGGATGATGAACCAGAGCCCATGAAGCAAGACATAGAGCAGGAGGGCGAAGTCGAGCTGATGGATTATGAGGAGGAACCAGCTGCGGCCGAGTCCGAGCCGGATTCCCTAGACTCTGAGGTTGAGCTGTCTGGTAGCTCTTCTGAGTCATCGGGATCCGACCCGGACTGGGTCCCTTAGGTTAGCCTTAGTTGTAGATAGGTCGGGCCAGTACCTTTTTGACCGGAGCCCCTCCTAGTTTTAGTACCCCTGACCGCCCGGGCCACTTATCCCTTTTTGTCAGTAGTGGCCATTGACCCGCTTTTGATTTTTGGGCTCATGCTGTATATGGATAGTGTATATGTTCTTCCTGTTAATGCAAGTGTATATTTGTTCATGTTGGTTGTGGTGTGGCTATCTCTAGTTATGAGGTTTTAAATTGTTCGAGTATCATATTGCTTCCGCGTGTGCTTTAATCTCTGTGTTGGGCGTTGGGTCGGTGACGCGTCCTAGGACGTCGCGCTTGAATCGATCGCAGCAGGGATGTGGCGTGCCGTAGGGTGCGGGGCGTGACATCCCCGTTTGATTTGGTATCAGAGCATGATCAGTTCGGTCCAATTCGGTCGAAGCCTGGAGTAATAAGGAGCGATGACCTTGGGTAGCCAGTAGGGAGACCTCGCATGCTACGTGTACCTCCTGACTGTTTGTGTCTTGATTGATTGGTTGTCGAACTGACCTGGAAAGTGTAGGTGCGACAGGACCTGAGGTAAGTATGTGTATCTCCTTGGTTGAGGTCTTGTGCTATTTATGCTTAATCGCATGCTGAGTGATTGACTAGTATTGCGTTAAGTTCTTTGTCTAGGACCTTAGACCGGTTTAGCTTGGTTTAGGTCTCTAATTCCTGAATGGAATTATAGCAGGTAGGTGAGCGTGCGAGTTGGGAAGATGAGTAGCCAAGGAAGAGGTAGAGGTCAAGGCCGTGGTAGAGGTAGAGGTCAAGGTCATGAGCAAGACCGCGTAGAACCGCAAGTGAGGGCTGTAGAGGATCCAAGGGTAGATGGAATTTTGAGGGCTCTCAAGGAAGCAGGAATTCTGGGAGATAGGCTTACCCATGAGAGAAATGCCACTATTGCCGCTGCTGTTGAGGCCGTCGTTGCTGCTGCCAATGGGAATAACGGAAATAATGGGAATCTGGGGAATCGGGAGAATCCAATTCCAGGACCGGCAAATGTGATCAGGCCGATGTCTAAGTTGGTCGAACAATTCTTAAAATTGAAACCCCCGAAGTTCAATGGGAAGGGTGACCCCGAGGCTGCACCACGTTGGATAGAGGAGTTGGAGAAAGCCTTCGATGTTTTGGGGTACACTGAGGCTGAAAGGGTGACACTGGCAGTATATCAGCTTCAAGACAATGCAAATGACTAGTGGAAGGCCACCAAGGGCAGAGTATTTCAAGAGGGGACCGCCCAGACTTGGGCTGTGTTTACCGAAAATTTCTATGGAAAGTACTTCTCAGAAAGTGCCCAGGAAAGAAAACTGGCTGAATTTATGTGACTCCGCCAAGGGCAGATGACCGTGGATCAGTACGAAACGGAGTTCGCCAGATTATCGAGATTTGTACCTAGGATGGTGGAAAACCCGCAGGACAAGGTTCGGAGATTTTGAGATGGACTAAAGCCGAACCTTAGGAGTCAGATGATATCACTCAATATTCGAGATTATGGCGAGATGTATGAGCGGGCGCAGGCTATTGAGCGGGATCAAGTGGATAGGGCAACCGCTTCTGGATCGCGGTTCGCCCCGGCTAGGGACAACCGCCGCCTAGGGAAGAAGCCGATGGCGGGAAACAGGCGATTTGTCCTACCGATCAAGAAGAATATCGGAAAGCCGAGCCACCAGCAGAACAGATTTGGGGCTTGCTTCAAATGCGGGAGTACGGACCATCAGATGAGGAATTGCTCCCAGCAACACCCCGCAGGACCCCCGATGCAACTACAACAACCCTGAGTTGGGAATGAGGCTGGGAATCCCCCGCCGGTTAATCTGAACAAGCCGCCGGCACAAGGACATGTGTATGCCATGGTGCGAAGAGAATGAGAGAATGCGCCAGGCGTGGTCACAGGTATGGTTTCTCTGTGCCATCATGTAGCATATGCTTTGTTTGATCCGAGGGCGTCACACTCCTTTGTGTCTGCTCAGTTTGTTGAATTGGCTGGATTAAAATCTGTCTTGTTAGAAGTACGGTTGTATGTGACTACGCCATTAATGGATAAGATATGCATATCGTTAGGATGTCCGGACTGTAAGATAGTGATTGGCGGCGTAGAAAGCAAGATAGATTTAGCTGTGTTGCCAATGTATGATTTTGATTTGATTGTGGGCATGGATTGATTAGTCAAGCAAAATGCCGTAATAGATTGCAGTAGCAGGGTGATCCAGTTTAGCCCGGCTGAACACCCTAGATTTGAGTTTGTAGGGAGTCAAGGAGGAACCTCGATCCCTTGGGTTTCATCAGTAGAAGCAACTAAGTTGTTGGATGAGGGCTGTCAAGGTTACCTGGCAAGTGTAATTGATTCGTCGGCAGAAGAGGTGCGGCTAGAGGATATAGCTGTGGTGTGCAACTTTCCCGATTCTTTCCCCAGGAATTGCCGGGATTGCCACCAGAAAGAAGTGGAATTTGTTATCGAGTTGGCACCCGGGACTGAGTCAATCTCGAAGCCGCCTTATAGGATGACGTTGTCGGAATTGAAAGAATTGAAGGTTCAGATGCAGGAACTGCTGGACAAAGGTTTTATCCGACCGAGTGCGTCTCCATAGGGAGCGCCAGTATTGTTCGTAAGGAAGAAGGATGGATCGTTGAGACTATGTATCGATTACCGTCAACTGAATCAAGTAACAATCAAGAATAAGTATCCCCTCCCAAGGATTGACGACCTGTTCGATCAATTGCAAGAAGCCTCAGTATTCTCTAAGATTGACCTAAGGACATGGTATCATCAGCTAAGGATCCAAAAGGAGGATATCCCAAAGACGGCATTCAGGACGAGGTATGGATACTATGAGTTCACAGTGATGCCGTTTGGACTGACTAATGCCCCTGCTGCTTTCATGGATTTAATGAATCGGGTATTCAAGGAATTCTTGGATTAGTTCGTCATCGTCTTCATAGATGATATTCTAGTGTATTCAAAGAGTCCCGAAGAGCATGAGGTACATTTGGAAAGAGTTCTACGGACATTAAGAGAGCACGCACTGTATACTAAGTTTAGCAAGTGCGAGTTTTGGCTGAACCGTGTAACGTTTCTTGGGCACATAATTTCCGGAGAAGGAATCTCCGTGGATCCGACAAAGATAGAGGCAGTAATGGATTGGCCGAGACCGACGACAGTTACTGAGGTTCGAAGTTTCTTAGGACCGGCAGGTTATTATCGGCGATTTGTAGAAAGATTCTCAGCGATAGCCACTCCATTGACAAGATTGCTTAAGAAGGAGACTAAGTTTGAGTGGACAGAAAAGTGCGAAGAGAGTTTTCAGGAGTTGAAGCAGAGATTGACGACGGCGCCAGTACTGACGATCCCTTCAGGACCGGGAGGATATGACATTTATAGCGATGCTTCGCTTAAGGGATTGGGATGCGCGCTAATGCAACATGGAAGAGTAGGTGCTTATGCATCGCGACAGTTAAGGCCTCATGAGATGAACTACCCGACTCACGACTTGGAACTGGCAGCAATCATTTTCGCACTCAGGATTTGGAGGCACTACTTATGTGGAGAAAGGTTCCAAATCTACACGGACCATCAGAGCCTCAAGTATCTGTTTTCGCAGAAGGAATTGAATATGAGGCAGAGGCGTTGGATGGAGTTGCTGAAGGACTATGATTGTGACATTTTGTACCATCCCGGTAAAGCCAACCGAGTAGCGGATGCCTTAAGTCGGAAATCGAGCATCGCGCATTTAATGGTCAAAGAGTGGATTTTATTGGAAAGAGCGCGAGATTCAGAATTTAAGTTCGAGGTAGGACACCTCTCCAGTCTGATGGCGACGTTGAGGGTTGAACCAGAAGTGCAAACCAAGATTAAGGCGTTGCAGTCTACAGACCCTGAGATTCAGAAGATTCTGGAGATGGATGGCACTAAGAGGAAACCGGACTTCCAAGTGTCCGAGGATGGAATTCTTAAGTTTCAAGGACGTTTGTGCGTGCCCGATGACATAGAGCTTAAGGAGGAGATTTTAAAGGAGACACATTGCAGCAATTATAGTATCCACCGGGGCAGCACGAAGATGTACCAGAACCTTCGACAGCACTATTGGTGGAACGGAATGAAAGTGGACGTGGCCAAGCATGTGGCCAAGTGTTTGACGTGCCAACAAGTGAAGGCACAGCATTGTAAACCTGGTGGAATGTTGTAGCCGTTAGAAATCCCAGAATGGAAATGGGAGCATATTATAATGGATTTTGTAATGGGATTGCCAAGAAGCCAGAGGGGACACGACTCTATTTGGGTGATAGTGGACAGATTGACCAAGTCGGCGCACTTCCTGGCAGTGCGAAACGACTTCGAGCTAGAAAGGTACGCAGATTTATATGTGCGGTAGATAGTTAGTCTTCATGGAGTACCGGTATCAATTACTTCGGACCGTGATCCTCGGTTTACTGCTAATTTTTGGAAAAGTCTTCAATTGGCCATGGGAACAAAGTTGCAATTCAGTACGGCCTACCATCCGCAGACGGATGGCCAGTCTGAGAGGACTATTTAGACTTTAGAGGATATGCTGAGGGCATGTGTATTAGACTTTCAGGGCAAGTGGGAAGAGCAGTTGCATTTGGTTGAATTCGCCCACAATAACAGCTTTCAGCAGAGTATCGGGATGGCCTCGTTTGAAGCACTTTATGGCGGAGCGTGCAGAACACCGTTGTGTTGGGATGAAGTGGGAGAAAGAAGTGTAACGGGTCCAAAATTGGTTCAGCAGTAAATGGAAACGGTAAAGACTATCCGGGAAAGGCTAAGAACAACTCGGAGCCGTCAGAAAAGTTACGCGGACCGAAGGCGTAGACCGTTGGAGTTTCTGGTTGGCGACCATGTATTCCTTAAGATCTCACCAATGAGAGGACTGTCTCGGTTTGGCAAGAAAGGAAAGCTGAGTCCAAGGTATATAGGCCCGTTCGAGATTTTGGAAAGGATTGGAACGTTGGCTTATCGTCTCGCCTTGCCGCCGAATTTGTCGCTAGTTCATAACGTCTTCTACGTGTCAATGCTGAGGAAGTATGAACCGGATCCGACCCATGTGTTGAATCATGAGGTAATAGACATGGACGGCAGGGTGTCGTACGTGGAGAGACCAGTGCGAATCGAGGACAGGAAGGAGCAGGTTTTGAGGAATAAGACGATCCCGTTGGTCAAAGTTATCTGGAAACATCACGGGACAGAAGGTGCCACCTGGGAAAGTGAAGAAGTATTGCGACGTCAGCACCCCCATTTATTTGAGTAGTCGGGTTTGGATTGTAAATTTCGAGGAGGAAATTTTTGTAAGGGGGGAAGAGTTGTAACGTCCTGAATTCGGCCCATTTTCGTGATCAATAAAATGGATATGTATTTCTCATAGCATTTTAGTGAGTCTCGCCCGGAACTGATCATTCTCGGGGTACTAACCAGTAGGGAATGGCTAACTAGGAAAAATGGTACGTGGACCCAAGAACTTGACCGTGAATTGAGTCTGATTCCGAGAAACAACGAGGGAATATTTTGTGCCAACGTAGGCCGATCCAAGGAGAGTGACGGATTTGGTTTGGCCATCGGCGTACGATCGAATAGCGGGTGATTTCGCACGACCGAGAGGACGCGCGGCGAACGATCCCGAACTTAATCCGAACAATCGCGACCCCTGGAACTAGTGATAAATTCTCGTGTTCTCTACGAAATCGAGACCGTCATGACTCGAGTAACCCTAGGTCGATACGCGTAACCCCTAAACAGCCGCCCGTCAGTGAGAGACGGTAAAATTTGCAATTGAGCAAAATCGATCGTGGAATTGAGTCCGGACTTCGGTGTCGAATTTCGTGGGCGTGCGCTACTATTTATGCAAGGACAACGTCGTAAAAGTGTGGCCAATCATATTTGGGATCGATAGAGTAAAAAATTAGAAATTTGACCCGGGATTGGAAAATTACGATTTTGCCCCTAGGCCTAACTATAGTGTTCCGAATTTTGAAGTTAATTGGGGGATATTTGGGGTTTAATTTATGGTCTAATCAGCCCCAATAATTCAGAATGTTATGGACAAGATTGCTCCTACATTATTGGACATCATTGAATCTCAAGCCTTGGATGGGGGACATGATGGTCTTTAGTGCAAAGTGGTTCACCCACCCCACTAGCAATGTGCATATCTCACTCTAGTCTCTCTCTCTCTCCCCCTCATTCTCACTGGCCAACTCCCCCTCCCTCTCCATCCCGTGAGCTCACTCTCTCCCTATCATTTTCATTTGCTTGGCCGTGAGAGGCCCTCGCCGGAGGAGCTCCGCCGCCGTCGGAGCCGGTCCGCCACCACCACCTCGCCTTGCACCACCACCATCCAGCCGTCCCATTCTCTCTCTCCCTCCCTTTCCCAGCCGCGTGAGCAGCCCCCGCCGTGGACCGCCGTCCGCAAGCCGCTACCGCTCGCAACGCCGTGAAGGCCGCCCGTCGCTGCCCCTTGCGCCACTGTGGAACCAGCTTGGTCCGCCCACTTCCCCAGCCCTGTTCAGCTTAGTTTGGAGCTTAGGAATCCAAGTGAGTACAACCCTAAACCCTAATTAGGCTAATGTACATTTCTAGATGAGTTTTAGGGGTTAATTAGGGTAATTTAGGGGTTAACTTGTGGAGGATGTTAGGGGCTGATATTGTGACTAATTTGGGGACTTAGTGTGATAATTTAATTGAGCTTTGATGGTCTATAGTGTGCTGTATGGTGGCTGAGCATAGGCGCCTTGATTCGGGCTAAAATGTGATTTTGGCAGGTGTAATTTGTGGGCCGAGTGGTGGCTGTTTTCGTGGTGATTCTTGTGGTCTAATGTGATGATTTGAAGGTGATTTAATGGCCTAGGGTGGACCGTTCATGGCTGATTTGGTATTGGATTAATTAGGGCCATAATCGGTTAATCGGGGTTTTAGTGCGAATCGCCAAGAGAATTGTGATCGGCCCATGAGGAGGCTGAGTTAAGTATGGCTTGATTGTGATTGTGTAATACCCTATGATGTGCTTGACATGGCCAATTCCTGAGATGTTGGGTAGACTATCGGCATGAGTAGTTTTGGTGTTTTAATTGCGTGAAATTGGGTGTCAAATTACATGTTGTGATTGATTTGGACTAATTAGTCTATTGGGCATATTGAAATGTGAATTGAGCATATTGTGGCGTTATTTGAATAAATAGTCAAATCATATTGAGTGCCCAGTGTGAATTTCATGAATGCCGAGTATGGATATTGTGGCCATGAGCGTACATACTGAGTCTGGGCATAACATGTACATTATGCATGTGTGCACGAATGGCATGAGCTTATGATCGCTTAAATCGCCCTGATGCGTTTTACGCGGGGTTCAGATAATAATTGGTGATTGTGTACGTGTGAGCACATAAAACCCTGATGCGTTTTACGCGGGGTGTTGAACCCGTCTTGATGCATTTTACGCGGGACGATGCCCGAACTTCCGGAAGATGACAAACCTGATGTGTTTTACGCGGGTTGTGTCATGAGCATGATGCGTTTTACACGGGCCGGAAATCGATCTCAAAGTGATAGACCTGATGCGTTTTACGCAGGCCAGAAATCGATCTCAAAGTGATAGACCTGATGCGTTTTACGCGGGTCGGTGAATTTGGTAAATTGCAAGTGTGCAAGAGTGCAATTGTGCGAAAGTGCATTGATGAGACATGAGCACGAGTATGAGCACGAGCATATGCATGACATGCGTTGTGACCAAGTGATGTGTGCATGTGCCACGATTGGGTTCTGTGTTATTATTGTGATTTATAAAGTGCCTAACCTACAGGGCCAAGTAAGTATTGGGTTTGGGCCTGAGGGCCTAAGCCTTTTTATATTTTAGAATGTGTGTTGTTTGGTGCTCGTCAGGAGGTCCATGTGAGACTAGTTTAGGTTTAGGGGGCCTACTTGCTGAGATTTATTCTCACTGTTGTATAAACCCAACTTTTCAGACCCCCGGTCCTGACGATGCTAGATGTTCCTGTGCGTCTTGGGATTCCGCACCAGCTAGGGCGGACGTGAACCGAGTACCCCTTAGAGAGTGGGGATTTATATGTTAGGTATCGTTTGGTAGTATTAGTCGATGTGGGAGAAAGGTACTATCAGCACCATGAGTATGTAGCCTGGTGTCTTAGGGACCGCTTCGGAGAGCATGGACCCCTCCGGACTTTTGATGCCCCGATTAGCGGGCAGGGCGAACTGGATCCCCAATGCCCCGATGGAAAGCTAGCGAGTTCCGCAGCTGAGACCGAGGGGAGTTCGAACTCTGGCAACGAGCCTGTTGTCTTGGAAATGGATGACCGGAGCCGATGGAGGCGGATGATGAACCAGAGCCCATGGAGCAGGACATAGAGCAGGAGGACGGAGTCGAGTTGATGGATTCTGAGGAGGAACCAGCTGAGGCCGAGTCCGAGCCGGATTCCCTAGACTCTGAGGTTGAGCTGTCTGGTAGCTCTTCCGAGTCATCGAGATCTGACCCGGACTGGGTCCCTTAGGTTAGCCTTAGTTGTAGATAGGTCGGGCCAGTACCTTTTTAACCGGAGCCCCCTAGTTTTAGTACCCCTGACCGCCCGGGCCACTTACCCCTTTTTGTCAGTAGTGGCCATTGACCCGCTTTTGATTTTTGGGCTCATGCTGTATAAGGATAGTGTATATGTTCTCCCTGTTAATGCAAGTGTATATTTGTTCATGTTGGTTGTGGTGTGGCTATCCCTGGTTATGAGGTTTTAAATTGTTCGGGTATCATATTGCTTCCGCGTGTGCTTTAATCTCTATGTTGGGCGTTGGGTCGGCAACGCGTCGTGGGACGTCGCACTTGAATCGACCGCGGCAGGGATGTGGCGCGCCGTAGGGTGCGGGGTATGACATTATAGGGGTAGGATTCTCTGACCTTGGTATAATTCTAACAGGAGTTTGAGAATTTGATCCCCTATTACCATTATATCCAACATGAGGAGGTCCCGATATTGGTGGAAACGATGTTGTCCCAAAAGGATTTGCATAAAAGGGTGGAACTTGAGAAGATGAACCAGGACGCGATATTACCTCATTTATAGCATTGATCACCATGGGCTTTATCACATCTGTCACATGTCGCACTATATGGTTGGTAAGGTCCTCAAACATCCTTTTCATTGTGGCTACCAAGGTGTTATCTGGTGCCAACGAGCGGGCTTGTTCTTCAGTTAATTGCCGAGGAATGTCGGGATTCTCCTCTACTTGATTAGCCGCAGAGTGTTCAGAACGTGCTTCCTCAACTGGATTGTTGACGTTACCGACCGGTATTCCTTCAAATTGCCTAGTTCTCACCATTTCTCCAAATCTTTCCATGCGAGTCCCACCGGGCGTGCCAAAAAGATTTTCGCCCGTTTTGAGATGAGGAATATCTTTCATCGAAACTTTGATTTTCGATTTTTATTAAGATAAGTTCTGTGGCTTGATTTCTAGGAGAGTCGTGGCAAAGAAGGAAACAAAGTGGGCACAAGGTTATATGGAACGAATATAATTCGAATGGATTGAAAATGGATCTGAGATTAACAGAGTTCCAAGCTAAGTTACAATACTCCTATGAAAGCTGTAAAGAACTTGAAAGCTAACTAAAGTTGCAGGAAGCTATAAATGCAGGAAGTAAAGGTACAGAAGAAACTAAAGTGCAGATAAGCTTGAGTGTTTTTGCATTGTTGTTGATGATTTCTTCCTCTCCCTTTCTTCTGAGTATTTGTATCTCCTCATATCCTGTAACTGCTCGTCGGTTACTTCTATGTTTCAAATTTTGAATTTTGGCGCTTCCAATAACTACCTTTTTCTAACCACGTTTTTCCAGTTTTATTGTCCGCCAAAACTTGATCTCAACCGCTGGGACGACTTCAAATTTGGACAAGTAACTCCCCACAATATGCTCGTGCTCACTATTTTCGCTTTTTGCTCTAAACTTCCTGCTATCTTGATTTACGTGGCTGGGCTATGATTCATCTTTTCCGATTTTCTATAATTTCGGTATATTCCCGAAGTGTAAACTTCCCGAATTTAGGGAAAGAGTCAACGTCCCGAGGCATAAATGTTCCAACGTTCTTTATATTCCCGAACTATGACTTTCCATGTTTCAGTAAACATACCGATATTCATCAACTACCGAATTCGGGATATGATGCCATTCACGCTTGCTTCCTAGCATGTTTCCGAATTTTATCCAAACATATTTCGGAAGATGGCTGATTTCCATTATACACTAGGTTCGGCATTGAAGCCGACTCAGCGTCTATGCCGATTCTTATTTTGGTGTCAACAAGAGCATCTACATATCCTTTTGCAAAACCAACAGTTATTTCGCCCTTTATTTGTAAGGAAAATAATATTGGATGATCATGCGTTCTCGAACGAATCAAGCATTTTTTCTGGTTTCTGTAAGCATACTAGCAAATGGGCAAAAGTACACCACAAGTGCCATAACTTGTGTACGGCGATCACTTTGGTGCCATAACTTTTTTTCGGATCACTTTGGTGTCAAGTCGGAGGAAAAGAAATCATTTTAGTGCTAATTTGGCCGGAAATCCGACGTGGCATTTTTTATTAATTTTTTACGCTGATGTGGCTCGCCGGAGGCTGAGTCAGCGTGTACAGTCAGTTTTTTTTATTTTAAATAATTTTTTCCAGCGTGAACAGTCAGCATTTTTAAATTTAAATATTTTTTTCCTTTTTTTTTCTTCTTTCCTTTTTCTTTTCTTTTCTTTTTTTTTTCTTTTCTCCCCTCGTCGGCCTGTTGCCGTTGGCCGGCCGGACACCGGCGAAGCCCAGGAAGGGCTGGGCGAGGGCGGCCTCGCCAGATCTGGGCGAGGCAACCCTCGCCGGCGACAGGCGAGGCCGGCCCTCGCCGACCCGGGCGAGGTGGCCCGGGCGTGGGCGACCCTCGCCCGACGTCGGCGAGGGCTTCCTCGCCCAACGCCGGCGAAGGTCGCCTCGCAGATCCGGCGAGGGCGACCCTCGCCGGCGTAGGGCGAGGGTCGTCCTCGCTGAGTCCGGCATGGGCGACCCTCGCCCAACGCCAACGACGGCGACCTCCGCCGCCCGGGCGAGGGCTTCCTCGCCGGATGCTGGGAGGCGACCCTCGCCGGCGTCGGGCGAGGAAGCCTCGCCTGGGCGGGCGAGGGTCGCCCTCGCCGGCATCGGGCGAGTGCTTCCTCGCCGGATGCGGGAGGGCGACCCTCGCCGGCGTCGGGCGAGGGAAGCCCTCGCCCGGGCGGGCGAGGTCGCCCTTGCCGGCATCGGGCGAGGGCTTCCTCGCCGGATCGCGGGGCGACCACGCCGGCGTGCCCGGCGAGGAAGCCCTCGCTTGGGCGGGCGAGGTCGCCCTTGCCGGCATCGGGCGAGGGCTTCCCTCGCCGGATCTGGCGAGGGCGACCCTCGCCGGCGTCTGGCGAGGGAAGCCCTCGCTTGGGCGGGCGAGGGTCGCCCTCGCCGGCGTCGGGCGAGGGTCGCCCACGCCTGACTCAGGCGAGGGCGACCCTCACCCACCTAGGTGAGAGCTTCCCTCGCCAGATCCGACGAGGGTAGCTCTCGCCTGGGCCGGCGAGGGGCGGCTTCGCCTGGCCGGCGAGGGCCGGCCTCGCCTGTTGCCGGCGAGGGTCGCTTGGCCCAGATCTGGCGAGGCCACCCCTTGACGGCCATTGGCAAGGCCGCCCTCGCCCAGCCCTTCCCGGGCTTCGCCGGTAGCCGGCCGGCCACCGGCAACCGGCCGGCGAGGGGAGAAAAGAAAAAAAAGAAAAGAAAAAAAAAGGAAAGAAGAAAAAAAAGGAAAAAAATATTTAAAAATAAAAATGCTGACTGTACACGTTGGAAAAAATTATTTAAAATAAAAAATGCTGACTATACACGCTGACTCAGCCTTCGGCGAGCCATGTTAGCGTCAAAAATTAATAAAAAATGCCACGTCGGATTTCCAGCCAAATTGGCAATAAAGTTATATCTTTTCCTCCGACTTGGCACCAAAGTGATCTGAAAAAAAGTTATGGCACCAAAGTGATCGCTGTACACAAGTTATGGCACTTGTGGTGTACTTTTGCCCTAGCAAAAGTAACTCTTGTACTATAACTATAGATCAACCCACGTCTCCCAATCAAAAGCTTAAGTTAATAAGGTATGTGTAAACTATGATACATTAACTCTTCCAAATCACATCAATTTTCAATTGCAGGTTTCTTGTACAAGGTAGTCGATTTAATCTATGAATGTCATGTGTAAGTTTGAATTTGAAGAAGTACGTAGGTTTTTCTTCCAAAAACTACCCTTTAGAAAACAGACAACCTTCATCCATGATCATGACCACCCTCCCTGAATCGGAAGCGGCGCACCTCTACACTTTCCGATATGGGAATGTCAGAGATAGTGAAAAGGGCAAAAACCACCAAAAGCCCTAAACTATGCTTACTGTGACACATTTACCCTAAACTTTTTTCTGCGATACCAAAATTTCTAAACTTCTGCTTGTGAGATATATTTACCCTCTGTTAATGTCCACCAATTAGCACTATTAAAAATATGGCTAAATGGGCATCGGACAGCAAACGGTGTTGTATTGTGCCCACATGACTTAAGTGAAATAAAAATGATTTTGTTTTGATTGAAAAATCATCTGACGAAATCTTGACGGAGGTAAATGTGTCACATAGGTACAAGTTTGGGGTTTTTCATGTCATAAGAAAAAATTTAGGGTACAAGTGAGCGTAATTTGGGGTTTTTGATGTCACAAAAAAATTTCAATGTAAATATGTTGACTATAGTCTTGGGTTTTTTGTGGCCTTTTCTCTTGTGAAAATTGTTTTTTTCTTTTTGCAATTTTGATAAAGTGAATGTCTATTACTTTTGCTGCTGTTTGCCTTATAACTTTATCTTGTTATTACAAGGAAGTCCACCCTCGAAATGTAAATTCCAGACCCATAAATAATCCCATAAATCTCACGTCCTGGATAAGAGACAAGTCAAAAACTCGAGCAGGTTGTGCGCACATATTTTTATAGGGTTAATACCATGAAAAACCCCAAACTGCTATACCTGTGACAAATTTATCCAGAACTAATTTTCTGACCACGAAAAATCCTAAACTGGTATACTTATGATAAATTTACTCTAAAGTAATTTTTTGACCACAAAAAATTTCAAACCGGTACATTTGTGACAAATTTACCCTATGTTAGTTTCCGTTAAATTAGATTAATACTACGAAAAATCACAAACTAATACACCTGTGACAAACGAAGGGGTATAACCCCAGACTGGTACACCTGCCAACTGCCACCCGTCATCCAACTCATCAATTTGACGGTAAAATTTTACGAAAACTAACGGAGGGTAAATTTGTCACAAGTGTACCACTTTGGAATTTTTCGTGGTATTAACCCATTTTTGTACATATTCAATTACTACAGTTTACCTTGTTGTTGAGTTAGAGTAGTACTTGGTCACTTTATCGGCAGAGAATTATGAGCACTCAATTTAATCTTTTTTTCCCGAATATAAGATGGCCCAACATAAAGATTATATCTAGGGTTAGAAACTGCCTCTGAATTCTCCAAACCTTTTATATGTGCGACTGACCGGGTTCCTGGTTTTATTGCTAATTACGTACCAGAGTAGAAAGGTCAACGTAAACCCCCAATTAGTTAGAAGAAGAGAATGAGAATGTGTCTATGAATTGCTATTTTAGTACGGGTGTCACGTAGAGGAAGGGTATACTTTACAGGATAGTTGGGTATCGAAAAGGTTATAAAAGGATGTGCAAGTAAAGCCTTTTTGTGAGCTGTGATAAAGAGCCCAAGTTGTGGGAGAAAATAGAAGATGAGAAAGATGGCTTCTTCTCTTTTGTCCGAGTTGATGAGGATTTTGCTGTGTGCTTTTGTGTTGAGTGTTCATGGCTCTTTTGAAAAGCAGGTTCATGTCCATGGAGCTCAGATTACGGTCCCTCTCAGCTCTCTTTCTCCTTCTGTCAATTGCACAGCTTCAACTACCAATGGTCTCTCTCTCTCTCTGTCTCTCTCTCTCTCTCTCTCTCTCTCTCTCTCTCAGAGTATGTATCTTTGTGCTTATGTGTGTGTAAACGTGGTATTCCGTGGGACTGCTCAACAAAATTCAAAATGATAAGCGATTGATTTTTGGGTTGTGATCTGTTGAATCTATCAGTTTTTACTCAAAGTATACTGCCGACAAGTTCGTCCAAACTAATTCTTGTTAGTTGTAACAACGTGTTTGTAGGGGAATGAGTCCATTTCTTTTTGCTAATAACATTGATTATAATATGCTACACACCCTCACAGCAGATACTTGAATATTAAACAGCCTTGAATTGAGCTGAAAGTCTTTCAAAAGTGAGCGAGACGGAGATGTCAATGAGAAACTTAGGAGAAGACCCTAGGAGAAGACCCTAGGAGATTTGAGCTAGGATAAATGCAGACCTGCATGCTCAGTGAGTAGGAGTTGTACCTAAGATAAGTTAAAAGTGTACTTGTTTATCTCCCCTACTTAACCAATTCGGGTCGAGTCTCTAAGTGGACTCAACTTTAGGTTAAGTTGGGATTGATCATATGTACAAAGCCGATGGATTGTTCTTTCTTGCTTATAGCAAAGCATAATCTAAAAGGAAGGATAACGATACTGAATCATAAGGTTGGTGGATGAAGAAACCCCAAAATATAGCATGATCATTCATGAAACAACAGATAGTTTATTTAATAAGGAGTGTTACACTCCAACCATATTGCAATTAATTAATTAGCTACTCATAAACATAAAATTTGATTGCTTAGATACCATGAGAGCTTTGATGAGTATTTTCAATAGTATGCTGCCAATGAATTCTCATTCCTTGCATCTGACATAGTTCTGCGCTGTAATATAATCTCTTGTTAATGCGTTTGTGACTTCCATTATTTCTTTTTCAGGGAACTCAAGCCTTAAACTAGTTCACAAGTATGGAGCATGCTCTCAGCTGTTCGATGGTCGCCCCATCAACCACACGCAGGTTCTTCTCGAAGACATGGCAAGGGTGAAATGGATCCAATCCAAGGTCTCCAACAGCGTCAGTGGCACCAGTGATTCGAAGGAGTCCACCGTCAACCTCCCAGCGAGTTACGGCCCCAGCGGCTACAGCTATGTTGTGACTATAGGCCTTGGCACGCCGACGAAGGACCTGACCCTCCTGTTCGATACGGGAAGTGCGCTTACTTGGACCCAATGTGAGCCTTGCATCGTGTCTTGCTATAGCCAGGCCCAGCCAATCTTCGACCCCTCTCAATCATCGTCCTATGCCAGCATATCTTGCAACGCGTCATCTTGCACTCAGCTTTCTTCTACCACAGGTAACAATTGACGGGTGGTGGTCTCATGCCCAATTAGGTTTTTAATTGGTGGTTTACAAAATTAGACATCATCAACATGTAATACTTAACAATAATGATCAGCAATGTCAATGTTTGTAACTCGCCAATTGAAAGCCCTCCTCCATTCTCATAGATGGCAGAAAACATGCCCGATCAACCATGTTGGCGAGATTTTTATTTAACAGAACAAAAACAAAGAAAAAGACTGCTAGTTGTGAGGGGTTTCTAAAAACACGTTTAAAATCACTTTATAAATCAGCTTTAATGATCAGCAGGTGGTCAACCTAACTGTAGCGGATCCACATGCTTCTACGGGGCGACATACGGTGACAAGTCCTTCTCGGATGGGTTATTTGCTACGGAAACGCTGACCCTAACCCCGACAGATGTTATTACCAACTTCAAATTCGGTTGTGGTGAGAACAACCAAGGGACATTCAATAGGTTTGCTGGACTCCTCGGGCTTGCCCGAGACCCAATATCGATCGTAGAACAAAGTGCGACCCAGTATGGCCAATACTTCGGCAAAAGTACACCACAAGTGCCATAACTTGTGTACGGCGATCACTTTGGTGTCATAACTTTTTTTCGGATCACTTTGGTGCCAAGTCGGAGGAAAAGAGATCACTTTAGTATCAATTTGGCCGGAAATCCGACGTGACATTTTTTATTAATTTTTGACGCTGACATGGCTCGCCGGAGGCTGAGTCAGCGTGTACAGTCAGCATTTTTTATTTTAAATAATTTTTTCCAACGTGTACAGTCAGCATTTTTAATTTTAAATATTTTTTTCCTTTTTTTTCTTCTTTCCTTTTTCTTTTCTTTTCTTTTCTTTTTTTTCTTTTCTCCCCTCGCCGGCCGGCCACCAGCGAAGCACGGGAAGGGATGGGCGAGGGCGGCCTTGCCCATGGCCGGCGAGGGGTGGCCTCGCCAGATCTGGACGAGGAGACCCTCGCCGGCCCAATCGAGGCCGCCCCTCGCCGGCCCAGGCGAGGGCTGCCCTCGCCGGATCTGGCGAGGGAAGCTCTCGCCTGGGCGGGCGAGGGTCGCCCTCGCTTGAGTCGGGCGTGGGCGACCCTCGCCCGACGCCAGTGAGGGCGACCCTCGCCCGCCCAGGCAAGGGCTTCCCTCGCCCGACGCCGGTGCCGGCGAGGGTCGCCCTCGCTAGATCCGGCAAGGGAAGCCCTCGCCTAGGCGGCCGTGGGTCGCCCTCACCGGATCTGGCGAGGGTGACCCTCGCCCACCCAGGCGAGCGCTTCCCTCGCCCTACGCCGGCGAGGGTCGCCCTCGCCGGATCCGGCGAGGGCGACCCTCGCCGACGTCGGGTGACCCTCGCCGGCGTTGGGCGAGGAAGCCCTCGCCGGCGTCGGGCGAGGGTCGCCCACGCCCGGGCCACCCTCGCTCGGGCCGGCGAGGGCCGGCCTCGCCTGTCGCCGGTGAGGGCCGCCTCGCCCAAATCTATCGAGGCCGCCCCTCGCCGGCCATTGGCAAGGCCGCCCTTGCCCAGCCCTTCCCGGGCTTCGCCGGTGGCCTGGCCACCAGCAACCGGCCGGCGAGGGGGGAAAAGAAAAGAAAAGAAAAAGGAAAGAAGAAAAAAAAAGGAAACAAAATATTTAAAATTAAAAATGCTGACTGTTCACGCTGGAAAAAATTATTTAAAATAAAAAATGCTGACTGTACACGCTGACTCAGCCTCCGGCGAGCCACGTCAGCGTAAAAAATTAATAAAAAATGCCACGTCGGATTTCCGGCCAAATTGGCACTAAAGTGATCTCTTTTCCTCCGACTTGGCACCAAAGTGATCCGAAAAAAAGTTATGGCACCAAAGTGATCGCCATACACAAGTTATGGCACTTGTGGTATACTTTTGCTCCAATACTTCTCATACTGCCTCCCTTTTTCGACTAGTGTTGACACCTAAATTTTGGAGACCCAATTAGTCATTCATTGCATAAAAATTAGGGATCGATCCCGGTCCTTAGGAAAAAATTAATTAGTTAAATGGCATATAGATATTAGGAGCATTTCATTGATAGTTAATTAGGGCCATATAGTTTGCACATTTATCGAACATACGGCAGCGAATGGTTATGAGCTTAATTCAATCAAACCCATGACCAAAAGTCACATATTTTGCATGTGTGATCTTCGGTCGCAAGAGATCTTCTGTATATATATTTTTTCTGCCACATGGAGGACCAAGAAGGAAGGGAGATTCATTATATTTGGCTGTATTGTCAGAAGATAGGAGGGAGTAATATCCTATCCGCACATATCTTTAATCCATGGACAGTAATTGGCAATATATCTTTTGGAAATTCCATTAAAAAATCTTGGGCGTCACGACAAGGCAAGGGGGAACATTCTTCACCGAGGCGAGGGCAATATATAAAGGAAAGAGGAAGTGTATCAGCAGATTTTGTTTCTTGGTATCTTTGTGCAAAGGAAAAAAAATATATGAAGGATACAAGAAGAGGAAAACGGAATCGGTCAACGTGGGGGATATATATTTGGAATTACGTTCTGGCGTCATGGGCACAAGCAAAAAGGGAAGAAGCCAAACGTAATATGTTTTAAATATTCTCGAGTGGGTCTCTTTCTAAAAAGGCCTAGACATTCTCACTTATAAAAGGATCACGTACAGACAACAACAGGGGGTCGAGAGAGGTATGGAAGGAGGGGCTTAGTAAAAAAAAGGGGGTGAGCAGAGAGAGGGAATTGGAGAGAAAAAAAAATACGCTTCACAGTACGTCAAAAAAAAAGGTGAGAAAAGTTAGGAGTGAGGACTTGGTCAAAAAAGAAAGGAGAGAATAGACGTGAGAAAAAGAAAGAGGGTTTTCGATTTCCACTAGCCAAGAACCTTGCATCGGCGTCTGTTGATCCATCCGCCGCTCGGTCCATTGCCATCGTCGCCAGGAAACAAGTTCGAGTTACTGCCGGGGTCCTTCGCTTCTGCCATTCACGTTTTTTTTAAGGCTGGGGATCAAGCATTGTCACCTCACCCGTGGATCAAGCAATCCTTGGTGTTTCAATTTGACAACTTTGTCAAATTAGGTAATGAATGTTCTTAACTTGTGATATTTGTCGTGAATGATTTTTAGGTAATGATTACTATTTGGATTACGAGAGAAACTTGCATAAAAATTCCTGGTTCTCCTTCTTGTTCTTGTTCAATCCGAAAATTCGCATTACATTGGTGATCACGTTAAAATTGCAATTTGACTTGCAAGATGTTAATTGGATCATTGTAATTTCGAATCCGTTGATGGTGTGGACTTGTGGATGACTATTGTTTGAATCTTTATTCAAAATTAGTGGATGGACGTTTCCCCTGTGGATGAGTTGATCTTATTTGAATTTTTGGTGATTGCAAGAGCTTCATCCAAATTTGCTAATGAGTATAGTGCACACGAAGATATCTCTAAAGGATTAAGCATTGTCTAAAAAAAACCTTTTTTTTTCAAAAAAAAAACTGCAATTTAATTGAATATTCTTTGGAAATCTTGGATGTGTATTACTTGTCAAATTTGGATAGAATTTGAAAATTTCATAATCTTTTTGAATATATCCAAGATATTCAAGATAGCAAAATCTTTTTAAGATGTGATCGGTTAGGAAAATCTCCTAATCCGCAACCGCACACATGGGAATAAGTCTATCTATCATGCTTTAGATAAAGTTATTTCCATAGCGGGTATTTCGAATTTTTAGGGTCGATCTGTCAGGCTTCTGGTCAAAACTTAGTTCGAAAGATTTAGCGGTTATAATTTTTTTACTAAAAGATTTGCGACTTGAATTTAAATTCGAAAATACAAAAAAAAATCATAAAAAACAAAATCCAAAAAAAATTTGCACCTTTGAACTCTAAGTCAAAATTCATCAAAATTGCCAAATTGAGCATTTTTCTTTAAATTGGTACCGAAAGGACGTTAGGGTAATCTAGCATAATCAAGTCCCCGGATTTATAATCTTTGGTTCGTAGAAATAAAATAGTACTCCCGCTATTTTATTTAGGTTCCTAATCAACCTACCTTAAATGATTAGTGGCGGCTCCCATTGAAAATGTTTGCATGCTCATAATTGGACCTAAGTTGCGAATTGATAGAGTTTGGGAGAACTCGAGCTAGGTTAGTTAATTTAATTGATCTAGTAATCCATTAGCCTAAAATTGGAAAACCTGATTTTTAGGTCGCGACAGCTTGGCGACTCCGCTGGGGACAACTTGAATTTTTTGAAAATTTAAGGAGGACTTAGGCCAGAAAATTTTCATTGAAAAATCACTCGATTTGGCAAAATTTGATTGAATTCTTATTCTTAGGTATTAAATGGTTTTGCCGAATGGGAGTTATAACGGAAGTAGTGATTGGCTAACCCTTTGTTTTGCAGGCTTGGTGGATTGGAATTGTGATTTAATTTTTGTACTATTGAAGTGGTGTTTGCATGTAATTGTTATGCATGATTTACCGTATTTGCACTACACCACACACAACCTGTGACCGGACCTGGGTCACACCCATAGTTTTAAGATGGTAGTTAGATGGTTCTTTAACCTTGGCGGTAAGGCTTCGCTAAAGGTTATCCCATCTGGATCCCGAAAATTTTTCAAAAAAATGGCTCAAGGGCCGTCCTCATGCACGTGAGGCTACGACGCATGGGGGTTGCCCTTGTTGACCGAACCAAGCCGAAGTGATTGGACCCGACTAGTCATGACAATTGTATGCAAGGCTGCGACTAGTCATGGTGATTGTGCGCAAGGCTGCGACATGTCGTTCCGTTCATCATTTCACTTTGCAAAAGCCTTTAGGGTAGACTGATTAAGATTTAAACTCACGATTCATGTGCATGTCTCTGTGATTGACACTTTCTCCCCAAAGGCGGTAATTTCTTGAGCTTTATCTTTGGTTTTCTTCATCTTATTTTGGGTCGGTCCTTGATCTAGGTTGAGTCATTTGGCAGGTGGTCTGTCTACGAATGGGTCGCCTCGATATCCATTTCGTGTCTTCTCCGAAGCTAGAGCTTAAGAAGTTATGGGGCCAGTTGAAGCTAGATGGTCAGCAGTACATTCTCAAACGCATTGGATTCATGCTGCCAACCCTAGACATAAATGTTCAGAGCGAGGTCATGCAGGCACTTGCTCATTTTTGGTGCCCTGAGACGACCATATTTGTGTTGGGAGGTAAGTTTGAGCTCACACCGACTCTGGAAGAATATAGTATTGCCATTGGGAAAACGATTGAGTTGGATATAGTTGAACCACCCATTCGGGTAGATCCTGTGGTAGCGCTTACTGAATTTTTGAGTTTGACTAAAAAGGAAATTGAAAAAGTGCTAAAGGGTAATTGTCAAACATGCCCAATATCTTTTCTTATTGAATGTTTCGAAAATAGCTCCGTCCGCATGAGATATAGGATTTTTATCTTAGCTTTTTTTGGACTCATCATTTTTCCATTCCGTCAAAATGCTATTGATCCCGTGATAGCTTGGACGGTAAAATAAATATGTGGTGGAGTTAGTTTCATAAACACAATTCTGGCACAGACTTTCATATCTCTGACACGATTCAAGAAAGAAAAAGATAGAACTTTTCGAGCCCCGATTGAGCTTTTACAAATCTGGCTTTTCTCACACCTTTCTCAATTTGGGGAAAATATGACTGCATTTGAAATGGGCATGACTGATAACCCTATTTTAAGGTTCAAACAAATACAAGATCAAACTAAGAGTTTGCACTATACACAATGGGTCCATCTGTTCAAGGATCCAAACTCTAAGATTTTCCTTTGGCAAGTTGTGTGGTTTCGAGAGGTTGAGGCTCGACTATGCCATGGCGATCAGAAACCCGTACCTTTGATGGGCATTTATGGGGCAACCAGCTATCAGCCTCTTCGAGTTACACGACAATTCCGAATTTTGCAGGATGTCCCACCCCCACTCGGGCCCAATGAATTTCAAGTCCAATTCGAGAAGGGCGAGTGCTACAGAGCCGAGCTTAGGCGACATTCTGAGGCTTGGCAGAAATGTTCCACTCAGAAGCTGATTTGGCCCGCAGATGAGCCCACCGGAAGGATGAAGAGTCACTTTGCCATGGCCCGGTATATTCAGTATCATACCATCCCTGCTAAGATACTCCCAAAGATCCCGGTTGTGACAGCGCGGCATACCCGTCAGATCCAAATCAAAATCAGCGAAGAAAAGGCGATGAAGGCCCAGGAAAAGGCAGATGTTTTGGCCGAAGAGAATGCACGATTACGGCATGCCTTGAAGGCCCATTCGTCTATAGATCACGTGTCCTCTAAAAAAAGGAAGACTATTTGATTTCATGTTTGGTTTAGGGAGTTTTTCTTTTTTTTTTAGGGAGGAAATGTTAGTTTACATTTGCACTTCATACTATTGACATTTTATGGTTGTTTCTAGGCGATCTTTCTAAGAATTCCTTTGAGACATTTTCTATTTTGGGCAATTCAATGAGAAATATTAAGCTATAATTTGTAAATTTTGGAATTAGTCTAGATTTATTTTATTTTATTTTATTTTATTAATAAAGCAATCTGGAATTTCGAAATTTACTGGACGAATAAGTCTTTTGAAAAAAATTTCGTCTTGGGGGTCTAAAGGATGTCATGGACCGACTCGCTATTCTTACTTGTTGTATTTATTCAATCGTTACTTTTTGTAGGTAATTTGCCACAGATCCCCCTCATCCTTATAATACTCGATCAGTGACTAAAAGAAGGATGGCCAATCAAGCCGAGATTGCAGCCATGATAGACGAAAAGCTAAAAGAACAAGTGAATACAATGAATGAGCAGATCGCGGCTACCACGTCCAAATTAATGAGTGATCTCATGACCAAACAGCAACAGATCAATGCTGCCTCTCAATCGGAGATTCCACCTCCAACCTGTCAAGGCCTCCGCCTTGACAAAACTCCCGCAGTAAACACTGATCCAACCTTTCAACTGGATGATGTCATTTTGACTGACACTAGTGTATCTCCGGCAGCCCATGTTCTTCATCCACCCCCCAATGACGAGAATGCCAAGTTGCTGGCTAAGCTCGACTAGAGGTTACGTGAAGTAGAGGGAACTCAAAGTGCTACGCCTGTTAATTTGTCTATTTTTGCCCGGATCCAAGTGCCTGATAAATTCAAGATGCCAGCTTTCGAGAAGTATGACGGCACCTCAAACCCAATTCAGCACATCGAGATGTACCAGGGGCTCATGAACAAATATGTTTCTAACGGGCCTCTAATGATCCAAACCTTTCAAGCAAGCTTGAAGGATGCTGCAATGAGGTGGTATACCAACCACCAGATCAACCGGAAGGACTCGTGGGAAGAGGTGGCAAACCTTTTCGTCAAGCACTTTAAGTTCAATCTCGATGTCACCATTACAAGGGAAGACCTGGAGAGAGCTGAGCAGAAAAAGGGCGAGACTCTAAAGGAGTATGCCACTCGCTGGAGGAATATGGCGGGACAGATCATGCCTGAACCCTCAGAGCGTGACTTAATGAAATTGTTCGTGTCCACTCTACCGCAGCCGGTTTGTTCACGAATGTTAGTAACGGCCGTCCAATCTTTTAGCCAACTGATAGCCATGGGTGGGGAGATTGAGTCCGGGCTCAAGAAAGGATGGTACAGTGAGTCGGGTTCATCAGGCAAGAGATTTACTAGTAAGAAGGACAAAGAGCATGTTCCCGAGGTCAACATGACTTATGTACAGAAGACGCTAGCTCAGGCCTCGAAGCTACAATTTACTACATAGCAGCCAACCTCTTATGAGCGGCAAGGCCAGCAGGACCCACGCCAGCAGCGCAAACCTCGCCAGTTTACTCTACTTCCTAGGACATTATCTCAGGTACTGGCGGTGCTAAGGAAAAAGAACTTGCTGAATTTAGAGCCACAAAGATCTAACGCTGCCGACTTTGCAAGGTATGATCCGTCGAAGAAATGCGATTACCATAGAGGTGAGGTAGGACATTCGACAGATGATTGCCAAGTGCTCAAACATCGAGTACGGGATCTACTCGAGACTGGAGCGTTTGCACTACAGCCAGCCGGTAAGCCCAATGTGCAGAACAATCCACTCCCTGATTTTTCGAGCAGTGCAAATATTGTCCTTGGCCCAGGGGTCAAGCAGGTTCAAAACTTTAGGGTCCCTTTTGAGGATATGTTCGATGCTTTAGTCCGAGCCGGTTATGTTTTGACTAGTGAAGTGGTGTCGTTCGGTGAAATAGAGAAGAAGGTGGATGAGTTGGTAAGAGACGGAATGATTGGGACGGCAGATGAATTCGGGTTAGTGGCCACTATATCTCAGGTCATCATTGACTGGAATGAAGAACTCGCAATGTTGACCGATGAACAAGTTAAGTTGGATCCTGAGCTAACTGACATGCCCCCTCTCGAGGACGCCTCTGACGATGACCTCGGGATCGTTAAATCCGATGCTTCTGAAGTATTGGTGCTGGCATCACCTCAGCCCTACGCTTATGAAAGTGACAAGATGGTTCCATGGTCATACAATGTTGATCTGATAACAAGGTCAGGGCGAACTTATGCTGATAATCAACCGGCCAAGCCAGTGGCCGAGAAAGAAGCGAAGGAATTCCTAGCTGTGATTAAAGCTAGTGAATATAGCGTGGTTGATCAGCTGAGAAAGTTACCTGCACAAGTCTCGTTGTTGGAACTTCTCCAGACATCAGATAAGCATCGGGGTGCTCTGATGAAGGTTTTGAGTGAGATTCATGTACCCGAGACTATTGAAGAAGATAAGCTAGTGGGGTTTGTCGGGGCAATCTTCCTCAAGGATCAAGTAGGATTTTCTGATGAGGAAATCCCAGTTGAGGGACGTGGTCATAATAAGGCGCTTCATATATCAGTGAAGTACAAAGAGACTCACATGGCTAGGGTGCTTGTTGATAACAGGTCAGCTTTGAATTTATGCCCGTTGGCTACTTTAAAAAGGCTGGGCATTGATCCATCTACCATGCAAGCAGCCAAGACTTCTGTTCGAGCCTTTGATGGAGTAAAGAAGGATGTGATAGGCCAGATTAACTTAGAGCTGCAAATCGAACCTTCGATGTTCGATATTCTTTTTCAAGTGCTGGATATCCCTTCTGCTTTCAATTTCTTGTTGGGACGGCCATGGATCCACAATGCAGGCGCAGTGCCCTCCAGTTTGCATCAGAAGATCAAGTTTGTGGCTGAGGCAAAGTTGGTTACAGTTTATGGAGAGGAAGATCACCGAATCTTCAATGCGACATCGGTCCCATATATAGAGCCCGATCATGTTGAGGAGGATAGCTATCATTCATTTGAGATAGTTCAAGTTGTTTAGGCTTCCTCTGATATGCCGTTGCCCGTTCCTGAGGTTTCTAATGCAGCTATCATGGTGGCCAAGGTCATGGTCGGTAATGGTTTTGAGTCAGGTAAGGGTCTTGGGAAGGAAGACCAAGGCATTCATGCCCCGATTGAGACAAATGGACAATCCAACACAGCTGGTTTGGGATATCACGGGCCGAGAAGCCGCGGACGAGGCCACGGTCGTTGCAGAGGCCGAAGAGGAGCAGGTCAAAGTCCTTTACCACCTCCCATTGACCACACCTTTCGCTCAGCTGGAGTAGTGGGGGGAAATGAGCATTTAAAGCTGAGCCCGACTGAGGATGATCTCGGGCTTATCTTTCCTAAGTCGCCACAAGCCCTAACTGACTTGCCTAAGAAGCACGGTAAAGCGATTTTAGTCAGTTTGTCTGATGATTCTGAGGATGACTAGCCACCCTGTATCTTCAAGAAACCGGAGTCGAGGGTGGTGGACTTCGACTTTAATGATGGTATACCCTACCTCACCGGTTGGTTTGCTGAGACCTCCATTGGTGCAATCACTGAAGGACCACTTGAAGGGATGGCGCTGGCCCTCAAGAGTAATTATTTCCAGTTTTCGTATCTCCCTTGCGTGGGAATCTTTATTGCTTTTTTTCGATTTTCATTCCAATTCATGTTGCACATAGGATTTTCAATCCAATAAGACGTAATTCATTGATTCGATATTAATAAAATTACAGAGGTTTTTATCATTTTGAATCTTGTTGAAGTGCCCCAAACCAGCCCGATGACGATAACCAACGATTGGAAAAATTTGTCATCTACGGTAAGAACTGAGGGTTGGGCTTCTCAAGAATTCTCGTCTTAAGGTCTTCGAAAGCAAAATGAATTTCAAAAAAAAGCAATGATCAATTTTCGAAAATTGCATGTAGTTAAGCTTTGTCTTGTCTTTTTGATCCCTTTCTTTCATGTTTCAGGACTAATCTCGAGGCATGCGAAGGGACGGGAATCATGGATCCTCATATATGTGATGCAAGTCAATCCGATGACTCGGACGATTCTAATCCGAATGATGAAGAGATACGACGGAACTTGGAAATCCACGAGAAATCTAAGCCTCTGACTGTTGAAGAAACCGTAGTGATCAATTTTGGCGACACGGAGAATCCTAGAGAGGTGAAGATTGGAGCATGTCTCCCTGAAGATGTGGCCAAACGCTTGACCCAATTGTTGAAGGATTATCAAGACATCTTTGCCTGGTCTTATGCTGACATGCCGGATCTCGATCGATCGATTGTCAAACATTGTCTGCCGACTGATCCTTCGGTTGAGCCCGTGAAGCAAAGGCCGCGAAGGGCAAAGCCAGAACTGGCAAAGAAGATCAAGAAAGAGGTCATGAAGCTTCTTGACGTGGGATTTATTGAGACTACCCAATACTCAGAATGGGTCGCTAATATAGTCCCAGTGTTGAAGAAAGACGGTCGGGTTCGAGTGTGTGTTGACTACCGAGATCTGAACAAAGCTAGTCATAAGGATGATTTTCCACTCCCACACATTGATGTGCTTGTGGACAGCACAGCCAGGTTCGAATTATTTTCCTTCATGGATGGTTTCTCAGGTTATAATCAGATATTGATGAACGAGGATGATAAGTTGAAAACAGCATTTACCACTCCATGGGGGACATTTCATTACAAGGTGATGCCCTTTGGTCTAAAAAATGCTGGGGCAACTTACCAGCGGGCAATAGTCACGTTATTCCATGACATGACGCATAATGAGATTGAGGTCTATGTTAACGATATGATTGCAAAAACTCGGCATGGAGAAGATCACATAAAAACCTTGACGAAATTATTCGACAGGCTTCGCAAATTCAAATTGCACCTCAATCCGGCAAAATGCGTGTTCGGGGCAACCTCTGGCAAACTACTCGGCTTCATTGTCAATAACAAAGGGATTGAGATTGACCCGTCAAAAGTGAAGGCCATTTGTGAAATAAAATCTCCCTCTTCGATGAAGGAAGTTCGTAGATTAATGGGTAGACTAAACTATATAGCCAGATTTATTTCTCAGCTATCTGAGACAGCGAAGCCTTTCTTTAAACTTCTCAAGAAGAATGTGAACATGCATTCGACAAGCTTAAGCACTACTTGATGAATCCGCCGGTGCTTGTTCCGCCGACGCCGGGGCAACCTCTGACCCTGTACCTTACAATCAACAGTGAGTCCTTAGGTGCCATGCTTGCTCAGAAAAGTGAGGAGGATGGAAAAGAGTGTGCGATTTATTATTTGAGTAAGAAGTTCACCGCCTCTGAGATGAACTATTCTGAAGCAGAAAGAACGTGCGCAGCACTAGTCTGGGTGCTACACAGGTTGAGGCAATACACTTTGCACTATCAGATATTGCTTGTAACAGAGTGTGATCCCATCAAATACTTGCTCAATCAACCCGCTTTGATTGGAAAACTGGCAAAATGGCAGATTCTCATCTCAGAATTTAATGTTCAATTCTTGTCTCAAAAATCAGTCAAAGGATGAGTAATTGCTGATGTCCTGGCCGAAAATCCTGGGAAAAATGAGGATCTGGGTCCGCTAGAGGATAGAGTCATGCCAATTGATGAGTATGTATGGACCATGTATTTTGATGGGGCTGTAAACTTGTCAGGATCAGGTATAGGGGTAGTTTTAATATCCCCAGGTGGACAACATTATCCGGTGGCGGCGAAACTGATATTTCCTTGCACGAACAATATCGCTGAATATGAAGCATGCATCCTCGGGTTACAAGCCGCAATCGAAATGGGAGTAGCTCGACTTAAGGTGTTCGGAGATTCAGCCCTCATTATTCTTCAGACCGTTGGTAAGTGGCAAACTAGAGATGCTAAGTTGTAGCCCTATCATGCCTATTTAGAGGAGTTGGTGGAAGAGTTTGAAGACATTTCGTTTGAACACTTGTCAAGGACTCAAAACCATTTTGTCGATGCTCTGGCTACGTTATCGGCAATGCTACGAGTGACAAGTGGGCTAGAAGTTGAACCTTTAAAGATAGAGGTCTTTCAAAAACCGACTTATTGCATGGCCATGACAAAAGAGTCTGACGGCAAGCCGTTGTATCACGATATCAAGGCATATCTTTAAACATAGGAGTTTCTTGAGAAAAGTACCGCATCTAACCAAAAGTATATCAAGAAAATGGCAGCGAAATTCTTCTTGAGCGAAGAATGCCTATACAAGCGGTCCTATGATTCGGTTTTATTAAGGTGTGTTGATTCAACCGAGGTTGTTCGTTTGATGCTAGAAGTGCATAAGGAAGTATGTGGGCCGCACATGAATGGTTATATGCTAGCAAGGAAGATAATGAGGATGGGTTATTACTGGCTCACTTTAGAGAGTGATTGCATTCAGCATATCCGGAGTTGTGACAAATGCCAGATCCATGGTGACAAGATTAATACTCCTCCGAATGAATTGCATCAGATGTCTGAACCATGGCCATTTTCTATGTGGGGCATTGATATGATTGACCCAATCAATCCTAAAGCGTCAAATGGACATCGGTTTATCCTGGTCGCTATCGATTATTTTTCGAAGTGGATTGAAGCTATGTCCTATACGACAGTGACGGCCCGAAATGTGGTGAAGTTCATTCGTCGAGACATCATTGCTCGATATGGTGCACCTGAGACCATAATTACTGACAATGGGTCAAATCTAAATAATAAATTGGTGGATGATCTATTCAAGGAGTTCAAGATCAAGCATATGAATTCCTCTCCATATCGTCCGCAGATGAACGGAGCAGTCGAAGCAGCCAACAAGAATATTAAGAAAATTTTGGCTAAAACAGCTAAGAACTATCGTGATTGGCATGAAAGATTACCTTTTGCACTTATGGCATATCGGACTTCTATCTGGACATCTACAGGGGCAACTCTATATTCTCTTGTGTACTGTATGGAAGCAGTTCTACCTGTTGAGGTTGAAATTCCTTCGTTACGTATTCTTTCACAGGTACAGTTGTCAGAAGCATATTAGATCCAGCAGAGATTGGACCAGTTGAACATGATTGATGAGATAAGGCTTAGAGCTCTATGTCATGGCCAGTGCTACCAACAACGAGTTGCTAAATCTTTCAACAAGAAAGTCAAGCATCGACATTTTCAGGTAGGCGACCTTGTCCTGCGGAAGTTATTGCCGATAGTTCCTCTTACAGAAGGAAAATTCGTCCCAAATTATGGCGGCCCGTACATTGTGAAGAAAGTCCTTCCAGGAGGTGCTTTGATTTTGGCTGAGATGGATGGTCGTATTTTTTCTAGTCCAGTTAATTCTGATTCTGTGAAGAAGTATTACACTTGATTTATACTCATTCTGACTTTGTTTCTATCAAGTCTCAAATTGAATTTCATGAATCAATTGATTTTCTTGTTATGTTACTAAGTTTTGTTTGAGGAAGGCTTTTGATCTGGCAATCTGTTTCTGTCCTAATGAAGCGATCATATTGCATGAGAGACTTCAAGATGACGAAAGGCAAGTCATTTCCATACACGTCCTGAATAATAATCCCCAGTGCGAGTTGAGTGAAAATTCCGTGCTGACAAAGTAAAGGATTATCTCACGAAAAGTATGACGACCAAAATGATGAGAGGCATTCATTCCCTCTATCTAAACACTACAGGTTATCATTTGCTTAACCCTTTGAACGGAGTTTCATTTGTTACCCCTGTCAGGAATAACCCCATACTGGGGCAATTTCTTAGAAAGTTCAAAATGGTTAGAATTTTCTTGCTTTCACTTGCATCAATCTTCAAGTATATTTACTGCATGCAAATTCTGTGTTAGCTCGAGTGCCTTAGATATGACGAAGAGCATTTTTTTCTATATCCTTACACATTATACCCTTTGCATACCCAATTTGAGCGGTGAATTCATTTCAACCTGATTGATGATCATTCTTGTGATAAACAAATGAAATCATCTCAAAGCAAGTTCAAGGTGACTTGAGGCAAATGGGAGCTCAAAAGAAAATTCATCAGAAAGGACGCAAAAGGACTCCATTAAATCGAAGTTCTCTCTCTCTGAAAAAACTCTCTTAAAATAGAGGGAGAAAAATCTCTCGAAAAGAAAATCTCTCTCTCTAAAAAAAAAATGATGAGAGAAAGAAAGGCTTTGGCGAGAACTGAGTCGATATGCAAGATCATTCTTCAAGGAAAAGACCATTTGAAGGTTCATTTGTGGAGCAATTGCTAGAGATAGATCAATGGTACCAGTAGCATGATTGGATGATAACCAATTTCCATGTTCATAATACCCCCTTTGATGGAAATAGGCCATTCATTTCAAGCCTACCCGAATCTACATTACAACCCTTACCGAAGTCTCTTCAGAATAGGGCACTTGAGTTAACGTAGAGTTTCAAATGCTTATAAATGTTGCTCGAAGAAGTGCGAGCAAGATTTTTCTATCTCATTTTTGCAGCATTCCTGACTTATAAACCCGGAGCAGCTAGTGATATCAATTCTTTCAAAGCTATGACTCTCATGAGTCCCCATTGTGAAACCTTTGACCAAGCCTAAGTTTCAGTCCTTATAAAGACCTCTCAGATTGGCCAAGTCATACTGATTTTGAGAATATCCGAACCCTTGTCAAGCACGATAAAGAGAGTTTGAGTGATTCTTATACCCGCATCAAAGGTCGGCTCAAAAGCCTTTCATTGAAAGTGAGTGGAAAGTCCTTTCTGATTAAAGGTCTCTAATTTAATGTGATCAAATTGTCAAAAGGACGAAATTGTTGTTCTTATTGATAAATTCCCAGTGAAGCTCGGTAATGCGTGCGAGATTCATGAATTATGTTTTCTTTGCCCATGCGCATGTGTTATTTTAACCTTTTCTCAGGTAAAAACAAGTGCAATGCAATTAGCTCTGTCATTTTTATAACATAAGAAGAATTCAGGTACGTCTGCTAATTATTCTTCATTGTTTCTCTTTTCGTGTTCACTCAGTGGAATAGGAGACATGATCTCTCTCATATGTTCACCAAGTGGAATAGGTGACATATCTCTTTGTGTTGCCCAGTGGAATAGACAGCACACCCCATTTCATGTTTGCCCAGTGGAACAGGCAGCATAGTTTCTCATTCCGTGTTCACCCAGTGGAATAGGTGGCACAACTAACCTCATGCTCACCCAATGGAACATGTGACATGATCATTTTCGTGATTACCCGGAGGTATAGGCAACACGTCCCTTTTTATTCTTTCTTCATATCATGCGTTATTTCGCATCTGTAGGAAACTACAGGTAACAGATAGGCAATCCTGTAACTTGAGAACCCTACTTCCAGTGGACTAGAAGTTTGGAGATCGAGGGAGTTCACAGCATTATAAAGCTTTCCCTCACTTGGGCGCTTTTTGTGCGATCCGTATGTAAGGCTCTTTCACCGCTCTTCATGAAGTGAGAAGCCTTAACATACGTTCCTTATTGTTTGCATATCACGCATCATTGCATTTGAAAAATTGGAATTAAACCCCCCCCCCCCCCCAAAAAAAGGAAGAAGAAGAAGGAAATCATTCATCATTTTGCATGGTTTAAATTTAGGTTTCAATCTTTGAGCGAAACCTCTGCGAGCTTTTACTCAAAGAGGGGCAGCTGTTGACACCTAAATTTTGGAGACCCAATTAGTCATTCATTACATAAAAATTAGGGATCGATCCCGGTCCCTAGGAAAAAATTAATTAGTTAAACTGCATATAGATATTAGGAGCATTTCATTGATAGTTAATTAGGCTCATATAGTTTGCACATTTATCGAACATACGGCAGCGAATGGTTATGAGCTTAATTCAATCAAGCCCATGACCAAAAGTCACATGTTTTGCATGTGTGATCTTCAGTCGCAAGAGATCTTCTGTATATATATATACTTTCCTGTTTCATCATCTAAGATATGTAAAGCACGTGATCATGCACAAATGTCTCAAACAAACACAATATATATGACCTAATTCCAAAAAAAAGCACCAACTTTATCTTAAGTGATAATTCTTGCCCGAACTTTTTTTTGTTTCATAAAAAATCATCAACTTTCACTTAAATCATAAATCTGGCCTGAATAATTTGAAAATTTTACATCACGGGAGCCGGATTTGGAACTCGAGTAAAAGTTGGTGCTTTTTATTAAGACAAAAAAAAATTTGGGCCAAAATTGTCACTCAAGGTAAAATTGGTGCTTTTTTTTGGAATTAGCCCAATATATAACCAAATAAAGCAAATAAGAGACGGGAAAGTAAAGAACCCTAGCCGTGTCGAGAAAAATTAAACATAGCTTGTTAATTTATTAAGCCATGAAATAGGACCCATGAGCTATAAATGGAAACTTGATATTAAATCTCTATTTAGAAAATGAAAGTGAATATGCGAATATAAAGCGCTAAAAATATTTACTAAATAAATTACATTCCTAAAATGAACTATTTAATGTAGAAATAAGCTCCCTTTTTTTAACAGATGGAAATAAGCTAATTAATACAATCTAACTGTAATGCAATTTTAAAAGAATGAATTTATCTATTAATGTGAATTGTTCCTTAAAGCTATGTTTGATAGTCAAGATAAAAGTTAAGATATATTTTATCCCATCTTGTCATAGGCTTGGTTGATGTCCAAAACAGGATAAAACCGGATATGAGAGGGATATAATTAAGATTGAAAAGTCTTAAGTGGGGAGTAGGATAAGGATAGATATGATTTCTTATATTTATAATATAAAAATTAATTTTTTGAAAAACCTTCTCCTCTCCTTCTCTTTTTCCTTCATGGCTCTAGTTCACATGGCAGCTTCACGGCTCCTTCGTAACTTTTTGGCTCACATAGAAGCTTCATGAAAGCTGGAAGAGAGTCGAAGCGTTGTACATTTTAGAATCGCAATAGTGAATGATCTTGTTGTCTCTCTCTTACTAGATCTACATTCTCCGGTTCATATAGCCCATTTACATTTCTTGTCATCAATCATGTGGTTTTGGAATGTTGCAATGAGCTCCTTTATTGTTTAAGGTTTTTTTTTTTTTGGTAAGGGCCTTTATTGTTTAAGGTTTAGATGTACAATAATCAAGAATTAATTGTTGGAAGCTGTCTCCATTTGTGCATTTCCGGTTTGTATAACGGTGAGTCATGAGAGATTCTTACAATATCCATTTGTTCATTTTTTGATTATTTAATAGTGAATGGTGAGAAAGAGTCAACAATACTTTTGGTTTGTGCATTTCCAACAATAACCATGGATTGATTCAGTAAGATTTTTATCATTTTAATTCTAGGATTTTGGATGATTTTGCTATCATTTTACTTGGCAGTTTGTACGTAATGTTTCTATTTTTTTCCTCATCAGATATGAATCACAATAAACGAAGAACAATATTTTTTTCATAGGCAGCATATGAGGTTATATTTGTCATTCACATTGATCTGCAGTTCCTTAGGATATGAAAAGATCCAATTTTATTACTACAATTAATCAAACAATAGATATGATATAGAAAAATTCTCGGATTTCATATCCTAATCCTATCCAGCCTTGTCTTGGCTAGAAATTCAAATGACCAAACATATGCATTCTTGAACAATTTTTTTTCAACTTTTTTATGAGGGTGCAACGCAAATATCCTAAATATGCACGAAAACATTTATTCATGGAAACTCTAATTTTCTAATATAGCATTATCATGATGCAAATAAAAACAAGAGATTCTATCTTAATATGGATAATATGCAAACGTGAACACTGTGTGCAATGATCGCTTCGATACAATTTGGATGCAATTCTAATCTAATTTTTTTTTCGTCTTTTCTTTATGTTTTATTTTTATTTTATTTCTTAATAAACCAATTAAAACCCAAAAATCGACCATATGCTGAAGTAGTCATGAAATATAACTTGTATGCATAAATCAACCTATATGCTGAATTAACATGTAATATAACGATGGATTTCAAGAAAACTAGCACAAGGGATCAACCTACTTCCTCTTGGATTTTCAACCTTAAATTTCCTGCGAGAACAGAGTTAGTGCAAACCTGAAAATAATGAAAACAAAGCAACATAATATTGGAAACTGAAGTAAAATTGATCTAAACATGAAATCAACATGTGAATCACACGAACGCTATGTGAAATCAACATGGCGGAATTATGACATGCTTCTATACTAATTGGAACTTATGAATGCCCAAAATAACTACCTATTAAAGGCCAAATTTTTGTTTTCCCCCACACCAGTTCAGACCGATAAGTGATGTGGTTTAGTGATATGAACTCCTTCATGCCAAGAATACTAACAAAACCGAACCTAATACTTGTATTCGTCAAAAGATGATGCAAATCAAGTGAACAAAGAGGGGAAATCCATGGGGATTAACTAAGCACAAAACCATATATTCATGTGTGAAGAACAATGCATAATCACAAACTAACCTTTGAAGTCTTTCGACTTGACCCCTAGATCATAAGGCTAATGATGTCAGGATCAGATGACCCAAATCCAAAGAAGATACTTTATGATAAGAATGTGAGATTTGGATGAATCGGATATTGATTGAAAGCTCTTGACTAATATTATCTAATTGCATCCTCTGATTGGGTTTTTTATGCAAGTCAATTGAGAAATCTTTAATAAAAAGTGAAGTGCCAACATACGGTTTGTTTCATTTTCTTATCAAATAACTATTTCGATTTATATGAATATTTGACAGCATTATTTGCTCATAATGATTGATGCGAGCTCTATTCTATGATGATTAAAAAATATTTGTAATTTGTTTACTAATTGCTAATCCTTTTGTATTGATTTAGATGAACAGGCAATTCTGTTTATCTTGTAGGTTAGTTCATTTTTCATTGGGAAGTGTTCTTTAATCTATTGTAATAAAGTTTCGAGAAACGTGCTTGAATTATATTTGAGAGGCTACCAAGCTCAGGAAATATACAAAGATGATCATATGTCCTTAAGGTTGGTGCACTTGGTTGACGAGTTGGAGAATTTCCAGCTTGGAAACTAGCGATTACTTGTTTAAATTCTACAAACTGCGTGCAAATTGCTTTAGGTCAAAGGTTTCGACTTAGCTAAATTATGAGGCTTGTAGAGTGTTTCACGGCCCTACAAGTAGTCGAATTTCCATGTTCATGCCTTAAATTATAAAAAGGAAAAAGATGATCATGTAATTATTACGAGCATGTTACCGGATAATAACATATCACATGAGTTATTGATAATTTCTTTCTTTTGTTGTAAATATGATAGAGGGATAAATGTCCTCTTATTGCTTGGAAAGTTCGCTCCTCTCTTCAGGAAAATGAGATCTATTATTGCTCATAAGTATAATTATATAGGTTCTTGTTGATTGTTAAAACTCTAAAAGTAAATATACATCTGTATGATTTTTCTTATTAATTTAAATGATGTTCATTTTTATTGCTTCGATGGGTGTTATGTTCGCCCCTCTTCCTAAAGACTCATTTCATTTCTTTATAAATATAGATGATTTCTAAATCGGTGCAATTTGATGGATATGGAAGAGAACTTTGATTCGTATTGTTGGTAGAAGATTGAACATTTTATGTCCTCTTTTTTGAGTGGTAATCATAACTCTAATTAGATCTTTAGTTACAACCCAAAAATGGTGGGAAAATTTTTTGACTTTTTATTCTGCAATTGAGCTTATCTAAAGAACTAGAAATGCAAGGCATGACTAATAGAACTAAGTTAATTGGATTCGATTCTATGAACCCTTTTTTCATATGAATCATATCAAGATTGGCCGATCTCTCATAGAGGAGTAAACGAAATCAATGCGATCACCAATAAGAACTTTCAATTCGAGATCAATTAGTGATAACTCTCACTCTCGTGAACCGACCAATGGAAGTACTAACTTGACTTGGGGGAATCAGCCATTGAGACCCATTAAACTAGGAAAAATGAATCCACGACAAGACGACCTGTCGCTATTTCTGTGACCTGGCGAGTACTTCAAATGAAACCTTTCCAGATCGCACCTTAAACGTAAGCAAGTCAGCATCCTAGGCGTAGGAGCCCGTGAAGTGAAAAGGAGATGGGAAAGCAAGGAAAATGAGAGAGATGACACTGACAAGTGACAGCACATGACAGTCGATGTCAAGTCAACTTTCGGAGACCATTCCTCCCAAGAATCTACGCGCGAAAATGAAAATAGTATGGGAAGAAGGATTTATACTAACATGTCGGAACAGTAATGATCACATGTGCATTTGGAGATAAATAAAATGATCAATACCATAAAAAAAAATCTCAAATTGATACATTTATAATAAATTTACTCAAATTAATTTTTTTACCGTCAAAATTTCTACACGAGTACATTTGTGATAAATTGACCCTTCGTTAGTTTTCGTTAAATTGAATTAATACAATGAAAATATACAAACCGGTACACCTGTAACAAACGAACGTAAGACGCCAAACTACTACACCTGTCAACTACCACGTGTTATCCAACTTGATAATTTAATGGTAAAATTTAACAGCAATTAACGGCGCGTAAATTTGTTATAGATGTACTAGTTTGAAATCTTTTTATAATCAAAAAATTAATTTGAAGTAAATTTGTTACATGTGTACCAATTTTAGATTTTTCATGATACTAACCCTAAATAAAATATGACCACGTTTCTATATGGTGTCCATTGTGCAAAAGTTGGTATTCTCATCCAGCCACAAGAGCCATGGATAAAATGAAATGATCAATATCACAAAAAAAAAAACTTCAAATAGATATATTTATAATAAATTTACTCAAATTAATTTTTTGACCGCCAAAATTCCCGCACGAATACATTTGTGACAAATTTACCCTTCGTTAGTTTCTATTAAATTGGATTAATACAACAAAAATATACAAACCGGTATATCTGTAACAAACGAAGGTAAGATGCCAAACTACTACACTCATCAACTACCACGTGTCATCCAACTCAGTAATTTAACGGTAAAATTTAACAGCAATTAACGGCACGTAAATTTATTAAAGGTGTACTAGTTTGAGGTTTTTTATAATCAAAAAATTAATTTAAGGTAAATTTGTTATATGTGTATCAATTTTAGATTTTTCGTGATATTAACCCTAAATAAAATGTGACCACGTTTCTATATGGTGTCCATTGTGCAAAAGTTGGTATTCTCGCCCAACCACAAGAGCCATGGATCATATCGGACGAAAGAGGAACAAACTGGAGTACTTGACCATGAGATAAAATGTGCAGTTTTGAACCCCGCCCCAAAAAAAAAATTAATATGTCGACTAAAATGTCCAAAAATCCCTTTAAAAAACTAATCAATTTCATGTACATAGAGTAGATAACGAGCTAACGTCTATACACCATTATATAGAGTTTTACCCTGTCCATATTTAAATATATTTAGCACTTTGTGGATATTTCGCATTAAATAAAGTGGAACTGCGAGAGCCGCGAGATTGGCCGATAAGAACCAATCGAAAGCAGAACTCGCCACCATAGTCTCTACTCCTTCAATTTTAAGGCAACTTTGAGCACGAGAGAAGCGTTAACGGAGGGGACATGGGACCCTAATTTGAAGGCAACTTAGAAAATCTTGATCTACCAAACGATAACGTCTGCAAAAAGGCAGATAAGAATGGACACACAACAACAAAAGCATTTCCGTGACTCGTGGAGGCGACTCCATATTACTTGGAGAAAGGGAAGAAGAAGAAGAAGAAGACAGACGACGATGACGACGACGATGGCGGCTTCACCGCGCTCCTCTTTCCTCATCGAGATACTACTCTGCATCTCTCTCCTTTGCCTTCTGTGCTCAACTGAGAAGGGCTGCATTGTCCATGGAGCTGAGGAGATCACCCTCGCAGTCAGCTCTCTTTTCCCTTCTCCAGACTGCAAAGCTTCAACTTCCAACGGTCCTCTCTCTCTCTCTCTCTCTCTAGATTCTTGCATGAATTCGCATTGAGTGTCGTTGAAAGCGCAAACTCAGATTGTCAAGTGGTGATGTGCAAAATCGTCATTTGTGAACTGAAAACCAGAGACTTCTAGTGCAATTTATTTATTCATTTTGTTGCTTAAATTAAGATTTAATACTACAGAAAAACCTCAAACTGATACTCCTGTAATAAATTTATCCCAAACTACTCCAAACTGGTATACATATGACAAATTTACCTTTCGTTAGTTTCCGTTAAATCTTACCATCAAATTACAGAGTTTGATGACACGTGGTAGTTGACGAGTGTACCAGTTTATGGTTTTACCCATCTGTTTGTCACAAGTTTACTAGTTTGTGATTTTTTGTGGTATTAATCTAATTTAACGAAGGGTAAATTTTATCGCAGATGTATCAGTTTACTAATTTTTTATGGTCAAAAAATTAGTTTTGGGTAAATTTGTCACAGATGTACCAGTTTGTGTGTTTTTTGTAGTCAAAAAATTAGTTTGTGGTCAATTTATCAGAGGTGTACCAGTTTGAGGTTTTTCATGATATTTACTCTTAAATTAAGCTCTTTCAAAGTCAAAATAGGCATCAACGTGTAATTGCGTAGACGGTCAGTTATATATCTATTAATGCTTCTAATGTTCAAATCGATATGAATCATTTGTTTAACTTTGGTCTAATTGAATTGAAGAAAGTGTACACGCTCAGCATTTTCAATTAAGATCCCACATAAATACTCTATTAATTTCATATTCTGTTTCAATTACACATATCTAAGACAAATCATCGAATACATTAAACCTGGATAAATGGACTTCGCGAAGAGTCCCACGATGGAGAAAGTACATTTCCCATCATAGTCTCTACTCCTTCATTTTTTTTTTAAATCATCTATTTGCTTTAAAAATTTTATAAATTTTTTTTTAATAATCTAGTGTTAAGAAGTATGGTTAGTGCTGGACCACTCATTTAATAGGAACAAAAGGTACATCTCCATGATCAGCTCTTACTAAAGCTCTATTCGTTTTACAGAAAATATGACATTTCTGGAAAATATTTTTCAAAAAGTCATTTTTCAAGAAAATTATAATATTTTCCGGTGCTCAACTAAGACCTAGAAATTAACTAGAAAATATTTTCTACTGTTCGGTATCCGATTTGATTTTCTATGGAAAATTACCAAAAAATTTGAAATTTGAATTAATTTATAATTATTTTTAAATTATTTTTCTCTTTTTTCCTTTCTTTTTCCATGATTAGTTTATTTTCCATGAAACGAACTCCAAAAAATATGAAAAATGTTTTTCTGAAAATTATTTTTCGTGAAACAAACGGAGCCTGAGTATTAGAAATTATTTTTAACCCGTACTCATAAAATCCTACCATCAATCACCACATATTTTTGTGGTTGTTCTATCTCATAGATTCGCGACATTAAGCCCGTCATTCATGTGCCAGAGATAATTCCCCCCAATGGCCAGGCCCAAAAATAGACACTTGTCCCTTTAGTCTCTCCCTCCGATATATATATATTTTTTTACGGTTAAGTGGTGCTCGGGATGTTTTTGCGCACCTCAACTAGTGCACCTCCCAATGGATTTTAAGAGCCCATTTCCCCATGTTGACCTGAATACATTCTGAATTTTATGTATGAAGTTCTCAACGAAATTTGAATTCAAAATCACAAGGAAATGAGCAAACTCCGTTCTCATCTGAGCCAAAACCTCGGTGGCCTCTCTCTCTCTCGCATTGAACTCGTGCATACAGTATTCTAAAACTCCTTTGAGTGCAGCTTGTCGGCCTCGTATGGAGTGGTGCTACGATAACGGCACCGTTGTTCCCCGTGACTAGAGGTGCCTTTTTGATCACGAGCTGCAATTACAATGGAATAGGCAACCGGAACCTACACAGTTTGGAGACACGAAGCAAACTTTGAATAGAATCTCAGATAGAAAATGTCCAGAATTTGGACTATATTTATTTCTTCCAAAAAGAAATTGAAACCAACAAGAATAAGTTACTGCATCTGAACTTTTTTTATACACTCTGAATAATCATTTGAATGTAGGACTCGATTCTTTTTATAGTGTACTCTCGAAACATTTCCACCTATTTTTTTTTTTTTTTGGTCGAACATTTCCACCTATTATAGATGCAACGAAAGTCAAATTAGTAACCACACATGTAATTTTACCTAATTTAATTGGATTGTAGAGAGTTACCCAACAAGCGAAAACTTGTAGATTACAATGTGTCTCGTACATATTAAGTTATCAGTTTTCTCGTAATTTTATCGGTCTCTTTTGACTTTGATTGAACAATGATAAGCATTACTTGCCTGGAATGTAGTGGTCATCTACCTATATATCTATGAATATTTACTTTGTACACGAAAATTAAGATACTAACACATATCTGAGGTTTTATTTTGACAATTGTGTTCACTTTGTTAAATGATGGATATTTTTCTTGCACCATTTCAAATTTGAAAAATATTTTACATTGGGAATGTTGCTAATAAGAATCCTACATTCATTTTGTCTTGCAATAAAGAAATAGAAACCTTCTTTTTTAGATTGAATGTAAAAATATTTTATACGGATGATGTTTCCAATGAGTGCGATTTCTATTCATTTATTTTTATTTTGGTTGATTTATTATTTTTTCTAATTAAAAAATTCCCACTTGGTGGACCCATCAAATGGGATTAAAGATAACAACATGGTCTTTGAAAATTACAAGATGTATCATTTTTTCAATAATGCACATTATGATTTATCTACACCGATTTATAAATCTTTGTTAATCGAAAGCCCTTCATATTAATCAAATTCTCATTCTTCTTGCAGCGAACTCAACCTTGAAGCTGGTTCACAAGCACGGTCCATGCTCTCCCCTTTTCAACGGCGAACCGGTGAACCACACCCAATTTCTGCTTGAAGACATTGCGAGAGCAAAGTGGATTCGATCCAAATTATCTGACACTAACGCCACGGACAACCTGAAAGACTCGGCCGTCAGCATCCCGGCTAAGTACAGTCCTGGCGGAGGGAGCTACCTGGTGACGATAGGACTCGGCACGCCGAAGAAGGACCTGACCCTCTTGTTCGACACCGGAAGTGCACTCACGTGGACCCAGTGCGAGCCCTGCATCGTGTCTTGCTATACCCAAACCGAGCCAATCTTTGACCCCTCTCAGTCCTCGTCCTATGCCAATATCTCTTGCTCTTCTCCATCTTGCTCTCAGCTTCCTTCTGGCACTGGTAATTAACTTCACCTCAATTTAAATTCCAGGGTATTCCAATTAAATCTCTGTATGTTGAACTAAATAACATTCAAGCACTGAGTTTAGTCTCGACGTTATTTCATAAAGCAATTTAATAGATCAATAAAACGGAGGGTAAACCCAGTAAATCCGATTAAAATGGATAAAAGACTAGTTAGGAGGTTTTCTTCATCTCGATTGTAATTTCATGTTGCTCCATGGTATGCAGCTCAACGATCTCGCTGCAGCGATTCGACATGCGTTTACGAATCGCGGTATGGTGACCAAGAGTCCTTCACCATCGGCTTCTTTGCAACAGAAACACTGACCTTATCACCAACGGATGCAATCTCCGGTTTTGAATTCGGGTGCGGTCAGAACAATGGAGGGCGATTCACGGGATTTGCCGGGTTGTTGGGGCTCGCCCGAGACCGGATTTCACTCTTAGAACAAAGCGAGACCCAATACGGCCGATCATTCTCGTATTGCCTCCCCCCTTCGATAAGCTCCACGGGGTACTTAACCTTCGGCAAGGGCAGCGGGACATCCACCTCAGTCCGCTTCACGCCAATATCAACGGTCCCGCAGAGTTCAATCTTCTACGGTATCGACATAATAGAAATCAGTGTCGGAGGCAAACCGCTCCCTATTCCGTCGACCGTGTTCTCAAATGCTGGCACGATCATTGACTCGGGAACCACAATCACGCAATTGCCCCCGACCGCATACAGCGCCCTTCGCTCGGCCTTCCGGCAGGCGATGTCAAAGTACAAGATGTCAGCTCCGGCTTCTCACTTCGACACTTGCTACGACTTGAGCGGGTCCACCATGGTCACTGTCCCGGTGATCACATTCTCCTTCAACGGACCGATTGCCGTCGACTTGGACCCTAGCGGTGTGTTGTTTCCCGTGAATCCATCAAAAGTGTGCCTAGCGTTTGCATCGAGCCCTGCCGACTCGGATCTCAGCATCTACGGGAACATACAGCAGAGGTCATTTGAGGTGGTGTATGATGTGGCTGGAGGGCGGATTGGTTTCGGCGCAAAAGGTTGTTCCTAAGCATTGTCCTGGAGCTTCCATGGCAAAAGCGCGCAAAGCGATTTGCTTGTTTAGTGTACTTAAATAAATTGCCAGAAACTTGAATCAAGGCAAGCAATGTGTATCATTGTGTACTATAAAAACTACGTTTGAACGTTAACGAATTGCTATCTACAGAAGAAGAAGAAGGGGGGGGGAGGAAGATTAATAGATGCATGTCCCAACGAGAATGGGAAGATTATCAAAAAAATCATAAACCTATTGTATTTTGCCAATTTAATCCTAAACCTTTTAATTGTACCTACTGAATTCTAAACATTTTCATGTTTTGCCAATTGAGTCATCTGGCCAATTGGCTGGAAATTACTGACGTGGATGTCGGCTGTCTCATGTGGCACAACCGATGCTAACGTTGACATTTTTTAATAATTTTTAAAAAAATTTATAGTTTTTTTCGACTTTTTTTTCCTTCTCTTTACCTTTTTTTGGGGGGGGGGGGGGGGTTTGGATTGAGGGTTGGTGATCTGGCCTAGGCGAAGGCTTGGCGACCCTCACTTGCCCTAGTCAAGGGCATTGCGGTCCCCGATGGGTCTAGGCGAGGGCTGCAATGCCTTTGCCCAGAGCCGGAGAGGGTCGTCGGCCGTCACTCAAAAAAAAAATAAAAAAGTAAATTAAAAGAAAGGAAAAAAAACCAAAAAAAATATAAAAATCAAAATATCATTAAAATATTATTAAAAATGTCCATGTCAGCATCGGTCGTGCCATGTAGGATAGCCAGTGTCCACGTCAGTAATTTCCGATTAAAATTGGCCGGATGGACTCAATTGGTAAAACATGAAAATATTTAGGACTTAATTGGCAAAATGAAAAAGTTTAGCACCGAATTGGCAAAAGTGTAATAGGTTTAAGATTTTTTTGGTAATTTTTCCTAATGAGAATTGCAATTTGTTAACTAAAGAAGGGACAAAGATTTGCTGACAACAGCGATGAAGATCAATTTTCTAGATTAAATGACATGACGTTGTCCGCTCAAAAATCATCTCTGTCGAATCGTGGATAAGTGATGAATAAACATCACAATTCACAAAACACGACTTGATGTAGCACGTGGAAATTTTGCAAATCGGGAGTCGCCAACTATAGGCGCCCCAGTTCTTTAGGATCTTCGCAAATTCAAGGTTCGAGTAATCTATAATATGCAATAGGGATATTTTCACTAGAAGTCCTAAAATTTATCACGAAAATGTAATTGAGTCCTAAAATTTGCAAAAAGTGCAATCAAGTCCTAAAACTTGTTAAGTTAGTTCGATCGAGTTCTAAAGTTAACGCCGTCAAACTAGGCTAATGGAAAATGCTTACGTGTCTTATTTTGTTATTTTTTTGAGACACTTGGCAATGATGCGGCATCAAACAAGCGCCACATAAAAAAAAATTAAAAACTATAAATTAAATTAGATAAAAAAGATTGAAGTTTTTTAAAAAAAGGGTGAAGAGGCACAACCAGTGGCTGTGGCCAAGCCCTCGCTGTCGCCGGTGGCAGCTGCCATAGCCACCGGGAAGCGTAGGCGGAGGTCACCTGGGCCTTCCTAAAGCCCGGCAACCCTTGAGAAGGCCCAGGCGACCTCCGTCGGCCCCGGCGAGGGCCTGCAAGCCTTGACCTGGAGAAAGGTGCGACCCTCGCCCCAGAACTGCGCGAGGGTCGCCGGCCCTCGCCTGGGGTGGGCGAGGCCTCGCCGGCCCTCGTCGGCCCCTAGCGAGGGCCGGCGACCCTCGCTCAGTTTTGGGACGAGGGTCGCGCCCTCCCCCAAATCGGGGCTTGCAGGCCGTCGCTGGGCTTCGAGAAGGCCTAGACGACCTCCGTTGACCCTTCCCGGCGGCTGTGGTGGCGACCACTGGCGACAACGAGGGCTTGGCCACAGCCACTGTGGGTCTTCTCCTTCTTTTTCTTTTATTTATTTATTATTATTTAGTTTATTTTTTAAACTTAATTTAAATAAAATGTGAAAATTAAAATAAGCCACATAGAAAAGAAAAAATATTAAAATAAGCCACATCAGCGCCACGTTAGCGTTTTCCGTTAGTAAGTTCAACGGTGTTAACTTTATGATTCAATTGGATCAATTTGACAAGTTTTAGGATTTTATTGCACTTTTTGCAAGTTTTAGAACTCAATTGCACTTTCGTAATAAGTTTTAGGACTTCTAGTGAATATATCCCTATGCAATATGATCTAGAACTTAAGATCACACTAGAGTTGCCAATGAACAAATTAGAAAAACATAGGTTGATTGGACACCCAAAGCCTAAGGTTGCGTCTGGGGAGGTTAAACTACCTAACTGCACTTGTGCAATGAAACCTAAATATCTTAGGTCCCGGCGTGGGATGAATTAGCAACTCAGGACGCCGTTTCAGTACCGCAGCCCCACTTTTTCTTTACTACAAAATCACTCGTAAAACTATATGCTAAATGTGCATGATGCTTTTGTTTTAAAAATTAAAATGTCACCAAAACATTTATTCCATGCGGTTATTGACAAACGGCACCGTTTCACGTGTCACAACGTGACTATATTCGTTTGTGCAAGTGAACTCTCAACATTTCGATTTATCCCATCGAGTCTTTCTATTTTTCAGGTGGAGGCCGTCGAGTCTTTTTCTCGAGCTCTTGAAATTGATGGCTATAGAGATATCAAGCAAGAAGTTTGGCTTGGTTTCATTGAATCTACATTACAAGAAAGTATTGGAGAAAAGGAAAATGCAAGTGAAAGTAAAAAAAAAAATGACTGGATGGTAAAAAGGATAGATTAATATGTAATACAGAAACCTTCGCTATGAGGTATTTAATGCCTATTTATAGGTTATTACAAACGGAACTTCTTATCTGACACGACTTCAAATAATGCTAAATAGATACACATTTAAAAGAAAGCAAAAATTGATAATTCTTTTTTTTCAAAAGGTGTCGTGACCATCCTAGAGGTGAACTACTAGATGAAATCTAAATGATTACTAAGCAAACACTTAGTGCGGACTCTCCCAAGCCCATACTAATATCAATTTCGAGATTTTAATAAAATCATCTAAGCATGTAAATCAATTCAATTTGGAGACGCCACTAATCTATTACGGGTTGATTCGAAACCCAAGTGGAATATGGAAGAACATTTAACCCTGCGAATTAGAGATTTCATGAGTACGGGAATTTGATTATGCTAAATAAATTTAATGTCCTTTTAGTACATTTTCTCTTTATTTCAAAAATGTTATCCCATCAGGGTTGGCCAATTTTATTCCAAAACCACAAACATGTAAGGGGTAATCATGCGAGTGCGCAGAAAAGAATGTAACACTCAATAAATCAAAGTAGTGAATAAATTGCCTAGAGAGATAGAAAAAATCTTGATGCGCTAAGCGAAGCTTTATTACAATCTCACACATCAAGTGTTCTGCAAACATTAACTAAAGACAAAAAAAATGATGTGATATATGAATGACCAAGGCTAATACAATTAATTTTTTTTGGGTTTTTCTTTGATATACGCATGAATTAATTAGATGCTATATCTATATGAGTTCTAAATTAACATGAATTGATGAACTAACATGAAATCTAAATAACGTGTATGCTATATTAATTAAATTTAATGCAACCTATAGGCAACTCTAATGACAAGAAATATGATTAATAATGAACTAATCCTATTATTTAAACTACGTGAGAGATTTTGTATTTTCTTTTCTTACAAAAATAAAGACTAAATTTTAGGACACCTAATGACTTTTATTAAAAGATGACCTAACAATGCGATGCTAATTATGTTTTGGTATTTATTTTTATGAATTCAAATAGGAAACTGCCTAAATGACTTTAACCAATTAGGAAATTATGTATATTAAATCCTAGTTATGCACTATATTGAAGTTTGTGCTTTTCCTAAGTTACTACATGATTCCTAATCCATTTATGATAGGAATTTCTAAATTATGAAATATGCATAAACATAGTCTAAACTAAACACAATGCAATCTTTTTTATATTTATTTTATAAGATACATGTGCCTCTAATGACATATAAAATCTAACGCTCTACATCATTGATTATATTAAATATCGCCACACCCAAATAAGGAAACAAATTTTAAATGAGGGTCTAATCTTTAATCCCAAATGCTGCATTTGGTCGTCCGAATAAAAGTCAGAATATCCTGTGTTTGGTAGCTATCCAAGACAGGATAAAGTCGGATATAGAGGGGATATAGCCCAACTAAAAAAATCCTAGGAAGGTGGATGGAACCGGATAGGATTTCTCTTATACATAATATAAAAGCTATTTTTCAAAAATCCCTACGCTCTCCTTCTCCTTTGTTTTCACATTGAAGCTTCACGCGACTCTGCGACTCCTCTATAACTCGTTCACATCTAAATTCCACAAACATAGTTCACGAAACCGGTGAAAGTCGAAACGTCTTCTTCTCCGTAGCTTTCCGATTCACATCGAAGCTTTACGAAAGCGGTGAGAGAGTTGAAGTATCATAAACACATGCAAATCAGCATCCTAGGACCCCAACACATGCAAATCAGCATCCTAGGACCACGTGAAGTGAAAAGGAGATGGGAAAACAAGGAAAATGAGAGAGATGTGATGCAGCCTGGTATAGGCTACTCGAACGTTAGGATCGGGAGAGTGACTTGCACACGTGGAACAGGACGGACAGTAATTACAGTCCTGCGCAAGCTTGGGAAAATGGATGTAACTTCGTTGATACAGATCGGAATGACCTGATTCCACAGCTAAATGAACAAAGACTTCTGGATTGACAATTTCTCTGTTTTGAGTTTTCTCAAATAAGCACTATAGGAAGGACGAAATAGGGGGTGGAAGTGGACGGATGTAAATGGACATAACAGAGGAAAAGATAGAACTTCGTTGGTTGTTCTTCCAGGCCTCCAAGGAAGTGGATAGGGCACCGATTCTTCTAGATCGATGACTGCAACTCTTCAAGGATGCAGATTTGAAAACCTCCGACTCTTCAAGGACGGAGTGAAAACTTTTCTAGGTTTTCAGGTGTATGAACTCTTCAAGGTTCAAGATAATTGCTTGATGCAAAATTTTCATTAATCAAATTCGTTTGTCGAATACATAAAGTAAATGGTCTTTTATAGCCAAAGAAAAACAAATGAAGAGACTAAAGAGCATTAAAGACCCTAGAAGGCATAAAACATTAAAGAACTTAGAAACTAGAAACTTGATAAATGCCCAACGTCTTCTTAATCATCCCAAAGTATCTTTTAGGCTTCCAATGTATAGGGAAAGACAAGGACTTTATTGTGGTATGGACTCGCGGATGAGACTCTTTGTCTTCGAATTGCGTCCCTTCGATATCTTCAAGACTGGTCGAGCGACTTGTCGAGCCCGGATGCGGGCTGATCTCCTTGGTCGAGTGAGCTCGTCTTCGATGCGGGCGGCATTATCAATCTGGCCTGCATCATCCTCCCTTTCTTTAAAAGAATTCGTCCTTGAATTCATGTCATCATCAAAGGAATCACCAGCATAAGGTGTTAAATGCCGAACGTTGAAAACATCATGTGTTTTCATATGAGAAGGAAGCCTTAAGCGATATGCATTGGGATTGATGCGCTCAAGAACTTCAAGAGGACCAAGCTTTCGATCACTAAGCTTGTTATAGCTTCCAACAGAATGACGCTCTGGTGGCAAGTAAGCCCAAACAAAATCTCCCGGTTCGAAGATAACTTCACGCCGCCGCTTATTGACGTCCTTTTTATAGGACTCTGTCTTGCTTTCTAACCTTTGGCGCATATCTTCATGAATTGCTCTCATCTGAGAAACAATATCTTCAACATTGCCACTCGACTTTTCAGCAAAAGGAATGGGTGCAAGATCAAGAGCAGTGTTCGGCTGTTGTCCATACACGATCATGAAAGGACTATACCCAGTCGTACGGTTTACAGGGCAATTATATGCAAATTCGCCATGTGATAATCGCGTCTCCCAAGAGCGAGGATTTTCATCAATCAGTGTCCTCAATAGATTTCCCAAGGTTCGATTGACGACTTCAATTTACCCATCAGTTTGGGGATGAAACACAGTACTATATTGCAGTTTAGTACCGACATTCTTCCACAATTGTCGCCAAAAATGACTGAGAAACTTTGTGTCCCGATCAGAAGTAATAGTCTTCGGAATGCCATGCAATTTATAGACTTCCTTAAAGAATAATTCAGCAATACGCGAAGCATCCATAGTTTTGCGGCAAGGAATAAAATGCGCCATCTTTGAGAATCGATCTACAACAACAAAGATGGAATCCATACCTCTGAGAGTGCGAGGTAGTCCAAGAACAAAATCCATAGAGATATCTTCCCAAGGTGCTTGAGAGATTGGTAAGGGCAAATAAAGGCCAGCATTAGTAGCATGCCCGTTTCCAGTTTGGCAATGTCGACACCTCATCACATGTCGATGTATGTCTCGTTTCAAATGAGGCCAAAAGTACTTGGCTGAAACAAGTTGCACGGTCTTGTCACGCCCAAAATGTCCGTCGCGATGAACTTCATCGATCACCCTTTGTCGAAGTGAACAATCAGGTACACATAAAAGGTTCCTTTTGAAAAGAAACCCATCACATTCAGTGAAATCAGTAAGTTTCTTCTCTTTTGCTTCGGGCAAGATTTTGGAGAAGTAAGGATCTTCATGATACAACTCTTGGAATGATTCGAATCCAAGAACTGTTGATCGCATTGTGTGGAGTAAGCTCTTCTTTCTAGTAAGAGCATCAGCAACCTGATTTTGAACTCCAGCTTTATGTTTAATGATGAAAGTGAACTCCTGAACGTATTCAGCCCATTTTGCACGCCTGGAGTTAAGCTTTTGCTACCCTGAAATATACTTGAGAGCTTCATGATCAGTGTACAAAACAAACTCTCCATGAATAAGATATTGCCTCCAATGTTCGAGTGTGCGAAACAGTGCATAGAACTCCATATCATAAGTGCTACAACGAAGTTTAGCACTATTCAATTTTTCGCTAAAGAAGGCAATGGGTTGACCTCCTTGACTCAGAACTCCTCCAATACCAGTACTTGATGCATCGCAATATACTTCAAAAACAAGATCAAAATTAGGCAATGCGAGTACCGGGGCCGTGCTCAATTTTTCTTTGAGCTGCTCAAAACTTTTCTGAGTCGTACACGTCCACTCAAAGACTCCTTCCTTCATGCAAGAAGTAAGTGGGGCCGCAATAGTGCTGAAGTGTGCAATAAATCGTCGATAGAAAGAAGCGAGGCCATGAAAGCTTTGTACCTCATGCACATTGGATGGAGTCGTCCATTCTCGATTCACTTTGATCTTGGCATCATCCACTGAAATGCCCTTTGCTGAAATATGAAATCCCAAGAAAAGGATTTGCGGTACCATGAAATAGCACTTCTCGAGGGCTGCGTACAAGTGCTCCTGTCTCAACACGTGAAGTACTTCTTGAAGATGCTGCAGGTGCTCGTCAGTAGACTTGCTAAAAATAAGAATATCATCGAAATAGACCACAACAAATTTTCCCAAAAAGGGTTTCAGAATTTGGGTCATGAACCTCATGAATGTCGATGGTGCATTCGTCAATCCGAATGGCATGACTAGCCACTCATACAGCCCATATTTCGTTTTGAATGCTGTCTTCCATTCATCTCCGGGCTTGATTCTGATTCGATGATATCCACTTTTCAAATCCAGCTTCGAAAAGATGATTGCACTAGAGAGTTGATCCAAGAGGTCATCAAGGCGAGGGATAGGGAATCGATACTTGACAGTGATTTTGTTGATCGCCCTACTATCGACACACATTATCCAAGTACCATTTTTCTTAGGTACCAAGAGAGCTGGAACGGCACATGGACTAAGGCTTTCTCGGATAAAACCCTTAGTCAAGAGTTTGACAACCTGTCGATGCAATTCTTCATGCTCCGTCGGACTCATCCGATAATGAGCCAAATTCGGTAGGGAAGCACCAGGCATCAAATCGATTTGGTGTTGAATGTCTCTCATAGGAGGGAGACCTGCTTTATGAAGTAAAACATATACAATACGAACCCCTTTTAAAGCACCTTTTATATCCTTCATCGAAAGCAATGTAGGAGATGAAGACTTTTCGACAACATGAGTTTTCAAAGGCTCCTTACTAGGTGCTAATATAATCTTCTTCCCTCCAAATTCGAAAGAATACGTATTTCGATAACCATCATGAGTAGTCCGCATATCGAATTGCCATGGTCGCCCAAGAATAACATGACTAGCATCCATCGGTAGAACATCGCACCATATCTTGTCGAAATAAACAGAACCAATGGATAGGTTAACAAGGCAGCGTTTGGAAACGGTTATCTCGGTGCCTTTCGATAGCCACGACATCTTGTAAGGTGTGGGGTGCGCCTTTAACTCCAACTTTAGTTTGTTCGCTGCCATTTCAGAAATTATATTCTCACAGCATCCATAGTCAATAATCAATTGACATACATTCCCCTTAATCGTGCAAGCGGAATGAAAAATGTTGGTGCGCAGCCACCCATCTCCGGTCTCATCACGAGGAACTAGAAAGATTTTTCTCACCATCAGAAATTCACCAGAATTAGCATGCACTATTTGCTCATCACCTGCGGATTCTTCGACATCATTCATCTCTTCTTCGAGCGATCCTCCACATGCTCATCAGAATCGTTATCCACTAAGAAGGATTTGCCGGCTTGTCGATTCTTGTTCTTTTGGCAATTGCTAGCACGATGACCCAACTCACCACAAGTATAGCAATGAATATCGGACGTAGTTGGTTGCTTCAAAATGTTGGGCTGATTAGGAAACTTACTAGCGGTTTGCGTCGTAGCCTCAGCAACTTTGGTGGTTCCGGGGGTACTCCTAGCGGGTCGATTGGTCATGATAGAGGATTGTTGCCTCCTTGAGTGAGAACGCTCCACCTCGAGTGCTCGTTGGTGTGCATCTCCTAAGTCCCAAATGTCAAGGACTTCCAGGGCATCTTGAATATGAAGTTGAAGGCCATTCAAGTACTTGCTCACAAGCATCTCCTCCGGATCTTGAATGTTGTTGCGAATCACTAACTCATTGAATTCGTTGGTGTATTGGTCCACCGTTCGTGTACCTTGTCTCAGATTTTGGTACCGTTGATAGAGCTCTCTCTTGCATCCCTTAGGTAGGAAATATTTTCGGATCTTGTCTTCCATCTTCCTCCACGAGGTAATTGGCGCTTTGCCAACGGATTAGCGAGTTTGATTCTCACGCCTCCACCAAGCGATGGCTTTGCCTCTGAATCGCATAGCGATGATCCCGACTCGACGATCCTCCGGAACATTTCGATGCCCAAACACTTCATTAACAAGTGTTAGCCAGTCAACAATTTCTTCACGAGAATCATTACCTGAAAATTCCGGGATATCCTTTTTAACTTCTTTTTCCCACTCCGGTTCACGAATGTTTTGCTCGTGACGTCGAACATTCCTCCGATTGCGAAATGGTTGAACATTCTCCGAAGATGAAGAGTCACCATTGGAATCTTCGGTCCTAGAACGAGGTGGTGAATTGTTTCTTTCCGCCCTCAGACGCTCAACTTCCCGCGTCAACTCATCAATTTGTTGTTGCATATGTTGCTGCAAATTGTCAGCGAGCGTATGCACTTCATTTAGTGGGATGGTTCTGCCTCCACGACGTCTAGCTTGTCTTGGCGGCATGGTTCTCTCCTCCAAAGCTCTGATACCAAATGATGCAGCCTGGTGTAGGCTACTTGAACGTTAGGATCGGGAGAGTGACTTGCACACGTGGAACAGGACGAACAGTAATTATAGTCCTGCACAAGCTCGGGAAAATGGATGTAAATTCGTCGATACAGATCGGAATGACCTGATTCCAAAGCCAAATGAACAAAGACTTCTGGATTGACAATTTCTCTGTTTTGAGTTTTCTCAAATAAGCACTATAGGAAGGACGAAATTGGGGGTGGAAGTGGACGGATGTAAATGGACATAACAGAGGAAAAGATAGAACTTCGTTGGTTGCTCTTCCAGGCCTCCAAGGAAGTGGATAGGGCACCGATTCTTCTAGATCGATGACTGCAACTCTTCAAGGATGCAGATTTGAAAACCTCCGACTCTTCAAGGACGGAGTGAAAACCCTTCTAGGTTTTCAGGGGTATGAACTCTTCAAGGTTCAAGATAATTGCTTGATGCAAAATTTTCATTAATCAAATTCGTTTGTCGAATACATAAAGTAAATGGTCTTTTATAGCCAAAGAAAAACAAATGAAGAGACTAAAGAGCATTAAAGACCCTAGCAGGCATAAGACATTAAAGAACTTAGAAACTAGAAACTAGATAAATGCCCAACGTCTTCTTAATCATCCCAAAGTATCTTTTAGGCTTCCAATGTATAGGAAAAGACAAGGACTTTATTGTGGTATGGACTCGCGGATGAGACTCTTGGTCTTCGAATTGCGTCCCTTCGATATCTTCAAGACTGGTCGAGCGACTTGTTGAGCTGGGATGCGGGCTGATCTCCTTGGTCGAGTGAGCTCGTCTTCGATGCGGGCAGCATTATCAATCTGGCCTGCATCAAGATGACACTAACCACACATGACGGTCGATGTCGGGTTGACTTTCAGAGACTATTATTCCTCCCAAGAATGTACGCACGATAATGAAAATAGCATGATAAGAAGGATTTGCACTTAACATATCGGAACTGTAATGATCATATGTGTATGTGGAGATAAATAAAACGTGACCAAGTTTCTATATGGTGTCCATTGCGCAAAAGTTGGTATTCTCGTCCAACCACAAGAGTCAAGAATCATATGGGATGAAAAAGGAACAAACTGGAGTACTTCATGACCACGAGATAAAATGTGTAACAAAAAAGTTGACTATGTCGACTAAAATGTCCGAAAATCCCTTTAAAAAACTAATCAATTTCATGTACATAGAGTAGATAACGAGCTAACGTAGATAAACCATCATATAGGGTTTTACCCTATCAATGTTTAAATATATTTAACACGTCATAGATATTTCGCGTAAAATAAAGTCGAACTGAGAGAGCCGCGAGCTTGGCCAATAAAAACCGATCGAAAGTAGAACTCGCCCTAAACGGATTCGTTATGCTGTTGCTTATAGAAGGATCAATTAGAGGAGCAACAACTAATCAATCTCGTAGACGAAAACAAAACATAAGACAAATTTGAGCACGAGAGAAGCGTCAATGGAGGGGACGCGGGACCCTAATTGAAACACCTTGGAAAATTCTGATTCACCAAACGATAACATTTGCAAAGAGGCAGATAAGAATGGACACACAACAGCAAAAGCATTTTCTGTGACTTGCGGAGGCGACTCCATATTACTTGGAGAAAGGGAAGAAGAAGAAGAAGACAACGACGACGATGGCGGCTTCGCCATTCTCCTCTTTTGTCATCGAGATCCTGCTTGTGTCGTCCATGGAGCTGATGAGATCACCCTCCCAGTCAGCTCTCTTTTCCCTTCTCTGGACTGCGAAGCTTCGACTTCCAACGGTCACCTCTCTCTCTCTCTCTCTCTCTCTCTCTCTCTCTCTCTCTCTCTCTCTCTCTCTCTCTCTCTCTCTCTCTCTCTCTCTCTGCTTGGAGTGTCATTAAATGGGCAAACTTAGATTGTCAAACGGTGATATGCAAAATCGTCATTTGTGAAAACCAGAGACTACTCGTGCAATTTATTTATTTATTTTGTTGCTTAAAATTAAGCTCTTTCAAAGTCAAAATAGGCTTCAACTTGTAATGCTGAGATGCTCAGTTATTCGTCTATTAATGCTTCTAATATTCAAAACGAGATGAATCATTTCTTTAACTTTGGTCCAATTGAATTGAAGAAAGTGTGTACGTTCAGCATTTTCAATTCAAAATCCACACAAGTAATCTTTTAATTTCATATTATGTTTCAATTACGCATATCTAAGATAAATTGGACCTGAGCAGGTCCTTAAAGGGCTCATCTCCTAAGGTCTCTCCCTTAGGTCTTAGGGGATGTAAAGCATTCTAGGAGATATTACATCCCTCCTGGGGAAGACAAAAATCCAGGGGGGAATTGGGGGAACTTGGGATTGTCCGACCGCCAAGACATCAAACAAGGTGTGTATGCTGCCGGCAAGCTCCTAGTAGGGTTGGTTGGCAGCGGCCCCAAGGAAGCAATGAACCCTAAGGTTAAGGTAACCACTATAAAACCCTAGGGAGAGCATCCCCTGGTTACCTTAATTTTCAATTCATATCTCATATAAATAATCTTTTAATTTCATATTCTGTTTCAATTACGCATATCTTAGACAAATCGTCGAATGCATTAAACCTAGATAATGGACTTCTCTAAGAGTCCGCGATGGAGAAAGTACACTTCCCATCATAGTCTCTACTCCTTCAATTTTTTTTTTAAATCATCTATTTGCTTTATATAATTTTAAAAAATAATAATAATAATCTAGTGTTAAGAAGTATGGTTGATGCTGGACCACTCATTTAATAGGAACAAAAGGTACATCTCCATGATATGTTCTTGCTAAGTATTAGAACCTTTTATTAACCGGTACTCATGAAATATCCTATCATCAATCACCACATATTTTTGTGGATGTTCCACGGCAAAGATTCGCGACATTAAGCCCGTCATTCATGTGGCAGAGATAATTCCCCCCAATGGTTGGGCCCAAACAGAGACACTTGTCCCTTTAGTCTCTTTCTCCGATTTTTTCTTTACGGTTAGGTGGCGCTCGGGATGTTTTCGCACAACTCGACCAGTGCACCTCCCAACGGATTCTAGAAGCCCACTCCTCCATATCTACTTAATACGTTCTGAATTTTACGTCCGAAGTCCTCGACGAAATTGGAATTCGAAATCGCAAGAAAAACGAGCAAACTCCATTCTCATCCGAGCCAAAACCTTGGTGGCCTCTCTCTCTCTCTCTCTTTCTCCTGTTGAACTCGTCCATACAGTATTCTGCAAGTCCTTTGCTTGTCAGCCTCGTACGGAGTGTTGCCATGATAACGGCCACAAGCTGCAAGTACAATGGAATAGGCAACCGGAACCAACACAGTAAAGAGACACGAAATAAACCTGATTACATCACTTGATTACGGTGTAATCCCGTTGACATGAAATAAACCGAAGAGTGAGTCTTGCTTAAAGTTCTTCTTCTTTTCTTTTTCTTTTCCTTTGATTAGATTACAAGTAGTATGCGCAATACAAATCTGAGGAAGGGGATGTCATTTTCTAAATGACGATAGCGTGACTAAAATAACAACGAGAACGATGGTTCCGAGCAAATAATTGACATGTTTGTCAAAGATCAAAGAGCATCCACATATCCTTTCGCAGAAACAACACTTATTTCGCCCTTTATTTGTAAGGAAAATAATATTGGATGATCAATTATGTGTTCTCGAACAAATCTAGCATTTTTTTTTTAGGTTTCTATAAGCATACTAGCAAAAGTAATCTTGTACTATATATAAATATTCATCAATCTACGTCTCCCGATCAAAAGCTTATGTTAAAAAGTTTGTGTAAACTATGACACATTAACTGTTCAAGCTCACATCAATTTTCCGTTGCCGGTTTCTTTAGCTCGATTTAATCTATGAATGTCATGTGTAAGTTTCAATTTGAAGAAGTACGTAGGTTTTTCTTCCAAAAACAACCTTTTAGAAAACACACAACCTTCATCCATGATCACGACCACCCTCCCTGAACCGGAAGCCACGCACCTCTACACTTACCAATATGGGAATGTTAGAGATAGTGAAAAGGGCAAAAACCACCAAAAACCCCAAACTATGTATATTGTGATACATCTACTCTAAACTTTTTCTGTGACACTAGAAATCTCAAACTTCTACCTGTATGATACATTTATCCTCCGTCAATGTTCCGCCAATGAGCACCGTTAAAAATTTGGCTACATGGACGTCGGACAGCAAACGGTATTGATATACCGCCCACATGACTTAAGTGAAACAAAAATAACTTTGTTTCGGTAAAAAAATATCATCTGAAGGAACCTTGACGAAGAGTAAATACTTTTGTACATATTCAATTACTACAGTTTTACGTTGTTATTGTGTTAGAGTAGTACTTGGTCACTTTAGCAGTACTTCGGTCGAGAATTATAAGCAATCAATTTAATCTTCTTCTTTTTCCGAATATAAGATGGCCCAACATAAAGATTATATCTAGGGTTAGAAACTGCCTCTGAATTCTCCAAACCTTTTCTATGGGTCACTGACCGGGTTCCTGGTTTTATTGCTAATTCTCCAAACTGCCTGTGTAGAAAGGTCATCGTCAATCCCCAATTAATTAGGAGAAGAGAATGAGATTGTGTCTATGAATTGATAGTTTAGTACGGCTGTGACGTAGAGGAAGGGTATAGTTTACAGGTTAGTTGGGTATCGAAAAGCGTATAAAGGATGTGCATGTACAGCCTTTTTGTGTGTTGTGATAAAGAGCCCTAGTTGTGGGAGAAAAAGGAAGATGAGAAAGATAGCTTCTTCTCTTTTGTCCGAGTTGACACTCCTTATTAATCACATTGATTATGATGTACTACACACCCTCAGAGCAGATACGTGAATATTGCACAGCCTTGAATTGAGCTGAAAATCTTTCAAGTGTGGGCAAGACAAAGAGGAATCAATGAGAAACTTAGGTAAAGACCTTAGGAGAGTTGAGCTAGGATAAATGCAGACCTGCATGCTAAGTGAAGGTGAGTTGCACCAAAGATAAATTAAAAGTGTACTTGTTTATCTTCCCTACTTAACCAGTTGGGGTCGAGTCTCTAAGTGGACTCAACTTTAGGTTAAGTTGGGATTGATCATTGTGCAGAGACCAAATATATGTAAAAAGCCGATGGCTTGTTCTTTCTTGCCTATAGCAAAGCATAATCTAAAAGGAAGGAAAACGATAACCGGTTCATAAGGTTGGCGGATGAAGAAACCCTAAAATATAGCATGATCATTCATGAAGCAACAGATAGTTTACTTAATAAGGAGTGTACACTCCAACCAAATTGCAATTAATTAATTAGCTACTCATAAACATAAAATTTGATTGCTTAGAATATTGATTGCATCAGAGCTTTGATGAATATTTTCAATAATATTCTGCCAATGATTTATCATTCCTTGCATCTAACATAGTTCTACAAGGTAAAATAATCTCTTGTTAATGCGTTTGGGACTTCCATTGTTTCTTTTTCAGTGAACTCAACCCTTAAACTAGTTCACAAGTATGGAGCATGCTCTCAGCTGTTCAATGGCGGCCCCGTCAACCACACGCAGGTTCTTCTCGAAGACATGGCAAGGGTGAAATGGATCCAATCCAAGGTCTCCAACAGCGTCAGTGGCACCAGTGATTTGAAGGAGTCCACCGTTAACCTCCCAGCGAGTTACAGCCCCGGTGGCAGCAGCTATGTGGTGACTATAGGCCTTGGCACGCCAACGAAGGACCTGACCATCCTGTTCGATACGGGATGTGCGCTTACTTGGACCCAATGTAAGCCTTGCATCGTATCTTGCTATCGCCAGGCCCAGCCAATCTTCGACCCCTCTCAATCATCATCCTCTACCAACATAGCTTGCTCCGCGCCATCTTGCACTCAGCTTTCTTCTACCACAGGTAATAATTGACGGGTGTGGGTTTCATGCCCAATTAGGTTTCTAATTGGTGGTTTACAAAATTAGAAATCATCAACATATAATACTTAACAATAATGATCAGTGATGTCAATATTTGTAACTCGCCAATTGAAAGCCTTCCTCCATTCTCATAGATAGTGGAAAACATGCCCAATCAACCATGTAGGCGAGATTTTTGTTTAACAGAATAAAGACGAGTTACTACCACGAAAAATCATAAACCAGTATATATATGACAAATTTATCCAAAACTAATTTTTTAACAACAAAACACTCCCAACTTGTAATTTTGTCATAGGTATACCAGTTTGGAGTTTTTGGTGGTTAAAAAATTAATTTGGGCTAAATTTGTCACAAGTGTACCAGTTTAGGGTTTTTCGTGGAATTAACCCAAAATCTTCTTCAGGAATTCTTTTTCTTTGGCAAGGGGCACCACACTTGAAATCTTCGAAGAAGACCGGTGGGCAAAATAATCCCTTTTGCAAGGTTGCGCTCGCACTTATCATGGGTCCTCCTAACACACGTTTTCTGTACCTTTTTCTCATTCATAAGAATTTTTTTCATGCGACCTTTCCTTTTTGCTTTCCTGTTTCATCATCTAAGATACGTAAAGCAAGTAATCATGCGCAAATGTCTCAAACAAACACAATATATAACCAAATAAAGCAAATAAGAGGCGGGAAAGTAATGAACCCGAGCCGTGTCGAGCAAAATTAAGCATAGCTTGTTAATTTATTGAGCCCCGAAATAGGACCCATGAGCTATAAATGGAAACTTGATATTAAATCTATATTTAGAAAATGAAAGTGAATATGCGAATATAAAGCGCTAAAAATATTTACTAATTAAATTACATTCCTAATGAACTATTTAATGTGGAAATAAGTTTTTTTTTATCAGATGGAACTAAGCTAATTAATACAATCCAAAGTGTAATGCAATATAAAGAGAACGAATTTATCTGTTAACATGAATATTTCCTTAAAGTTATGTTTGGTAGTCAGGATAAAAGTTAAGATATATTTTATCACATCCCATCATATGCATGGTTGATGTCCAAGACAAGATAAAGCCGATATGAGAGGGATATAATTAAGATTAAAAAGCTTTAAGTGGGGAGCGGGATAAGGAAAGATATGATTTCTTATATTTATAATATAAAAATTAATTTTTTGAAAAACCCTCTCCTCTCCTTCTCTTTCTCCTTCGTAGCTCTGGTTCACATGGAAGCTTTCCAGCTCCTTCATAACTTTTTGGTTCATATAGAAGCTTCATGAAAGCAGGAAGAGAGTCGAAGCATTGTACATTTTAGAATCGCAATAGTGAATGATCATCTTCTCTCTCTTACTAGATCTACATTCTCTGGTTCATATAGCCCGTTTACATTTCTTGTCATCGATCATGTGGTTTTGGAATGTTGCAATGAGCTCCTTTATTGTTTAAGGTTTTTTTTTTGGTAAGGAAAAGTTCGTTTATTGTTTAAGGTTTAGGTGTACAATAATCAAGAATTAATTGTTGGAAGTTGTCTCCGTTTGTGCATTTCCGGTTTGTATAACGGTGAGTCGTGAGAGATTCTTACAATTTCCATTTGTTCATTTTTGGGTTCTTTAGTAGTGAATGGTGAGAAAAAAATCAACAATACTTTTTGTTTGTGCATTTCCAACAACAACCATGGATTGATTCAGTAAGATATTTACCATTTTAATTCTAGGATTTCAGATGATTTTGCTATTATTTTACGTGGCAGTTTGTATATAATGTCTCTATTTTTTTCCTCGTCAGATACGGATCACAATAAAGGGAGAACAATATTTTCTTCATAGGCAGCATATAAGGTTATATTTGTCATTCACATTGATATGCAGTTTCTTAGAATATGAAAATATCCGATTTTATTACTACAATTAATCAAACAATAGATATGATATAGCAAAATTCTCGTATTTCATATCTCAATCCTATCCAGCCCTATCTTGGCTAGAAATTCAAATGACCAAACACATGCATTCTTGAACATTTTCTTTTCAACTTTTTTATGAGGGTGCAACGCAAATATCCTAAATATGCACAAAAACATTTATTCATGGAAACTCTAATTTTCTAATATAGCATTATCATGATGCAAATAAAAACATGAGATTCTATCTTAATATGCATAATATGCAAATGTGAACACTGTGTGCAATGATCGCTTCGATACAATTTAGATGCAATTCTAATCTAATTTTTTTTTCGTCTTTTCTTTATTTTTTTATTTTTATTTTATTTCTTAATAAACCAATTAAAACCCAAAAATCGACCATATGCTGAAGTAGTCATGAAATATAACTTGTATGCATAAATCAACCTATATGCTGAATTAACATATAATAAAACGATGGATTTCAAGAAAACTAGCACAAGGGATCAACCTACTTCCTCTTGGATTTTCAACCTTAAAATTTCCTGCGAGAACAGAGTTAATTTCAAACCTGAAAATAATGAAAACAAAGCAACATAATATTGGAAACTGAAGTAAAATTGATCTGAACATGAAATCAACATGTGAATCACACGAACGCTATGTGAAATCAACATGGCGGAATTATGACATGCTTCTATACTAATTGGAACTTATGAATGCCCAAAATAACTACCTATTAAAGGCCAAATTTTTGTTTTCCCCCACACCAGTTGAGACCGATAAGTGATGTGGTTTAGTGATATGAACTCCTTCATGCCGAGAATACTAACAAAACCGAACCTAATACTTGTATGCGTCAAAAGACGATGCAAATCAAGTGAACAAAGAGGGGAAATCCATGGGGATTAAGTTAGCACAAAACCATATATTCATGTGTGAAGAACAATGCATAATCATAAACTAACCTTTGAAGTCTTTCGACTTGACCCCTAGATCATAAGGCTAATGATGTCAGGATCAGATGACCCATATCCAAAGAAGATACTTTATGATAAGGATGTCAGATTTGGATGAATCGGATATTGATTGAAAGCTCTTGACGAATATTATCTAATTGCATCCTCTGATTGGGTTTTTTATGCAAGTCAATTGAGAAATCTTTAATAAAAAGTGAAGTGCCAACATACGGTTTGTTTCATTTTCTTATCAAATAACTATTTCGATTTATATGAATATTCGACAGCATTATTTGCTCATAGTGATTGATGCGAGCTCTATTCTATGATGATTAAAAAATCTGTTTTAATTTGTTTACTAATTGCTAATCCTTTTGTATTGATTTCGATGAACAGGCAATTCTGTTTATCTTGTAGGTTAGTTCGTTTTTCATTGGGAAGCATTCTTTAATATATTGTAATAAAGTTTCGAGAAACGTGCTTGAATTATATTTGAGAGGCTACTAAGCTCAGGAAATATACAAAGATGATCATATGTCCTTAAGGTTGGTGCACTTGGTTGACGAGTTGGAGAATTTCTGGCTCGGAAACTAGAGGTTACTTGTTTGAATTTCACAAACTGCGTGCAAATTGCTTTAGGTCAAATGTTTCGACTTAGCTAAATTATGAGGCTTGCAGAGTGTTTCATGAAACTACAAGTAGCCGAATCTCCATGTTCATGCCTTAAAATATAAAAGGGAAAAAGATGATCACGTAATTATTACCAACGTGTTACTGGATAATAACATATCACGTGGGTTATTGGTAATTTCTTTCTTTTGTTGTAAATATGATAAAGGGATAAATATCCTCTTATTGCTTGGAAAGTTCGCTCCTCTCTTCATGAAAATGAGATCTATTATTGCTCATAAGTATAATTATTTAGGTTCTTGTTGATTGTTAAAACTCTAAATGTAAAAATACATCTGTATGATTTTTCTTATCAATTTAATTGATGTTCGTTTTCATTGCTTCGATGGGTGTTATGTTCGCCCCTCTTCCTAAAGACTCATTTCGTTTCTTTATAAATTTAGATGATTTCTAAATCAGTGCAATTTGATGGATATGGAAGATAACTTTGATTCGTATTGTCAGTAGAAGATTGAACATTTTATGTCCTCTTTTTTGAGTGGTAATCATAACTCTAATTAGATCTTCAGTTCGAACCCAAAAATGATGGGAAATTTTTTTGATTCTTTATTCTGCAATTGAGCTTGTCTAAAGAACTAGAAATGCAAGGCATGACTAATAGAACTAAGTGAATTGGATTCGATTCAATGAACCCTTTTTTCGTATGAATATTCATATCAAGACTAGCCGATCTCTTGTAGGGGAGTAAACGAAATCAATGCGGTCACCAATAAGAACTTTCAATTCGAGGTCAATTAGTGATAACTCTCACTCTCGTGAACCGACCAATAGCAGTACTAACTTGACTTGGGGGAATCAGCCATTGAGACCCATTAAACAAGGAAAAATGAATCCACGACAAGACGACATGTCGCTATTTCTGTGACCTGGCGAGTACTTCAAATGAAACCTTTCCAGATCGCACCTTAAACGTAAGCAAGTCAGCATCCTAGGCGTAGGAGCCCGTGAAGTGAAAAGCAGATGGGGAAAGCAAGGAAAATGAGAGAGATGACACTGACAAGTGACAGCACATGACAGTCGATGTCGAGTCAACTTTCGGAGACTATTCCTCCCAAGAATCTACGCACGAAAATGAAAATAGTATGGGAAGAAGGATTTATACTAACATGTCGGAACAGTAATGATCATATGTGTATTTGGAGATAAATAAAATGATCAATATCACACAAAAAAAACTTCAAATAGATATATTTATAATAAATTTACTCAAATTAATTTTTTGACCGCCAAAATTCCCACACGAATACATTTGTGACAAATTTACCCTTCGTTAGTTTCTATTAAATTGGATTAATACAACAAAAATATACAAACCGGTATATCTGTAACAAACGAAGGTAAGATGCCAAACTACTACACTCATCAACTACCACGTGTCATCCAACTCAGTAATTTAACGGTAAAATTTAATAGCAATTAACGGCACGTAAATTTATTAAAGGTGTACTAGTTTGAGGTTTTTTATAATCAAAAAATTAATTTAAGGTAAATTTGTTATATGTGTATCAATTTTAGATTTTTCGTGATATTAACCCTAAATAAAATGTGACCACGTTTCTATATGGTGTCCATTGTGCAAAAGTTGGTATTCTCGCCCAACCACAAGAGCCATGGATCATATCGGATGAAAAAGGAACAAACTGGAGTACTTGACCATGAGATAAAATGTGCAGTTTTGAATCCCGCCCCAAAAAAAAAATTAATATGTCGACTAAAATGTCCAAAAATCCCTTTAAAAAACTAATCAATTTCATGTACATAGAGTAGATAACGAGCTAACGTCTATACACCATTATATAGAGTTTTACCCTGTCCATATTTAAATATATTTAGCTCTTTGTGGATATTTCGCATTAAATAAAGTCGAACTGCGAGAGCCGCGAGATTGGCCGATAAGAACCAATCGAAAGCAGAACTCGCCACCATAGTCTCTACTCCTTCAATTTTAAGGCAACTTTGAGCACGAGAGAAGCGTTAACGGAGGGGACGTGGGACCCTAATTTGAAGGCAACTTAGAAAATCTTGATCTACCAAACGATAACGTCTGCAAAAAGGCAGATAAGAATGGACACACAACAGCAAAAGCATTTCCGTGACTCGTGGAGGCGACTCCATATTACTTGGAGAAAGGGAAGAAGAAGAAGAAGACAGACGACGACGACGACGATGGCGGCTTCACGGCGCTCCTCTTTCCTCATCGAGATCCTGCTCTGCGTCTCTCTCCTTTGCCTTCTGTGCTCAACCGAGAAGGGCTGCATTGTCCATGGAGCTGAGGAGATCAGCCTCGCAGTCAGCTCTCTTTTCCCTTCTCTAGACTGCAAAGCTTCAACTTCCAACGGTCATCTCTCTCTCTCTCTCTCTCTCTAGATTCTTGCATGAATTCGCATGGAGTGTCGTTGAAAGCGCAAACTCAGATTGTCAAGTGGTGATGTGCAAAATTGTCATTTGTGAACTGAAAACCAGAGACTTCTAGTGCAATTTATTTATTTATTTCGTTGCTTAAATTAAGGTTTAATACCACAAAAAAAACCTCAAACCGATACTCCTTTGACAAATTTGCCCCAAACTACTCCAAACCGGTACACATGTGACAAATTTACCTTCCGTTAGTTTCCGTTAAATCTTACAATCAAATTACGGAGTTTGATGACACGTGACAGTTGACGAGCGCACCAGTTTAGAGTTTTACCCTTCTATTTGTCACAAGTTTACCAGTTTGTGATTTTTCGTGCTATTAATCTAATTTAGCGAAGGGTAAATTTGTCGCAGATGTATCAGTTTAAGGTTTTTTACGGTCAAAAAATTAATTTTTGGTAAATTTGTCACAGGTGTACCAGTTTGTGATTTTTTGTGGTCAAAAAATTAGTTTTGGGGTCAATTTATCAGAGGTGTACCAGTTTGAGGTTTTTCATGATATTTACTCTTAAATTAAGCTCTTTCAAAGTCAAAATAGGCTTCAACGTGTAATTGCTTAGACGGTCAGTTATATATCTATTAATGCTTCTAATGTTCAAATCGATATGAATCATTTGTTTAACTTTGGTCTAATTGAATTGAAGAAAGTGTACACGCTCAGCATTTTCAATTCAAATCCCACATAAATACTCTATTAATTTCATATTCTGTTTCAATTACACATATCTAAGACAAATCATCGAATACATTAAACCTGGATAAATGGACTTCGCGAAGAGTCCCACGATGGAGAAAGTACATTTCCCATCACAGTCTCTACTCCTTCAATTTTTTTTTAAATCATCTATTTGCTTTAAAAATTTTATAAAAAAAATTTAATAATCTAGTGTTAAGAAGTATGGTTAGTGCTGGACCACTCATTTAATAGGAACAAAAGGTACATCTCCATGATCAGCTCTTACTAAAGCTCTATTTGTAAATACAGAAAATATGACGTTTCTGGAAAATATTTTTCAAAAAGTTATTTTTCAAGAAAATTATAATATTTTCCGGTGCTCAACTAAGACCTAAAAATTAACTAGAAAATATTTTTCACTGTTCGGTATCCGATTTGATTTTCTATGGAAAATTACCAAAAAAATACAAATTTTAAATTATTTTTAAATTATTTTTTTTTCTCTTTTTTCCCTTTCTTTTTCCATGATTAGTTTATTTTCCATGAAACAAACTCCGAAAAATATGAAAAATGTTTTTTTGAAAATTGTTTTCCGTGAAATGAACGGAGACTAAGTATTAGAAATTATTTTTAACCCGTACTCATAAAATCCTACCACCAATCACCACATATTTTTGTGGTTGTTCTATCGCGTAGATACGTGACATTAAGCCCGTCATTCAAAAAAAAAAAAAAAAAAATAGACACTTCTCCGTTTTGTCTTTCGCTCCGTGTTTTTTTTTTTTTTTTACGGTTAGGTGGTGCTCGGATGTTTTTGCGCACCTCGACTAGTGCACCTCCCAACGGATTTTAAGAGCCCACTTCCCCATGTTGACCTGAATACATTCTGAATTTTACATATGAAATTCTTAACGAAATTTGAATTCAAAATCACAAGGAAATGAGCAAACTCCGTTCTCATCTGAGCCAAAACCTCGGTGGCCTCTCTCTCTCTCGAATTGAACTCGTGCATACAGTATTCTAAAACTCCTTCGAGTGCAGCTTGTCGGCCTCGTATGGAGTGGTGCTACGATAACGGCACCGTTGTTCCCCGTGACTAGAGGTGCCTTTTTGATCACGAGCTGCAATTACAATGGAATAGGCAACCGGAACCTACACAGTTTGGAGACACGAAGCAAACTTTGAATAGAATCTCGATAGAAAATGTCCAGATTTTGGACCATATTTATTTCTTCCAAAAAGAAATCACTTGAATAATTACTGCATCTGAACTTTTTTTATACACTCTGAATAATCACTTGAATGTAGGACTTGATTCTTTTTATAGTGTACTCTTGAAGCATTTCCACCTATTATAGATGCAACGAAAGTCAAATTAGTAACCGCACATGTAATTTTACCTAATTTAATTGGATTGTAGAGAGTTGCCCAGCAAGCGAAAATTTGTACATTACAATGTGTCTCCTACATATTAAGTTATCAGTTTTCTCGTAATTTTATCGGTCTCTTTTGACTTTGATTGAACAATGATAAGCATTACTTGCCTGGAATGTAGTGGTCATCTACCTATATATCTATGAATTTTTACTTTGTCCACGAAAATTAATTAAGATACTAACACATATCCGAGGTTTTATTTTGACAATTGCGTTCGCTTTGTTAAATGATGGATATATTTCTTGCACCATTTCAGATTTGAAAAATATTTTACATTGGGAATGTTGCTAATAAGAATCCTACATTCATTTTGTCTTGCAATAAAGAAACAGAAACCTTCTTTTTTAGATTGAATGTAAAAATATTTTATACGGATGATGTTTCCAATGAGTGCGATTTCTATTAATTTATTTTTATTTTGGTCGATTTATTATTTTTTCTAATTAAAAAACTCCCACTTGGTGGACCCGGGATTAAAGATAGCGACACGGTCTTTAAAAATTACAAGATGTATCATTTTTTTAATAATGGACATTATCCTTTGTCTACACCGATTTTTAAATCTTTGTTAATCGTTCGAAAGCCCTTCATATTAATCAAATTCTCGTTCTTCTTGCAGCGAACTCGACCTTGAAGCTGGTTCACAAGCACGGTCCATGCTCTCCCCTTTTCAACGGCGAACCGGTGAACCACACCCAATTTATGCTCGAAGACATTGCGAGAGCAAAGTGGATTCGATCCAAATTATCCGGCACTAACGCCGCGGACAACCTGAAAGACTCGGCCGTCAGCATCCCGGCCAAGTACGGTCCTGGCGGAGGGAGCTACCTGGTGACAATAGGACTCGGCACGCCGAAGAAGGACCTGACCCTCTTGTTCGACACCGGAAGTGCACTCACGTGGACCCAGTGCGAGCCCTGCATCGTGTCTTGCTATACCCAAACCGAGCCAATCTTTGACCCCTCTCAGTCCTCGTCCTATGCCAATATCTCTTGCTCTTCTCCATCTTGCTCGCAGCTTCCTTCTGGGACTGGTAATTAACTAAACCTCAATTTTAATTCCGGGGTATTCCAATTAAATCTCTATATGTTGAACTAAATAATATTCAAGCACTGAGTTTAGTCTCGACGTTATTTCATAAAGCAATTTTATAGATCAATAAAACGGAGGGTAAATCCTACTAAAATGGACAAAAGACTAGTTAGGCGGTTTTCTTCATCTCGATTGTAATTTCATGTTGCTCCATGGTATGCAGCTCAACGATCTCGCTGCAGCGATTCGACATGCGTTTACGAATCGCGGTATGGTGACCAAGAGTCCTTCACCATCGGCTTCTTTGCAACAGAAACATTGACATTATCACCAACGGATGCAATCTCCGGTTTTGAATTCGGGTGCGGTCAGAACAATGGAGGGCGATTCACGGGATTTGCCGGGTTGTTGGGGCTCGCCCGAGACCGGATTTCACTCTTAGAACAAAGCGAGACCCAATACGGCCGATCATTCTCGTATTGCCTCCCCCCTTCGATAAGCTCCACGGGGCACTTAACCTTCGGCAAGGGCAGCGGGACATCCACCTCGGTCCGCTTCACGCCAATATCAACGGTCTCGCAGAGTTCAATCTTCTACGGTATCGACATAACAGAAATCAGTGTCGGAGGCAAACCGCTCCCTATACCGTCGACCGTGTTCTCAAATGCTGGCACGATCATTGACTCGGGAACCACAATCACACAATTGCCCCCGACCGCATACAGCGCCCTTCGCTCGGCCTTTCGGCAGGCGATGTCAAAGTACAAGATGTCAGCTCCGGCTTCTCACTTCGACACTTGCTACGACTTGAGCGGGTCCACCATGGTCACTGTCCCGGTGATCACATTCTCCTTCAACGGACCGATTGCCGTCGACTTGGACCCCAGCGGTGTGTTGTTTCCCGTGAATCCATCAAAGGTGTGCCTGGCGTTTGCATCGAGCCCCGCCGACTCGGATCTCAGCATCTACGGGAACATACAGCAGAGGTCATTTGAGGTGGTGTATGATGTGGCTGGAGGGCGGATTGGTTTCGGCGCAAAAGGTTGTTCCTAAGCATTGTCCTGGAGCTTCCATGACAAAAGGGCGCAAAGCGATTTGCTTGTTTAGTGTACTTAAATAAATTGCCAGACACTTGAATCAAGGCAAGCAATGTGTATCATTGGGTACTATAAAAACTACGTTTGAACGTTAACGAATTGCTATCTACAGAAGAAGGGGTGGAGATTGATAGATGCATATCCCAGCGAGAATGGGAAGATTATCAAAAAAGTCATAAACCTATTGTACTTTTGCCAATTTAGTCATAAACCTTTTAATTGTGCCTACTGAGTTCTAAACATTTTCATGTTTTGTCAATTGAGTCAATCTGGCCAATTGGTCGGAAATTATTGACGTGGATGTCAGCCATGGCACAGCCGATGCTAACGTTGACATTTTTTAAATAATTTTTTAATAAGTTTTTAAAAAATTTTATAGTTTTTTTCATCTTTTTTTTCCTTCTCTTTACCTTTTTTTTGGGGGTTTGGATTGAGGGTTGGTGATCTGGCCTGGGCGAAGGCTTGGCGACCCTCACTTGCCCTAGTCAAGGGCATCGCGGTCCCCGATGGGTCTAGGCGAGGGCTGCAATGCCCTTGCCCAGAGCCGGCGAGGGTCGTCGGCCGTCACTCAAAAAAAAAAAAGTAAATTAAAGGAAAGGAAAAAAAACCAAAAAATATATAAATCAAAATATCATTAAAATATTATTAAAATGTCCATGTTAGCATCAGTCGTGCCATGTAGGATAGCCAGTGTCCATGTCAGTAATTTCAGATTAAAATTGTCCGGATGGACTCAATTGGTAAAACGTGAAAATATTTAGGACTTGATTGGCAAAATGAAAAGTTTAGCACCGAATTGGCAAAAGTGTAATAGTTTTAGGATTTTTTTGGTAATTTTCCCTAATGAAAATTGCAATTTGTTAACTAAAGAAGGGACAAAGATTTGCTGACAACAGTGATGAAGATCAGTTTTCTAGATTAAATGACATGACGTTGTCCGCTCAAAAATCATCTCTGTCGAATCGTGGATAAGTGATGAATAAACATCACAATTCACAAAACACGACTTGGTGTAGCATGTGGAAATTTTGCAAATCGGGAGTCGCCAACTATAGGCGCCCCAGTTCTTTAGGATCTTCGCAAATTCAAGGTTCGAGTAATCTATAATATGCAATAGGGATATATTCACTAGAAGTCCTAAAACTTATCACGAAAGTGTAATTGAGTCCTAAAACTTGCAAAAAGTGCAATCAAGTCCTAAAACTTGTTAAGTTAGTTCGATCGAGTTCTAAAGTTAACACCGTCAAACTAGGCTAATGGAAAATGCTGACGTGTCTTATTTTATTATTTTTTTTAGACACGTGGCAATGATGTGGCATCAAACAAGCGCCACATCAGAAAAAAAATTAAAAACTATAAATTAAATTAGATAAAAAAATCAAAGTTTAAAAAAAAAAAGGTGAAGAAGCATAGCCGGCGGCTGTGGCCAAGCCCTCGCTGTCACTGGTGGCAGCCGCCATAGCCACCGGGAAGGGCCGGCGGAGGTCACCTGGGCCTTCCTAAAGCCCGGCAACCCTTGAGAAGGCCCAGGCAACCTCCGCCGGCTCCAGCTAGGGCCTACAAGCCTCGACCTGGAAGAGGGTGCGACCCTCGCCCCAGATCAGAGCGAGGGTCACAGGCCCTCATCTGGGGTGGGCGACGCTGGGCGAGGCCTCGCTGGCCCTCGTCGGCCTCTAGCGAGGGTCGGCGACCCTCACTCAGTTTTGGGGCGAGGGTCGCGTCCTCCCCCAAATCGAGGCTTGCAAGCCGTCGCTGGGCTTCGGGAAGGCCTAGGCGACCTCCGTTGGCCCTTCCCGGCGGCTGTGGTGGCGACCATTGGCTACAGCGAGGGCTTGGCCACAGCCACCGTGGGTCTTCTCCTTCTTTTTCTTTTTATTTATTTATTATTATTTAGTTTATTTTTTAAACTTAATTTAAATAAAATGTGAAAATTAAAATAAGCCACATCAGCGCCGCGTTAGCGTTTTCCATTAGTAAGTTTAACGGTGTTAACTTTATGATTCAATTTGACAAGTTTTAGGATTTCATTGCACTTTTTGCAAGTTTTAGAACTCAATTGCACTTTCGTGATAAGTTTTAGGACTTCTAGTGAACATATCCCTATGCAATATGATCTCGAACTTAAGATCACACTAGAGTTGCCAATGAACAAATTAGAAAAACCTAGGTTGATTGGACACCCAAAGCCTAAGGTAGCGTCTGGGGAGGTTAAACTACCTAAGTGCACTTGTGCAATGAAACCTAAATATCTTAGGTCCCGGCGTGGGATGAATTAGCAACCCAAGACGCCGTTTCAGTACCGCAGCCCCACTTTTTCTTTACTACAAAATCACTCGTAAAACTATATGCTAAATGTGCAGGATGCTTTTGTTTTAAAAATTAAAATGTCGCCAAAACACTTATTCCATGCGGTTATTGAGAAACGACACTGTTTCACGTGTTACAACGTGACTACATTCGTTTGTGCAAGTGAATTCTCAACATTTCGATTTATCCTATCGAGTCTTTCTATTTTTCAGGTGGAGGCCGTCGAGTCTTTTTCTCGAGCTCTTGAAATTGATGGCTATAGAGATCTCAAGCAAGAAGTTTGGATTGGTTTCATTGAATCGACATTACAAGAAAGTATTGGAGAAAAGGAAAATGCAAGTGAAAGTAAAAAAAAAATGACTGGATGGTAAAAAGGATAGATTAATATGTAATACAGAAACCTTCGCTATGAGGTATTTAATGCCTATTTATAGGTTATTACAAACGAAACTTCTTATCTGACACGACTTCAAATAATGCTAAATAGATACACATTTAAAAGAAAGCAAAAATTGATAATTCCTTTTTTTCAAAAGGTGTCGGACCATCCTAGAGGTGAACTACTAGATGAAATCTAAATGATTACTAAGCAAACACTTAGTGCGGACTCTCCCAAGCCCATACTAATATCAATTTCGAGATTTTAATAAAATCATCTAAGCATGTAAATCAATTCAATTTGGAGACGCCACTAATCTATTACGGGTTGATTCGAAACCCAAGTGGAATATGGAAGAACATTTAACCCTGCGAATTAGAGATTTCATGAGTACGGGAATTTGATTACGCTAAATAATTTAATGTCCTTTTAGTACATTTTCTCTTTCTTTCAAAAATGTTATCCCATCAGGCTTGGCCAAGTTTATTCCAAAACCACAAACATGTAAGGGGTAATCATGCGAGTGCGCAGAAAAGAATGTAACACTCAATAAATCAAAGCAGTGAATAAATTGCTTAGAGAGATAGAAAAAATCTTGATGCGCTAAGCGAAGCTTTATTACAATCTCACACATCAAGTGTTCTGCAAACATTAACTAAAGACAAAAAAAATGATGTGATATATGAATGACCAAGGCTAATACAATTAATTTTTTTGGGTTTTTCTTTGATATAAGCATGAATTAATTAGATGCTATATCTATATGAGTTCTAAATTAACATGAATTGATGAACTAACATGAAATCTAAATAACGCGTATGCTATATTAATTAAATTTAATGCAACCTATAGGCAACTCTAATGACATGAAATATTATTAACTATATGCAACTCTAATGACAAGAAATATGATTAATAATGAACTAATCCTATTATTTAAACTACGTGAGAGATTTTGTATTTTCTTTTCTTACAAAAATAAAGACTAAATTTTAGGACACCGAATGACTTTTATTAAAAGATGACCTAACAATGCGATGCTAATTATGTTTTGGTATTTATTTTTATGAATTCAAATAGGAAACTGCCTAAATGACTTTAACCAATTAGGAAATTATGTATATTAAATCCTAGTTATGCACTATATTGAAGTTTGTGCTTTTCCTAAGTTACTACATGATTCCTAATCCATTTATGATAGGAATTTCTAAATTATGAAATATGCATAAACATAGTCTAAACTAAACACAATGCAATCTTTTTTATATTTATTTTATAAGATACATGTGCCTCTAATGACATATAAAATCTAACGCCCTACATCATTGATTATATTAAATATCGCCACACCCAAATAAGGAAACAAATTTTAAATGAGGGTCTAATCTTTAATCCCAAATGCTGCATTTGGTCGTCTGAATAAAAGTCAGGATATCATGTGTTTGGTAGCTATCCAAGACATGATAAAGTTGAATATAGAGGAGATATAGCCCAGCTAAAAAAATCCTAAGAAGGTGGATGGAACCGGATACGATTTCTCTTATACATAATATAAAAGCTATTTTTCAAAAATCCCTACGCTCTCCTTCTCCTTTGTTTTCACATTGAAGCTTCACGTGACTCTGCGACTCCTCTATAACTCGTTCACATCTAAATTCCACGAAAATAGTTCACGAAGCCGGTGAAAGTCGAAACGTCTTCTTCTCCGTAGATTTCCGATTCACATCGAAGCTTTACGAAAGCGGCAAGAGAGTTGAAGTATCATAAACACATGCAAATCAGCATCCTAGGACCCCAACACATGCAAATCAGCATCCTAGGACCACGTGAAGTGAAAAGGAGATGGGAAAACAAGGAAAATGAGAGAGATGACACTGACCACACATGACGGTCGATGTCGGGTTGACTTTCAGAGACTATTATTCCTCCCAAGAATGTACGCACGATAATGAAAATAGCATGATAAGAAGGATTTGCACTTAACATATCGGAACTGTAATGATCATATGTGTATGTGGAGATAAATAAAACGTGACCACGTTTCTATATGGTGTCCATTGCGCAAAAGTTGGTATTCTCGTCCAACCACAAGAGTCAAGAATCATATGGGATGAAAAAGGAACAAACTGGAGTACTTCATGACCACGAGATAAAATGTGTAACAAAAAAGTTGACTATGTCGACTAAAATGTCCGAAAATCCCTTTAAAAAATTAATCAATTTTATGTACATAGAGTAGATAACGAGCTAATGTCGATAAACCATCATATAGGGTTTTACCCTATCGATGTTTAAATATATTTAACACGTCATAGATATTTTGCGTCAAATAAAGTCGAATTGAGAGAGCCGCGAGCTTGGCCAATAAAAACCGATCGAAAGCAGAACTCGCCCTAAACGGATTCGTTATGCTGTTGCTTATAGAAGGATCAATTAGAGGAGCAGCAGCTAATCAATCTCGTAGACGAAAACGAAACATAAGACAAATTTGAGCACAAGAGAAGCGTCAATGGAGGGGACGCGCGACCCTAATTGAAGCACCTTTGAAAATTCTGATTCACCAAACGATAACGTTTGCAAAGAGGCAGATAAGAATGGACACACAACAGCAAAAGCATTTTCTGTGACTTGTGGAGGCGACTCCATATTACTTGGAGAAAGGCAAGAAGAAGAAGAAGACAACGACGACGATGGCGGCTTCGCTGTTCTCCTCTTTCCTCATCGAGATCTTGCTTTGTGTCTCTCTCCTTTGCCTTCTGTGCTCAAACGAGAAGGCTTGTGTCGTCCATGGAGCTGATGAGATCACCCTCCCAGTCAGCTCTCTTTTCCCTTCTCTTGACTGCGAAGCTTCGACTTCCAACGGTCACCCCTCTCTCTCTCTCTCTCTCTCTCTCTCTCTCTCTCTCTCTCTCTCTCTCTCTCTCTCTCTCTCTCTCTCTCTCTCTCCTTGGAGTGTCATTAAAAGGGCAAACTTAGACTGTCAAACGGTGATATGCAAAATCGTCATTTGTGAAAACCAGAGACTACTCGTGCAATTTATTTATTTATTTTGTTGCTTAAAATTAATCTCTTTCAAAGTCAAAATAGGCTTCAACTTGTAATGCTGAGATGCTCAGTTATTCGTCTATTAATGCTTCTAATATTCAAAACGAGATGAATCATTTCTTTAACTTTGGTCCAATTGAATTGAAGAAAGTGTGTACGTTCAGCATTTTCAATTCAGAATCCACATAAATAATCTTTTAATTTCATATTCTGTTTCAATTACACATATCTAAGATAAATTGGACCTGCGCAGGTTCTTAAAGGGCTCGTCTCCTAAGGTCTCTCCCTCAAGTCTTAGGGGATATAAAGCATTCTAGGGGATATTCCATCCCTCCTAGAAAGACAAAAATCTAGGGGGGAATTGGGGGAACTTGGAATAGTCCAACTGCCGAGACATCGAACAAGGTGTGTATGCTTCTGGCAAGCTCCTAGTAGGGTTGGTCAGCAGCGGCCCCAACAAAGCAATGAACCCTAAGGTTAAGGTAACCACTATAAAACCCTAGGGGGCCGGTTACCATAATTTTCAATTCATATCTCACATTAATAATTTTTTTAATTTCATATTCTGTTTCAATTACGCATATCTAAGACAAATCATCAAATGCATTAAACCTGGATAATGGACTTCTCTAAGAGTCCGCGATGGAGAAAGTACACTTCCCATTGTAGTCTCTACTCCTTCAATTTTTTTTAAATCATCTATTTGCTTTATATATTTTAAAAAATAAGAATAATAATCTAGTGTTAAGAAGTATGGTTAATGCTGGATCACTCATTTAATAGGAACAAAAGGTACATCTCCATGATATGTTCTTACTAAGTATTAGAACTTTTTTTTAACCGGTACTCATGAAATATCCTATCATCAATCACCACATATTTTTGTGGATGTTCCACCACAAAGATTCGCGACATTAAGCCCGTCATTCATGTGGCAGAGATAATTCTCCCCAATGGTTGGGCCCAAACAGAGACACTTGTCCCTTTAATCTCTTTCTCTGATTTTTTCTTTACGGTTAGGTGGCGCTCGGGATGTTTTCGCGCACCTCGACCAGTGTACCTCCCGACGGATTCTAGAAGCCCACTCCTCCATATCTACTTAATACGTTCTGAATTTTACGCCCAAAGTCCTCAACGAAATTTGAATTCGAAATCGCAAGAAAACGAGCAAACTCCATTCTCATCTGAGCCAAAACCTTGGTGGCCTCTCTCTCTCTCTCTCTCTCTCTCTCTCTCTCTCTCTCTCTCTCCCAATTGAACTCGTGCATACAGTATTCTGCAAGTCCTTTGCTTGTCAGCCTCGTACGGAGTGTTGCCATGATAACGGCCACAAGCTGCAATTACAATGGAATAGGCAACCGGAACCTACACAGTAAAGAGACACGAAGTAAACCTGATTACATCACTTCATTACGGTGTAATCCCGTTGACATGAAATAAACCGAAGAGTGAGTCTTGCTTAAAGTTCTTCTTCTTTGCTTTTTCTTTTCCTTTGATTAGATTACAAGTAGTATTCTCACTACAAATCCGAGGAAGGGGATGTCATTTTCTAAATGATGATAGCGCGACTAAAATAACAACGAGAACGATGGTTCCGAGCAAATAATTGACATGTTTATCAAAGATCAAAGAGCATCCACATATCCTTTCGCAGAACCAATAGTTATTTCGCCCTTTATTTGTAAGGAAAATAATATTGGATGATCAATTATGTGTTCTCGAACAAATCCATATACATCAATCTACATCTCCCGATCAAAAGCTTATGTTAATAAGTTATGTGTAAACTATGACATATTAACTGTTCCAGATCACATCATTTTTCTATTGGAGGTTTCTTGTACAAGGTAGCTTGATTTAATCTATAAATGTCATGTGTAAGTTTGAATTTGAAGAAGTACATAGGTTTTTCTTCCAAAAACTACCTTTTAGAAAACACACAACCTTCATCCATGATCACGACCACCCTCCCTAAACCGGAAGCTGCGCACCTCTACACTTACCAATATGGGAATGTCAGAGATAGTGAAAAGGACAAAAACCACCAAAAATTTGAAACTATGTATATTGTGACATATTTACCCTAAACTTTTTCTGTGACACTAGAACTATCAAACTTGTACGTGTGTGATATATTTATCCTCCGTCAATGTTCTGCCAATTAGCACTGTTAAAAATCTGGTTACATGGACGTCGAACAGTAAACGGAGTTGATATGGCGCCCACATGACTTAAGTGAAACAAAAATAACTTTGTTTTGGTTAAAATATCATCTGACGGAATCTTGACGGAAGGTTAATGTGTCACATAGGTACAAGTTTGTGGTTTTCATGTCATAAGAAAAAAATTTAGGGTACATAGTGGGCGTAGTTTGGGGTTCTTAATGTCACAAAAAAAATTCAGGATAAATATGTCAGTGAACATAGTTTGGGGTTTTTCGACCAAAAAAAACATAGTTTGGGGCTTTTTATGGCCTTTTCCCCGGTGAAAAATACAAATATTCCTTTTTGCTTTTTGTGATTTTGGTAAAGTGAATGTCTATTACTTTCGTTGCAATTTGCCTTATAACCTTATCTTGTCATGACAAGGAAGTCCACTTTCGAAATGTAAATTCTAGACCCATGAATAATCCCAGAAATCTCACGTCCTGGATAAGAAACGAGTAAAAAACACGGGGAGGTTGCTCGGCCGATTCACGCACATATTTTTGTACATATTCAATTCTACAGTTTTACCTTGTTATTGTGCTAGAGTAGTACTTGGTCACTTTAGCAGTACTTCGGCTGAGAATTATGAGCAATCAATTTAATCTTTTTTTTTTCGAATATAAGATGGCCCAACATAAAGATTATATCCAGGATTAGAAACTGCCTCTGAATTCAATGGGCTGTGTAGAAAGGTCAACGTCAACCCCCAATTAGTTAGGAGAAGAGAATGAGATTGGGTCTATGAATTGCTAGTTTAGTACGGGAGTGACGTAGAGGAAGGGTATAGTTTACAGGATAGTTTGGTATCGAAAAGCTTATAAAAGGATGTGCATGTACAGTCGTTTTGTGAGTTGTGATAAAGAGCCCTTGCTGTGGGAGAAAATAGAAGATGAGAAAGATGGCTTCTTCTCTTTTGTCCGAGTTGATGAGCATTTTGCTGTGTGCTTTTGTGTTGAGCGTTCATAGCTCTTTTGAGAAGAAGGTTCATGTCCAAGGAGCTCAGATTACCGTCCCTGTCAGCTCTCTTTTTCCTTCCGTCAATTGCACAGCTTCAACTACCAATCGTCTCTCTCTCTCTCTCCGAGTATGTATCTTTGTGCTTATGTGTGTGTAAACGTGGTATTCCGTGGGACTGTTCTACAAACTTAAAAACGATGAGTGATTGACTTTTGGGTTGTGATCTGTTGAATCTATCAGTATTTACTCAAAGTATACCGATGACAACTTCGTTCAAACTAATTCTTGTAAGTTACAACAACGAGTTTGTAGGGGAATGACTCCATTTCGTTTTGCTAATCACATTGATTATGATGTACTACACCCCATCAGAGCAGATACGTGAATATTGAAGAGCCCTGAATTGAGCTGAAAGTCTTTCAAAAGTGAGCAAGACAGAGATATCAACAAGAAACTTAGGTGAAGACCTTAGGAGAGTTGAGCTACGATAAATTCAGACCTGCATGCTAAGTGAGTATGAGTTGCACCAAAGAGAAGTTAAAAGTGCACTTGTTTATCTCCCCCAATTAACCAATTGGGGTCGAGTCTCTAAGTGGACTCGACTTTAGGTTAACTTGGGATTGATCATTGTGCAGAGACCAAATATATGTACAAAGCCGATGGCAAGATCTTTTGCTTATAGCAAAGAATAATCTAAAAGGAAGGATAACGATACCGAATCTTAAGGTTGGTGGATGAAGAAACCCTAAAATATAGCATGATCATTCATGAAGCAACAGATGGTTTACTTAATAAGGAGTGTTAAACTCCAACCACATTGCAATTAATTAATTAGCTACTCATAAACATAAAATTTGATTGCTTAGATACCATGAGAGCTTTGATGAGTATTTTCAGTAGTATGCTGCCAATGAATTCTCATTCCTTGCATATGACATAGTTCTGCGCTGTAATATAATCTCTTGTTAATGCGTTTGCGACTTCCATTATTTCTTTTTCAGGGAACTCAAGCTTTAAACTAGTTCACAAGTATGGAGCATGCTCTCAGCTGTTCGATGGTGGCCCCATCAACCACACGCAGGTTCTTCTCGAAGACATGGCAAGGGTGAAATGGATCCAATCCAAGGTCTCCAACAGCGTCAGTGGTACCAGTGATTCGAAGGAGACCACCGTAAGCCTCCCAGCGAGTTACGGCCCCAGCGGCTACAGCTACTTTGTGACTGTAGGCCTTGGCACGCCGACGAAGGACCTGACCATCCTGTTCGATACGGGAAGTGCACTTACTTGGACCCAATGTGAGCCTTGCATTTTGTGTTAAATATGTCTTGAATTTTATATACTCGGTTCGGTTCATCACTTGACCCGACATATTTTTTGTTCGACCCAAAAGTAGAGAAAAATTGAGATTTAGTTCGTAACGTGGAGGGTTGGGCGGCCCAAACCAGACCAAGCGAACAAATCTTTATGGTGATCCGCCCAAGCTGGAGCAAGCGAACAAATGTCTCAGGGGGTTCGGGGGCGTAGCCCCTGAGGAAATTTTTTGGGGAGCCCTATTTATACTGCGGCTAGGTTTTTTCATTGATTAAGAGAGATTTTCGTTTTGGGAGAGATTTGTGAGCCGTGAGGTTTTGTTAAGTCGTCTTATCAACTTCTGAAAATTGTACTCTCTTTGATTAAAGTGGAATCTTGTTTTGCCTCGCCCGTGGACGTAAATCACCTTGTGATCAAACCACGTAAATCCTTGTGTTCTGTATTTATTTTTTTGCGTTTGTTTCGAACACATCGTGTCTTGCTATAGCCAGGCCCAGCCAATCTTCGACCCCTCTCAATCATCATCCTATGCCAGCATATCTTGCAACGCGTCATCTTGCACTCAGCTTCTTCTACCACAGGTAATAATTGACGGGTGTGGGTTTCATGCCCAATTAGCTTTTTAATTGGTGGTTTACAAAATTAGACATCATCAACATGTAATACTTAACAATAATGATCAATGATGTCAACGTTTGTAACTAGCCAATTGAAAGCCTTCCTCCATTCTCATAGATGGCAGAAAACATGCCCGATCAACCATGTTGGCAAGATTTTTATTTAACAGAATAAACACAAGGGTTATTACCACGAAAAATCCTAAACTGGTATACCTTTGACAAATTTATCAAAAACTAATTTTTCGACAATAAAAACCTCAAATTTGTAATTTTGTCACATGTATACCGGTTTGGATTTTTGGTGGTTAAAAAATTAATTTGGGCTAAATTTATTACAGATGTTTTACTTTAGGGTTTTTCATAGAATTAACCCCAAAAACAAAGAAGAAGACTGCTAGTTGTGAGAGGTTTCTAAAAACACGTTTAGAATCGCTTTATAAATCAGCTTTAATGATGAGCAGGTCATCAACCTAAATGTAGCGGATCCACATGCGTCTACGAGGTGACATACGTTGACCAGTCCTTCTCGGTTGGGTTCTTTGCCACGGAAACGCTGACCCTAACCCTGACGGATGTTATTACCAACTTCAAATTCGGTTGTGGTCAGAGCAACCAAGTGACCTTCAATGGGTTGGCTGGATTCCTCGGGCTCGCCCGAGACCCAATATCGATCGTAGGACAAACTGCGACCAAGTATGGCCAATACTTCTCATACTGCCTCCCTCCTTCTACTAGCTCCATAGGGTACGTGACTTTTGGTAAGGGCACGGTCACATCTCCCTCGTAGAGCTTCACGCCGATGGTGACGATCCGACAGAATCCACTCTTCTACGGCATCGACATAATAGGAATCAGCGTAGGAAGGAACCCACTTTCCATACTGTCAACCGTGTTTTCCAATGCCAGCACAATCATAGACTCGGGGACCACGTTCGCACGTTCGCCTCCTATTGCGTACAATGCCCTCCGGTTGGCATTCCAACAGGCAATGGCGAACTACAAGCGTGCGCCTCCATTTTTGCGGTTGGACACTTGCTACGACCATAGTGGGGTTAGTAACTTAATCTTCCCAGTGATCACGTTCTCCTTCAGCGGGCCAATTAATGTGGATTTGGACGTGAGCGGGACATTTTACGGGGTGAGTGCGTCGCAAGTTTGCCTAGCATTCGTGCCCAACAGCGCAGACACCGACCTCGGCATCTACGGCAACATACAACAGAGGACATTTGAGGTGGTCTATGATGTGCCCGGAGGACAAATTGGGTTTGGCGCCAAGGGTTGTTCCTAAGATGGGCACGGTCCACTTGGGTTGCATTTGGAGTTCTCGGAAGGACAAGGAATCATTTGAGGGTGTGCTTTGGTAGTACTTGGTTGGTTTGAAGAATAATAACGAATGTCGTTCTCCTTGTCACTTCAAGTCCGAAAACGCTACTATCATGATTTTGTGATATAGTAACTTTTATGAGTGTTTGTTGTCCATTTGAAAGAATACATAAAACATTACGTCGGTTTTCATGAAATCCACGTAACCATGTTTTACATAAATATTTGGAAAATCTAAGTACACTGTTGTTCTATCGTATTTGAATTAGAATTTTCGCGATTAGGAATGCCTGATTTTCAGGAATTCTTCTTCTTTGGCTAGGGGGACCACGCTCGAATTCTTTGGAGAAGACTGGTGGGCGAAATAATCCCTTTTGTGAGGTGGCGCTCGCACTTATCGTGGATCCTCCTAACATTTTTTTCTTTTTTATAAAAACGTTTTTCATGCTATCTTTCCTTTTTATTATCTAAGATATGTAAAGCAAGTGATCATACGCAAATGTCTCAAACAAGCACAATATCTAACCAGATAAATCAAATAAGAGACGGGGAAGTAAAGAATCCGAGCAGTGTCGAGCAAAATTAAACACAGCCTTGTTAATTTATTAGGCCCCGGAATAGGACCCACGAGCTATAAATGGAAACTTGATATTAAATCTATATTTAGAAATGAAAGTTAATATGCAAATATAAAGTGCTAAAAATATTTACTAAATAAATTTATTCCTAAAATGAACTATTTAATGTGGAAATAATCTAATTAATACAATCTAAAGTGTAATTCAATATTGAGAGAATGAATCTACATGTGAATATGAATTTTTCCTTAAGGCTACGTTTGGTAGTCAAAATAAAAGTTAAGATATTTTTTGTCCCATCCTATCATGTGTTGGTTGTTGTCCAAGACAGGATAAAGCCGGATATAGAAGAGATAAAACTAAGATTAAAAAGTTTTAAGTGAGGAGTGGGATAAGGATAGATATGATTTCTTATATTTCAAATATAAAAGTTAATTTTTTGAAAAACCCTCTTCTCTCCTTCTCTTTCTCCTTCGTAGCTTTGGTTCACATGGAAGTTTCACTGCCCCTTCGTAACTCTTTGGTTCACATAGAAGCTTCATGAAAGCAGGAAGAGAGTCAAACCACTATAGATTTTAGAATCGCAATAGTGAATGATCATCCTTTCTCTCTTACTAGATCTACATTCTTCGGTTCATCTACCTTGTCGATGTAATTATAGCCTGTTTACATTTCTTGTCATTGATCATGTAGTTTGGAATGTTGCAATAAACTCCTTTACTGTTTAAGGTTTAGATGTATAATAATCAAGAATTAATTGCTAGAAGTTGTCTCCGTTTGTGCATATCCAGTTTTCTACATTGGTGAGTCGTGAGAGATTCTTACCATTTTCATTTGTTCATTTTTGGGTTCTCTAGTAGTGAATGGTGAGAAAGAGTTGACAATACTTTTTGTTAGTGCATTTCCAACAATAGCCATGGATTGATTCAGTAAGAATCTTACCATTTTAATTCTAGGATTTTGGATGATTTTGCTATTATTTTACCTGGCAGTTTGTACATAATGTTTCTATTTATTTCCTCATAGGGATCACAATAATAATTAAGAATAATACTTGCATGGGCAACATATCAGGGTATATTTGTCATTCACACTGATATGCAGTTCTTACCAAATAATGGACATGATAGGATATAAAAATATTCGACTTTATTATGCAATTAATCAAACAGTGGACATGACATAGCAAAATTCTCGTATTCATATCCTAATCCTATCAAGTTCTATCTTAGCTAGAAATCCAAACGACCAAACACATGCATTCTTGAACTTTTTTTTTTTTAACTTGTTTATGAGGATGAAACCCAAATATCCTAAATATGCACGAAAACATTTATTCATGGAAACTCTAATTTTCTAATATAGCATTATCATTCTGACCAAAAAAAATTATAGCATTATCATAATGCAAATAAAACATGAGATTCTATCTTAATATCCAGAATATGCAAACTTGAACACTCTATGCAATGATCGATTAGATACAATTTAGATGCAATTCTAATATACTTTTTTTCGTCTTTTCTTTATTTTATTTTTTTACGTTATTTCTTAATAAAGCAATTAAAACCCGAAAATTGACCATATGGCGAAGTAATCATGAAAAATAACTTGTATGCATAAATCAAACTATATGCTCAATTAATATGTAATACAATGATGGATTTCATGAAAACTAGCACAAGGGATCAACCTCATTCCTCTTGGATTTTCAACCTTAAATTTCCTGCAAGAACGGAGTTAGTGCAAACCTGAAAATAATGAAAACAAAGCAACATAATGTTGGAAATTGAAGTAAAATTGATCTAAACATGAAATCAACATGTAAATCACATGGACACTATGCGAAATCAACATGGAGGAATTATGACATACTTCTATACTAATTGGAACTTATGAATGCCCAAAATAACTACTTATTAAACACCAAATCTTTGTTTTCCGCCACACCGGTTCAGACCAAAAAGTGATGTTGTTTAGTGATATGAACTCCTTCATGCCAAGACTACTAACAAAACCGAACCTAATACTTGTATGCGTCAAAAGATTATGCAAATCAAGTGAACAAAGAGGGGAAATCCATGGGGATTAACTTAGCACAAAACCATATATTCTTGTGTGAAGAACAATGCATAATCATAAACTAACCTTTGAAATCTTTCGACTTGACCCCTAGATCATAGGGCTAATGATGTCAGGATCAGATGACCCATATCCAAAGAAGATACTTTATGATAAGAATGTCAGATTTGGATAAATTGGCTATTGATTGAAGACTCTTGACTAATACTATCTAATTGCACCCTCTGATTGGGTTTTTTATGCAAGTCAATTGAGAAATCCTTAATAAAAAGTGAAGTGCCTACAAACGGTTTGTTTCATTTTATTATCAAAGAACTATATCGATTTACATGAATATTCGATAGCATTATTTACTCATAGTGATTGATGCGAGCTCTATTCTATGATGATTAAAAATCATGTTTTAATTTGTTTACTAATTGCTAATCCTTTTGAATTGATTTAGATGAACAGACAACTCTGTTTTTCTTGTAGGTTAGTTCATTTTTCAATGGGAAGCATTCTTTAATCTATTGTAATAAAGTTTCGAGGAACGACAGACGTGCTTGAATTATATTTGGGATGCTACTAAGCTAAGGAAATATACAAAGATGATCATATATCCTTAAGGTTGGTGCACTTGGTTGACGAGTTGGAGAATTTCCGGCTCGGAAACTAGAGGTTACTTGTTTGAATCCCATCAACTGCGTGCAAATTGTTTTAGGTTAAAGGTTTCGACTTAGCTAAATTATGAGGCGTGCAGAGTGTTTCATCGCCCTGCAAAGTGTTTCATCGACCTGCTCATACCTTAAATTATAAAAATGAAAGAGATGATAATGTAATTATCACTAGTGTGTTACTAGATAATAACATATCACGTGGGTTATTGATAATTTCTTTCTTTTGTTGTAAATATGATAAAGGGATAAATATCCTCTTATTGCTTGGAAAGTTCGCTTCTCTCTTCATGAAAATGAGATCTATTATTGCTCATAAGTATAATTATCTAGGTTCTTGTTGATTGTTAAAACTCTAAAAGTAAATATACATCTGTATGATTTTTCTTATTAATTTAAATGATGTTCATTTTCATTTCTTCGATGGGTGTTATATTCGCCCCTCTTCCTAAAGATTCATTTCGTTTCTTTATAAATATAGATGATTTCTAAATCGGTGCAATTTGATGGATATGGAATAGAATTTTGATTCGTATTGTCGGTAGAAGATTGAACATTTTATGTCCTCTTTTTTGAGTGGCAATCATAACTCTAATTAGATCTTCAGTTCCAACCCAAAAATGATGGGAAAATTTTTTGATTCTTTATTCTGCAATTGAGCTTGTCTAAAGAACTAGAAATGCAAGGCATGACTAATAGAACTAAGCGATTTGGATTCGATCCTATGATTTTTCATATGAATATTCATATCAAGACTAGCTGATCTCTCCTAGAGAAGCTAACGAAATCAATGCGGTTGCCAATCAGAACCATTACTTCGGGGTCAATTAGTGGTAACTCTCACTCTCGTGAACCAACCAATTGCACTACTAACTTGACTCGGGGGGAATCAGCCAATGACTTGACCCATCAAACAAGGAAAAAGGAATCCACGACAAGACGACCTGTCGCTACTTCTGTGCCCTGGCGAGTACTTCACATGAAACCCTTTCGACACCGCACCTTAAACATAAGCAAATCAACATCCTAGGAGTAGGAGCCCGTGAAGTGAAAAGGAGATGGGAAAACAAGGAAAATGAGAGAGATGACACCGACAAGTGACGACACATGACACGCGATGTCAAGTCCACTTTCAGAGACTATTCTTCCCAAGAATCTACGCACGAAAATGAAAATAGTGTGGGAAGAAGGATCTGTACTAAACATATCAGAACTGTAATGATCAAATGTGTATTTGGAGATAAATAAAAATATTAATATTACAAAAAATCTCAAATTGATTTTTTGACCACTAAAATTCTCAAAGGGATACATTTGTGACAAATTTACCTTCCGTTAGTTTCCGTTAAATTAGATTAATACAATAAAAATATACAAACCGGTACACCGGTAAGAAATGGAGGTAAGATCCCAAATTGGTACACCCGTTAACTGTCACTTGTCATCCCCAGCAATTTAACGGTAAAATTTATCAGAAACTAATAGTGCGAAAATTTATCACATGAGTATCAATTTTTTATTTTTCGTGATATTAAATCTAAATAAAACGTGACCACGTTTCTATATGGTGTCCATTGTGCAAAAGTTGGTATTCTAGTCCAACCACAAGAGTCATGGATCATATGGGATGAAAAAGAACAAGCTGGAGTACTTCATGACCGCGAGATAAAATCTGTAGTTTTGAAACCAATCAATTTCATGTACATAGAGTAGCTAACGAGCTAACATCGATAAACCATCATATAGAGTTTTACCCAGTTGGTATTTAAATATATTTAACACGTCATTGGTATTTCGTGTTAAATAAAGTCGAATTGCGAGAGCCGCGAGATTGGCCAATAAGAACCGATCCAAATCGGAACTCGCCCCGAACGGATCCAAACCATTGCTTATAGAAGGATCAATCGGAGAGCAGCAACTAATCAATCTGGACCCGCCGCAGACGAAAACGAAACGAAAGACAAGTTTGAGCACGAGAGACGCGTTAATGGAGGGGACGTGGGACCCTAATTGAAGCACTTTCGGAAAACTCTGATTTACCAAACGATAACGTCTGCAAAGAGGCAGATGAGAATGGACACACAACAGCAAAAGCATTCTTTGTGACTTGTGGAGGCGGTTCCATATCACTTGGAGAAAGGGAAGAAGAAGAAGAAGACGACGACGAAGATGGCAGCTTCGCCGCACTCCTCTTTCCTCATCGAGATCCTGCTCTGTGTCTCTCTCCTTTGCCTTTTGTGCTCAAACGAGAAGGGCTGCGTCGTCCATGGAGCTGATGAGATCACCCTCCCAGTCAGCTCTCTTTTCCCTTCTCCCGACTGCAAAGCTTCAACTTCCAACGGTCACCTCTCTCTCTCTCTCTCTCTCTCTCCGCATGGCGTGTCATTAAAAGGGAAAACTTAGATTGTCAAATGGTGATATGCAAAATCGTGATTTGTGAAAACCAGAGACTACTCGTGCAATTTATTTATTTATTTTGTTGCTTAAAATTAAGCTCTTTCAAAGTCAAAATAGGCTTCGACGTGTAATGCTGAGACGCTCAGTTATTCATCTATTAATGCTTCTAATATTCAAAACGAGATCATTTCTTTAACTTTGGTCTAATTGAATTGAAGAAAGTGTGTACGTTCAGCATTTTCAATTTAGAATCCACATAAATAATATTTTAATTTCATATTCTGTTTCAATTTCGCATATCTAAGATAAATTGGACCTGAGCAGGTCCTTAAATGGCTCATCTCCTAAGGTCTCTCTCTTAGGTCTTAGGGGATGTAAAGCATTCTAGGGGATATTCCATCCCTCCTGGGGAAGACAAAAATCCAAGGGGGAATTGGGGAACTTGGGATTGTCCGACCGCTGGGACATTAAATAAGGTGTGTATGCTGCCCACCAATTCCTAGTAGGGTTGGTCGGCAGCAGCACCAAGGAAGCAGTGAACCCTAGGGTTAAGGTAACTACTATAAAACCCTAGGGGAGAGTCCCCCGGTTACCTTAATTTTCAATTCAAATCCCACATATATAATCTTTTAATTTCATATTCTGTTACAATTACGCATATCTAAGACAAATCATCGAATGCATTAAACCTGGATAATGGACTTCTCGAAGAGTCCGCAAAGGAGAACATACACTTCCCATCATAGTCTCTACTCCTTCAATTTTTTTTAAATCATCTATTTGCTTTATATAATTTTTATAAAAAAATTAATAATCTAGTGTTAAGAAGCATGGTTAATGCTGGACCACTCATTTAATAGGAACAAAAGGTACATCTCCACGATCTGTTCTTACTACGGCTCTATTTGTTTCGTGAAAAAGAAATTGATTTGAAGTATATTTTTCTAAAAATGATCGCTTACATCGTTCCACGAAAATATTTAGACATAAATTGTTATCGATAAAGAAAATATTTTTTATTAACTAACAAGTGATCATTTTTAGGCAAATCATTTATTTTCCGAGAAACAAATAGAGCTAGTACTCATAAAATCCCTATCATCATCACATATTTTTGCGGTTGTTCTACCACAAAGATTCGTGAGATTAAGCCCGCATAATTCCCCACAACGGTTGGGCCCAAAAATAAAACTTTTCCCTTTAATCTCTCTCTCTCTGCAATTTTTTTATTTTTTTTTTACGGTTAGGTGGTGCTCGGGATGTTTTTGCGCACCTCAACTAGTGCACCTCTCAACAAATTTTAAAAGCCCGCTTCTCCATGTTGATTTAATACATTTTGAATTTTACGTCTGAAGTTCTCAACGAAATCTGAATTCAAAATCACAACAAAATGAGCAAACTCCATTCTCATCCGAGCCAAAACCATGGTGGCCTCTCTCTCTCTCTCTTTCTCGAATTGAACTGGTGCATACAGTATTCTGCAAGTCCTTTGAGTGCAGCTTGTCAGCCTCGTATGGAGTGGTGCTATGATAACGGCCACAAGCTGCAATTACAATGGGAATAGGCAACCGAAGCAAATTTTGAGTAGAATCTCAAATAGAAAATGTTCAGATTTTGGACCACATTCATTTCTTCCGGAAAGAAATTGAAACCAACAAGAAGGGAATATAATTACTGCATGTGAACTTTTTTTATACACTCTGAATAATCACTTGAATGTAAGACTTAAATTCTTTTTATAGTGTACTCTCGATGCATTTCCACCTATTATAGATACAAGGAAAGTCAAATTAGCAACCGCACATGCAATTTTACCTAATTTAATTGGGGATTAATATCACGAAAAATCCCAAACTGGTATACTTATGATAAATTTACCCAAAACTATTTTTTTAACCACCAAAAACCTTAAACCGGTACACCTAAGATAATTTTACCCCAAATTAATTTTTTGACCACCAAAAACCCGAAATTAGTAAATTTTTCACAAATTTACCCTCCGTTAAATCGGAATAATTCCATGAAAAATCACAAATTGGTAAACCTATGACAAACTAAAGGTAAAATCCCAAACTAGTACACTCATCAGCTGCTACGTGTCCTCCAACTCAGAAATTTGACGGTAAAACTTAAAGAAAACTAATGGAAGGTAAAATTGTCACAAGTGTACCAGTTTGGAATTTTTTGTGGTCAAAAAATTAGTTTGGTATAAATTTATTACAAGTGTACCAGTTTTGGATTTTTTGTAGTATTAACCCTTTAATTGGATTGTGGAGAGTTACCCAACGAGCGAAAATTTAGACATTACAATGTGTCTCATACATATTAAGTTATCATTTTCTCGAAATTTTATCTGTCTCTTTTGACTATGATTGGACAATGATAAGCATTACTTGCCTAGGATGTAGAAATAATCTCCTTATATATTTATGAATTTTTACTTTCTACACGAAAATTAATATACTAACACATATCCGAGATTTTATTTTGACAATTGTGTTCACTTTGTTAAATGATGGATATTTTTCTTGCACCACTTCAAATGTGAAAAATATTTTACATTGGGGACGTTGCTAATAAGAATCCTACATTCATTTTGTCTTGCAATAAAGAAATAGAAACCTATTTTTAGATTGAATGTAAAAATATTTTAAACGGATGATGTTGATTTATTTAATAAAGAAATAGAAACCTATTTGTCTTACAATAATGTGCGATTTCTATTCATTTATTTTTATTTTGGTTGATTTATTATATTTTCTAATTAAAAAATTCCCACTTGGTGGACCCATCAAATGGGATTAAAGATAACAACATGGTCTTTGAAAATTACAAGATGTATCATTTTTTCAATAATGCACATTATGATTTATCTACACCGATTTATAAATCTTTGTTAATCGAAAGCCCTTCATATTAATCAAATTCTCATTCTTCTTGCAGCAAACTCAACCTTGAAGCTGGTTCACAAGCACGGTCCATGCTCTCCCCTTTTCAACGGCGAACCGGTGAACCACACCCAATTTCTGCTTGAAGACATTGCGAGAGCAAAGTGGATTCGATCCAAATTATCTGGCACTAACGCCGCGGACAACCTAAAAGACTCGGCCGTCAGCATCCAGGCCAAGTACGGTCCTGGCGGAGGGAGCTACCTGGTAACGATAGGACTCGGCACGCCGAAGAAGGACCTGACCCTCTTGTTCGACACCGGAAGTGCACTCACGTGGACCCAGTGCGAGCCCTGCATCGTGTCTTGCTATACCCAAACCGAGCCAATCTTTGACCCCTCTCAGTCCTCGTCCTATGCCAATATCTCTTGCTCTTCTCCATCTTGCTCGCAGCTTCCTTCTGGGACTGGTAATTAACTAAACCTCAATTTTAATTCCGGGGTATTCCAATTAAATCTCTATATGTTGAACTAAATAATATTCAAGCACTGAGTTTAGTCTCGACGTTATTTCATAAAGCAATTTTATAGATCAATAAAACGGAGGGTAAATCCTACTAAAATGGACAAAAGACTAGTTAGGAGGTTTTCTTCATCTCGATTGTAATTTCATGTTGCTCCATGGTATGCAGCTCAACGACCTCGCTGCAGCGGTTCGACATGCGTTTACGAATCACGGTATGGTGACCAGGAGTCCTTCACCATCGGCTTCTTTGCAACAGAAACACTGACCTTATCACCAACGGATGCAATCTCCGGTTTTGAATTCGGGTGCGGTCAGAACAATAGAGGGCGATTCACGGGATTTGCCGGATTGTTGGGGCTCGCCCGGGACCGGATTTCACTCTTAGAACAAAGCGCTACCAAATACGGTCGATCATTCTCGTATTGCCTCCCCCCTTTGACAAGCTCCACGGGGTACTTAACCTTTGGCAAGGGCAACGGGGCATCCACCTCAGTCCGCTTCACGCCAATATCAACGGTCTCACAGAGTTCAATCTTCTACGGCATCAACATAATAGGAATCAGTGTCGGAGGCAAACCGCTCCCTATACCGTCGACCGTGTTCTCAAATTCTGGCACGATCATTGACTCGGGAACCACAATCACGCAATTGCCCCCGACTGCGTACAGCGCCCTTCGCTCGGCCTTCCAGCAGGCGATGTCAAAGTACAAGATGTCAGCTCCGGCTTCTCCCTTCGACACTTGCTACGACTTGAGCGGGTCCACCATGGTCACTGTCCCGGTGATCACATTCTCCTTCAACGGACCAATTGACGTCGACTTGGACCCCAGCGGTGTGTTGTTTCCCGTGAATCCATCAAAAATGTGCCTAGCGTTTGCATCGAGCCCGGCCGACTCGGATCTCAGCATCTACGGGAACATACAGCAGAGGTCATTTGAGGTGGTGTATGATGTGGCTGGAGGGCAGATTGGTTTCGGCGCAAAAGGTTGTTCCTAAGCATTGTCCTGTAGCTTCCATGGCAAAAGCGCGCAAAGCGATTTGCTTGTTTAGTGTACTTAAATAAATTGCCAGAAACTTGAATCAAGGCAAGCAATGTGTATCATTGTGTACTATAAAAACTACGTTTGAACGTTAACGAATTGCTATCTACAGAAGAAGAAGAAGGCGGGGGGGAGATTGATAGATGCATGTCCCAACGAGAATGGGAACAATATCAAAAAAATCATAAACCTATTATACTTTTGCTAATTTAGTCCTAAACCTTTTAATTGTGCCTACTGAGTTCTAAACATTTTCATGTTTTGCCAATTCAGTCCATCTGGCCAATTGGCCGGAAATTACTGACATGGATGTCATCCGTCTCGCGTGGCACAGCCGGTGCTAACGTTGACATTTTTAAAATAATATTTTCATTGGTAAAACGTGAAAAATGTTTAGGACTTAATTGGCAAAATGAAAAGGTTTAATACCGAATTGAAAAAAATGCAATGAGTTTATGATTTTTTTGGTAATTTTTCCTAATGAGAATTGCAATTTGTTAACTATAGAAAGGACAAAGATTTGCTAACAACTTTCTTAACTTACCAAAAAAAAAAGATTTGCTAACAACAGCGATGAAGGTCAGTTTTCTAGATTAAATGACATGACGTGGTCCGCTCAAAAATCATCTCTGTCGAATCGTGGACAAGTGATGAATAAACACCATAATTCACAAAACACGACTTGATGTAGCACGTGGAAATTTTGCAAATCGGGAGTCACTAACCATAGGCGCCCCAGTTCTTTAGGATCTTCGCAAATTCAAGGTTCGAGTAATCTATAATATGCAATAGGGATATGTTTACTAAAAATCCTAAAACTTACCACGAAAGTGTAATTGAGTAATAAAACTTGCAAAAAGTGCAATCAAGTTCTAAAACTTGTCAAGTTGGTTTGATCGAATCCTAAAGTTAACACCATCAAACTAGGCTAATGGAAAATGCTAATGTATCTTATTTTATTATTTTTTTGAGACACGTGGCAATGATGTGGCATCCAACAAGCGCCACATCAGAAAAAAAATTAAAAACTACAAATTAAATTAGATAAAAAAGCTAAAAGTAAAAAAAAAAAAGAGGTGAAGAGGCACAACCGGCGGCTGTGGCTAAGCCCTTGCCGTCGCCGGTGGCCGCCGCCACAGCTGCCAGGAAGGGCCGACGGAGGTCGCCTGGGCCTTCCTGAAGCCCGGCGACCCTCGACAAGGCCCAGGCGACCTCTGCCGGCCCCAGCGAGGGCTTGTAAGCCCTGATCTGGGGGAGGGCACGACCCTCGCCCCAAATCTGAGCAAGGGTCGCCAGCCCTCGCTCAGGGCCGGCGAGGGCCAGCGAGGTTGGGGCAAGGGTGCGCCCTCCCCAAAATCGAGGCTTGTAGGCTATCGCCGGACTTCAGGAAGGCCCATGCGACCTCCGCCGACCCTTCTCGGCGGCTGTGGCGGCGGCCACCGGCTACGGCGAGGGCTTGGCCACAACCACCGTGGGTCTTCTCCTGCTTTTTCTTTTATTTATTATTATTTAGTTTATTTTTTAAACTTAATTAAAATAAAATGTGAAAATTAAAATAAGCCACGTCAGGGTTTTCCGTTAGTAAGTTTAACGGTGTTAACTTTAGGACCCAATTAGATCAATTTGACAAGTTTTAGGATTTGATTGCACTTTTTGCAAGTTTTAGGACTCAATTGCACTTTCGTGATAAGTTTTAGGACTTCTAGTGAATATATCCCTATGCAATATGATCTAGAACTTAAGATCACACTAGAGTTGCCAATGAACAAATTAGAAAAACCTAGGTTGATTGGACACCTAAAGCCTAAGGTAGCGTCTGGGGAGGTTAAACTACCTAAGTGCACTTGTGCAACGAAACCTAAATATCTTAGGTCCCGGTGTGGGATGAATTAGCAACCCAGGACGCCGTTTCAGTACCGCAACCCTACTTTTCGTTTACTACAAAATCACTCGTAAAACTATATGCTAAATGTGCATGATGCTTTTGTTTTAAAAATTAAAATGTCGCCAAAACACTTATTCCATGCGGTTATTGACAAACGATACCGTTTCACATGTTACATGTTACAACGTGACTACATTCGTTTGTGCAAGTGAATTCTCAACATTTCGATTTATCCTATCGAGTCTTTCTATCCTTCAGGTGGAGGCCGTCGAGTCTTTTTCTCGGGCTCTTGAAATTGATGGCTATAGAGATCTCAAGCAAGAAGTTTGGCTTGGTTACGTTGAATCTACATTACAAGAAAGTATTGGAGAAAAGGAAAATGCAAGTGAAAGTAAAAAAAAAATTGACTGGATCGTAAAAAGGATAGATTAATATGTAATACAGAAACCTTCTCTATGAGGCATTTAATGCCTATTTATAGGTTATTACAAACGGAACTTCTTATCAGACACGACTTCAAATAATGCTAAATAGATACACATTTAAAAGAAAGCAAAAAATGATAATTCCTTTTTTTCAAAAGGTGCCGTGACCTTCCTAGAGTTGAACTTCTAGATGAAATCTAAATGATTACTAAGCAAACACTTAGTGCGGACTCTCCCAAGCCCATACTAATATCAATTTCGAGATTTTAATTAAATCATCTAAACATGTAAATCAATTCAAATTAGAGACGCCACTAATCTATTACGGGTTGATTCGAAACCCAAGTGGAATATGGAAGAACATTTAACCCTGCCAATTAGAGATTTCATGAGTACGAGAACTTGATTACGCTAAATAAATTTAACGTCCTTTTAGTACATTTTCTCTTTATTTCAAAAATGTTGTCCCAGCAGGCTTGGCCAATTTTTTTCCAAAACCATAAACATGTAAGGGGTAATCATGCGAGTGCGCAGAAAACAATGTAACACTCAATAAATCAAAGCAGTGAATAAATTGCTTAGAGAGATAGAAAAAATCTTGATGCGCTAAGCGAAGCTTTTATTACGATCTCACACATCAAGTGTTCTGCAAACATTAACTAAAGACAAAAAAATGATGTGATATATGAATGACCAAGGCTAAGACAATTAATTTTTTTTGGGTTTTTCTTTGATATAAGCATGAATTAATATGATGCTATATCTATATGAGTTCTAAATTAACATGAATTGATGAACTAACATGAAATCTAAATAACGTGTATGCTATATTAATTAAATTTAATGCAACCTATATGCAACTCTAATGACATGAAATATTATCAACCATATGCAGCTCTAATGACATGAAATATGATTAATAATGAACTAATCCTATTATTTAAACTACGTGAGAGATTTTGTATTTTCTTTTCTTACAAAAATAAAAGACTAAATTTTAGGACACCTAATGACTTTTATTAAAAGATGACCTAACAATGCGATGCTAATTATGTTTTGGTATTTATTTTTATGAATTCAAATAGGAAACTGCCTAAAATGACTTTAACCAATTAGGAATTTATGTATATTAAATCCTAGTTATGCACTAAATTGAAGTTTGTGTTGTTCCTAAGTTACTACATGATTCCTAATCCATTTATGATAGGAATTTCTAAATTATGAAATATGCATAAACATAGTCTAAACTAAACACAATGCAATCTTTTTTATATTTATTTTATAAGATACATGTGCCTCTAATGACATATAAAATCTAACATCCTACATCATTGATTATATTAAATATCGCCACACCCAAATAAGGAAACAAATTTTGAATGAGGGTCCAATCTTTAATCCCAAATGCTACATTTGGTCGTCCGAATAAAAGTCAGGATATCCTGTGTTTGGTAGCTATCCAAGACAAGATAAAGCCAAATATAGAGGGGATATAGCCCAACTAAAAAAATCCTAGGAAGGTGGATGGAACTGGATAGGATTTCTCTTATACATAATATAAAAGCTATTTTTCAAAAATCCCTACGCTCTCCTTCTCCTTTGTTTTGACATTGACGCTTCATGCGACTCCGCGACTCCTCTATAACTCGTTCACATCTAAATTCAACAAAAATAGTTCACAAAACCGGTGAAAGTCGAAGCGTCTTCTTCTCCGTAGCTTTCCAATTCACACCGAAGTTTTACAAAAGCGGCGAGAGAGTTAAATCATCATACTTTTAGGTAAAAATGTCCATGTCAGCGCCAATCGTACCACGTAGAATAGCCGGTGTCTATGTCAGTAATTTCCTGTTAAAATTGGCTGGATGGACTCAATTAGTAAAACGTGAAAAGGTTTATGACTTAATTGGTACAATGAAAATGTTTAGCATCGAATTGGCAGAAGTGCAATAGGTTTATGATTTTTTTGGTAGTTTTCCCTAACAAGAATTGCATTTTGTTAACCATAGAAGGGACAAAGGTTTGCTAACAACAGCGATGAAGGTCAGTTTTCTAGGTTAAATTACATGATGTTGTCCGCTCAAAAATCATCTGTATCAAATCGTGGAGAAGTGATGAATAAACACCACAATTCACAAAACACGACTTGATGTAGCACGTGGGAATTTTGCAGATCGGGAGTCGCCAACGAAAGGCGCCCCAGTTCTTTAGGATCTTCCCAAATTCATGGTTCGAGTAATCTATAATATGCAATATGATCTAGAACTTGAGATCACACTAGAGTCGCCACTTAACAAATTAGACAGCGTCTAAGGCAGCGTCTGGGGAGGGTAAACTACCTAAGTGCGCTTGTGCAACGAAACCTAAATATCTTAGGTCACGGCGTGGGATGAATTAATCGTAAAACCCAGGATGCTGTTTCATTACCGCAACCCTACTTTTCGTTCACTACAAAATCAATCGTAAAACTTTATCCTAAAAGTGCACGATGGTTGGTTTTAAAAATCAAAATGTCGCCAAAACACTTATTTACTGTCATGATGTTGCATTTGATGTGCACGTCATTCCTAAATTACATAATTTTGCATTGGGTCCGCTTTTACATCGTTTGTGCAAGTGAGTTCTCGACATTTCGATTTATGCTATCGAGTTTTTCTTTTTTTCAGGTGGAGGCCATCGAGTCTTTTTCTCGAGTTCTTGAAATTTATGGCTATAGAGATCACTACAAAAAAAGTTGGTTTTAGCGACGAATTTTGCCATGAAAAATTTGGCAAAATTCGTCGCTAAACGAATTTGAAACGAAATTAGCGACGGAAAAAATTTCGTCGCTAATAGGCCGTCGCAAAATTTTGCGATGGAAAATTTCAATTTTCGTCGCTAATTTGCGACGAAAAAAAATTCGTCGCTAATTATTCATGGCTAATTTGCCACGAAACAAAATTCGTCGCTAATTATTCGTGGTAAAATTCGTGACTAATTTGCCATGAACTGTATTCGTGGCAAAATTCGTCGCTAATTTGCCATGAACTTTATTCATGGCAAAATTCGTCGCTAATTTGCCACGAACTATATTCGTGGCAAAATTCGTCCTTATTTTTTTCAAAATTTTTTTTGTTGGTTGTGAAATTGAGACGAAATATTTTCGTGGCAAAAATCGTTGTTAATTATTCGTGACAAAATTTATCGCAAATTTGCAACGAACACATTTCGTGGCAAAATTCGTGGCTAATTTGCCGCCAAAAATTTTTTTTTGTCAGTTTTTTGTGACGAACTTATTCGTGGCAAAATTTGTGGGTAATTTAAATTACCTACCAAAATGAATGTATTTCATTTTCTTATTCGATTTTAAATGTAATTTAAAGCAAAATTAATTTCTAGAATTTGTATTTAACATTGATTAAGCACTTAATAACATCTTCATATTATAATAATATGAAAATGAAATACAGTCATCTACATTTTCCATGTACTTGAACATATAGCTCAATGTGATCAAACTATTATAATAATATGAAAATGAAATACATTCATCTACATTTTCCATGTACTTGAACATATAGCTCAATGTACTTGAACATCCTTGGCAAATCTCCCCCTCCGCATATCAACACATAGCTCAATGTACTTGAACATTCTTGGCAAATCTCCCCCTCCACATATCAACACATAGCTCAATGTACTTGAACATAATCCTCTCAAGGGTATTTTGCCATGCTCGGGATCTCTTCGAGCTAATAAGATCGTGAAGTTCTTGCAGAGCATCTTGCTTCTTCTAGGATCCATGCAGAGCATTTTCTGGAATCCAGCAATTGCATCAGTGATAAGAATGCTGGATTGGCAATTTAATATCACTTCATACATTTCATTACATTGGTTCAGGGCACCAAAGGAGACATGATCTCGACCGTCATCTACAATTTTCAGTAGAGGATGGTCCATTACCAGTTTTTATAGGTTCCCTGATAGCAAAACATACAATAAGGTCAACAGTGTAAAGATCACTCGCCTATCAAGGAATGCAATCAGACATCCATGAAGATATTTTTAACCCATCTTTGCAAACGCAGGGTGTAGTCCACTGTGAATAAGTCTAATGCATTAGCCATTTAATGGGGAAAAGTGCACAAACAGGACTCAACGTTTTGGTCATTGCAGAATTAAGATTTATTCTGCCATCCAGAAGATAGCACATCCAAACAAAAAGAACCAAGATAAGTTACTGCAATATTGTTCTGTAAATTAAAGCTCAAATAAGCTTATGACACCATTGTGAAAATTACACAAAGCATAAACCTCCACGAGGGTAAGAGAGCTCACTCACTTTTATCGTGCGGATGTCCTTAGAAAATTCTGGACATGAATCCATGTGCTTTTTCAAATCCAAGTCCAAGTACTCAAAAACTAGATATAGACGCCTCTCACTGTGCACTACATCCTGCAACCTGCCACTCATAAGCGTATGAGCTATATTATGATTGAACCATAACAAAGACAAACAGAACTTGCATATTATTTATAGTGAACTAAAAAAAATTTTCATATATAAGCATTGATCAGTCTCCTTCTCTACAAAATCCAGAACTCCAGAAAAGCGACCTAGTGAATCAATTTATTGGTATGGACAACATCATGCATTAACAGAAACTACTTGAAGCATCCAAATAGCGTGATTTTTCCATGTCAGACATATTAGACAGGATAATCCAAGCATCCAAATAGCGTGGTCATAATCGCTTGAATAGTTTATCACGTAATATCTATTTGCTTGCCACCATTCACAAGTGCTGGGTACTATTGCATTATCATGTGTGATCAGCAAGCATGACCAACAACACGGAAATTTAGCAAACATTTACTAAATAAGATGCAGAGACTCTCCCAATGTAATTCATCAATACGTTACATATTGCAAATAAAAAACTTAAGTAAATGATGACTTCCCTCTTCCAGTTAGCAGAAACTCAATCGCCATAAATTGCAAGACCTTCTAGATAAGAATATGTACCAGCTCAATTAGATTTCACAAACATGGACAGACTTGAAAGTATAACTTCAAAAATAAAAATAAAAAACTAAGCGTTTATCCTAAGGGTTGGGTGTAACATCTTGCTCCTGATTCCGACACCTAATGTTGTACTTACAGAACAAAGTAAACCATCTTGAAGGATAACTTCCCACGTCTAGCTATACATCTTCAGGATTTTGCAGGAGCACACCCCTTACTTTTGACCTGATAGAAAATTGACGTTACTAGCCATACTGAAGTAGCTCAATCAGTAAAATCAATAAGAATAAACAGCTGAGTATTACCTCCTATGAGCAGGGACAACGCAATTAGTCACTCTTTTTGAGTTTGCATCTTGTGCTACTACTTTCTCTGAAGTTTGATAAGTAAAAAAAATGTAAGGTGGTTAGACTGAACAATAGATCATGAAAAGGCACTGAAAATGTAAAACAAAGTTGTATTTGTCGTTAAAAATGCCCAAACTCTAGTCCACACAAACTCAGTCAACGTGAATCAGTTATATGTGTCCTTATACATCGTCTCGTAAATGAGTCATAATATCCTCCCTTATTTCCTGGTACACTCATTTTTCCAATGTCACTGCCCAAATGAAATAGCTTCTAGTGCTGCAACCACTGCTTTTTACGAGAATAATATCAAAAGCTCATCCTTCACTTGAAACCACAAGTTAATAGAGACAATTACAAGATCACAGAAAAACCATAATCAATAGCAGCAGTTTGTGCATTGTTATATTCTAAGAATGCAAGATAACAGAGAAGAGAGCCATTACCTGTAGAAGGATCTGAAGCATCTGACATGGCCAAAGCGCTTGTTATGGGCAACTTCTGCTTCTTCGAAAATGACTCAAGCTTGTTCTGGATGCTTTCACTCTTCTCCCGACAATAGGAACATACCACAGGATTCAGATCAAGAACATGCATAAAAACACTGAGTGATACTTAAATGATTGGAGCAGGGACATTACTTATAAAAGGGAAATTTGCATCGTCAGTGAGAGAAAAAGTACACAACTATTGAATATCAACAATACATAGAACTATATCCTACCTTTTCAGCAGTTACAGGCTTTGTCAACTGGCGATTGCGTTCTTGTTCTGAAGTGACAAGCAAGAGAATGAGCATCTATCCAACGAAAGCTTCACAAAAATTAACACATGAAGCACTACCTTCTGCAAGTGAAGTCTGAGTGTTCTTGAGCATCTATCCAACGATTGCTTTGTCCTCTCCATTTTCTTCCTTTTCCCCAGAAAAAAAAGGAAGAACTCACGCCGATTCGAGCCTCGCCCCGCTATTCGCAACAGCATAAAAAAAGGTCCAAAATTGCACCTCTATTCTCAAATTGGAGAACTGGATCATTCATCAAACACTTGAAAAGCACCCGATCCTGACCCATTTACCCTATAAACTCACAAACATCATCTCCATTTCTCGATCAAGACTATACCCAATTCTAACGAAACAAGAGCAATGACAACCATTACAATAATCCGACGATGTATCTATCAGTTGACACACGAACATTCTCGAGAACTTCAATAAGAAGGTCACAAAATCAGAGTAGACGGAACGTACAAATCTCGGAATGGGACCGACGGAACGTATAAATCTCGGAATGGGAACGTACAAATCTCGGAATGGCTGGAAACTATTGAGGCCCTCCTCCCACAGGTAGCCGTCCCTCTCGACGGTGGTGATGTTGCCGCCGACGCGGTCCCTGGCCTCGATGACGACCACCTCGGGGGCCCTGCCGCCGTGCTTCGTGGCGAGCGCCTGGGCGATGCAGAGCCCGCTGATCCCGTCCCCGACCACCACGCAATCAACCGGTCCCCCGCCGGCGGCCCTCGGCTGGGAGATTGCGGGGCCCTTGGCGACGGAGCACCGGATCCCGGCGGGCGCACGGGAGGGCTTGTGGGAGCGGAACGGGCTGATGGCGACGGAGGAGGAGGCGACGGCGGCGGTGGCGGTGAGGGTGGCCATCATGGCTGGTGGAGGGAGCGACGGAGAGGTGTTTGGCGGAAAGGGGGGAATCTGAGGAATAACACAGAGAGAGAGAGAGAAATTGGGGGGAGGGCGGGTAAATATGAGAGAGGGCGGGGAGCAAAATTAGGGAATTTTGCCACGGACATAAGAGTTCGTCGCTAAACAAAGCCACGGAACGCGAGACTTTATTAAATCCGTGGCTAAATTCGTGGCAATTTTTCTACAAGCCTATTTATGAAATTCGTGAAAAATTTATCACGAATTTAGCCACGAATTTCATTTCTGCAAGCATTTCTTCAAATTGGTGGCTAAATTCGTGGCAAATTTGTCACGGATTTAGCCACGAATTTGAAAATAAATGCCCGCACACGCCTAAGTCTTTTTTTTTTTTATAAATTTGCCACGGATTTAGCCACGAATTTGAAAATAAATGCCCACACACGCCTAAGTCTTTTTTTTAAATTCGTGGCTAAATCCGTGGCAAATTTGCCACGGATTTAGCCACGAATTTCATTTCTACAAGCATTTCTTCAAATTCGTGGCTAAATTTGCCACGGATTTTGCCATGAATTTCATTTCCACTAGCCCACACACGCCTAATTCATTTTTTTCCCGACAATAACGTTTCAGTAACAATAATAGCAATAATAATAATCAACAACAACACCAACAATAATAATAATAATAATAACAACAACAACAATACTAATAATTACGACAACAACAATAATAATAAACATGACAACAACAATAAACTCTTGTCATAATAATAATAATAATAATAATTACGACATAATTAGTAAAAAGTCTAAAAAATCTAAATCTTCATCTTCACCTTCGTCTTCATCTTGATCTTGATGTTCTTCTTGAGCATCATCGTCGTCATCATCATCATCCTCATCATCCTCATCATCCTCTGTCTCAAAATCAGATTTTGCAACACCTTCTAAATTTAGTTCGCGAATTACAGTTAGATCTACATCTATCATCGCTCCACATGGATCTTGTAAAGTTAGAAAGTTATATTCCTCAGTTTGAACCATGTTACAAACTTCCTCTTATTGATATGCTGTATCTTTCCGGTGTTCGTCGATTTTTCTTCGTGCTTTGATTTTACATACAGCCCACCAATCAGCTTTGTCACGTTTCAAACTAGGATATGATGCGTAATATACTTAAATTGCTTGTTATGCCAACACAAATAGTTCATATTTCATATACCTTTTTTTGTGATTTATTTCAACTAAATTAAACTTCGTATGCACATTCATTCCTTTGACGGAGTCGAACCACATGCACTTAAATAACACAACCCGCATTAATGGTCTGGGGTACTCTATCTCCATGATTTCATCCAACAAGCCATAAAAATCATCTTTTGAACTGACACCATTGGATGACCGAACACACACACCACTATTCATTGTGGCTTTTCCCATTCCATATTCTTGAGTGTGAAAATTATACCTGTTTATGAAATATGCTGGTCAAGTTCGTACTCTTGACTTTGGACCCCATGACAGATAATATAGCAATCATTGCTCTTCAACTTGATCATGATTACTGTGAACCTAAGGTCACACACGCAAAGTCATTAATGGACACGTACAAAGATGTAAATGGTTCACCATGGCAAGTCCAATTATAGTAGTTCGGAGTAAACCCAAATCTACAAAGATGTTCTCTAACTTTATCACACACATGAAATTTATCATTACTGCACTTGTTATACGGACACCGTAACTTATTTCCATCCATCAACTCATATTTACTACTAGTAAAGTCCAAAAATAGTTCCAACCCAGTACGAAACTCATCGGTCAATCCTCGACATCCAGGTAAGTTCTTATTATACATCCAAGCCATGTCTCTTTGCATTGTGTCTATATAAAAATAACAAAATCTCGTAAAATATTAAAACCATAAAATTTTCTTAATTAAAACCGTAAAATTCTAAAAATTAAAATTTTGTTTTTGACGAAACAATTACTTTGAAATTGAAAAAAATAAAACAATTACTATGTCAAGAAGACTTACTCAAGTATTTGACTGAAATCTTTGTAGTAGAAAGTGCTCAATTTGATGAGAATTGCAACGTTTACTTCATCCGCCAGACTTTCAAATGGACATGTACCTAAAAAAAATGACTTTAGATTTTTTTTAAAAATAATTTTTTTTTTCGAAATTTTTTTTTCTAGATATTTTTCGCCGGTCGCCGATGAGGCCGGCGAGTTGTACCTCGCTGGCCATGGGCGAGGTCTAGCGGCCTCGCCGCCCAAATCTGGGAGCCGTTGGACCTCACCGCGACGGTGAGGTCCAACGGCGGCCATGGCGAGGCCACCGTTCGACCTCGTCGCCTAGATCTAGGCGTCGTTGGACCTCGCCGCGAGGTCCAACAGTAGCTATGGCGAGGCCGCCGCTCGACCTCACCGCCCAGATCTGGGCGCCGTTGGACCTCGCCGCGAGGTCGAGCGGTGGCCATGGCGAGGCCACTCGGCCTCGCCCAGATCTGGGCGAGGTCCAGCGGCGTCGCCCATGGCCATCGCTCGACCTCTCCGCACAGATCTGCGACGAGGTCGAGCGGCAGCTACTGGCAAGGCCGCCGGACCTCCCCCGGATCCGGGCGAGGCCGAGCGGCCTCGCCTCGTGGCTACTCCATCCAACCTCGCCGCAGATCTGTGCGGCGAGGTCGAGCGGCGGCCATGGGCAATGCCGCTGGACCTCGCCCAGATCTGGGCGAGGACGAGCGGCCATGGCCGCCGCTCGACCTCACCGCGACAGCGAGGTCCAGCAGCGGCGGCCATGGCGAGGCCGCTCGGCCTCGCCCAGATCCGGCGACTGGCGACGAAGCTAGGAAAAAAAAAGAGAAAAAAAAGTCAATAAAATAAAAAAAATTCGAATCTAGCAATGAATAGTTTTGCAACAAACCGTCTTCGTCGCAAATTAACCACGCCACTTACCGATAGAAAAGCTTTACTAAGACTGATTTGCGCGCGCACAGAGAGGTTTATCGAGAGAAATGAAAGAGGGAGAGGGAGGGAGAACAGCGAAGAGGGATATGAGGAATTAGTAGGGAGAGAGAGAAATTAGGGGTAGGGGTATATTACAAGTAGCGAGGGGGACAATTAGCGACGGATTTATTTTCCGTCGCAAATTAGCGACGAATTTATTTTTCGTTGCAAATTACGTCGCAAAATTAGCAACGAAAAAAAATAAGTCGCTAACTCCGTCGCAAATTAGTAACGAATACTTTTTTGTCGCAAATTAGCGAAGGCTTTTTTTCGTGGTAAATTCCGTCGCAAATTAGCGACGGCATTTTTTTCCGTCGCAAATTAGCAACGGAAAAAAATTCGTGGCAAATTACTTCGTAAATTAGCGATGAATTTTTTTTTTGTGGCAAATTCCGTCGCAAATTAGCGACGACATTTTTTTTCGTTGCAAATTAGCAACGGAAAAAAAATTCGTCGCTAATTCCGTCGCAAATTATCCGCAAATTAGCCATGGATTTTGTTCCGTCGCAAAATTGATCGCAAATTTGCGATGGAATTATTCGTCACTAATTTCCGTGGCTAAATCCTTGTTTTTTTGTAGTGGATCTCAAGCAATGAGTGTGGCTTGGTTACATTGAATCTACATTACAAGAAAGTATTAGAGAAATGGAAAATGTAAGTGAAAGTAAAAAAATGACTGGATGGTAGAAAGGATAGATTAATATGTAATTCAGAAACCTTCCCCATGAGGTATTTAATGCCTATGTATAGGTTTATTACAAACGGACTTGTTATCAGACACAACTTCAAATGATACTAAGACTATGTTTAGTAGTCTGAATTTGAGTTCGGATATGATAACAAATATCCCATCCGGTATTTGGCAACATCCTCCGGACCCGATAAACTCGGATATATCCGGATAAAAAATCTGAGGTAGGGGTGGGATAAACTTGGATTGGATAAAAAATAAATAAAAAATAACTAAACACTTATCTTCCAACAATGAAGAACCGCATCCAGTTTTGCCAGCCTGCACAAGGACCACCTCCATGACAACAGATCGTCGTCACCTCTAACCGCCGCCAATCGTCATCATCATCGTCGGACGAACGATCTTGTTCCAATGACTAAATTGAGAAGTTAAAACTAAATTGACACTCGTACAATAAATTTATGACTAAATTGATAATTTTCCCAAACATTTAAATAATCACTCCTTCAACGAACACATGTATACGAATTTTTGGGATAAGTATACTATAAGTGCCATAACTTTCGTACAACATTCACTTGAATGTCACAAATTTGAAAAATCGATCACTTAAGTACCATCGGTGATTTGCCTCGCTGGATAATTAGATGTGGACGTTGGTCGTCCTACATGGTGACGCGAACGCTAACATGGACAATTAATAAAAAAATTGAAAAATAAAAAAATCCACGTTGGAATGGAATATTAATAAAAAAAAAGATTCTTGTAGGATAATTTGCTGGAAAAAGCACTCGAATGATTGATTTTACTCCGATGTGACACTTAAGTGAGCAAAAAAAAAAGTTATAGCATTTAAGTGAGTACCGTACGAAAGTTAAGACACTCATACTATTCTTATCCCCAAATATTTCTCCCTCCACACCAGTTCAAATCGAAAAGTGATGTTGTTTAGTGATATGAACTCCTTCATGCCAAGAATACGAACAAAACCGAACCTAATACATGTATGCGTCAAAAGAGGATCCAAATCAAGTGAACAAAGAGGGGAAATCCATGGGGATTAACTTAGCACAAAACCATATATTCGGGTGTGAAGAACAATGCATAATCATAGACTAACCTTTGAAGTCTTTTGACTTGACCCCTAGATCATAGGGCTAATGATGTCAGGATCAGATGACCCATATCCAAAGAAGATACTTTATAATAAGATAATATATGATAAGAATGTCAGATTTGGATAAGTTGGATATTGATTGAAAGCTCTTGACAAATACTATCTTATTGCACCCTTTGATTGGGTTTTTTATGCAAGTCAATCTTGCTCAAAATATGATCAAACTTGAGAAATCCTTAATAAAAAGTGAAGTGCCTACATACGGTTTGTTTCATTTTCTTATCAAAGTACTATATGAATATTTGACAGCTTTATATACTCATAGCGATTGATGCGAGCATAATGTATGATGATTAAAAAATTGTTTTAATTTGTTTCCTAATTGCTAATCCTTTTGTATTGATTTAGATGAACAGGCAACTCTATTTATCTTGTACGTAAGTTCATTTTTCATTAGGAAGCATTCTTTAATCTATCGTAATAAAGTTTCGGGGATGAAAGTTGTGCTTGAATTATATTTGAGAGCTTACTAAGCTAAGGAAATATACAAAGATGATCATATAACCTTAAGGTTGGTGCACTCGGTTGACATGTTGAAGAGTTTCCGGCTCGGGAATTGGAGGTTATTTGTTTCGATCCCACCAATTGCGTGCAATTTTTTTTAGGTCAAAGGTTTCGACTTGGCCGGATCATGAGACTTGTAGAGTATTTCATGGCCCAGCAGGTAGCCGGATCTCCATGCTCGTGCCTTAAATTATAAAAAGGGAAAAACTTGATCATGTAATTATTACCATCATGTTACTGGATTATAACATATCACGTGGGATATTGATATTTTCTTTCTTTTGTTGTAAATATGATAAAGGGATAAATATCCTTTTATTGCTTGGAAAGTTGGCTCCCCACTTCATGAAAATGAGATCTATTATTGCTCATCAGACTAATCTATCAAGATTCTTGTTAATTGTTAAAACACTAAAAATAAATATACATCTGTATGATTTTTCTTATTAATTTAAATGATATTCATTTTCATTGCTTCGACTGATGTTATGTTCCCCTCTTCCTAAAGACTCTTTTCTTTATAAATCTAGATGATTTATAAATAGGCGCGATTTGATGGATATGGAAGAGAAATTTGATCCGTCTGGTTGGTAGAAAAATGAACATTTTGCTTCCTTTTTTTGAGTGGGAATTATTACTCTAATTAGACCTTCAGATCCAACCCAAAAATGATGGGAAAAAAATTGATTCTTCATTCTGCAATTGAGCTTGTTTAAGAACTCGAGATGCAATGCACGATTGATATAATAAGTATTGGATTCAATCCTATGAACCCTTCTTTCATATCGTTATTTATATCAAGATTAGCTAATCTTTCATTGAGAAGCGAACGAAATCCATGCAGTCGCCAAACAGAACTCTCCATTTGAGGTCAGTTAACAGTAACTCTGGTGAACCACCAATAGCACTACTGACTTGACTAAGGGAATCAGCGACTGACTTGACGCATCAAACTTGGAAAAATGAATCCACGACAAGACGACCTGTCGCTACTTCTACGACCTAGCGAGTGCTTCAAATGAAACTCATTCGAGACCGCACCTTAAACACATGCAAATCAGCATCCTAGGACCACGTGAAGTGAAAAGGAGATGGGAAAACAAGGAAAATGAGAGAAATGACACTGACCACACATGGCAGTCGATGTCGGGTCGACTTTCAGAGACTATTATTCCTCCCAAGAATCTACGCATGATAATGAAAATAGCACGATAAGTAGGATTTGCATTTAACAAATCGGAACTGTAATGATCATATGTGTATGTGGAGATAAATAAAACGTGACCACGTTTCTATATGGTGTCCATTCCACAAAAGTTGGCATTCTCGTCAGAGTCAAGAATCATATGGGATGAAAAAGGAACAAACTGGAGTACTTCATGACCACGAGATAAAATGTGTAAAAAAAAAGTTGACAATGTCGACTAAAATGTCCGAAAATCCCTTTAAAAAACTAATCAATTTCATGTACATAGAGTAGATAACACGCTAACGTTGATAAACCATCACATATGGTTTTACCCTGTCAATGTTTAAATATATTTAACACGTCATAGACATTTCGCGTTAAATAAAATCAAACTACGAGAGCCGCGAGCTTGGCCAATAAAAACCAATCGAAAGCAGAACTCACCCTGAATGGATTTGTTACCCCATTGCTTATAGAAGGATCAATTAGAGGAGCAGCAACTAATCAATCTCGCAGACGAAAATGAAACGTAAGACAAATTTGAGCACGAGAGAAGCGTCAATGGAGGGGACGCGGGACCCTAATTGAAGCACCTTGGAAAATTCTGATTCACCAAACGATAATGTTTGCAAAGAGGCAGATAAGAATGGACACACAACAGCCAAAGCATTTTCTGTGACTTACGGAGGCGACTCCATATTACTTGGAGAAAGGGAAGAAGAAGAAGAAGAAGAAGAAGAAGAAAGGGAACCTCTCGGTTACCGCTTGCTTCAATCGACTTTCGGCCCTATGGAACGAGCTTGAGGTGGCCGAGGAACAGCTCGAAGGACTAGAGTTGATACCGTGTGATGAAGGACAGAGAAAAAGTCACAAGATTTATATTGATTCCGAATGAGAGCTACTCACATTTTAGATCGCAAATTCTAGCCATGGAGCCGGTGCCGCCACTCGGACGAATATATCAACTAGCCGTCCAAGAGGAAAGCCAGCTTTTGGCCACGGTTGAGTACGTGCGGGTAGGGAACAACATCACACTTGCTGCTCCGGCGAGACAGGCGTAGCGAAGTCTCTAGGACATCACACTCGCCGCTCCGGCGAGGCAGGCGTAGCGAACTCTCGGGAACCATGGAGCTCCACGAGCGGCGTTTACCTCTCACTCGACAGAAGAAGGAAACCCTAAGGGGTTTTAGGTGGATGGCCCAGATCAAAAAGAAGGATCTGATGACCAGCAATTATCCATCCATTTGACTGAATCCAATGGCCCTTATCAAGCCACGTTAGCGCCGATTTTTAAACCATCGAACAGTCCACGAAGTGCCACATCATCACATAAGGGAAGTGGGCAAAATTCGAAAATAAAAGGTAAATTTTGGGAATATTGCAAACGCCCACATAATACTATTGATACATGTTGGAAACTGGCATGGAAAACCAAATGATAAAGAAAAAAAGGGAAGAGAATATTGTGCTTATCAGGTTTTAGCGCAAGGGATCGAAGGGGCATCTCAGACCATTACACAAGATCAATATCAAAACATTATGAGAGCCTTGAATCAATTAAGGACTACCGATAAGACTGCAAGTTTCTTAGGTACTTCTTTCTGCAAGACGAATTCAATTTCGGTTGATGCATGGATAATTGATTTAGGTGCTAGTGACTACATAATATGCAATGATCAATTCCTTTGTCATGCCCCACAAGAAATCTCATTCTTCCGTGTCGGTACGCCTTCCAAATGGGGATATCACATATGTCACCAAAGTTGGCACAGTTTATCTTAGTCCAAATATCGTCCTCAAGAATGTCCTTTATATTCCGGAATTTGAATTCAATCTTATATCTGTTTCCAAGATCTGTGAGGACAATTCTTGTCGTGCTATATTCAACTCCAAAAATTGTTTCTTTCAGGACCATTCGACTGGCCAACTTATGGGCTTGGGTAGTATCGCACAGGGACTATATTTTTGGATCAATTTTCCTGATGATTTTGATCTATCTTCATTAAATAATAGCATTTTCTGTAACAATTATCTATCTCAACATCAAATCACCGTCCATTCTTCTCAGAAGAAGATTTATCCATGGGATCTCAATACGGCTTCATTGTAGCAGATCCTATGTTATCTATGCCAGCCGTTTCAAATTCTTTGAATGGGGATATTGAATCACCGATATTATCACCTGAGGAAGATCATTTGCCTGCCTCGTCAGCGACACCTACCTCATTAGTGGGATCTCCAAATCCGTGTGTTGATGATCCTTGCTCGATAGTTATCGAACAGATGCCTATTGAGCAACCTCGACGTTCTGGACATCACGTTCGTCCCCCTACATGGACAAAAGATTACATATGTCCCACCTTGGATTCTCCAGGTACACATTATCTTGTCGCCGCTTATGTTTCATTTAGTCGACTATCACCAGAACACATGTTGTATTAGTCACGTATCTGAGGAGCAAGAACCATCACCTTATAATGAAGCAGCACGTGATCCACGATGGCAATAGGCCATGGAAACAGAGTTACGTGCTCTCACCGAGAATCACACAATAGACATTGTTCCCCTACCTTCACATCGGAAACCAATTGGTTGCAACTGGGTATATAAAATTAAGTACAAGGCAGATGGCTCTATTGAACGCTACAAGGCTTGCTTGGTTGCGAAAGGATTTGCTAAAAAAGAAGGTTTTGATTATTATGAGACCTTTTCTCCAGTTGCTAAGGAAGTAACTGTTCGTTCTTTCTTGTCTATTGCTGCACTTTGTGATTGGAAACTACATCAAATGGACGTCCGTAATGCTTTTCTCCATGGAGATCTAGACGAAGAAATATATATGAAACTTCCATAGGGCTTACAAAGACAGGGGAGTCTCGGATGTGTCATCTCCGTAAATCCCTATATGGGCTCAAGCAAGCATCTCGGCAATGGTACGCAAAATTTACCACTGCACTCACAAGTGCAGGTTTCCAACATTCCAAATATGACTATGCCCTATTTACCTGGACTAAAGGTACTTCATCAATTTATCTGTTGATATATGTCGATGACTGTTGACACCTAAATTTTGGAGACCAATTAGTCATTCATTGCATAAAAATTAGGGATCAATCCCGGTCCCTAGAAAAAATTAATTAGTTAAATTGCCAATAGATATTAGGAGCATTTGCATCAGTAATTAGGCCTATATAATTGCATTTACACTAGACCGGCGGTGGGTGGACTTGAGTGAATGATTATGAGTTTAAAGGGACTAAGCCCGCGGTGGATAAAAATCACGTGCATCAAGTCAAGAAAATCTGATTATCAAGATTTAGCTATCCCATGATAGATAAAAAATCAGGGATAATCTTTGGGGTATATGTGCGTACGTGGTGGATTTTGAGAAAATTCGGTCATCATGGGAGCAAGAAAATTGACCGGCATTGAATAAAGAGGAAAGAATTGATGCATGATTCTCTGGCCATATTCACAAAATATTGGCAAAATAATAAAGAAAGGGAAGGAGAAAAAGTGAATCTCATGTTATTGGGAAGGGATAAAAGAATATATTTCTTTTCCTTGTCCAAAGTTTGGTATCCTGGCCTATATAAAGGAGAGTGAGGCCATGCAGCGGGAGGGACCAAAAAATCGAGAGAGAGAGGAAGATAGAGAGAAAAGAGAAAAGGAGAAGAGAGGCTCCCAAGCTGAGCGTCCCTCTACCGCCGCAAATACTCCTCTCGGGCGCGAACTTGACGGCCTCACTATCGTCGTCTGATACCCATCAAAGCCGCTTACTCCTCGACGACGACAAAGCAGTCACTGTGGAAGTCCTTGCTGTACCGATGGCGACCTGCTGATCTGTGGCCGAGAGGGTCCTGTACCGAGAGTCCTTGCGTCAACGACGAAGCAACTGCACCTTGCACGAAGCTGTTGCAACACTGCAACACCCTCGTAGCGTTCAAGTCATCGCCACCAGCAACGCTCTCAGTTTTCGTCCAATATAACAAATTTTATTGGGGCCTTGTTTGGCGAACTCCTTTGCCCAACTACAAGTCCCAATTAAAGTTTAGCTTGTTTGACGTTTCCTTGCAGGGTTGTTCGGCGAAGACAGCCACTCCCGTAGTAAATTCCATAACCACGTGCTCGGGAACAGAGGATTCCGAAAAGGAAAATAAGAAAAGGAAAGTGGTCTCACCCGCAAGACACATCGACGTTCATTCACTATCGTGTTCGTTTGGACCTCGCAGCCGCTCCTTTGCTGCCACGCTCACAAACGAGAGCCACGCCATCGTAAAGCCCACCGCGAGCACCACACCGTGAAGCACTGCGTCCCATCTGCCATCCATTGTTCAAATTCGGAAACGTCATCCGTGCAATATTTCGAATTAGGTAATATGTCATCCGACTTAATTTCGGTATATTAAGTTGCCTAATTTGAGTTCATTGTGATCTCAATTATGTCGTGTCAATATGATCACATCCAAAAATATTTTCGAAAACCGTGAATTGGGATATTTTCCTTATTTCACAACGTGCTTATGATTGCTAGTCCGATTTCATGCCCGAAATACGGCTCGCGATCGCACGGAAATCGTCAATCCGATCTCTCGCCCGAGATATGATTCGCGGTTGCGCAAAGAATTGGCCAATCCGATCCTCATGCCCGAGATACGATTTGTCAATTTATTTTCCAAATTTAAATGGATATGGATGATATCTTGGGTGATTGAATGCTATTTTTGATTTTGGCTTGATCTTTGGTTTGATTTGATTCGATTCTCTGTTTAAAAATCCCAAAAAGATTAGATAGTATCAAGGTAAATTTTTCTAGATAGATTGCATGCTAGGTTAGGGTTTATCTAGTAAGGATAACATTCCTATTTAAATTAGGATTTTGGCCTAGTTTAATTCCTAAAATGAATTGGATAATGTCTTGCACTAGATAATGAATTTTCATCATTTTATAATTTCGAATTTCAATGAAAAATACAAAAAGGTATCATGTGCATGTCATATAGATTAATTGCATCATGCTTGCATTATCATTGCCATGTCATTGCTACGTGCCACGTTGCGTGTCTTCTTGCTACGTCATTCACATATGCTATGTCGCATGTCATCTTATCACGTCATTCATACCTTGCCATGTATCATTGCACGCGTGTCATTAGAAATTGCATGTCTAGGTTCATTTGTGTGCCATATTAGAATAATCCATTTAAAGGTAATTGTATGTCGTGTGTCAAGTTAGACTAGCATTATGCATTGCATATAGTTTAGTTTTTTTCATTAAATAAGCGAAAACTCCAAAAAATATCGTGTGATTTGCGTGTCAATTAGAAATCATATTAGGGTTGTTGATGTGATTTTCTAACTAACATCGCAGATGCTTTCGTTGCTTTGAGGTAAGTCCCTATCTTGCAATTTATTTATTGCTTTGCATTATTGGGTGTTTCATTAATGGTTGTGCACCCGCATGAACACCTCACATGTTAGTGATTAGGTAATAAAATGGATCCAGACTGCCTGCATAAATATTTTTGAAAAGAAAAGGTACCGAAAGGGCGTTAGACTAGATCTAGCGTAACCAAGTCCCCGAGCTTAGAATCTCTTGTTCGTAGGATTAAAACATATCTCCCTATGTTTTATTTAGGTTTCTAATCGACCTACCACAAATAGATTAGTGGTGACTCCAAGTACGAAAACTTTTGCATGTTAAAAACTTAAATCCTAAGTTGCGAATTGGTAGGGCTTGGGAGGGCCCGAGTTAAGTTTAGACTTAATAATCCATTAGCCTGAGAAAATTTTAGGTCGCGACAGCTTGGCGACTCCGCTGGGGACTTGAGTTAAAACTCTTAGTGGACTTAGGCCGAATTTTCTCTTTTTGAAAAAATATTTTTGTTTGGCAGCGAGGATTCCAGGTACGTTCCTAACGTTTAAGGTGTTAAATGTTTTTGCAGAATGGGAGTTATAAGGGGTGGAGTGTTTGTTAACCATTTTCTTGCAGGGAGGTGTTGAGATTGGATGTTTTAATTTTGATATTGAAGCGCTGTTTGTATATGATCTGTTGTGCATGCCTGTGCATTTTCACTACACTTTAGCATACACAACCTGTCGCCGGACCTGGGCCGCATAGGATCACCTAGGATGGTATTGAGATGGATACCACTCCGACCGTCTGCCCGCGGTACGAGTTGCCCATCTCAATCCCGATATTTCTTTCTTGATGTCAAAGAGATTACCACCCCGGTCCGCATGCCCGCGACATGGGTCGGCTCTTTGACGATGCCGGAGTTACGAGGACCCGACTTAGTTCGCATGCCCGCGGCTAGTCCGATCATCCCCGTGGCTCCACTTTGTTAAGCTTTCTAGAGTAGAAATCGAGCCACGTAGCATGCGTATGTCTATGTGATTGCCATCCGGTTATTGGTAAAGTAAGTCCTTTGAGCTTTTTCTTCGCAATTTATTTACTTTATCGTATTGTTTTGTCGGTCCATGACATTAGGTTGATCGCAAGTCTTGGTCAATATACAATGGGAAATTCCGACATTCGACTTATTCTTCCTCCCAAGAAGGAACTCAACGCGTGGTGGGACAAGCTAGACCGAGCTGGTCGTGAGTTCGTGGAATTAACAATTGGCCGACTCCTCCCTCTGTTGCGTATCAACATTCATGGCGGCCTCATTCAAGCACTTGCCCATTGTTGGTGTCCAGAGACGACTACTTTCATCTTCGGTAAGCATGAGCTCACTCCGACCTTGGAAGAATATAGCATTGCCATTGGAAAACCTTTGGAATTAGAATTAATTAGTCCACCTATTGGAATAAATCCTGTCTCGATTTTATCTGATTTTCTGAGAATCAAGGAAGAAAAGATAAGAAAAATTTTAAAAGGTCACCGCAATACTTGCCCATTTTCATTTCTTGATGAATGTTTCCAAAATGGCACTTCATTTCAAATGAGAAGGATTTTCCTACTAGCTTTCTTTGGGTTTATACTTTTCCCTCACTGCAAGAATGCTATTAATCCTTTGATTGCTAAGTTAGTGGGACAAGTGTGTGGGGGAATGAACTTTGTTAATGCCCTCCTGGCAGAAACTTTTCTTTCCCTTTCTCGATTTAAAGAAAATGGTGACAAAATCTTTCGTGCTTCTCCTGAACTTTTGCAAATTTGGTTCTTATCCCACTTAAAAGGGTTTGGTGGTCTAATGATTATACGTGAAGTTAGCAACTCTGATCACCCTATCATGAGATTTGAGAATAAACAAAAACATGCACCGGATTATCATTATTCCAATTGGCTGGCTTTCTTTAAAAATCCAAAGTCCAAATGTTTCCTATGGCATGCTAAATGGTTCCAAGTTCGTGAGGCCAGACTCACATGTGGACGTGTTGGCCCAATCCCTTTACTGGGATTCACTGGGGCAATGGAATATTACCCAACTAGGGTGACTCGCCAGTATCAAGTGGTGCAAGAGCTTCCCCCAGCTTTGAAGCAAGCTGATTCAATTCGAGTCGACTTCACCGACGGAGACCTCGACCATGATGATAGCATTTCTTTAATCAAGTCGCTGTGGGATATGTGCCATCCACAAATGCTCATATGGCCCGAAAAAGAATTAGAGGGTAAAGAAAGAAAGTATTATGCTACGGCTGAATATATTCGACGACACAAGATTCCAGATAATTTACTCCCAAAGATACCAATGGTGCCTGAGAAGATCACCAACCGTGCTGAGAAAAGATGTCTCAAGAGAAAAGCTGAGAAGTTACAAGAGCAAGTTACACACTTGGCCAAGGAGAATAAGCGATTACGTTTGGAAATCACATCCCAGTTGTATATTGATCAAGCCAAATGAAATGGCTCGTGTCTTTTAAGATATTTTTCTTTCTAGATTCGTTGTTTAGGAATTGAGTCATTTGTTTTTGCATTTTTCTTTAAGTGATTTCAAGTTACAGTCGTTGTACAAATTTCGTCATTTCAATAAAGAGGTCATTTTTAATCAAAGCGGTTAGACCAATGTCATGGATCGGCGTGTGATTCTTCTTGACACTTATGTATGCCTGTTTTATCCGTGGAATCAGGTAATTACGGACCGATCACGATCGCCTATTCGTACACGGTCAAGAACTAGAATGGCCGATCAAACTGACTTACGAGATCGTGTCGTTGGCATTGAGGACCAAATGAAGCAAGTCCTCACTGCAATGCAACAGATGTCTGCCGAGATTAAAGCCTTTCGACTGACTCCCATTCCTGCATCCCCTGAGGCATCAGCCCCAAAGCAGAAAGGTGGAAAGAATGCTGACAAGTGAGGAAGATGACGATCTTCCCGATTTAGCAGATGACCCCGTCCAGATTATCGTCAACAAGGACAAACCTAATGAACGGGTCAACAAGCTTGAAGAGAGAGTGAAGCAACTGGAAGGCTCACATGATTCACCCTCAATTGACTTATCTCTTTACTCACAGATCAAAATCCCGAAGAAGTTCAAGATGCCAGATTTTGACAAGTACAATGGCACCTCCCCGCCCAAAGGCCCACCTGCGCCTATATCACGTACAAATGACCCCGTACGTTGATAATGAACTCCCGATGATTCATGCATTTCAAGCAAGTCTGACGGGTCCTGCCTTGAATTGGTATCTCATGAAGAAGATAAATGGCTTCAAAACCTGGAAGGAAGTTAGTGAAGCATTTCTAAAGCAGTACAGGTTCATAACGGACATCATTCCCACCCGCGATGACCTCGAGCGTGCTCAGATGAAAAAGACTGAGTCGTTCAAAGATTATGCTATCAAATGGAGAAATATAGCCGCTCAGGTTGTCCCGGAACCTATAGACAGTGAATTGAAGAGGATGTTCATTAAAACTCTCCCGTTTGAGTACCGTAATCGGATGGTAGCCACTCCGGCTGACAACTTCAATCAACTCATCCCCATAGGCGAACAGATTGAGATAGGGCTGAAAGATGGGTGGTTTGTGGAACCATCTTCCTCGACCAAAAGATTTGGTGCAAGGAAGGAGAAGGAACCGGCACTTGAAGTGAATGCGACTTATACCCAAACGGGCCGACGGAATGCTAACCTTGTCCCAGCAATCCAAGTAGCAGAAACTCAACAACATAGCACGGGTCATCAACCCTCTCAGAGGAGGAACAACAAGAGGCAATTCACCCCCCTCCCCGGGTCGTTGTCTCAAGTGCTGGTGGTCCTCCGGAAGAAAGGTTTGCTTACCACTGAGCCAAAGCGGCCCAACCCCGAGCAGTTCTATAACTACGATCCGTCCAAGAAATGTGATTATCATATGGGTGAAGTGGGGCATTCAACTAATGACTGTATCACTCTCAAGCATCGGATCCAGAACTTGCTTGACACAAAGGCATTTTCCTTTCAACCCGCTAAGCCGAATGTTCAGAGCAACCCGCTCCCTGATCATGCGGGCAATGTGAATGCCATATTTAGTTTTGATGCTAGTCGAATCAAGAATGTCAAGGTGTACATCGCCGACGTCTACGGTGAGTTGGTGAAAGCCGGTTATTACCCGAGTAATGAGGTCCTTCCCCTGGCTATCATGAAGAAAAGAATCTCTGAAATCGTAGAAACCGGAATGATTGTCTATGCCAATCACACTAGCATCGTCTCCACAATCTCCGAAGTGGTTATTAATTGGGACGAGGAGTTTGCTACATTGAACACCGGGAAGGACAAGCTCGACCCTCTGCCTGAAGACATGCCTCCGCTTGAAGACGCGTCTGGTGATGAAGAGATCGTAGTAAGCATGCCTACAACTAGATGAAGGGATAGTGATCGAGATACCTCAACCGTATGAGTACAGTGATAATAAGGCAGTCCCTTGGTCTTACAATCTCGATGTCGACTTGGTTACCAGATCTGGGCGTACCTATGGCCAAGCTAATGCCCAACCTGCAAAACCTGTTACTGATGAAGAAGCCAAGGAGTTTCTGGCCATGATCAAGGCTAGTGAATACAACATAGTTGAGCAACTGCGCAAGATGCCTGCGCAAATCTCTCTGCTTAAACTCCTCCAAACGTCTGTCAAACATCAAAAGGCCCTGATGAAGGTGTTAAGTGAAGTCCACGTGCCCGAGACGATCGATCATGACAAATTGGAGGAATTTGTGGGTTCTATACTCCTTAAGGACCTCATAGCCTTTTCAGATGAAGAGTTCCCTCTGGAAGGGAGGGGGCATACTAAGGCACTTTACATTTCTGTCAAATACAAGGCCTCGCATGTAGCCCGGGTACTCATTGACAACGGATCAGCCTTGAACATCTGTCCTTTGGCGACTTTACACCGCCTCAAGATAGATCCTTCTAGGATAAATTCTGCGAAGACCTCCGTGTGAGCCTTTGACCGAACAAAGAAAGAAGTGATGGGAGAAATCCACCTTGATATACAAATAGGACCAACAATGTTCAACATCCTATTTCAAGTTATGGACATTCCCACTGCATTCAATTTTCTGCTAGGTCGTCCATGGATTCATACTGCCGGAGCTGTGCCATCCAGTTTACATCAGAAGGTGAAGTTCGTTGTGGAGAGAAAGTTAGTCACAGTCCACAGTGAAGAAGAGCATCCAATTTACCACGCAACGGCTATCCCCTATGTTGAGCCGGATTGCAAAATAGAATCGAGCTATCAGTCGCTCGAGCTCGTATCAACCATACATGCGTCTAGAGGATCATCACCGCCTATTCCTGAGGTGTCAAATGCTGCAGTCATGGTTGGCAGAGTAATGGTGTCCCATGGCTTTACTCCAGGTGAAGGCCTTGGTAGGAATGGTCAAGGTATCCACCAACCGGTGAAAGTTTCTCGGAGGCCCCACACTACTGGGTTGGGGTACCAGGGGTCAAGCGAGCCAAATAATGGGGGATGTGGACCTGGACGTGGACGTGGTCGAGGTAGAGGTCGAGGTCGAGGAGATGGGCAGAATAGACAGCGGTCCGAAGAAGAGCCGAATGTTGAAGAACGTGGGCGTGGAATTACCCAAAATAACGGAGAGCTTGGGCGTGGTAGGTTGCTTCCACACATCCGCGCCACATTCCCAGGCCCTGCAAGAATGATGCATGAAGAGAAGGAGGTGATCGACACTTTGGGGCAACCGAGCGGCAAGTTCGATTATTATGTGAAATACTCGGCGCCCCCGAGCTTCTATGTTGACCCCTGTGACATAGTCCCGGATGGATGGGGAGGTATGGATGATCCAACACCTCTAATGACAGAAGATCCTGATGATGCAATGGATGGAATCACTGCCTTGTTCGATGATTTCTTCATTGGAGCTATCAAGGAAGGACCATTGGAGAGAATGGGCACTGGCCCGCAAGAGTAACACCTTTACTTTTTTCGCACACTCCCCTGCGTGGGAATTTTTACTGCTTTCTAGGACTTGCCCCGTCTCGGGAGCTGCTTTTCAGGACTTTTCATTTCTAGGACTTGATTGTTGCAATTTCCATTCCAATAAATGTAATTCATTTGGTGATAATCAATGAAATTACAAGTTATTTTCATTTTTGAGGGCATGTTGAGGTACATCAAATCAGCCCGGTGATGATATCCAACCGATAAAAATATAGTCCAAGGAGAATTCTGAGGCCTGGGCTTCTTCATGCTTCCTCGTGTTAAAACTTTTTTGAAAAGAATTTCGAAAACAAGTCACAAAAAAAAAATCAAAAGAAATAAAAATACACTGTTTAGCCCTGTTTGTCCTTCTGAACCTCCTACTTTATGTTTCAGGGGCAATCTTGTGACACGTGAGGGTATGGAAACGGTCCAATCTGATGAATTATGTGCCACCGAGCCTGATCTCGATGACACCAATGAACTCGAAGATTCCTCGGACCTTCAGCGCGATCTAGAGTATCATGAAAGACCTAAAGTCCTAACGGTAGACCAAACTATCACTGTCAACTTGAGTGATTCCGGAGAACCCAAAGAGGTGAAGATAGGGGCAACCCTTCCCGAAGGTGAAGCGAAACGCTTGGTCCAACTGCTGAAGGATTACCAGGATATCTTTGCCTGGTCGTATACCGATATGCCAGGTTTAGACCCTTCTATTGTGGAGCATAGTCTACCTACTAATCCGGACATGCCGCCCAAGAAACAGAAGCTGCGAAGAACCAAACCTGAACTTTCGAAGAAGATAGAGGAGGAGGTCATGAAACTTTTGAAAGTAGGATTTATTGAAGTCACCCGATACCCCAGTTGGGTGGCCAACATCGTGCCAGTCATGAAGAAAGATGGCCGAGTTCGGGTTTGCATCGACTATCGTGATCTAAACAAGGCCAGCCCTAAAGACGATTTCCCATTGCCACATATAGACGTTTTGGTGGACAGTACTGCTAGGTTCGAGCTGTTTTCCTTCATGGATGGTTTCTCGGGTTATAATCAGATAAAAATGAAGGACGATGATAAGGAGAAAACAACGTTCATCATTCCATGGGGAACATTCCACTATAAGGTCATGCCCTTCGGCCTTAAAAATGCCGGGGCAACATACCAACGGGCAATGGTGACGCTTTTCCATGATATGATGCATAAGGAAATCGAGGTCTATGTCGATGACATGATCGCCAAGTCTCAGTCTGGGAAGAGTCACGTCGATACCTTGAAGAAATTATTCGAGAGATTTCGTGAGTTTAAGCTTCGTCTCAACCCAACGAAGTGCATGTTTGGAGCAACCTCGGGTAAATTACTCGGGTTCATAGTAAGCAGTAAGGGTATTGAAGTTGACCCCTCCAAAGTGAAGGCTATATGTGAGTTACAACCTCCATCAACCATGAAAGAAGTGCGAAGCCTCCTGGGTAAATTGAACTACATAGCCCGTTTTATTTCTCGGCTCTCCGAAACTGCTAAGCCATTCTTCAAACTTCTAAGGAAGAATGCTCAAGTGGAATGGGACGATGATTGTCGGGAAGCGTTTAACGAACTAAAGCAGTACCTGATGAAACCACCAGTGCTAGTCCCACCAATGTCGGGCCAGCCTTTGATCCTTTACCTCACGATTCATAGCGAGTCTCTAGGTGCGATGTTAGCCCAGAAAAATCCTGAAGATGGAAAAGAGCGAGCCATTTATTACCTAAGTAAGAAGTTCACCGTTTCGGAGTTGAATTATCCTAAAGCCGAGAAGACTTGCGTTGCACTAGTATGGGTGCTCCATAGGCTGCGACAATATACACTGCATCATCAGACTTTGCTTGTGACTGAGAACGATCCCATCAAGTATTTACTTGATCAACCGGCTTTGGTAGGGAAGTTAGCCAAATGGCAGATTTTAATTTCAGAGTTTGACGTCCAGATGATGCCACAGAAGTCAGTTAAAGGCCGAGTAATTACTGATATGTTAGCCGAAAATCCTGGAATCCCTGATGATGATAGATATTCTCCAGAAGATCGCATTCTGGTAATAAAAGAAGACGCATGGACCGTGTTTTTCGATGGAGCTGTAAACTTGGCTGGTTCCGGCACTGGGGCAGTTTTAATATCCCCAGATGGGCAACATTATCCAGTAGCAGCAAAGTTGGTGTTCCCCTGTACCAACAACATAGCCGAGTACGAAACTTGCATTCTCGGACTCCAAGCCGCAGTGGAAATGGGGATAACTAAGTTGAAAGTGTTTGGTGATTCTGCTCTGATTATTTTCCAAACTGTAGGAGAGTGGAAGACGAGAGACACCAAACTAGTGCCGTACCATGAATACCTTGAAGAAATTATAGAGGAATTCGAGGATATCTCTTTTGAGTACTTGTCGAGGTCCCATAATCAGTTCGCTGACGCACTAGCTACATTATCATCCATGCTGCAAGTGATTGGTGGATTAGAGGTAGAACCCTTGAAGATCGAAGTCCTGACAAAACCGGCCTACTGTATGATTGTGACCGAAGAACCTGACAAAAAGCCATGGTATTACGATATCATGAGTTATATCCAGAGACAAGAATTTCCTGAGGGAAGCACCCCTGCCGATAGGAAGTACATAATGAAAATGGCTTCAAAATTCTTTGTCAGTGGTGAAAAGCTATACAAAAGATCCTACAATTCGATCCTGCTGAGGTGTGTGGATGCGGCTGAAGCTACCAGAATCATGCAAGAAATACACGAGGGGATATGTGGTCCACACATGAATGGCCACATGCTAGCTAAGAAGATCATGAGGTTGGGTTATTATTGGCTCAGTCTTGAAAGTGACTGTATCCAACATGTTCGAAGATGTCATCGCTGTCAGGTTCATGGGGATAAAATAAATGTTCCACCGACAGAACTACATCAGTTGTCTGAGCCATGGCCCTTTTCAATGTGGGGCATTGATGTGATTGGCCCAATTAATCCCAAGGCATCAAATGGACACCGATTTATCTTGGTCGCGATTGATTATTTCTCCAAGTGGATTGAGGCGGCATCTTATGTGAACGTCACTGCAAGGAATGTTGTAAGATTCATCAGGCGAGATATAGTCGCTCGTTATGGTGTCCCCGAGGCTATTGTCACCGACAATGGGACAAATTTGAACAACAAGTTCATAGATCAGTTGTTCAACGAGTTCAAGATCCGGCACTTGAATTCATCTCCTTATCGTCCACAGATGAATGGAGCAGTTGAAGCCGCTAACAAGAACATCAAGAAGATCCTGGCCAAAACGGCTGAAAGCTATCGTGACTGGCATGAAAGGTTGCCATTTGCACTAATGGCGTATCGGACTTCCATCCGAACCTCTGTCGGGGCAACCCCTTTTTCCTTAGTATATGGTATGGAAGCAGTCCTGCCCGTCGAAGTAGAGATCCCTTCCCTGCGAGTCTTGTCTCAGGTGGAGTTGTCTGAGGCAGAATGGATGCAACAAAGGCATGAACAGTTGAACCTGATTGATGAGAAACGATTGAAAGCCATTTGCCACGGTCAAACCTATCAGCAGAGGATAGCTAGATCCTTCAACCAAAAGGTGCGTCCAAGACACTTCGAGGTAAATGATCTAGTCCTAAGGAAGGTACTGCCAGTCTTTCCTGTTCCTGGGGGTAAATTTGCCCCAAACTACATTGGTCCATATGTGGTTAAAAAGGTGCTTCCCGGAGGTGCCCTGATTCTCGCAGAAATGGATGGTCGTGAGTTCTCCAATCCTGTTAATTCTGATGCTGTGAAGATGTATTACCCTTGATAAAATCTAACATTTTGCAGCAAAAGTTTGCAAGTGTTTGGTTTTATATTCTGAGTCACAAACATTTCACTTATGAATAAATGCTTTCAATCAATTTAAAGATGGAATGTGTGCATTTACTTTAAATTCTGCTTGATCATTTTGTCAGTCTGCATCATTGATTTCAAAAGGGGGAATCTATTTGGACAATCTGATAACTCATGTGGAATGAATTGAATGTGTTGAATGAGGTACATCGGGATGAAGAAAGGCAAAACACACCCCATATACGGTTTCATACACTAATCTCCAGTGAGTTGAGTGAAGAAAAATTCCATGTCGGTAAGGTAAAGGGTTATCTCGCAAAAGGTACGGCAACCGAAGTGACGAAAGGCGGTTCATTTCTCTATCCCAAACACCACAGGTTATCCATTGTTTCGCCAATTTGAGCCTAAACACTTGGAGAAATCCTTTCAAATTACTCCTGTCAAGAACCATTCCACATCGAGGCAAACTGGAGGTAAGTCAGCATTATAAGGTGAAAAATGAATAGAGATTGTCTTGCTTTCTCTTGCATCAATCTTCGAGTGTTGCTTTTTCAGATGAATTCACACAAAGTTCAAGTGCCTTAGGATGACGAAGAGCATTTCTTTCTCTATCCTATACACACTTTATCCTTTGCTAAGCCCAATTGAGCCTGCAAATTCGTTTCTTAAACCCAGTTGGTGATCATCCCCCACACTGGGGTAAGGTAAAAGTTGTCACCGCCGAGCAGCATATTCAGAATGTCGATAGTAGACAGAAATCCTTGAGAGTCCAAATGGCGAGTCATTCAGTCAGAGTATAGTTGGCCAATGTTTACATTGTAAACAACGTATGTCAAGTGTCAAAAAAAAAAAGGGGGGCGGGCAAGAAAAACCAGTGTGCCTGGTAAAAGCAAGGCCGATGCCCAATGGAAAAATAAGTGTGTCAAAATCATCCCCAATGGGATGGTCATAGTCCTACAAATTTAGAGAGGTGGTGAATTCAAGCCCAATGAAGCATTTATTGAAAAGACAATTCCAGAGGATGGAGAAGAAGATCGGTGACAATGCTAAGATGATCACCAACTCATTCACCCCAATTATACACATTTTGAGCCTAATGATCCATTCATTTCTTAACCCATGAGCCTATCCTACGTTACGTCCATTACAAAATCTCTTCAGATTATGGCACTTGAACTAACGAAGGATTCAGATGTTTATAAGCTTAGCTCGAAGAAGTGCGAGCAAGTCCATTTCTATCTCGTTTTGCAGGGTTCTTGACTTGTAAACCCGGAGACGATTGCGGAGTATTGTTCTTTCAATAGCCTTGACTCAAAGAGTCCCCTTTTGCTAAGCCATTGATCAAGCCCACGTTACGGTCCCAGCAAAGACCTCTCGGATTGGTAAGGTCGTACTGTTTGCGAGAATACTCAGACCCTTGTCGACATGATGATGGTGAGATAGAGCGATTCTCATAAATCAGCCTTTTTTGATGAGAGTGAGTGAAAGCCCTTTCGAACCGAAAGTCCCTCATTTAACATTTTCAAGACACCCACTTGTGAGTTCAGGTTGTCTTATCATGATTTTCCCAGTGAAATTTAGTGATGCTGATTTGACAAAATTGTCATGCATGAAAATCGATTGAATTTATAGTGCATGAGTATATGTGTTCTTGATTGTCCATGAATGCATATTACATGTTGCCTAAAACCGTGTCCAGCAGGAGACATGCCCTCAAGAGTCGGAGATATCACCAGGTAAGTATATCTCTATCCCTTGGATGCCTGTGACTATCCAGGTATCCCTAACCTGTTCGAGCAATCGTCAGGCCCCATATTTGATCATTTTGTTGCGATCTCTAGATGCCTCTGACGATATCTAGACATCTATTGATCAAGCCTTTTCAGGTACCTCTGATGATATCCAGGTACTTTGTTAAGGAATCTCCGAGCACTTGGGCTAGCCCCTCTGTTCGCCAAATTGTTAAATACCTCTGGCAATATCCAGGTATTTATCGATCAAGTCCTTTCAAATATCTCAGATGATAACTAGATATTTCGTGAGGCACACCTTTCAAACAATTTGGAAAATTCCTTCTTGAACACCTTTGACGATATCCAGGTGTTTAGCAGTTGACTTTTTCCGATTACCTCTGACGATATCCAGGTATTTCGTTAAAAGTAGGAATGTATTCCAATTTGTTGAATCGCTTTTCAGGTACCTCAGATGATAACTAGGCACCTTGTTAAGCCCCCTTTCTAGCAAATTGGAGAAAGCCCCGCATTAGGCACCTCTGATGATATACAGGTTCCTAATGAATAATTTTCTCGAGTACCTCTGATGATATCCGGGTATTTCGACAAAAGGTGGGATAAATTCCGTTTCGCTAGGTTATCACTGGACGCCTCTGACGATATCCAGGCGTTCAGCGGAAGGTCCGTTTCGAGTATCTCAGACGATATCCAGATATTCGAAATAGTCTTCCATTCTTTGATCTCTAGATACCTCAGATGATATCCAGGTGTCTACTGATCACCATCTTCAATTACCTCAGACGATATCCAGGTAATTCGAACTACCCTTCGTGTGTCCCAATTGAGTTGCAGGTTACCGAAATCCATCAGCGTTCATCAGGCAATACCTTTGGGACAGAGCCCGACATTTGCCAAACAACCTACAAAGTCGGAGTCATGCCTTGAATTACGCTACCACTCCTGTCAGGTAAGTAACTCTAGGTATGTGTTATTCACGTCAGCATGCATCATTTCTTATTGCATTTTAAAATGGGACTATAATCCCAACAAAAATATCATTCATTGCATCTGCATGGTCAAAATTTAGGTATCATTTAGTCTTTCAATGCAACCTCTGCGAGCTCACCTTCAAAGAGGGGCAGCTGTTGACACCTAAATTTTGGAGACCAATTAGTCATTCATTGCATAAAAATTAGGGATCAATCCCGGTCCCTAGAAAAAATTAATTAGTTAAATTGCCAATAGATATTAGGAGCATTTGCATCAGTAATTAGGCCTATATAATTGCATTTACACTAGACCGGCGGTGGGTGGACTTGAGTGAATGATTATGAGTTTAAAGGGACTAAGCCCGCGGTGGATAAAAATCACGTGCATCAAGTCAAGAAAATCTGATTATCAAGATTTAGCTATCCCATGATAGATAAAAAATCAGGGATAATCTTTGGGGTATATGTGCGTACGTGGTGGATTTTGAGAAAATTCGGTCATCATGGGAGCAAGAAAATTGACCGGCATTGAATAAAGAGGAAAGAATTGATGCATGATTCTCTGGCCATATTCACAAAATATTGGCAAAATAATAAAGAAAGGGAAGGAGAAAAAGTGAATCTCATGTTATTGGGAAGGGATAAAAGAATATATTTCTTTTCCTTGTCCAAAGTTTGGTATCCTGGCCTATATAAAGGAGAGTGAGGCCATGCAGCGGGAGGGACCAAAAAATCGAGAGAGAGAGGAAGATAGAGAGAAAAGAGAAAAGGAGAAGAGAGGCTCCCAAGCTGAGCGTCCCTCTACCGCCGCAAATACTCCTCTCGGGCGCGAACTTGACTGCCTCACTATCGTCGTCTGATACCCATCAAAGCCGCTTACTCCTCGACGACGACAAAGCAGTCACTGTGGAAGTCCTTGCTGTACCGATGGCGACCTGCTGATCTGTGGCCGAGAGGGTCCTGTACCGAGAGTCCTTGCGTCAACGACGAAGCAACTGCACCTTGCACGAAGCTGTTGCAACACTGCAACACCCTCGTAGCGTTCAAGTCATCGCCACCAGCAACGCTCTCAGTTTTCGTCCAATATAACAAATTTTATTGGGGCCTTGTTTGGCGAACTCCTTTGCCCAACTACAAGTCCCAATTAAAGTTTAGCTTGTTTGACAGTTTCCTTGCAGGTTGTTCGGCGAAGACAGCCACTCCTGTAGTAAATTCCATAACCACGTGCTCTGGGAACAGAGGATTCCGAAAAGGAAAATAAGAAAAGGAAAGTGGTCTCACCCGCAAGACACATCGACGTTCATTCACTATCGTGTTCGTTTGGACCTCGCAGCCGCTCCTTTGCTGCCACGCTCACAAACGAGAGCCACGCCATCGTAAAGCCCACCGCGAGCACCACACCGTGAAGCACTGCGTCCCATCTGCCATCCATTGTTCAAATTCGGAAACGTCATCCGTGCAATATTTCGAATTAGGTAATATGTCATCCGACTTAATTTCGGTATATTAAGTTGCCTAATTTGAGTTCATTGTGATCTCAATTATGTCGTGTCAATATGATCACATCCAAAAATATTTTCGAAAACCGTGAATTGGGATATTTTCCTTATTTCACAACGTGCTTATGATTGCTAGTCCGATTTCATGCCCGAAATACGGCTCGCGATCGCACGGAAATCGTCAATCCGATCTCTCGCCCGAGATACGATTCGCGGTTGCGCAAAGAATTGGCCAATCCGATCCTCATGCCCGAGATACGATTTGTCAATTTATTTTCCAAATTTAAATGGATATGGATGATATCTTGGGTGATTGAATGCTATTTTTGATTTTGGCTTGATCTTTGGTTTGATTTGATTCGATTCTCTGTTTAAAAATCCCAAAAAGATTAGATAGTATCAAGGTAAATTTTTCTAGATAGATTGCATGCTAGGTTAGGGTTTATCTAGTAAGGATAACATTCCTATTTAAATTAGGATTTTGGCCTAGTTTAATTCCTAAAATGAATCGGATAATGTCTTGCACTAGATAATGAATTTTCATCATTTTATAATTTCGAATTTCAATGAAAAATACAAAAAGGTATCATGTGCATGTCATATAGATTAATTGCATCATGCTTGCATTATCATTGCCATGTCATTGCTACGTGCCACGTTGCGTGTCTTCTTGCTACGTCATTCACATATGCTATGTCGCATGTCATCTTATCACGTCATTCATACCTTGCCATGTATCATTGCACGCGTGTCATTAGAAATTGCATGTCTAGGTTCATTTGTGTGCCATATTAGAATAATCCATTTAAAGGTAATTGTATGTCGTGTGTCAAGTTAGACTAGCATTATGCATTGCATATAGTTTAGTTTTTTTCATTAAATAAGCGAAAACTCCAAAAAATATCGTGTGATTTGCGTGTTAATTAGAAATCATATTAGGGTTGTTGATGTGATTTTCTAACTAACATCGCAGATGCTTTCGTTGCTTTGAGGTAAGTCCCTATCTTGCAATTTATTTATTGCTTTGCATTATTGGGTGTTTCATTAATGGTTGTGCACCCGCATGAACACCTCACATGTTAGTGATTAGGTAATAAAATGGATCCAGACTGCCTGCATAAATATTTTTGAAAAGAAAAGGTACCGAAAGGGCGTTAGACTAGATCTAGCGTAACCAAGTCCCCGAGCTTAGAATCTCTTGTTCGTAGGATTAAAACATATCTCCCTATGTTTTATTTAGGTTTCTAATCGACCTACCACAAATAGATTAGTGGTGACTCCAAGTACGAAAACTTTTGCATGTTAAAAACTTAAACCCTAAGTTGCGAATTGGTAGGGCTTGGGAGGGCCCGAGTTAAGTTTAGACTTAATAATCCATTAGCCTGAGAAAATTTTAGGTCGCGACAATGACATACTTATTATGGGAAATGATGACTCCGCTGTTGGAAAATTTAAATAATATCTGCATTCTACTTTTCATATCAAAGATTTGGGACCTCCCAAATATTTTCTTGGGATTGAGATAGCTCGATTCGACAGAGGAATTTGACTCAGTCAGCGGAAGTTCATTTTAGAAATTGTTTTGGAAGCAGGGCTATCAAGATGCAAACCGTCTGTCATACCAATTGAGCAAAATGCTAAACTAACGACGCATGAATATGATGCGGGTTTATCATCATCCGATGAGGATCCATTGCTTAAACATCCATCAGGATATCAGCGACTCGTCGGGAAGTTAATATGTCTTACCATGACTAGACATGATATATGTTATGTAGTACAGATACTCAGTCAATTCATGCATAACCCGAAAGAATCTCATATTAATGCAGCTCTAAAAGTTGTGAAGTATTTAAAAGGATGTCTAGGACTTAGTATACTTTTATCTCGTGATTGCAACATGAAGATGACAGCCTACTGTGATATGGATTACGCCACTTGTCCTATGACTCGAAGATCCATTACTAGGTTTTGCATAAAATTGGGAAGGTCCTTGATTTCATGGAAAACAAAGAAGCAATCAAGCGTCTCATTATCTTCAGCTGAGTCAAAATATCAAGCTATGGCAAAAACTGTTTGCGAAATAGTATGGATATAGGGATTACTTTCTGATCTTGGAATGCGTGTAGATGGGCCAAGCATATTGTTCTGTGATAATGATGACGCACTCAAACTAGCGGCAAATCCAGTATTTCATGAAATAACAAAACATATAGAGGTTAATTGTCATTTCACTCGAGACAAAATTCAAGAAGGGATAATCATAACAAAAGGAATTAGAACGGAGGAACAACCTACGGATATTTTCACCAAGCCACAATGTCAAAAACAATACCCATAACTACTTAGCAAGCTAGGCGTTTTCGACATATACAAGCCGCCAGCTTGAGGGGGAGTGTTGGAGATACAATATGATTATGATTCTGATTATTCTAATCACGGACTAATTGATCCAATCAATCCGTAAGATTAAATATTCAGATAGTAGAATAGGATAGGCTACATTGAATATTCTTTCCATTATTCATCCATCTTGTATTATAAATAGGCTTGTAATACATGCTCAAAAATAGAGCAATACAATACAATTTCTCCAATATTTTCAAATTCTGTCAGATGTTCCACCGCAAAGATTCGCGACATTAAGCCCGTCATGCATGTGGTAGAGATAATTCCCCCCAATGGTTGGGCCCAAACAGAGACACTTGTCCCTTTAGTCTCTTTCTCCAATTTTTTCTTTAAGGTTACGTGGCGCTTGGGATGTTTTCGCGCACCTCGACCAGTGCACCTCCTGACGGATTCTAAAAGCCCACTCCTCCATATCTCCTTAAAACGTTCTGAATTTTACGTCCAAAGTCCTCAACAAAATTTGAATTCGAAATCGCAAGAAAAGGAGCCAACTCCATTCTCATCCGAGACAAAACCTTGGTGGCCTATCTCTCTCTCTCTCTCCAATTGAACTCGTGCATACAGTATTCTGCAAGTCCTTTGCTTGTCAGCCTCGTACGGAGTGTTGCCTTGATAACGGCCACAAGCTGCAATTACAATGGAATAGGCAACCGGAACCTACACAGTAGAGAGACACGAAGTAAACCTGATTACATCACTTCATTACGGTGTAATCCCGTTGACATGAAATAAACCGAAGAGTGAGTCTTGCTTAAAGTTCTTCTTCTTTTCTTTTCTTTTCTTTTCTGTTTCTTTTCCTTTGATTAGATTACAAGTAGTATGCGCAATACAAATCCGAGGAAGGGGATGTCATTTTCTAAATGACAACAGACCGACTTAAATAACAACGAGAATGATGGTTCCAAGCAAATAATTGACATGTTTATCAAAGATCAAAGAGCATCCACATATCCTTTCACAGAAACAACACTTATTTCGCCCTTTATTTGTAAGGAAAATAATATTGGATGATCAATTATGTGTTCTCGAACAAATCTAGCATTTTTTTTTTGGTTTCTATAAGCATACTAGCAAAAGTAATCTTGTACTATAAATATTCATCAATCTACGTCTCCCGATCAAAAGCTTATGTTAATAAGTTATGTGTAAACTATGACACATTAACTGTTCGAGATCACATCAATTTTCCGTTGCCGGTTTCTTTAGCTCGATTTAATCTATGAATGTCATGTGTAAGTTTCAATTTGAAGAAGTACGTGGGTTTTTCTTCCAAAAAAAACCTTTTAGAAAACACAACCTTCATCCATGATCACGACCCCCCTCCCTGAACGGGAAGCCACGCACCTCTACAGTTACCAATATTGGAATGTTAGAGATAGTGAAAAGGGCAAAAACCACCAAAAATCCCAAACTATGTATATTATGAAACATTTACCTTAAACTTTTTCTGTGACACTAGAAATTTCAAACTTCTACTTGTGTGACACATTTATCCTCCGTCAATATTTCGCCAATGAGTACCATTAAAAATTTGGCTACATGGACACTGGACAATAAACGGTGTTGATATGACGCCCACATGACTTAAGTGAAACAACAATGACTTTGTTTTGGTAAAAAATTCATCTGAGGGAACCTTGACGGAGAGTAAATATTTTTGTACATATTCAATTACTACAGTTTTACCTTGTTATTTTGTTAGAGTAGTACACTTTAGCAGTACTTCGGCGGAGAATTATGAGCAATCAATTTAATCTCCTTCTTTTTCCGAATATAAGATGGCCCAACATAACGATTATATCTAGGGTTAGAAACTGCCTCTGAATTCTCCAAACCTTTTCTATGGGTTACTGACCGGGTTCCTGGTTTTGTTGCTAATTCTCCAAACTGCCTGTATAGAAAGGTCATCGTCAACCCCCAATTAATTAGGAGAAGAGAATGAGATTGTGTCTATGAATTGATAGTTTAGTACGGCTGTGACGTAGAGGAAGGGTATAGTTTACAGGATAGTTGGGTATCGAAAAGTGTATAAAGGATGTGCATGTACAGCCGTTTTGTGTGTTGTGATAAAGAGCCCTAGTTGTGGGAGAAAAAGGAAGATGAGAAAGATAGCTTCTTCTCTTTTGTCCGAGTTGACACTCCTTATTAATCACATTGATTATGATGTACTACACACCCTCAGAGCAGATACGTGAATATTGAACAGCCTTGAATTGAGCTGAAAATCTTTCAAGTGTGGGCAAGACAAAGAGGAATCAATGAGAAACTTAGGTAAAGACCTTAGGAGAGTTGAGCTAGGATAAATGCAGACCTGCATGCTAAGTGAAGGTGAGTTGCACCAAAGATAAATTAAAAGTGTACTTGTTTATCTTCCCTAGTTAACCAGTTGGGGTCGAGTCTCCAAGTGGACTCAACTTTAGGTTAAGTTGGGATTGATCATTGTGCAGAGACCAAATATATGTACAAAGCCGATGGCTTGCCTATAGCAAAGCATAATCTAAAAGGAAGGAAAACGATAACCGGTTCATAAGGTTGGTGGATGAAGAAACCCTAAAATGTAGCATGATCATTCATGAAGCAACTGATGGTTTACTTAATAAGGAGTGTACACTCCAACCAAATTGCAATTAATTAATTAGCTACTCATAAACATAAAATTTGATTGCTTAGAATATTGATTGCATCAGAGCTTTGATGAATATTTTCAATATGCTGCCAATGATTTATCATTCCTTGCATCTAACATAGTTCTACAAGGTAAAATAATCTCTTGTTAATGCGTTTGCGACTTCCATTGTTCTTTTTCAGTGAACTCAACCCTTAAACTAGTTCACAAGTATGGAGCATGCTCTCAGCTGTTCAATGGTGGCCCCGTCAACCACACGCAGGTTCTTCTCGAAGACATGGCAAGGGTGAAATGGATCCAATCCAAGGTCTCCAACAGCGTCAGTGGCACCAGTGATTTGAAGGAGTCCACCGTTAACCTCCCAGCGAGTTACAGCCCTGGTGGCAGCAGCTATGTGGCGACTATAGGCCTTGGCACGCCAACGAAGGACCTGACCCTCCTGTTCGATACGGGAAGTGCGCTTACTTGGACCCAATGTAAGCCTTGCATAGTGTGTTGCTATCGCCAGACCCAGCCAATCTTCGACCCCTCTCGATCATCATCCTATGCCAACATACCTTGCTCCGCGCCATCTTGCACTCAGCTTTCTTCCACCACAGGTAATAATTGACGGGTGCGGGTTTCATGCCCAATTAGGTTTCTAATTGGTGGTTTACAAAGTTAGAAATCATCAACAGAAAATACTTAACAATAATGATCAGTGATGTCAATATTTGTAACTCGCCAATTGAAAGCCTTCCTCCATTCTCATAGATAGTGGAAAACATGCCCAATCAACCATGTTGGCGAGAACTTTGTTTAACAGAATAAAGACAATGGTTATTATCACGAAAAATCCTAAACTGCTATACCTGTGACAAATTTATCCAAAACTAATTTTTTGACAACAAAAAATCCCAAACTTGTAATTTTGTCACAGGTATACCAGTTTGGGGGTTTTTGGTGGTTAAAAAATAAGTTTGGGCTAAATTTGTCACAGATATATTAGTTTAGGGTTTTTCGTGGAATTAACCCAAAATACAAATAAGAAGACTGGTAGTTGTGAGAGGTTTCTAAAAATACGTTTAGAATCGTTTTATAAAACGGCTTTAATGATGAGCAGGTCACCAACCTAAATGTAGCGGATCCACATGCGTCTACGAGGTGAAATACGGTGACAAGTCCTTCTCGGTTGGGTTCTTTGCCATGGAAACGCTTACCCTCACCCCGACGGATGTTATTACCAACTTCAAATTCCGTTGTGGTCAGAAAAACCAAGTGACCTTCAATGGGTTGGCTGGACTCCTCGGGCTCGCCCGACACCCAATATCGATCGTGGGACAGAGTGCGACCAAGTATGGCCAATACTTCTCATACTGCCTCCCTCGTTCGACTAGCTCCACATCTTTTGGTAAGGGCATGGTCACATCGCCCACGTTGATATTCACGCCGATGGTGACGATCCGACAGACTCCGCTCTTCTACGGCATCAAACATAATAGGAATCAGCGTAGCAAGGAAACTACTTTCCATACCGTCGACCGTGTTTTCCAATGCCCGCACAATCATAGACTCGGGGACCACGTTCACGCGTTTGCCTCCAACTGTGTACAACGCCCTCCAGTCGGCATTCCAACAGGCAATGGCGAAGTACAAGCGTGCGCCTCCATTATCGCCGTTGGACACTTGCTACGACCATAGTGGGGTTAGTAACTTCATCTTCCCGGTGATCACGTTCTCCTTCAGTGGGCCAATTAATGTGGAGTTGGACGTGAGCGGGACGTTTTACGGGGTGAGTGCATCGCAAAGCCTAGCATTCGTGCCCAACAGCGCAGACACCGACCTCGGCATCTACGGCAACATACAACAGAGGACATTTGAGGTGGTCTATGATGTGCCCGGAGGACAAATTGGGTTTGGCGCCAAGGGTTGTTCCTAAGATGGGCACGGTCCACTTGGGTTGCATTTGGAGTTCTCGGAAGGACGAGGAATCATTTGAGGGTGTGCTTTAGTAGTACTTGGTTGGTTTGACGAATAATAACGAATGTCGTTCTCCTTGTCACTTCAAGTCCGAAAACGCTACTATTGTGATTGTGTGATATAGTAACTTTTGTGAGTGTTTGTTGCCCATTTGAAAGAATACATAAAACATTACGTGGATTTTCATGAAATCCACGTAACCATGTTTACATAAATATTTGGAAAATCCAAGTACACTGTCGTTCTATCGTATTTGAATTAGAATTTTCGCGATTAGGAATGCCTGATTTTCAGGAATTCTTCTTCTTTGGCTAGGGGGACTACGCTTGAATTCTTTGAAGAAGACTGGTGGGCGAAATAATCCCTTTTGTGAGGTGGCGTTCGCACTTATCGTGGATCCTCCTAACACTTTTTTCTCTTTTATAAAAACGTTTTTCATGCTATCTTTCCTTTTTGTTATCTAAGATATGTAAAGCAAGTGATCATGCGCAAATGTCTCAAACAAGCACAATATCTAACCAAATAAATCAAATAAGAGACGGGAAAGTAAAGAATCCGAGCTGAGTCGAGCAAAATTAAACACAGCCTTGTTAATTTATTAGGCCCTGGAATAGGACCCACGAGCTATAAATGGAAACTTGATATCAAATCTCTATTTAGAAAAGAAAGTGAATATGCAAATATAAAGTGCTAAAAATTTTTACTAAATAAATTTATTCCTAAAATGAACTATTTAATGTGGAAATAAGCTAATTAATACAATCTAAAGTGTAATGCAATATTGAGAGAATGAATCTATATGTGAATATGAATTTTTCCTTAACGCTACGTTTGGTAGTCAAAATAAAAGTTAAGATATATTTTATCCCATCCTATCATGTGTTTGGTTGTTGTCCAAGATAGGATAAAGGCGAATAAGATTAAAAAGTTTTAAGTGGGGAGTGGGATAAGGATAGATATGATTTCTTATATTTAAAATATAAAAGTTAATTTTTTGAAAAACCCTCTCCTCTCCTTCTCTTTCTCCTTCGTAGCTCTGGTTCACATGGAAGTTTCACGGTTCCTCCGTAACTCTTTGGTTCACATAGAAGCTTCATGAAAGCAAGAAGAGAGTCGAACCACTATAGATTTTAGAATCCCAATAGTGAATGATCATCTTTCTCTCTTACTAGATCTACATTCTCCGATTCATCTACCTTGTTGATGTAATTATAGCCCGCTTACATTTCTTGTCATTGATCATGTAGTTTGGAATGTTGCTATAAACTCCTATACTGTTTAAGGTTTTTTTTTTTTTTTGGGTAAGGCCTATACTGTTTAAGGTTTAGATGTACAATAATCAAGAATTAATTGCTAGAAGTTGTCTCCATTTGTGCATATCTAGTTTTTACAATGGTGAGTCGTGAGAGATTCTTATCATTTCCATTTGTTCATTTTTGGGTTCTATAGTAGTGAATGGTAAGAAAGTGTTGACAATACTTTTGTTAGTGCATTTCCAACAATAGCCATGGATTGATTCAATAAGAATCTGACCATTTTAATTCTCGAATTTTGGATGATTTTGCTATTATTTTACCTAACAGTTTGTACATAATGTTTCTATTTATTTCCTCATAGGGATCACAATAATAATTAAGAGTAATATTTTTTGCTTGGGCAGCATATCAGGGTATATTTGTCATTCACACCGATATGCAGTTCTTACCAAATAATGGACATGATAGGATATGAAAATATCCGACTTTATTATGCGATTAATCAAATAGTGGATATGACATAGCAAAATTCTCGTATTTCATATAATAATCCTATCTAGTTCTATCTTAGCTAGAAATCCAAACGACCAAACACATGCATTCTTGAACTTTTCTTTTTGAACTTGTTTATGAGGATGAAACCCAAATATCCTAAATATGCACGAAAACATTTATTCATGGAAACTCTAATTTTCTAATATAGCATTAACATTCTGATAAAAAAAAATTATAGCATTATCATAATGCAAATAAAACATGAGATTCTATCTTAATATGCATAATATGCAAACTTGAACACTCTATGCAATGATCGCTCAGATAAAATTTAGATGCAATTCTAATCTACTTTTTTTTGTCTTTTCTTTATTTATTTTTTTTGGTAAGGTGTCTTTTCTTTATTTTTTGTTTTTACTTTATTTCTTAATAAACCAATTAAAACCTGAAAATCGACTATATGGCGAAGTAATCATGAAAAATAACTTGTATGCATAAATCAAACTATATGCTCAATTAATATGTAATACAACAATGGATTTCATGAAAACTAGCACAAGGGATCAACCTAATTCCCCTTGGATTTTCAACCTTAAATTTCCTGCAAGAACGGAGTTAGTGCAAACCTGAAAATAATGAAAACAAAGCAACATAATGTTGGAAATTGAAGTAAAATTGATCTAAACATGAAATCAACATGTAAATCGCATGGACATTATGCGAAATCAACATGGAGGAATTATGACATGCTTCTATACTAATTGGAACTTATGAATGCCGAAAATAACTACTTATTAAATGCCAAATCTTTGTTTTCCGCTGTAACATCCTGAATTTTGACTCGTTACCAGGACCAATGAAGTGTATGTTAATGCTCGTTTGATTTTAGTAAGTCGCGCTCTAAACCCAATTTAGGACTTCGGGTATCAACGGGCGATTTTGGGCGAAATCTGTATAAAGTGAGGTGCGGAATGGTATGAATTGGTAGTGGAAATTTTGTCATGCCCCGCATTCCTCGGCGCGCCACATCCCTCGCAAAGGTCGATTCGTGTGCGACGTTCCAGGACACGTCGCCGACCCAGGACACGTCGCCGACCCAACACCCAACACAGAGATTTAAAGCACATGCGGAAGTAATTAAAACCACCCGTACATTAAAATACACCTAACCAAGGATAGCCATACAACAACCAGCACGGATAAATATACACTTGTTTTGACATCGGGAAACATATACAATATTCATATACAGCCCACACTCAAAAATCAAAAGCGGGTACGTGGCTCGGCGATCAAACACTATATCTAGCCGGGGCTCCTCCCAAAACGTTTCAATACGCCTGCCATCCTCAAGGCTGGGGGTCTGAAAAATTGGGTTTCAACAACAGTGAGAATAAATCTCAGCGAGTAATTCCCTAAACCTAAATTAGGCTAAAGTGCACCTCCTGACGAGTACTAAATCAACACACCAAGCAAATCATAATTGACTTAGGCCCTCGGGCCCAAATCCAACACTCACCTTGCCCTGCAGGTTAGGCACTTACAGTTCAAGCATAAAACATAGGACCCAATCGCAGCACACGTACACATCATTTGGTCACAACGCATATCATGCTTATGCTCGTGCTCATACGCATGCTCACGCCTCATCAATGCATTTTCGCACGCTTGCACTCAGCACACTTGCCATTTATCAATTTCTCCTCCGACCCGCGTTAAACGCATCAGGTCCGACCCGCGTAAAACGCATCAGGTCTATCACTATCCAACACTTCTTGGCCCGCGTAAACGCATCAGGCCCAGTGTCTCTAACCCGCGTAAACGCATCAGGCGCAACACCGATCTCCATATACGGACCGAACCCGCGTAAACGCATCGGGTTGGCCGTCTTCCGGCAATCCGGGCATCGTCCCGCGTTAAACGCCTCAGGACGGGTTCACTACCCCGCGTAAAACGCATCAGGGTTTATTGTGATCACACATTCACAAGCACCAATTTTCATCTGAACCCCGCGTTAAACGCATCAGGGCATTTTAGGTGATCACAATGCACATGTCACTCGAGCACACTTGTAAATGCACATGCCGTGCCAATGCTCGTGATGCAAACTCATGGCCATAAACTTCACACTCGGGCATTCACGATTTCACAATGGACATTCAATAGTACAACGCCAATTAATTAGTTCACAATGCACCATGTCCAATCAACATTTCAATATGCCCAACCCACATATTAGCACGACCATGAAATTCAATTCAACCACTCAAGCACGGTACACAATTCACGCGTATAAATCACACAATCAGTTCAGCATGAATCCACGGAAATTGAGGCCCATCACATTACTCCCTTCTTGATAGCATTAGGCACATGTCATGGCACCACAAAATCACTTGCATTTAGGGACCATTCAACCACTAGTTCGGTCAATCCATCATTTCCGGCACTTACACTCCGAACCTCAATTCAATCGCGCCTTGTCCGACTAATTTCCAAAGTGGACAGCCACTAAATCAATTGCGCAGGGCCATTTAATGGCCTCAAAATGTTCCACTAGACTCCCCAAGACACCATTTTAATCAGCCACCATAATGCCAAATAAGGTGCACACTAGAATCCATATTTAAAGCCCGAACTTACTCCAAACTTGGACCGCTCCGAACCAATCTGTCCAGCCATCTCACGGCACCTCGCGGGTCACTAAATCTCAACTAAATTGTCGCACTAAGCCAGTAAAATAGCCACCAAGACAGCTACCATTCGGTCTCCCAATTTCACCGCTAAATCCACAATTCCGTCCAAATCACGGCACCTATGCCTCGCCACATCACAGCACACTATAGTCCACTAAACCTCAATTAAATCATCATTCTCGGTCACCAAACGGGCCACAAAATCAGCCCCTAGCGGCCTCCACTCGGTCCTCAATTTGCACCCGCCAAATTCACATTTTCGCCCAAATTAAGGCGCCTATGCCCAACCACCGTACAGCACTATACGGGCCACCAAACCTCAATTAAATTATCACACTAAGCCCGTAAAATAGCCACAAGATCAGCCACAACACGGGTTATTAATTTCATTTCCCCAAGTCCACCATTTTGTCCAAATCCCGACACCTACGCTTCGCCACATCACAACACTATACCAATCACTAAACCTCGACCAAATAATCATCCTTGGTCACAAAAAAACGCCACAAAATCAGCCCCTAACAGCAGCCACCATTTAGCCCCTAATTACCCTAATTAACCCCTAAAACCCGTCTAGAAATGCAAATTGTCCTAATTAGGGCTTAGGGTCAAACTCACCGGATGTCCTAAGCTTGAAACGGCCAAACACGCGATGAAAAGGGGCTGGGCAGCGGCAGTCCCTCACCGGAACAGTAACGGCGGCGGCGGCTCCGGCGAACGGCGCGAGCGGCGGCGACGGTTTAAGCTAATCCACGGCCTAGAGAGGGAGAGAGAGGGGCACGGTCAGAGATAGAGAGAGAAATGGAACGGCTGGACGGCTGGGCGAGGCGACGGATCCGCGCCGGAACAGTAGCGGCGGCGGCGGGAGCTCCACCAGCTCAAGGCCTCTCACGGCCAAACCGAGAGAGAGAGAGAGAGAGAGAGAGAGAGAGAGAGAGAGAGAGAGAGAGAGAGAGATGGAGGAGAGGGGGCTTGCCGGCTGGTTGGGGTGGAACACGGTGGCGACTGGCGGCACCGGAAGCGGCGACGGCGACACAGGACCGGCCGGCAAGCTGGCGGATAGCGGCGGCCGGCGTACAGCAGCAGCGAGCTCGCTGCTGCGCGTGCGCAAGGGAGGAGAAGGCGACGTCGGGGCGGCAGCTGGCGGACGGCGCGGCGTGGCGGTCGAGCTGGCCGGCGACGGCGCGCGGCACGCGGCGGGCCCGGCGAGCCCAGGCGGTCGACGAGCCGGGCAAAGGTGAAGCAGACTCCGGGCCACCGGGAGGAGGAGAGAGAGTGGGGACTTCTGTGGTGGCGGCGACAGGGTGGCGGCAACGGTCGAGCTGGCTAGCGACGGCGGCAGCGCGCGGCGGTCAGGCGGCTCGAGAGGCATCGGCTGGGCGAGCAAAATCAAGGGCGAAGCAGAACTAGACGGCTCGGGGAAGGAAGAAGATCAAAGCAGAAAAAGGAAAGGAAGAAGAAAGAGAAGAAGAAGGAAGAAGAAGAGAGAGAGGAGAGAGGGTGTCAGAGGAGGGGGGAGAATGGGCGTGAGTGGACTTCTGCATGGGGGGTTGCGTGCGGTCAGAGAGGAGAGAAGAGAGAGAGGGAGAGAAGGAGGAAAGGACAGACGTGATGATGGGGGAGAGAGGGGTGCGTGCGGGCAGAGGAGAGAGAGAAGAGAGAAAGAAAGAAAAAAGAAAAAGAGAGAGAGTAGGACGGACGCGCGGCCAAGGGGGGGTCTTCGGCGCGAGAGAGAACAAAAGAAACAAATAATTTTCATTCAAATATTAATCGCGATCCGAAGGCCCAATCTCAAAATCGAAAACGATCTGCCGGTCTAAAATAAGCCTCGAATATAAAAAGGGACAAAGGCCGAATTAAATCAAACTATAGCGAGGGAGGTCTACTAATCCAAATTTTGCACCCGGTCAAAAACTCCCCTTTTTCCATTATTCCTTACAATCTCAACGTTGGCTACCATAATATTGACACCGTCCAATTTATTTCGTCTCGACACTCCCGAAAATCGACTGCCAAGTCCGGGGTCTAAATAACGGCCAAATTCGATCGAGTGCGATTCTAACGAAATCTCTATTTTTAAAAACAAAAATCCGAGAGTGATCAGTTCCCGAGCTAGATTCTATTATAAGCGCACTGACGAATTACACGTTTTATAAATCCCAAAAATGGGCCGAAATTCGGGATGTCACAACTCTTCCCCCCTTACAAAAATTTCGTCCTCGAAATTTACGATCCAAACTCGACTACTCAAATAATTGGGGGTACTAGTGTCGCATCACCTCCTTGCTTTCCCATGTGACTCCTTCCATCCCGTGATGTTCCCAGATAACTTTGACCAACGGAATTGTCTTGTTTCTCAACACTTGTTCCTTTCTGTCCTCGATTCGCACTGGCTTTTCCACGTACGACACTCTGTCGTCCACGTCTATTACTTCATGATTTAACACGTGGGTCAGATCCGGTTCATACTTCCTCAACATCGACACGTGGAAGACGTTATGAACTTGTGACAGATTCGGCGGTAAGGCTAGGCGATAGGCCAACGTTCCAATCCTTTCCAAAATCTCAAACGGGCCTATATACCTTGGGCTTAGCTTTCCTTTCTTGCCAAACCGAGATAGCCCTCTCATCGGCGAGACCCTAAGAAATACATGGTCACCAACTTGAAATTCCAACGGCCTACGCCTTTGGTCCGCGTAACTTTTCTGACGGCTCTGAATTGTTCTCAACCTTTTCCGGATAACCTTTACTGTTTCCATCGACTGTTGAACCAACTCTGGACCCGTTATACTTCTTTCCCCCACTTCATCCCAACACAATGGTGTTCTGCACACCCTGCCATATAGTGCCTCAAACGGTGCCATCCCGACACTCTACTGAAAACTGTTATTGTAGGCAAATTCCACCAAATATAACTGTTCTTCCTACTTGTTTTGAAAAATCTAACTCACACGCTCTCAGCATGTCCTCCAAAGTCTGAATAGTCCTCTCAGACTGGCCATTCGTCTGCGGATGATAGGTCGTACTGAATTGCAACTTAGTCCCCATGGCCGATTGCAAACTTTTCCAAAAATTTGCAGTAAACCGGGGATCACGGTCCGAAGTGATTGATACCGGTACTCCATGAAGACGAACAACCTGTCGCACATATAACTCTGCCAGCCTTTCTAGCTCGAAGTCCTTTCGCACCGCCAGGAAGTGCGCTGACTTGGTCAACCTCTCCACTATCACTCATATAGAGTCGTGTCCCCTCTGGCTTCTTGGCATTCCCGTTACAAAATCCATTGTACTGTGCTTCCATTTCCATTCTGGGATTTCCAACGGTTGCAACATTCCGCCAGGTTTACAATGTTGTGCCTTCACTTGTTGGCACGTCAAACACTTGGCCACATGCTTGGCCACGTCCACTTTCATTCCATTCCACCAGTAATGCTGTCGGAGATTCTGGTACATTTTTGTGCTGCCTGGGTGAATACTATAATTGCTCCTATGAGCTTCCGATAGAATCTCTTCCTTAAGTCCCAAATCATCGGGCACGCACAACCATCCTCGAAACTTAAGAATTCCGTCCTCAGACACTTGGAAGTCCGGTTTCCTCTTAGTGCCATCCATCTCCAAAATCTTCTGAATCTCAGGGTCCATAAACTGCAACGCCTTAATCTTGGCTTGCACTTCCGGTTCAATCCTTAATGTCGCCATCAGACTAGAGAGGTGTCCTACCTCGAACTTAAATTATGAGTCCCGCGCTCCTAATAAAGTCCACTCTTTAACCAGCAAATGCGCGATGCTCGATTTCCGACTTAAGGCATCCGCCACCCGATTGACCTTTCCGGGATAATATAATATATCACAATCATAGTCCTTTAGCAACTCCATCCAACGCCTTGGGCTCATATTCAATTCCTGAAAACTCTCTTTGCGCTTTTCCGTCCATTGGAATTTCGTTTTCCTTCTTAAGCAACATCATCAATGGAGTGGCTATCGCTGAGAATCCTACCACAAATCGTCGATAATAACCTGCCAGTCCTAGAAAGCTTCGAACCTCAGTAACTATTGTCGGTCTCGGCCAATCCATCACTGCTTCAATCTTTGCCGGATCCACGGAGATTCCTTCTCCGAAAATTATATGTCCGACAAACGCTACCCGATTCAGTCAAAATTCGCACTTGCTAAACTTAACATACAGTGCATGCTCTCTTAGCATCCTTAAAACCTTTTCCAAGTGTGCCTCATGTTCCTCGGGACTCTTTGAATACACTAGGATATCATCGATGAAGACAATGACGAACTGGTCTAAGAATTCCTTGAATACTCAGTTCATTAAGTCCATGAAAGCAGCAGGGGCATTAGTTAGTCCAAACGGCATTACCGTGAACTCATAGTGTCCATACCTTGTCCTGAAAGCCGTTTTTGGGATATCCTCCTTTTGGATTCTTAACTAGTGATACCCTGTCCTTAGGTCGATCTTAGAAAATACCGAGGCTCCCTGCAATTGGTCGAACAGGTTGTCAATCCTTGGGAGGGGATACTTATTCTTGATTGTCACTTGATTCAGCTGACGGTAATTGATACACAGCCTCAACGACCCATCCTTCTTCCTGACGAACAGGGCCGGCGCTCCTCATGGAGACGCACTCGGTCGAATAAAACCTTTGTCTAGCAATTCTTGCATCTGAACCTTAAGTTCTTTCAACTCTGACAGTGACGTCCTATAGGGCGGCTTCGAGATTGGCTCAGTCCCTAGGGCTAATTTCAACCACAAACTCCACTTCTCTTTCAGGTGGCAATCCCGGCAATCCCTGAGGAAAGACATCGGGAAGATTACACACCTCGTTTATGTCCTTTAGCCTTGGTTCCTCAACCGACTAGTTAGTCACCAAATTATTATCTTTCTATACCTCAAAGACCAAGCTCAATCCATCCAATTTCAATCCAACAGTCTCCCAAAAACGAATCACATCGGTCCTTTACAAAATCAAAAATTTCTAAGCAACACTCATCCTTCCAAACCCGTCCAAGAATATCATCAGTAATCCATAAATCCTTAGACCGATTACGCCTATTCACCATAAAATTAATTATAAGTCTTTCGTGACCACTCAAGCGATAACTTCAAATTCATCTCCTATTGCACCCAATATCACCTCGTAACGCATACCGACTTTCACGGCACATCCTTCGCTTCCTTCTCAGCCAAAACATATACTTTTCCTTAGGTCCTTAGCTGATTCTGATTGATCTTCAGGGCAGCTCTCGCTTAATGTCCTACCTGCGATCGCTGTGATTGCATCAGTGGTCTAATCTATCGGTTCAGCAATTTCTCACTCGATGACCTTGCTGTCCACATCCACAACATGCTTCACTTATACCTTGGCAATGGCTATTTCTATGCCTTTTTCCACAAGACCTACATACGGCGTCGGAGTAGTAGTTTGACTCCCCAAAGTTCTTCCTTACCGGAGGGACAAGTCTCATATTCTCTGTCATGGACCTTTTTCCCAAGTTCCTATTGTCCCTAACCGGCGCGTACCGCGGTCCCGAAGCGGCAGCCATTTCACTCATATCCATTTTACCCATCGAGCCGTCTCACACAGCTCATTGAAATCCCTTAAGACTCAAGAGTACTAACTGATTGCAAAGTTCCGATTTCAATCCATCCCCGAACCTCTTTGTCCTATCCACATGGTCCTTGACCATTCTTGGTGCGTACTTAGGTAGTCTTACAAACTTGACCTCGTACTGATCGACTGACATCCAGGAGGAACTCTGTCTTTTTCTGTTCTTGTGCACTCTCCGAAAATTACTTCCCATTGAAGTCCCCTACCAAAGCATCCCCCAACACTGCAAAGCCTTTTTCCAACCCTTATATCCAAAGTGATGTAGCCTCGGAGTCACTTTTCCCATCAAACTGCGGAGGTTTCAATTTCGAAAATTGCTCAACTAGCTATTGCGTCTGTTTGACTGCATTAACTTACTCTCAACCTTGGTTCCCATCATTCCCATTAAAATTCCAACCTCCTCATGTGCCTTCAGAATTCCATCCACTCTGAGATCCTCTGCAACTCCAGCTTGCGGACTTACACGACCTCGACCTCGACCTCGACCGCTCAAACTCACAGGGTCACACCACTCACTTACCTGCTATAATTCCATTCAGGAATTAGAGACCTAAAACCAAGCTAAACCGGTCTAAGGTCCTAGGCAAGTATACACAACAGCAGTCAAGCAACTAGCACGCGACCTTACACAATAGCACAACATCTCAACCAAGGAGATTCGCGTACTTACCTCGAGTCCTGCCGCACCTGCACCTTACGGGTCAACTAAAACAAGCACTCAATCAAACACAAGTAGTCAGGAGGTACACATAGCACACGAGGTCACCCTACTGGCTACCCAAGGTCACCGCTCCTTATCACTCCAAGCTTCGACCTAATTGGATCGAGCTGACCTTGCTCTGATACCAAATCAAACGGGGATGTCACGCCCCGCATTCCTCGGCGCGCCACATCCCTCGCAAAGGTCGATTCGTGTGCGACGTCCCAGGACACGTCGCCAACCCAACACCCAACACAGAGATTTAAAGCACATGCGGAAGTAATTAAAACCACCCGTACATTAAAATACACCTAACCAAGGATAGCCATACAACAACCAGCACGGATAAATATACACTTGTTTTGACATCGGGAAACATATACAATATTCATATACAGCCCACACTCAAAAATCAAAAGCGGGTACGTGGCTCGGCGATCAAACACTATATCTAGCCGGGGCTCCTCCCAAAACGTTTCAATACGTCTGCCATCCTCAAGGCTGGGGGTCTGAAAAATTGGGTTTCAACAACAGTGAGAATAAATCTCAGCGAGTAATTCCCTAAACCTAAATTAGGCTAAAGTGCACCTCCTGACGAGTACTAAATCAACACACCAAGCAAATCATAATTGACTTAGGCCCTCGGGCCCAAATCCAACACTCACCTTGCCCTGCAGGTTAGGCACTTACAGTTCAAGCATAAAACATAGGACCCAATCGCAGCACACGTACACATCATTTGGTCACAACGCATATCATGCTTATGCTCGTGCTCATACGCATGCTCACGCCTCATCAATGCATTTTCGCACGCTTGCACTCAGCACACTTGCCATTTATCAATTTCTCCTCCGACCCGCGTTAAACGCATCAGGTCCGACCCGCGTAAAACGCATCAGGTCTATCACTATCCAACACTTCTTGGCCCGCGTAAACGCATCAGGCCCAGTGTCTCTAACCCGCGTAAACGCATCAGGCGCAACACCGATCTCCATATACGGACCGAACCCGCGTAAACGCATCAGGTTGGCCGTCTTCCGGCAATCCGGGCATCGTCCCGCGTTAAACGTCTCAGGACGGGTTCACTACCCCGCGTAAAACGCATCAGGGTTTATTGTGATCACACATTCACAAGCACCAATTTTCATCTGAACCCCGCGTTAAACGCATCAGGGCATTTTAGGTGATCACAATGCACATGTCACTCGAGCACACTTGTAAATGCACATGCCGTGCCAATGCTCGTGATGCAAACTCATGGCCATAAACTTCACACTCGGGCATTCACGATTTCACAATGGACATTCAATAGTACAACGCCAATTAATTAGTTCACAATGCACCATGTCCAATCAACATTTCAATATGCCCAACCCACATATTAGCACGACCATGAAATTCAATTCAACCACTCAAGCACGGTACACAATTCACGCGTATAAATCACACAATCAGTTCAGCATGAATCCACGGAAATTGAGGCCCATCACATTACTCCCTTCTTGATAGCATTAGGCACATGTCATGGCACCACAAAATCACTTGCATTTAGGGACCATTCAACCACTAGTTCGGTCAATCCATCATTTCCGGCACTTACACTCCGAACCTCAATTCAATCGCGCCTTGTCCGACTAATTTCCAAAGTGGACAGCCACTAAATCAATTGCGCAGGGCCATTTAATGGCCTCAAAATGTTCCACTAGACTCCCCAAGACACCATTTTAATCAGCCACCATAATGCCAAATAAGGTGCACACTAGAATCCATATTTAAAGCCCGAACTTACTCCAAACTTGGACCGCTCCGAACCAATCTGTCCAGCCATCTCACGGCACCTCGCGGGTCACTAAATCTCAACTAAATTGTCGCACTAAGCCTGTAAAATAGCCACCAAGACAGCTACCATTCGGTCTCCCAATTTCACCGCTAAATCCACAATTCCGTCCAAATCACGGCACCTATGCCTCGCCACATCACAGCACACTATAGTCCACTAAACCTCAATTAAATCATCATTCTCGGTCACCAAACGGGCCACAAAATCAGCCCCTAGCGGCCTCCACTCGGTCCTCAATTTGCACCCGCCAAATTCACATTTTCGCCCAAATTAAGGCGCCTATGCCCAACCACCGTACAGCACTATACGGGCCACCAAACCTCAATTAAATTATCACACTAAGCCCGTAAAATAGCCACAAGATCAGCCACAACACGGGTTATTAATTTCATTTCCCCAAGTCCACCGTTTTGTCCAAATCCCGACACCTACGCTTCGCCACATCACAACACTATACCAATCACTAAACCTCGACCAAATAATCATCCTTGGTCACAAAAAAACGCCACAAAATCAGCCCCTAACAGCAGCCACCATTTAGCCCCTAATTACCCTAATTAACCCCTAAAACCCGTCTAGAAATGCAAATTGTCCTAATTAGGGCTTAGGGTCAAACTCACCGGATGTCCTAAGCTTGAAACGGCCAAACACGCGATGAAAAGGGGCTGGGCAGCGGCGGTCCCTCGCCGGAACAGTAACGGCGGCGGCGGCTCCGGCGAACGGCGCGAGCGGCGGCGACGGTTTAAGCTAATCCACGGCCTAGAGAGGGAGAGAGAGGGGCACGGTCAGAGATAGAGAGAGAAATGGAACGGCTGGACGAGGCGACGGATCCGCGCCGGAACAGTAGCGGCGGCGGCGGAGCTCCACCAGCTCAAGGCCTCTCACGGCCAAACCGAGAGAGAGAGAGAGAGAGAGAGAGAGAGAGAGAGAGAGAGAGAGAGAGAGAGAGAGAGAGAGAGATGGAGGAGAGGGGGCTTGCCGGCTGCTTGGGGTGGAACACGGTGGCGACTGGCGGCACCGGAAGCGGCGACGGCGACACAGGACCGGCCGGCAAGCTGGCGGACAGCGGCGGCCGGCGTCACAGCAGCAGCTGAATGCTCGGCTAGCTGCGCGTGGCGCAAGGGGAGGAGAAGGCGACGTCGGGCGGCAGCCGGCGGACGGCGCGGCGTGGCGGTCGAGCTGGCCGGCGACGGCGCGGCACGCGGCGGTCCGGCGAGCCTAGGCGGTCGACGAGCTGGGCAAAGGTGAAGCAGACCCAGTCGGCCGGGAGGAGGAGAGAGAGTGGGGACTTCTGTGGTGGCGGCGACAGGGTGGCGGCAACGGTCGAGCTGGCTAGCGACGGCGGCAGCGCGCGGCGATCAGGCGGCTCGGGAGGCGTCGGCTGGGCGAGCAAAATCAAGGGCGAAGCAGAACCAGACGGTTCGGGGAAGGAAGAAGATCAAAGCAGAAAAAGGAAAGGAAGAAGAAAGAGAAGAAGAAGGAAGAAGAAGAGAGAGAGGAGAGAGGGTGTCAGAGGAGGGGGGGAGAATGGGCGTGAGTGGACTTCTGCATGGGAGGGTTGCGTGCGGTCAGAGAGGAGAGAAGAGAGAGAGGGAGAGAAGGAGGAAAGGACAGACGTGATGATGGGGGAGAGAGGGGTGCGTGCGGGCAGAGGAGAGAGAGAAGAGAGAAAGAAAGAAAAAAGAAAAAGAGAGAGAGAGAGGACGGACGCGCGGCCAAGGGGGGGTCTTCGGCGCGAGAGAGAACAAAAGAAACAAATAATTTTCATTCAACTATTAATCGCGATCCGAAGGCCCAATCTCAAAATCGAAAACGATCTGCCGGTCTAAAATAAGCTTCGAATATAAAAAGGGACAAAGGCCGAATTAATTAAATCAAACTATAGCGAGGGAGGTCTACTAATCCAAATTTTGCACCCGGTCAAAAACTCCCCTTTTTCCATTATTCCTTACAATCTCAACGTTGGCTACCATAATATTGACACCGTCCAATTTATTTCGTCCCGACACTCCCGAAAATCGACTGCCAAGTCCGGGGTCTAAATAACGGCCAAATTCGATCGAGTGCGATTCTAACGAAATCTCTATTTTTAAAAACAAAAATCCGAGAGTGATCAGTTCCCGAGCTAGATTCTATTATAAGCGCATTGACGAATTACACGTTTTATAAATCCCAAAAATGGGCCGAAATTCGGGATGTCACAAATTTTATGGCGGGCCTTGGGATTTAATTCGGGCATTAATTATTGAAAATTAGAAAATAACAGTGGCTGTGATCTTTTGTTAATGGGGTCGTGATGGGCCGATCGGGACACAAGTTGGGTTTTTAGAACTGGTATTTTATGGCGAGAAAGATCCGTGAAGGATCGGAATTAATCCGACGCCGTTTGGTGGGAGAAAAATGAGAATTTACGGTTTTACCCCTCAAAATTTCCGGACTGATTTTCGAGGGCTTAAAGAATGATTTTTTTTAAGGATCCGACACCATATTATGCTGGTCATGCATATATAGGACCGGTATGGACAAAAATTGGAATTTCGGTTCGGGATCGAAAAATTACGAAAATGCCCCTAGGGCCATTTTGGCTAATTCCGAAAATTGGACAAATTTGGGGGATTAACCAAGGTTAATTAGGCTAAATCAGGTCTGGCCAGCCTTTGGTTAGGGGCAAATGACCATTCTACCCTTGAATTATTGGATGAGTATGAATCATGACCATTGGATCAAGGGCAAAAGTGTCCAAAGGCCTAGGATCTTAACATGTGGAATCCACCAGCTCAAATTTGACCCATTTTGACCAGCCCTTTCTCTCTCTCTTCAGTCACTCACGCCAGCTTTCTCTCTCTCTCCCGTCCCCCCCTTGAATGCCATTCTTCCTCCTCCGTTCCTCTTCCGTTTCTGCTCAGCCGGCTACTGTTCACGCCGGAGCAAGCCACACTACCGGAGCTGCTGGCCGTCTGACCACCACCGTCGCCCCAGCCGACCAGCACCGCCTCACCCTTCCTTTCTTTTCCCTTTTCTGTTCAGCCGAGTAACATCGCCACCGCCGTCGCCGCCGTGACCGCCGGCTTGCCCCCGGAACGCCGCCGTCGATTTTTACCGCGTGTCGGTGATCGACCGCCCGTTCTCGTCGTCCCGAATCGGAATTAGGCGAGTATAAACCCCTAAACCCTTAATTAGTTTAATTGTGCATTTTAGAGGGTAATTAGGGGGTTAACTAAGCCTAATCATGGTCTATTTAGGTCTAATGTTGTGTGGGGTGATTAGGGGACCTAATTAATGCCTAATGAGATGATTTAGAGGTGGATTAAGGCCCAAAGAGGGTGCTGCCCTGGTACTGTTCACCAGTACCGAATTTGCAATAAAATGGCTTAAGTTGTGTATTAAGTGGATTCATGGATTAAGGACCTTGAATTGGACATTTTAAGGGTTAATTAGGCTTAATTAAGGTGTAATTAAGTGTATTTGGTGGCTGGGTGGTTAGGGTATGTGATTGGGCCCTAATGAGATTGTTTAAGTGTGGTTTAGTGTCTAAATAGTACCCTGTTCTGGTACTTTTCACACAGAACCGAGATTGTGCAATTTGCCTAAGTTAGGACTTATTTAGTCCATTGATTAATGACTTGGTGTTAGACAATTGGGTGACTATTGAGAGCTTATATAAATCCTATTGAATGACCCGTGATGATGAAAATGAGGGCTAAGATCGATTTGTCCAAGGCGGGTCTTAGCGCATTGAACTACTTTGGAATGAATGCGCGGAATGAATGTTGGATTTATTGAACTAAAGTGGAAATAAATTGAATGTGCCAAGGATAAGTTAAATTCACTGACTTGGTGAATAATTGTATTCGGCATGTTGGCTTGGGTAATTGGCTTGAATTTCTGGGCATATGATTCGCACATCATGTCGTTGATTGATTGGAATTGGGTGCTTTGATGCTCATGCTTGAGCTTTATTCAGGTCGGGCCTACGGGTCGTTCTATCAATTGTTGGCCTTCGGGTCGGGCCTACGGGTCGTTCTATCAATTGTTGGCCTTCGGGTCGGGCCTACGGGTCGTTATATTCAACTGTTGGCCTTCGGGTCGGGCCTACGGGTCGTTATATTCAACTGTTGGCCTTCGGGTCGGGCCTACGGGTCGTTCTATCAATTGTTGGCCTTCGGGTCGGGCCTACGGGTCGTTATATTCAATTGTTGGCCTTCGGGTCGGGCCTACGGGTCGTTATATTCAACTGTTGGCCTTCGGGTCGGGCCTACGGGTCGTTATATTCAATTGTTGGCCTTCGGGTCGGGCCTATTGGCCTTCGGGTCGGGCCTACGGGTCGTTATATTCAACTGTTGGCCTTTGGGTCGGGCCTATGGGTCGTTATATTCAATTGTTGGCCTTCGGGTCGGGCCTACGGGTCATTATATTCAATTGTTGGCCTTTGGGTCGGGCCTACGGGTCGTTATATTCAACTGTTGGCCTTCGGGTGGGGCCTACGGGTCGGAATAATTGCACGCAAGTATTATTGTTGTTGAACGCCTAATCTGCAGGGCTTCGAGATAATGTATTGGGCTATGAACCCAAGATAATTATAGTGTTTTACTGGTTGATTAATTGGCATGTTTGAATTACCTATCTGGAGGTGCACTTTAGCCTAGTTTAGGATTAGGGGTTTTGTACTTGCTGAGTTTTATCTCACGGTTGTTGGAAAACCGATATTTCAGACCCCCGGCAGTAAAGATGGCGGAGCCGCTCGTGCGTTTTGGGATTTCCCACTTCATCGAGAAGACCATGTCGGTTCATCCAGTAGAAGAGGGGAATATGTACATTAGGTATTATACTTTAGTATGGGCTATATCTTTTTGACTGAAGCCCATCTTAGTTCAGCTTAGTACCCTGGCCACTGATCCTTTTTGTTGTCTGTGGCCGCGACTCGTTTTGTTGTGGCTCTTTGTAAATGGATACTGTATAAGCTTCTAAATGTTTATAAAAGAGTAAAGTTGTTTTTATTTGGTGATCGTTTATGTGTGGCTATCCTTGGTCCTTGTAAATTCTGTCTGGGTGATATATATTTACTTATATATCGTGCTTCCGCATGTGACGTGATCTCTGTGTTGGGTTTTTGATCGGTGACGTAACCTGGGAGCGTCGCACTACTATTTCGACCTATAAGCGGGATGCTCATGCTTTGTGGGGTACGGGGCGTGACATCCGCCACACCTGCTCAGACCGAAAAGTGATGTTGTTTAGTGATATGAACTCCTTCATGCCAAGACTACTAACAAAACCTAACCTAATACTTGTATGCATCAAAAGATTATGCAAATCAAGTGAACAAAGAGGGGAAATCCATGGGGATTAACTTAGCACAAAACCATATATTCATGTGTGAAGAACAATGCATAATCATAAACTAACCTTTGAAGTCTTCCGACTTGACCCCTAGATCATAGGGCTAATGATGTCAGGATCAGATGACCCATATCCAAAGAAGATACTTTATGATAAGAATGTCATATTTGGATAAATTGGATATTGATTGAAAGCTCTTGACGAATACTATCTAATTGCACCCTCTGATTGGGTTTTTTTATGCAAGTCAATTGAGAAATCCTTAATAAAAAGTGAAGTGCCTACAAACGGTTTGTTTCACTTTCTTAACAAAGAACTATATCGATTTATATGAATATTCGACAACATTATTTATTCATAGTGATTGATGTGAGCTCTATTCTATGATGATTAAAAAATCTGTTTTAATTTGTTTACTAATTGCTAATCCTTTTGTATTGATTTAGATGAACAGGCAATTATGTTTATCTTGAAGGATAGTTCGTTTTTCATTGGGAAGCGTTCTTTAATCTATTGAAATAAAGTTTCGAGAAACAAAAGACGTGCTTGAATTATATTTGAGAGGCTACTAAGCTAAGAAAATATTCAAAGATGATCATATGTCCTTAAGGTTGGTGCACTTAATTGGTTGACGAGTTAGAGAATTTCCGGCTCAGAAACTAGGGGTAACTTGTTTGAATCCCATAAACTATGTGCAAATTACTTTAGGTCAAAGGTTTCGACTTAGCCAAATTATGAGGCTTGCAGAGTGTTTCATGGCCCTGCAGGTAAGTTGGATCTCCATGCTCATGCCTTCAATTATAAAAAGGAAAAAGATGATCATGTAATTATTACCAGCGTGTTACTAGATAATAACATATCACGTGGGTTATTGATAATGTGACATCCTCGTTTCGATCCCAATTTCAGAAGCAGAAATCGAAGACGAAATTACTATTGGAGATTATGCAAATTGAAGACGTTTTAGGGCAAAGTTGTCTTTTCCCCGTCTCTTTTGTTAGCCACCCAATTGAAGAAGACAAGGCCAAGATGGTCTCCTTCTCTTCTTTTGTTTCTTGCATATTAATGCAATTTATGATAGTTGGTAAGCTTGGCTTGCAAGTTCAATTACTAGCCAAGCATTCAAGCTTGTTGAGCAAGAAGGGAAAACTTAGCTTGCAAGTTCAATTCCTAGCTAAGCATTTTAGCTTGTTGAGCAAGAGGGAATGTGAACCAAGTGTTCTTGGCTTGGTTTGAGTGAGAAGATTTGTCTCTCTTATCTGTTATTTCTCTCTTTCTCTCCTTTCTCTCACGTTCATTCTTTCCCCCTTCCCCTCACGTCCACCTCCCTCTCTTACTCTTATTTCTCATCCCCCATCTCTCTCTCTCATTGTTCCCCCCACGTCTCTCTCGTCTCTCTCATCTCTCTAGCCCCTCTCTCCCCGACACCACCACCACTCGCCTCACCACCTCACGCCACCACCACCAATCGCCAGGCCTCAAGCAGCGCTGGAACGAGCCTCGTCGGCCGTCGTCTAGCTCTTCCGCCATGTTCTGCAAAGTTGGTTCGTGCTTTGGAACGCTTGTGTGGCTCCGTCGTCACCGTGTCACCACCGTCACCGTTAAACGGTGAGTTAACTACCTAATCGTTGATTAGGCCGTTAATTACGCATAAGGATAGACTAGACTAAAAGTAAACCTAGTAATTGTTAATTAATTAGGATTAGCACGATAAGTTATTGGGATAGGTTATCGGTAATTGCGACAAGTTAACGTTGTATTGTAGATGCAATTTGATGGTTTTCCCATTCGGACTCAATTATTAGTTTTGTTCAGGAAAACCTAGATTCGGGTCCTCTGTACCTCTTCATTTTGTTATTTTTGTGGAGAATTTGGTGGACCGAATTTCCAAAAACTTCCTTCTTAAAAGCTGTTCCAAATATCTTTAAGTTTAACATATTTTAATTTCAAAATTTATGGACTTGATATGAGTAGTACTAAAGCCTAGTTTTTGGACCATGTAAAACTGTCTAGAATGGGTATTTCTGTGATGTTTACAATTTCTCGATTTTCTACAAAATTTTTTGGATCGATTTTGAAAAATATTCCTGCACAAAATTTCTTGACGACTTCTTTCTCCACAACATATAAAAATTTGATAATTTTTGGAGATGTTTTGTGTATGGTAAAGAACTGATTTTGTGGAACAACGGTTCTGTTCCAGTGAGCAAGTTTTAGTCTGTCTTTGGATTATTAAAAAAGATACTTACAGAAATATTTGGACTTTGGTTCCTTCATAAGAAATGTTTATCCAGGTGTATTTTATAACATATCCAAAGTTTAGAATTTTCTGAATACATCCACTATTTATTTTGAAGGAATTTTTATTACTGTGCAAAACTGCCTAGATTCACCCAATTTCAAAGATGCACCATTTCTCACGTGAAACCTTGGGAATTTGGACTTGATGTCTTATGGTGATTTAATGTGCACATTCTGAGCTTTCAAATGAGATTTGTTAAATTTTGATTGGAGGTCAAATGATGGGACAAATGTGATTATGCATGTGATGGCAGAATTTGGAATATGGTGTGAAAGTTGCCATGAGTTAGAATGGTGTCACACTACCATAGTGGCCTTTGAGATATTATAATATAAGGCTTGGTAATGAGATGTGGAATGATGTATGAGGTTCATGATGAGAAACATTTGTCATGTGATGAAATATTTGAGTGCATGATGTAACATCCTCAATTTCGGTTTTCGAGAAATGGCTATGGTTTAAGTTTGGTGGTTTTTCATTCGGAGCTAATTTTACTCTTGTTCTGGAAACCAGATTCGGATCCTCTATACCCCTTCGTTTTGTTATTTTTGTATAAATTTTTGTGATCCGAATTTGCAAACACTTTATTCTTGAAAGTTGTTTCAAACATTTTGAAGTTTTACATACTTTAATTTCAGAATTTTTGGACTTGATTTGGGTTAGACGATCACCTCACTTTCGGACCATATAAAACTGCCCAGAATGGATATTTCTGTGATGTTTACATATTCTCGATTTTCTACAAACTTTTCTAGACGATTTTGGAAAAGTTTCCTTCACAAAAGTTCTTCAGAACTTCTTTCTCTATAACATATATAAATTTGGAAATTTTAGAAATGATCTGTATTCTTGAAAGAGCTTACTTTGTGAAGCAAGGACTCTGTTCTAGCGAACTATTTTTAGTCTGTTTTTGAGATACTAAAAGTTGTATTTATAGAAAGATTTAGATTTTGTGCCCCCATGGAAAATGTTTGTTAAGATCTTGTTGATGACATATTCAAATTTGAGAATTTTCGAAGTTCATTTACTATGTTTTTTAAGTCCGATTTTGTGAACAGTGCAAAATTGCCCGGTTTTGCCAAATTGCAAAGATTCATCATTTTCTATATGAAAGCATTGGAATTTCGAATTGATGTCTTTTGGAGACAAATTCTATGCATTTTGAGTTTTCAAATGAGATATGTTAAGCTTTAATTGGAGGTCGCCCAAGGGAGAAGCCGAGAGAGAGAAAGAAAGAAGGTTTATTGCAACTTGAGGACCAAGTTTTAGGACCTTAAGTGCTCCTCTAGGTCATCATGAAACCTAGATTGCAACTTAGGGCCCAAGTTTAGGTTATGTGGCTAGGATTAAATCTTGCTCAAGAAGCCACATTAATAGCATTAGACTTTAAAGGCATTTCATCATGGTATTTTGGCTTTTATTCATTAATGCCAAGATTTTCAAGATCATTTCATTAATGGCTTAGATTCTCAAGATCATTTCATCATGATATTTTGGCATTTCTTCATTAATAGCCAAGATTTTCATAGTAATCATGACACTTGACTTTAGGGGCATTTCATCATGTTATTTTGGCTATTGTCCATTAATGCCGAGATTTCCAAAATTAAATTATTAATGGCATTTCATCATGACTTTTGGCTCTTATTCATTAATGTCAAGATCCTCAAAATCATTATAATCATGACATTAGACTTTAGAGGCATTTCATCATGATATTTTGGCATTTCTTCGTTAATACCTTAGATTCTCAAGATTTTCTCATCATGGTCTTTTGACCTTTCTTCATTAATGACTTAGATTCTCAAGATCATGTCATCATGATTTTTGGCTCATATTCATTAATGACTAAGATTTTAAGAAAATTTGATAATGATGGCCAAATCTAGACATTAATGAAGGAGATTTTGTAATCATGGCAAAATCTAGAAAGATTTGGTAATGATGACGAGAAGATATGGCTTGGAGAAGAAGCAAGTGAAGCCTATAAATAGAGGCAATTCTCCTTCATTTCTCACCATTCCACCATCACCTCTCTCTCTCGCGCTCTCACTCTCTAGGCCGCCCTCTCTCCTCTTGGCCACGCCCTTGCCGTGCCTGTACCCGTGCCGCCGTCGACCACTGTAGATGTTTTCTTGTGCTTATAGGTGAGTGGATTCCCTAACACTTGGATAGAGCGGTGTGTTACGTGGTTGGAACGCGGCATGTAAGTGAATTCCCTAATCTTGTGACGTGGTTTGCTTGAACCGTGTTCGGTCTTTTGATTGGTTATGGTTGGTTCTTTCCATGACTTGCTTATATGTCATATTTGAGGTGACGTGGTTGGCTTGAACTCTGTTCGGTCATTGGACTGGTTGATTTCAAAGAAAGATTATGAATCTTTGAAAAGGAATTTTGCTTAAGAAATGATTTCGATGTCTTGAGAAGGAAAGCATGCTTTGAAATGATGTTTTTACAAAGTCCTTTGAAAATGGATTAATTTCATTGCTATGTTTAAAAAGGATTTCGATGCCTTAAGAAGGAAAGCATGTTTCAAAATGATGTCCTTGCAAAATTGAGCGACTGTTTGCAGAAGTGATCACGCAAAATTGTGTTGTGGCATTGTTATGAGCACGAATCATGTTTACATGGGCTAATTGAAAATATAAAAATTGGCTTGAATGCTCAAGTGCTCGTGCGACCACTAAATAAAAGAAGAAGACCGTCGTGTTAGTGGCGATGCCTCGGTAAACTCGCGGCGGGATGCCCTAGTTCAGCTAGGATGCCTGGGTTGAGCCCGGATGCCTCAGTAAACTAGTGTCGGGATGCCCTAGTTGAGTTAGGATGACTTGGTTGAGCCTGGATGCCTTGGGTGAGTTAGCCCCGGGATGCCTCGGTTGAGCCGAGATGCCCTGGTTGAGCCAGGATGCCTAGCATGAAGCTGGATGCCTCGGTTGAGCCGAGATGCCCTGGTTGAGCCAGGATGACGATAATGAATTCTTTATGTATACCGGTATGTGTGTATTGATAAGCCGAGTTTATGTGACCAGATAAAAGTAAGCTTCCATGTGAACATAGTAAGGGCAAGGTCAAAGTCTTTGCTATTGATGTGCCATCGACATAAGGCAGGAAAACTATTTGTATGCGTTAGTACAATGGTGAGGCATCATCCTGCACGAGTATTAGTGAATTTACTCATTGAGTCTCCCCGACTCATTCCCCGTTGTTTTCCCTTTTTCAGGTTCATACGGTGGAGATTGGCATAGAGGAGCAAGGAGTAACCCTAGCCTTTGCTTGTGATATAGTTCGTACGTTGAACAACACGTAGAAAAGGGCTTATAAAAATATGTTTAAAAAAAATGGTAAATGTATGTTATTCATGTTTTCCTTGATTTCCAACTATTATACAAGGTTTGCTCTTGATGCTTGTCGAAATCCTGCTGTTTGTTCTGATTGTGATTGTCCCGAGTTATGCTTCCACTTGTGATTAAAGAAAGACAATAATGAACGGGACGTCACAAAGTGAGCCTTGGGTTACGGTTTTGGCCAGGACATGACTGAGGTGTGGTAAGGGCGTTACAGTTTAATTTGGTATCAGAGCAGGTTTTGTCTCCAGTAGGTGCAATTCGGGATAGCTTGCGACTGGCCGATCCAACGAGGGCAGGGAGTGGCGCCGGGGCCATACTACCTGATCATTGAGCGGCTTCTGATAGAGGTGGCGCCGGGGCGAGAGGCCTGATCATTGAGCGGCCTCTGGGCAGAAGTAGCGCTGGGGTAAACACCTGGTTATTAAGCAGCTTCTGAAAGGAAGTGGCACCGGAGTGAAAAACCTAATCATTGAGCTGCTCTTGGCAGGCTTCTAGGATGGCTAGGGGCAGGAATGACCGAATTGTGCACCGAATTGGGAAAACAATTCTGAAATCCAAGCGGGAATAAAGACCTGAAGTGATAAGGTGCGCTGAAGTTAGGGTAGTTAGCTAGGAAATACCCTGCGCATGTGATTGTTTGATTCATTGTTGAATAGGCCTTGGTTGATAACATTTGATCTTGACCACTGACCTATTCCTGTGATGTAGAAAGTCTCGATAAGGAAATAAGTGTTCAGGATCAAGCTTCGATTGCTAATGGAAAAAGAAAGTCCTATTAGAACACCATGACTTTGGAAGAGAAGTCCAAGTAGGACCTTCAACTGGATGGATTTTAGAAGTGCTAAGTTGGACGGTAGGCTCTTGTGGTAAGTGATGATCTTTTAGCGTTGGACATTATCGGATGAGTTGCAAGTCATTATTTATGTCATAGCAAGCTTTCGGTGTGAAATTTGTGGAGTTTTGATTATTGGTGGAATTAAACGGATTGGTTAAGACATGATCTATAGAGTGTAAGTTATGATATATAGATAATAGGTTGTGATTTTAAGAATTAAGTTGCGATCGGTTGAGATAGATTATGATAAGATTTGATCTTGGAAGTATGAGCTTGAATCGTTATAAAATTGTTTGTGGATTATAGATCGGAATGATAAGTATGATCTTCATAATTATAGGATGCAATCTTACTTCAAAGGTTTTGAGGAATTATTGAATATGGCCAATTTTGATTATAGTTTCCTCTATATTGAAGATGAAAGGCAAGTACTTAAGTCGTTAATCTTAGAAATGGTAAGTTGAAATGATGATTCTCGAGGTTTAGAACTTGAGGAACATTGGATGGAATTTAGGTAAGTTCTTATCTTTGGTGATATGAAGGAGTTAAAGTTATCCAATTAGGTATTGATTATTTAAGATAATAACGACCTCTTGTTTTGGTGATTTGGAGGATAATAGTCCCTTAAGTATAAGAGGATGATCTTTCAAATAAAAATCAAAGACGAGTCCATATCTTGGTAATTTGGAGGTTGTAGTCATTCAAGTTTAAGTGGTGATATTTTAAGCAATGATACTTTTTGTGAATTTAAGATATTGAAGATTAGATTTTAAGTGTGGCGAATGGTAGCAATTCTCGGTGCTAGAGAAATAATTGTAAATGAATGACACTTTGGAGATCTTAGAGACTATCTAGGAATTTATGATTCTTAGAATTTGAAAGAAAAAAAAAGAAAGAATTTAAGAATGATGATGATGGAAAGTCATTTCAAGCCACGGAAGTAGTATCTTTGAGGAGGAAATATTATGATGAAATTTGAAGAAGATTTTATCAGAATAACGCAGCGGAAGCGTGGTCAAGCTTCAAGCACTCCAGTCTGTTGGAGCAAGGTCGGAGAAAGAAAGGTCGCTGGTCTAGAGCTAGTCCAATGTATAACGGATGCCGTAAAGGTATTTAGGAAAGCTAAATTCCATGTACGTTGGATCTTTTGAAATTCCATAACGAATAGGGAATTGGCCTATCGGTTGGCGTTGCCATCAAGACTTGCTTAGGTACATGATATGTTCCATTTATCGATGTTGTGAAAGTATGAGCCGATCTGGCACACGTGCTAAGTTTCGACCAGGTCAAATTGAACAACAGAGTGTCCTATGTTGAAGAGCCAATGCAAATTGTGGATAAGAAAGAGTAGGTGTTGAGAAATAAGGCCATTCCATTAGCAAAAGTCCTGTGAAAACACCCTGGCATAGGTATGTATCAATATGTGGGAAAGTGGAGAATTAATGAAGTGTCAATACCCACACTTATTTGAGGAACTAGGTATGTGTTTGAATTTTGAGGACGAAATTCTTTTTAGTGGGGGAGAATTGTAACATCCTCAATTTCGGTTCCCGAGAAATGGCTATGATTTAAGTTTGGTGATTTTCCATTCGGAGCTAATTTTACTCTTGTTCTGGAAAACCAGATTTGGATCTTCTATACCCCTTCGTTTTGTTATTTTTGTATAAATTTTTGTGATCCGAATTTGCAAACACTTTATTCTTGAAAGTTGTTTCAAACATCTTGACGTTTTACATACTTTAATTTCAGAATTTTTGGACTTGATTTGGGTTGGACGATCACCTCACTTTCAGACCATATAAAACTGCCCAGAATAGATATTTCTGTGATGTTTACACATTCTCGATTTCTACAAACTTTTCTGGGCTGATTTTGGAAAAGTTTCCTTCACAAAAGTTCTTCAGAACTTCTTTCTCTATAACATATATAAATTTGGAAATTTTGGAGATGATCCGTATTCTTGAAAGAGCTTACTTTGTGAAGCAAGGACTCTGTTCTAGCGAACTATTTTTAGTCTGTTTTTGAGATACTAAAAGTTGTATTTATAGAACGATTCAGATTTTGTGCCCCCATGGAAAATATTTCTTAAGATCTTGTTGATGACATATTCAAATTTGAGAATTTTCGGAGTTCATTTACTATGTTTTTAAGTCCGATTTCGTGAACAGTGCAAAACTGCCCGGTTTTGCCAAATTGCAAAGATTATCATTTTCTATATGAAAACATTGGAATTTCGAATTGATGTCTTTTGGAGACAAATTCTATGCATTTTGAGCTTTCAAATGAGATATGTTAAGCTTTAATTGGAGGTCACCCAAGGGAGAAGCCGAGAGAGAGAAAGAAAGAAGGTTTATTGCAACTTGAGGACCAAGTTTTAGGACCTTAAGTGCTCCTCTAGGTCATCATGAAACCTAGATTGCAACTTAGGGCCCAAGTTTAGGTTATGTGGCTAGGATTAAATCTTGCTCAAGAAGCCACATTAATAGCATTAGACTTTAAAGGCATTTCATCATGGTATTTTGGCTTTTATTCATTAATGCCAAGATTTTCAAGATCATTTCATTAATGGCTTAGATTCTCAAGATCATTTCATCATGATATTTTGGCATTTCTTCATTAATAGCCAAGATTTTCATAGTAATCATGACACTTGACTTTAGGGGCATTTCATCATGTTATTTTGGCTATTGTCCATTAATGCCGAGATTTCCAAAATTAAATTATTAATGGCATTTCATCATGACTTTTGGCTCTTATTCATTAATGTCAAGATCCTCAAAATCATTATAATCATGACATTAGACTTTAGAGGCATTTCATCATGATATTTTGGCATTTCTTCGTTAATACCTTAGATTCTCAAGATTTTCTCATCATGGTCTTTTGACCTTTCTTCATTAATGACTTAGATTCTCAAGATCATGTCATCATGATTTTTGGCTCATATTCATTAATGACTAAGATTTTAAGAAAATTTGATAATGATGGCCAAATCTAGACATTAATGAAGGAGATTTTGTAATCATGGCAAAATCTAGAAAGATTTGGTAATGATGACGAGAAGATATGGCTTGGAGAAGAAGCAAGTGAAGCCTATAAATAGAGGCAATTCTCCTTCATTTCTCACCATTCCACCATCACCTCTCTCTCTCGCGCTCTCACTCTCTAGGCCGCCCTCTCTCCTCTTGGCCACGCCCTTGCCGTGCCTGTACCCGTGCCGCCATCGACCACTGTAGATGTTTTCTTGTGCTTATAGGTGAGTGGATTCCCTAACACTTGGATAGAGCGGTGTGTTACGTGGTTGGAACGCGGCATGTAAGTGAATTTCCTAATCTTGTGACGTGGTTTGCTTGGACCGTGTTCGGTCTTTTGATTGGTTATGGTTGGTTCTTTCCATGACTTGCTTATATGTCATATTTGAGGTGACGTGGTTTGCTTGAACTCTGTTCGGTCATTGGACTGGTTGATTTCAAAGAAAGATTATGAATCTTTGAAAAGGAATTTTGCTTAAGAAATGATTTCGATGTCTTGCGAAGGAAAGCATGCTTTGAAATGATGTTTTTACAAAGTCCTTTGAAAATGGATTAATTTCATTGCTATGTTTAAAAAAGGATTTCGATGCCTTGAGAAGGAAAACATGTTTCGAAATGATGTCCTTGTAAAATCGAGCGGCTGTTTGCATATGTGATCACGCAAAATTGTGTTGTGGCATTGTTATGAGCATGAATCATGTTTATATGGGTTAATTGAAAATATAAGAATTGACTTGAATGCTCGAGTGCTCGTGCGACCACTAAATAAAAGAAGAAGACCGTCGTGTTATTGGCGATACCTCGGTAAACTAGCGTCGGGATGCCCTAGTTGAGCTAGGATGCCTAGGTTGAGCCCGGATGCCTCGGTAAACTAGTGCTGGGATGCCCTAGTTGAGCTAGGATGCCTTGGTTGAGCCTGGATGCCTCGGGTGAGCTAGCCCCGGGATGCCTCGGTTGAGCCGGGATGCCTTTTTTTCGGCCAGGATGCCTAGCATGAAGCTGGATGCCTCGGTTGAGCCGGGATGCCCTGGTTGAGCCAGGATGACGATAATGAATTCTTTATGTATACCGGTATGTGTGTATTGATAAGCCGAGTTTATGTGACCATATAAAGGTAAGCTTCCATGTGAACATAGTAAGGGCAAGGTCAAAGTCTTTGCTATTTATGTGCCATCGACATAAGGCGGGAAAACTATTTGTATGCGTTAGTACAATGGTGAGGCATCATCCTGTACGAGTATTAGTGAATTTACTCATTGAGTCTCCTCGACTCATTTCCCGTTGTTTTCCCTTTTTCAGGTTCATACGGTGGAGATTAGCATAGAGGAGCTAGGAGTAACCCTAGCCTTTGCTTGTGATATAGTTTGTACGTGGAACGACACGTAGAAAAGGGCTTGTAAAAATATGTTTAAGAAAAATGGTAAATGTATGTTATGCATGTTTTCCCTGATTTCCAACTATTATATAAGGTTTGCTCTTGATGCTTGTCGAAATCCCGCTATTTGTTCTGATTGTGACTGTCCCGAGTTATGCTTCCGCTTGTGATTAAAGAAAGACAATACTGAACGGGACGTCACAAAGTGAGCCTTAGGTTACGGTCTTGGCCGGGACGTGACCGAGGTGTGGTAAGGGCATTACACATGCTGTAATCTTGGTGTGCAGAGTTAGTGCATTAATTGGTGGCACGTGATCACGTAGGAATATTTTGTGCATTTTCACGTGTGAAATCGAATATATTTCGACGTATGAGCATATAGTACTCTTGCATCAAGTTAAATGAGACAGCTTATAATTTGGTATGAGTGACTGTGTACTTGTGTGATCACATAATACCCTGATGCGTTTTACGAGGGATGATGCCCGATTTATTGGATGCCCGGAAAGTGTCCGGATGCCTTGTCGCGGTAGAGACCGGACTCGATGCTCCGAAAGGAATGCCGTCCTGAGGCATATGTATACATGGAACGATGTCGTGCCCGATGGGCCGAGACGATGCCCGGGTAGGTCCGGAAGACCGCCATCCTTCAGGATGTGTCGTGGCCCAAGGGGTCGTTAATAATAGGAACATGCGTGGTGCATTGCACATGGAACTGTTGTGATGTGTTCTGAGTATATGTGATGTATATTGCTTATTTATGTGATATTATAACCTGTCGTGTGCAGCAAGTGTGCTAGGACCAGGTAGGGTTGCCTACGTGTGGATGTGCCTGGTTAATTTATTATGTTATGATTGAGTTGCCAACCTATATTGTAACTAAGACAGGGCGCGAGACGCCTTGCTATTGATCTACCATCGTCATTGAAACACGGGAACAAGGGACGCCTGAGGCGAATCAGCGTCCTAATTGGGGATTAGTTAGTTGACTCATTGAGATTTTATCTCACTCCCTCTTGTTTAACATTTTTCAGGACCGTAACGATGAATTGCATACGGTCTACTTTTTGGAAGCTCGTTTTTAGAGTAGAAGCGTGACGTTAAACCCCTGACCACCAACCCCTTTCTGACTGGTTGGTCCTATAGGAAGTATTGTAGTGTTGGTTTGTAAATATACTAACTTCTTGGGATAAGGATGTAAATGTATAAAAGCATCTTGTTGATTTGTTTATGGATGGTTGTTTTCCTGTGCTATCCTTGTCTTTTTAATTGTTGGGAGTTTAGTACACATTTCCGCATGCTAATAATCGAAAGGTGAAATGAATCGATTGGTGACGCGTCCTGGGACGTCGCAACATAACGACCGCAATGGGATGTTCGTGTGCCCGTGGGTGCGGGGCGTGACAGATAATTTCTTTCTTTTGTTGTAAGTATGAAAAAGGGATAAATATCCTCTTATTGCTTGGAAAGTTCGCTCCTCTCTTCATGAAAATGAGATCTATTATTGCTCATAAGTATAATTATCTAGGTTCTTGTTGATTGTTAAAACTCTAAAAGTTAATATAAATATGTATGATTTTTCTTATTAATTTAAATGACGTTCATTTTCATTGCTTTGATGGGTGTTATGTTCGCCCCTCTTCCTAAAGACTCATTTCGTTTCTTTATAAATATAGATGATTTATAAATTGGTGCAATTTGATGGATATGGAAGAGAACTTTGATTCGTATTGTCGGTAGAAGATTGAATATTTTACGTCCTCTTTTTTGAGTGGTAATCATAACTCTAATTAGATCTTCAGTTCCAACCCAAAAATGATGGGAAAATTTTTTGATTCTTTATTCTGCAATTGAGCTTGTCTAAAGAGCTAGAAATGCAAGGCATGACTAATAGAATTAAGTGAATTGGATTCAATCCTAAGAACCCTTTTTTCGTATGGATATTCATATCAAAACTAGCTGATCTCTCCTAGAGAAGCTAACGAAATCAATGTAGTCGCCAATCAGAACCTTTAATTCGAGGTCAATTAGTGGTAACTCTCACTCTCGTGAACCAACCAATAGCACTACTAACTTGACTTGGGGGGAATCAGCCAATGACTTGACCCATCAAACAAGGAAAAATGAATCCACGACAAGGTGACCTGTCGCTACATCTGTACCCTGGCGAGTACTTCACATGAAACCCTTTGACACCTCACCTTAAACATAAGCAAATCAACATCCTAGGAGTAGGAGCCCGTGAAGTGAAAAGGAGATGGTAAAACAAGGAAAATGAGAGAGATGACACTGACTAGGGGTGAGCGGTTCCAGGTTCCGGGTAGGTTTCGCCTGGAACCTGGAACCTACGCTCGGGTACAGGTTCCTCAAAATGAGGAACCTGGAACCTACCCGTCGAAACGTGGAACTTGGAACCTACCCTGTCACAGGTTTCAGGGTCGGTTCCAGGTTCCAACAGGTTCTTTTTTTAATTTCGTTTTGAATTAAACAAAACGAAAATAAATGCAAGAATCCTTCATACTACAGGCAGCACCTAAGACCGTTCTTTCTAAAGTGTTATTTTATTAGAATTCAGTGGAAACAATGGAGGATATGACAGATAAGACACATTCCTATCATATAGCATGCCCAACAGAGCTCTACTTGCAACTCGCATGTAAGTGAACTGTCATTTGCAACGCAAGCAAGAAACCTTGACACAGCAACTGCACAGCAAAAGTGACGAAGAACATTGTCAATTTCCAAAAATCAAAGAAATTTGCGAGACAACTGGTAATTGCACAATGGGGCACTTAAGGTCAGCAATCTAAAAGCCTCCTCTCTCATAAAAAAGGCTGAACCACGGAGTGCCAAGAATACACCAATCTAGGGATTCAAACAAAACTTTCAACTGCATCCATGAGCCGCAAGGTAAGGCCCCATAAGCGAGGCCAAAAATAAGGAAAGGAAAAATCACCAACAGAATAATGCTTGTAACCCCCAAACCCCCTACCAAAACAAAAAATCCCCACAATATGCTAGAGGGCATAGACTAAAATGACATCAAACGAAAACAACAATGAATCAAAAAATGCCATCGCTACATCACCTCATGGGAGCTGCAGCCAAAAACGAAAAAGAAAACAAAGACAACATCGACCGAGCAACGCGAAATTGCTAAAAGAAATCCAAATAAGATCACGATCGCAAATGGGTCGGGGAATTCAATCAACAACAACAACAAGAGAAGGATAAAGGGACCCACTTTGATGCATAAATTGCCGGTGCAGATGATGTGTTGGATCTTGCCAGGGACGAGCATGGACTTGAACTTGGCGGGCAGATCAGGCGCCTTGTGCGGTATGTGTAGATCCCCCAATGCCAACACCAACACCATCTTTCTCGTTCTCGCTACTCTCTATCGATCACAACGACAACGATAAGAAAAAGGGTCAACGAAAAAACAAGAAAAGGTAATATTTCCACACCCAAAGATGATCCTTTCTATTTCTCTTTCTCCCTCGATCGAGCTTCAACAATCAATCTCTCTTCTTCTTCTCCCCTTAACGCAGCGCATGAAGTTCAGATTGTGCAAGTGCGTAACAGTGATGAAAACTAACAAGGGTTTTGCGAAGAGAGAGAGAGAGACGTTGACTCGGACATACCCTGGAACCGAAGCGGACATGGAAGACCCTCCTCCATCCCTCGTTCTTGTCGTGCTCTGAAACTTCTCCCTTTCTCCTTAGGTTTACCATCTCGAACTCACCTCGTCTTCGTACACGTGCCTCCAGCAATCAGGTTCTTCGCCATCCCACGCTCTGTCATCGTCCCTCCCGGGCCTTGAACAAAAATCGCGCCACCTCTGGCCCTCGAACCCGCGCGATCCTTAGCAGAATCCTCGTCCCCGCTTGAGATGCTTAGCATCTCGACGTCCGAATCGTCATCGTCATTGACCACCCTCCTATTCCCGTTGCTGCTGCCCCTGTTCTTATTGCCGCCGCCCCCAATCTGCCGCTGCGCACCACCGTAGTCCGCCCTCGCGGCCGGCGCCACCGCGGCGGAGCTCCTCTGCTGGGTGCGATTGATGAAGACAAAGGAAGAGCCCAGGCGACGCCGAACGGAGAAAGGAGAGGCAAGCTCATCGAGTCGTGGGTGCGGGGAGTGCGAGAGAGAGCAGACTGGAGGAAGACCGAGCGAGAGGAAATATGGAGAAGAAACAAGAAACTAATGAAAGTTAGGGTTTTTAGATAGCAAAGTAAACCGGTTCTGGTTCCCCGGTTCCGATTCCTAGGAACTGGAATCGGAAACCGGAACTGGAACCGGTGGTTCCTAAAAATTTGGAACCGGGAACCGGAACCTACCACCTTGGAACCGGGAACCGAACCGGACCCGCCGGTTCGGTTCTTCAGTTCTCGGTTCTACCCTAGAACCGTGCTCACCCCTAACATTGACAAGTGACAACACATGACACTCGATGTCAAGTCCACTTTCAGAGACTATTCTTCCCAAGCATCTACGCACGAAAATGAAAATAGTATGGGAAGAGGGATCTGTACTAAACATATCAGAACTGTAATGATCAAATATGTATTTGGAGATAAATAAAAATATTAATATTACGAAAAATCTCAAATTAATTTTTTGACAATCAAAATTCTCAAATGGGTACATTTATGATAAATTTACCTTCCATTAATTTCCATTAAATTGGATTAATACAACAAAAATATACAAACCGGTACACCTGGGAGGAATGAAGGTAAGATCTTAAATTGGTATATCCGTTAACTGCCACGTGTCATCCAATTCAGCAATTTAACGGTAAAATTTATCAGAAATTAACAGCGCGTAATTTGTCACATAAGTACCAATTTTTTTATTTTTCATGATATTAAATCTAAATAAAATGTGACCACGAGATAAAATGTGTAGTTTTGAAACCAATCAATTTCATCTACATAGAGTAGCTAACGAGCTAACATCAATAAACCATCATATAGAGTTTTACCTTGTTGATATTTAAATATATTTAACATGTCATCGGTATTTCGCGTTAAATAAAGTCGAACTGCGAGAGCCGCGAGATTGGCCGATAAGAACCGATCCAAAGCGGAATTTGCCCCGAACGGATCCAAACCATTGCTTATAGAAGGATCAATCGGAGGAGCAGCAACTAATCAATCTCGACCCGCCATAGGCCAAAACGAAACATAAGCCAAGTTTGAGCACGAGAGAAGCGTTAACGGAGGGGACGCAGGACTCAATTACCCTAATTGAAGCACCTTCGGAAAACTCTGATTTACCAAACGATAACGTCTGCAAAGAGGCAGATGAGAATGGACACACGATAGCAAAAGCATTCTCTGTGACTTGTGGAGGCGACTCCATATTACTTGGATAAAGGGAAGAAGAAGAAGAAGACGACGACGATGGCGGCTTCGTCGCGCTCCTCTTTCCTCATCGAGATCCTGCTTTGTGTCTCTCTCCTTTGCCTTTTGTGCTCAAACGAGAAGGCCTGTGTCGTCCATGGAGCTGATGAGATCACCCTCCCAGTCAGCTCTCTTTTCCCTTCTCCCGACTGCAAAGCTTCGACTTCCAACGGTCACCTCTCTCTCTCTCTCTCTCTCTCTCTCTCTCTCTCTCTCTCTCTCTCTCTCTCTCTCTCTCTCTCTCTCTCTCTCTCTCTCTCTCCATGGAGTGTCATTAAAAGGGCAAACTTAGATTGTCAAATGGTGATATGCAAAATCGTGATTGGTGAAAACTAGAGACTACTCGTGCAATTTATTTATTTATTTTGTTGCTTAAAATTAAGCTCTTTCAAGGTCAAAATTGGCTTCGACGTGCAATGCTTAGGCGGTCAGTTATTCATCTAATATTCAAAATGATATGAATCATTTCTTTAACTTTGGTCTAATTAAATCGAAGAAAGTGTGTACGTTCAGCATTTTTAATTTAGAATCCACACAAATAATCTTTTACTTTCATAGTATGTTTCAATTACACATATATAAGACAAATTGTACATGACCGGGCCCTTAAAATGCTCATCTCCTAAGATCCTCCCTTAGGTCTTAGGGGATATAAAGCATTTCAAGGGATATTCCATCCCTCTTGGGGAAGACAAAAATCTAGGGGAGAATTGGGGGAACTTGGGATTGTCCGGCCGCCGGGACATTAAATAAGGTGTGTATGTTGCTCGCCAGTTCCTAGTAGGGTTGGTCGGCAGCAGCACCAAGGAAGCAATGAACCCTAGGGTTAAGGTAACTACTGCAAAACCCTAGGGGAGCATCTCCCAGTTACCTTAATTTTCAATTCAAATCCCACATAAATAATCTTTTAATTTCATATTCTGTTTTAATTACGTATATCTAAGACAAATTGTAGAATGCATTAAACGTGGATAATGGACTTCTCGAAGAGTCTGCAATGGAAAACGTACACTTCCCATCATAGTCTCTACTCCTTCAAATTTGTTTTTAAATCATCTATTTGCTTTGTATAATTTTTATAAAAAAATTAATAATCTAGTGCTAAGAAGCATTGTTAATGCTAGACCACTCATTTAATAGGAAAAAAAGGTACATCTCTATGATCTGTTCTTACTACGGCTCTATTTATTTTGTGAAAAAGAAATTGATTTGAAAAATATTTTTCTAAAAATCAGCGCTTATATCGTTTCACGAAAATGTTTAGATATAAATTATTATCGATAATGAAAATATTTTTTATTAACTAACAAGTTATCACTTTTAGACAAATTATTTATTTTCTGAGAAACAAATAGAGCTAGTACTCATAAAATCCCTATCATAACCACATATTTTTGTGGTTGTTCTACCACAAAGATTCGCGAGATTAAGCCCGCATAAATCCCCACAATGGTCGGGCCCAAAAATAAAACTTTTCCCTTTAATCTCTCTCTCTCCGATTTTTTTTCTTTTTACAGTTAGGTGGTGCTTGGGATGTTTACAAATTTTAAAAGCCCGCTTCTCCATGTTGATTTAATACATTTTGAATTTTACGTCTGAAGTTCTCAACGAAATTTGAATTCAAAATAACAACAAAATGAGCAAACTCAATTCTCATCCGAGCCAAAACCTTGGTGGCCTCTCTCTCTCTCTTTCTCGAATTGAACAGGTGCATACAGTATTCTGCAAGTCCTTTGAGTGCAGCTTGTCAGCCTCATATGGAGTAATGCTATGATAACGACCACAAGCTGCGATTACAATGGGAATAGGCAACCGAAGCAAATTTTGAATAGAATCTCAAATAGAAAATGTTCAGATTGTGGACCATATTCATTTCTTCCAGAAAGAAATTGAAACCAACAAGAAGGGTATATAATTACTGCATGTGAACTTTTTTTATACACTCTGAATAATCACTTGAATGTAAGACTTAATTCTTTTTATAGTGTACTCTCGATGCATTTGCACCTATTATCGATACAAGGAAAGTCAAATTAACAACCACACATGTAATTTTACCTAATTTAATTGGGACTTAATACCATGAAAAACCCCAAATTGGTACACCAATGACAAATTTATCTCAAACTATTTTTTTGACCACCAAAAATCCCAAACCTGTACATCTATGACAAATTTACCCAAAACTAATTTTTTGACCACCAAAAACCCCAAACTGGTAAATTTTTCACAAATTTACTCTTCGTTAAATTGGAATAATTCCACGAAAAACCATAAATTGGTAAACCTGTGATAAGCTGAAGGTAAAACCCCGAACTGTTACACCCATCAACTGCTACGTGTCCTCCAACTCAGAAATTTGACGGTAAAATTTAAAGAAAACTAATGGAGGGTAAAATTGCCACATGTGTACCGGTTTGGGATTTTTTGTTGTCAAAAAATTAGTTTAGGGTAAATTTATCATAGATGTATCAGTTTGGTATTTTTCGTAGTATTAACCGTTTAATTAGATTGTAAAGAGTTACCCAACGAGCAAAAATTTATACACTACAATGTCTCATACATATTAAGTTATCTGTTTCTCGTAATTTTATTGGTCTCTTTTACTTTGATTGGACAATGATAAGCATTACTTGCCTAGAATGTAGAAATAATCTACTTATATATTTATGAATTTTTACTTTCTACACAAAAATTAAGATACTAACACATATCCGAGATTTTATTTTGACAATTATGTTCACTTTGTTAAATGATGGATATTTTTCTTGCACCACTTCAAATGTGAAAAATATTTTACATTGGGGACGTTGCTAATAAGAATCCTACATTCATTTTGTCTTGCAATAAAGAAATAGAAACCTATTTTTAGATTGAATGTAAAAATATTTTATACGGATGATGTTGATTTATTTAATAAAGAAATAGAAACCTATTTGTCTTGCAATAATGTGCGATTTCTATTCATTTACTTTTATTTTGGTTGATTTATTATTTTTTCTAATTATAAAATTCCCACTTGGTGAACCCATCAAATGGGATTAAAGATAACAACACGGTATTTGAAAATTACAAGATGTATCATTTTTTATCTACACCGATTTATAAATCTTTGTTAATCGTTCGAAAGCCCTTCATATTAATCAAATTCTCATTCTTCTTGCAGCAAACTCAACCTTGAAGCTGGTTCACAAGCTCGGCCCATGCTCTCCCCTGTTCAACGGCGAACCCATGAACCACACCCAATTTCTGCTCGAAGACATTGCGAGAGCAAAGTGGATTCGATCCAAATTATCTAGCACTGACACCGCCGACAGCCCAAAAGACTCGGCCGTCAGCGTCCCAGCCAAGTACGGTCCTGGCGGAGGGAGCTACCTGGTGACAATAGGACTCGGCACACCAAAGAAGGACCTGACCCTCTTGTTCGACACCGGAAGTGCACTCACGTGGACCCAGTGCGAGCCCTACATCGTGTCTTGCTATACCCAAACCGAGCCAATCTTTGACCCCTCTCAGTCCTCGTCCTATGGCAATATCTCTTGCTCTTCTCCATCTTGCTCTCAGCTTCCTTCTGGGACTGGTAATTAACTAAACCTCAATTTAAATTCCGGGGTATTCCAATTAAATCTCTATATGTTGAACTAAATAATATTCAAGCACTGAGTTTAGTCTCAACGTTATTTCATAAAGCAATTTTATAGATCAATAAAACGGAGAGTAAATCCGACTAAAATGGACAAAAGACTAGTTAGGAGGTTTTCTTCATCTCGATTGTAATTTCATGTTGCTCCATGGTATGCAGCTCAAAACGACCTCGCTGCAGCGGTTCGACATGCGTTTACGAATCACGGTATGGTGACCAAGAGTCCTTCACCATCGGCTTCTTTGCAACAGAAACACTGACCTTATCACCAATGGATGCAATCTCCGCTTTTGAATTCGGGTGCGGTCAGAACAATAGAGGGCGATTCACGGGATTTGCCGGATTGTTGGGGCTCGCCCGGGACCGGATTTCACTCTTAGAACAAAGCGCGGCCAAATATGGCCGATCATTCTCGTATTGCCTCCCCCCTTTGACAAGCTCCACGGGGTACTTAACCTTTGGCAAGGGCAACGGGACATCCACCTCAGTCCGCTTCACGCCAATATCAACGGTCTCACAGAGTTCAATCTTCTACGGCATCAACATAATAGCAATCAGTGTCGGAGGCAAACCGCTCCCTATACCGTCGACCGTGTTCTCAAATGCTGGCACGATCATTGACTCGGGAACCACAATCACGCAATTGCCCCCGACCGCGTACAGCGCCCTTCGCTCGGCCTTCCAGCAGGCGATGTCAAAGTACAAGATGTCAGCTCCAGCTTCTCACTTCGACACTTGCTACGACTTGAGCGGGTCCACCATGGTCACTGTCCCGGTGATCACATTCTCCTTCAACGGACCGATTGCCGTCGACTTGGACCCCAGCGGTGTGTTGTTTCCCGTGAATCCATCAAAAGTGTGCCTGGCATTTGCATCGAGCCCCGCCGACTCGGATCTCAGCATCTACGGGAACATACAGCAGAGGTCATTTGAGGTGGTGTATGATGTGGCTGGAGGGCGGATTGGTTTCGGCGCAAAAGGTTGTTCCTAAGCATTGTCCTGGAGCTTCCATGGCAAAAGCGCGCAAAGCGATTTGCTTGTTTAGTGTACTTAAATAAATTGCCAGAAACTTGAATCAAGGCAAGCAATGTGTATCATTGTGTACTATAAAAACTACGTTTGAACGTTAACGAATTGCTATCTACAGAAGAAGAAGGGGGGGAAGATTGATAGATGCATGTCCCAACGAGAATGGGAACAATATCAAAAAAATCATAAATCTATTGTATTTTTGCCAATTTAGTCCTAAACCTTTTAATTGTACCTACTGAATTCTAAACATTTTCATGTTTTGCCAATTCAGTCTATTTGGCCAATTGGCCGGAAATTACTGACGTGGATGTCGTCCGTCTCGCGTGGCACAGCCGGTGCTAACGTTGACATTTTTAAAATAATATTTTCATTGGTAAAACGTGAAAATGTTTAGGACTTAATTGGCAAAATGAAAAGGTTTAGCACCGAATTGGAAAAAGTACAATAGGTTTATGATTTTTTTGGTAATTTTCCCTAATGAGAATTGCAATTTGTTAACTATAGAAGGGACAAAGATTTGCTAACAACTTTCTTAACTTACCAATCTTTGACCCCTCTCAGTCCTCGTCCTATGCCAATATCTCTTGCTCTTCTCCGTCTTGCTCTCAGCTTCCTTCCGGCACTGGTAATTAACTTCACCTCAATTTAAATTCCAGGTATTCCAATTAAATCTTTATATATTGAACTAAATAATATTCAAGAACTGAGCTTAGTCTCGACGTTATTTCATAAAGCAATTTTATAGATCAATAAACGGAGGGTGAACCCAGTAAATCCGATTAAAATGGACAAAAGACTAGTAAAATGTTGAGATGGAGTTTAACAGAGAGAAACAACCTCGTAGGACCTTTACCTGTTATGAGGTTTTCTTCATCTTGATTGTAATTTCATGTTGCTCCATGGTATGCAGGTCACCAACCTCGCTGCAGCGATTTGACATGCGTTTACAAATCGCGGTATGGTGACCAAGAGTCCTTCACCATCGGCTTCTTTGCAGCAGAGACACTGACCTTATCACCAACGGATGCAATCTCCGGTTTTGAATTCGGGTGCGGTCAGAACAATGGAGGGCGATTCACGGGATTTGCCGGATTGTTGGGGCTCGCCCGGAACCGGATTTCACTCTTAGAACAAAGCGCGGCCAAATATGGCCGATCATTCTCGTATTGCCTCCCCCCTTTGATAAGCTCCACGGGGTACTTGACCTTTGGCAAGGGCAGCGGGACATCCACCTCAGTCCGCTTCACACCAATATCAACGGTCTCGCAGAGTTCAATCTTCTACGGCATCGACATAATAGGAATCAGTGTTGGAGGCAAACCACTCCCTATACCGTCGACCGCGTTCTCAAATGCTGGCACGATCATTGACTCGGGAACCACGGTCACGCAATTGCCCCTGACCGCATACAGCGCCCTTCGCTCGGCCTTCCAACAGCCGATGTCAAAGTACAAGATGTCAGCTCCGGCTTCTCGCTTCGACACTTGCTACGACTTGAGCGGTTCCACCATGGTCACTGTCCCGGTGATCACATTCTCCTTCAACGGACCGATTGATGTCAACTTGGACCCCGGCGGTGTGTTGTTCCCCTTTAATCCATCAAAAGTGTGCCTAGCGTTAGCACCGAGCAGCGACGACACGGATCTCAGCATCTACGGGAACATACAGCAGAGGTCATTCGAGGTGGTGTATGATGTGGCTGGAGGGCGCATTGGCTTCGGCGCGAAAGGTTGTTCCTAAGCATTGTCCTGGAGCTTCCATGACAAAAGGGCGCAAAGCGATATGCTTGTTTGGTGTACTTAAATAAATTGCCACACTTGAATCAAGGCAAGCAATGTGTAATATCGTGTACTATAAAAACTACGTTTGAACGTTAACGAATTGTTATCTGCAGAGGAAGGGGGGAGGTTGATAGATGCATATTCCAATGAGAACAGGAAAATTATAAAAAAAAATCTTAAACCTATTGCATTTTTGTCAATTTAATTCTAAACCTTTTGCCTTTTAGCCCATGGCTGGTGACCCTTGCACAATCTGGCTTGATTTGGCCCAAGCGAGGGCTTGGTGGCCCTCACTTGCCCCGGGCGAGGGTGTCGCGGCCCCCGCTAGGTTTGGGCGAAGGCTTGCAGCCCTCACCTAATGGCTAGCAAGGGCTACGACGCCCTTGCCTAGAGCCAGTAGGGATCACTGGCCCTCACTCAAAAAATAAAAAAATAAAAAAGGAAAGAATAGGAAAGGAAAAAAACCAAAAAAAATGTTTAAAAATCAAAATATTATTAAAATTGTCCACGCCAACGCCTGCCGTTTCACGTAAGACGATCGGCATCCACGTCAGTAATTTCTGGTTAAAAGTGGCTGGATAGATTCAATTGACAAAATGAAAAATGTTTAGGACTCAATTGACATAATTAAAAGGTTTAGTACTGAATTGGCAAAAGTGCAATAGGTTTATAACGTTTTTGGTAATTTTTTCTAACGAGAATTACAATTTGTTAATTTTAGAAGTGTCACGATCGACCTTCGGCTTTTGACATCAAAACGGGGGTCTCGCCTGGTACGCGCTAAGTCTAAGTCTGGGACTTAACTCGGGCTCTCCCAAGCCCATACTATATCGTGACTTAGGGTTTAGGTTTTTAACCTACAAGTGATTTTTATCAAGGAGTCGCTACTAATCGGTTTGGGGTGGGTCGATTAGAAACCCAAGTAGGGTGATAGGAGAATCACCATACTCCTACGAACCAGAGATTAAATTAGTTTAGGGACTTGGTTACACTAGTTGAGTGACTAGTACCCTTTCGGTACCTTTTTACCCTGTTCATTTATGAAAATATTTGTCAGACAATTTAGATTGATTTTATGACCTTTCTCCTAACATGTGAGGTGATCAGGCAAGTGCATAATCATAAATTATTAGCAGTCAAGATAGATATGTAGCTTAGGGTTCTAAACCTAACTAAGGCGACAACATTCAAAACATAACAATTTATGCAATTGTACTCTAATTAAAAACAACATGCATAATAATAATACAACAACAATTTAAAATATTCAGGTACAACACCTAATTTAGAAAAATATTAGACAATACCATATCTAAATTATATCCTAATGTTAAAAAGAAAATAAAAAAATTCGAAAATTTTTTTAAATAAAATTTTTTATTTTTTAATATATTTTTTTATAAAATAATAATATAATATTAAAACCGGATCGGGTCGGCGGATCCGGGTCGGTTATGTCCGACCCGGGTCAATGTACCCGACCCATTTCGTTGACCCGGGTCAGGTTAGTTCTCGCTTGCATAGGCACGCAGGGACACCGGCCGAGCGGGATTCGACTTCCCGCCGATTGACCCAGGTCGATTCTGTTAAATTATGACTCGAGTTTGAGTTATTTACGGAACGTGTCTTGCTTGGATAAATATATCTTTTCTATTGGGGATAATATCGAAGATCGTTCACGAAAGGAAATCCTCTCCTGGTACGTACTGTAGACGTCTTCAGCAGAAAGGCCTATTGGCACTACAGGACAAAAGATGGGCACACATATTCTACAATTTATATATTTCTTTTATGGGTAGTTTGTGGGCCCAAGGGTAAAAGAAAAGAATAGAGGTGGCCACGGGCCGGTTTTGGCCCGGAACCGGACCGGAACCGGCCCGGCCCGGCCCGTTGACCGGGCCCGCGGTTCGGAACCGGAACCGGCCCGTGGCATACGGTCCCGGTTCCGGTTCCTGAAAAACTTGAACCGGCCCGGAACAACCGGTTCCGGGCCGGTTCTGAAAAAAAAAAAAAAAAAAGCCTGCCGGTGCAGGCTACAGCACCGCCTGCAGTGCAGGCCACGCTGCAGCAGCCTGCACCAGCAGGAGAACGGGCCAACGGACGGCCCAACAAAAAAAAAAAAAAAAAAAAATTTGATTTATTTGCAGCAGGGCCTGCAGACGTGCAGGCCCTGCTGCGCCGCAGGCTTGCAGCCCGTTGGGGCAACGGCTACGCCCCAACGGGCATTTTGATAATAAAAAAAAAAAAAAAAACACATAACCGTTGCAATTTTGCAACGGTTATGTTTTATTTTTTTTAATTCTAAATTTTCTTCTATTTTTTTCCTATAAATTCTCTCAAATTCTCACAATACACACACAATTCTCTCAAATTTTCTCCAATTCTCTTCTCTCAAGTCTCAAATTTTCTCAATACTCGAAATTCTCTCAAATTCTCTGAAATTCTCTCAATTTTCTCAATCCACGCAATTCTTTCTTAATTCTCCCAATTAATCCGCTCAATTCTCTCAATCCATTCGAAAAATGGCAAGTGGAAGTCGAGTGCCAACTGGCAAAGGTAAGAATATCGCGACGGAATCCCATCATTCTTTTGATCCTCGTGAATATGCAGATTTTCAAGATGATGAAATCAACATTTTTCACGATGTGGAGCGCGTCCCGACGCAAGAAAGTTTTCATCCTTCTGCTGAAATATCTACAACAAAGGAAGTGGAACGGGAATTTACATCCGACATTTGGAATCACTTCACGAAAATGGAAAGGTTTGATATCGGTCAAAAAAGGTATGATATAATTTGTAAATATTGTGGAAAAATATATAAATATACAGGTGGACAAGGATATGGAACATTTAAACGACATCTTATGAGCAAACATCCAACTGAAACGGGAATCGATATCGGGCAACAACAAATTTCTGGGTACGTCAATCCTAACACTTCCCCTTTATTTCGTTTTAATGAAAAAACTTATAAGGAAGAATTAGGCAAATTTATTTCCGTTGAGCATTTAGCATTTAATTTTGGAGAAAGATTTGGTTTTAATGAATTTGTACAAAAAGCATGTGCTCCACAAGCAAAACGTGTTTCTAGAAATACAACTAAACGAGTAATTAAAGATCTTTACAAAAATGGAAAAAATGATTTACAAAACTTTTTTATGCAATTTAATGGATGCGTGCATATAGGTAGTGATATTTGGAGTGATCATTGGCAAAATCATTCTTACATGGGCATAACATGTCATTGGATAGATGACGAGTGGACTATTCAAAAAAGAGTTATTGCATTTAGAGTTTTCGATGATCATCATACGGCAAATAATATTTATAGACTAATTAGGCAAGTTTTAGAAGAATATTATTTGCTTAACAAAATTTTTTCAATTGGTTTTGATAATGCCGCAGCAAATACCGCTTCAATTGCCGAGTTAGAAAATATTTGTAAACCCGCTTTTGGTGGAAAAATTTTTCACATTAGATGTGCTTGTCATGTTTTAAATTTATGTGTACAAGATGGTTTGAAAACTCTTGATATTTTTCTTCAACCAATAAAAACGGCGATTCAATTTTTATGGAAACATCCCAAAAAAATGAAAGAATGGGGTAGATTTTGTAGAGATAATGGCAAAAAACCAAAAAGATTTCCAAGAGATGTTCCAACTCGTTGGAATTCTACTTTCCACTTGCTTAGTGAATCTTTAGCATATAAAGATTTATTATGTGCATTCATTTCTAATAATATACCTGAGATTAATTTATACCCACAAGAGTGGCATATTTGACAAAAAATTTTAGATCTTTTAAAGGTTTTTAATGATGCAATTTATACTTTGTCTGGTGTTTATTATCCTACTACACATTTATTTTTAGTAGAGTGTACTAATATTGTCGGAACTTTTGATGAATACGAAAATGATGTTGAATTACAACCTACTGTAGTTGCAATGAAAATGAAATGGCTTCATTATTATAGTGAAATTCCCATGATTTATTTAGTTGCTTGTGTTTTTGATCCGCGTTGCAAATTGGATGGCTTAAATGATTTTTTGCGTGCGTATTATCAATGTTTACATTATGATGTGACAAATGTTACAACTATAGTACGTGAGGTTAAAAACGTAGTAATAGAATTATATAATGAATTTTATACTAAATATAATTTAGGTGATATTAGATCTTCTCAATCTACGGAGATACAAAATGACAGTACAGGTAAAATTAGTAGAGGGTACCAACTTTTATTACATAGACAAAAAAAACAAAAGGGAGTAATAGGAAATATTTCTGAATTAGAGAGTTATCTAACCATTTTATTTGAGTTTACTGAAGCCGAAGGTGGTACAGATTTTTTTATTTTGGATTGGTGGAAGAGGCACGCAAGCCAATACCCAATCCTTTCTCTTATTGCAAAACAGATTTTTTCAACCCCTTGTTTTACAGTTGCGGTCGAACAAGCATTCAGTGCCGGAGGTAATATTTTGAACGAACATCGTTCAAGATTATATCCAGAATCAGTGGAGATGCAAGCTTGTGTTGCTGATTGGACGAAGGCTCAATACCGGCAACAAGAGATAGATCGGAATAATGAATCCGAATTCTTTAACGACGGAGATACTACCGCTACCACTATCGGTACTGGAACGGGTAGTGACGATTGAGGGTAAAAGAACTATTGGAGTTGGCAAATATTTCGGGAACTCTTGTTTCTCATACCGGGTACGCCCACGTGAGCTTAGGGAAACCGAAATATAATCCGACGATATGTGACCTCTGGTCCTCTGCGCACGGAATGCTTAGGTTTTGGGATAATTTTAGGGTATATATATTGTACTCCTTTTTTTTAAGATCGTTGTAACGAATTGTAATGTGCTTAATGATAATTTATTAAGTTGAAGCCCTCTCTTTCTCTCTTGTCTTTTTGTCCCCAAATTTGAGTACAATTTACATTTTAATCACAATTTATATTGAATAATGTTCTATTATAAGAATAGTATTTTTTTTAATTTTTTTTATTTTCATTTCTGTTTTTCCTTTTCTGTTTTTCTTTTTTTTCTTTTCCTTTTCCTTTTCTGTTTTTCCTTTTTCCTTGTTTCTGTTTTTTAAAATTATAATTTATATTTTAATTTTTTTTTCTTCCTCCGTGGCCGCCGGCCGGCCATGGCTGGGGCCGGCGCGGAGGTCGCCGGCGTCGGGCGAGGGCGGCCCTCGCCCGGGCCGGGCGAGGCCGGCCTCTCCGACGCCGGCGAGGCGAGGCTCGGCCTCGCCTCGCAACGGGCGAGCTCGGCGAGGCTCGACCTCGCCGGCGGCGGGCGAGGCCGGCCTCGCTGGGCCGGGCGAGGCCGGCCTCGCCCGGGCCGGGCGAGGCCGGCCTCGCCTGCAACCGGCGAGGCTCGACCTCGCCGGCGTCGGGGCGAGGCCGGCCTCGCTGGGCCGGGCGAGGCCGGCCGGCCTCGCCCGGCGCCGGCGAGGTCGAGCCTCGCCCTTGCGGCGAGGCCGAGCCTTGCCGGCATCGGGCGAGGCCGGCCTCGCCCGGCCCGCGAGGGCCGGCCTCGCCCGGCCCGGGCGAGGCCGGCCTCGCCCAACGCCGGCAAGGCTCGGCCTCGCCCGCAACCGGCGAGGCTCGACCTCACCGGCGTCGGGCGAGGCCGGCCGGCCTCGCCCAGCCCGCGAGGGCCGGCCTCGCCCGACGCCGGCGAGGGCCGCCTCGCCTAGAGGCCGGCGACCTCCGCGCCGGCCCCGGCTATGGCCGGCCGCGGAGGAAGAAAAAAAAAGGAAAAGGAAAAGAAAGAAAAAAACAGAAAAAAATAGGAACCGGCCCGGAACCGGTTCCGAACCGAATCGGACTAACCGTACGGTTCCGACCGAAACCGGAACCGCCGAGGCGGTTCGGTTCCGGTTCACGCTGCTGGCCACGAACCGGAACCGCCGGTTCCGAACCGGAACCGGTCGGTTCCGAACCGTGGCCACCTCTAGAAAAGAAGATCAAGCATTCACGTTGTGCTGCTGAAGAGTTTGTTCTTTTGTATTATCTAAGGGCATAAAGGTCATTGTGAGAGAAAACAACAAAACAAGGGTTTGTTTTTTTTTCTCTTCTCTAACCTACAGTGGCCGCGTGGATATATAAGGGAAAAGAACCGTGGGTTTTCTTTTAAGCCGTGAAGAGCCACACAGGAAGAAGTTGCGATCGCCGAAGAGAAATCGTACGAAGGAATTCTCTGAACACGGTGATTCGTGTAGTGAGTTTATTTTGTCCAATTAAGTTGTTTATTCGTAAACACTTTGGGTTTGGGTTTAAATCTAGGTGTGGGAAACACTCGAGCGTTTTGAGCGAATTGTAACTTTGATTCTCCGATTATAGTGGATTATTTGTTGCTGGCTCTCCCCGTGGATGTAGGTACCGATATTCGGACCGAACCACGTAAATCTCTGGTGTCCTTTATCGTTCCTCGTTTATTTCTCTGGTATTTTCGCATTGACTTAATTTGCAAGATCCTGTCATTTCCGCGTTATATTTCCAACAGATTCCAACCTTGTCCTCATCCCTAAAAGCCAAAACCAGCCTCCTCATCCGCCCAACTCACTGTCTGGCCGCCTGCTCGCTGGCTGGCGATCGAACCAAAAGCAGCCTCATTGAGGCATTTTCACCGAACACCTGGCATGCCTGGCTAAAACTGAAGGTTTTTGACCTCTCTCAGGGCTTCGGCAAACTCCGGCAGCCACGGCTCACTTCCGATGGCGTGTCTAGATTAGGTTTGATGTCGGTATGGGCCGGGATTCTTGCGAAACAGCCGGCGCGAGTCTTGGCCAACCTACATATAAAAACAGGGGAAAATAGGGGGCGTCGAGAAGCCGCACTTGTGAAGACGTGTCTCGGGGGTCGCCGGCAGTCTGTGGGTGACGGCGAGGCCAGCTGGCTTCATCTTCAGCTCCTACAAATGCTCGACTCTCGCTTTTGCTCTCGGTTTCTCTCCAAATTGCTCAAAATGTCTCCCTCTCTCTTTGATCTATTTTTTTGCTCAAACGGGGCCCCATCGATCACGGTCAGGGCTGGGGAGTTGTCGCCGGTCGGTCTCTTGGTTCCAGTAAGGCAGCTAGCCTCCTCCCTAATCCCTGCAAACAAAAAAAAATGACTCTCTCTCTATTTCCCTCTTTTCTCTCTCAGTCTGCTTTGTTTCTGTTCTGAACCGAGCGCCCTGTCTCCTCTCTCTTCTCCGGCTTTTATAGGCAACACCGGCCACCTGCTCCGCCCCAGAAGTCGTGGCCTTAATGGCCTTCAATTGCTCTCTGCACCAGCCACAACTTTGGTGGCCATTTTCGCGCGATTGAGCGCATTATCTACATTTCCCAGGCACCGATCGTTGCAGGGCAGAACAAAGGAGAACAGGGAGAGAGGGACAGCCGGGCCAGCGGGGGGGGGGGGGGGGAGAAGAAAGGAGCGGGCTAGGCTAGGCCCAACGCGCGCGAGAGGAAAAGAAAAAAAGGTAGAGCGGGCTAGGCCCGCCGGGGGAAAAAGTTAGAGGGTCGGGTTGACCCGACCCCGACCCAGCTCATTCCGATTTTTTTAATTAATAATGTTTTAAATTTTTTTGAAATATTTTAATATTGCAAAAATGCACCTAAATTTTTATAATAGATGTCAACAGCTACCCCTCTTTGAAGGTAAGCTCACAGAGGTTGAGTTTACAGAGGTTACATTCAAAAATAAAATGATACCTGATTTTGGCCCGTGCTTGTTCAATAAATGCTATTTTTGGTGGAACCATGGGTCCCAACTTTTATGATGATATATGTTGACACCTAATTTTGCCCGTCTCATTAAATCGATGCTTAAATTTTAAGTGGGCCAAACTAATGTAAAAGAGAGATATTTAAAAAAAAATCGGTTGGGCCGATTTGATCCGGCTTGGTAGGGCCGGCCCCTTTTTCAATTATTTTAGTTGTTTGAGCTGAGCCCTTTTTATTTATTTATTTATTTTTATTCTTCTTGGGTTTGTTCTTTGCTTTCTCTTTTACCCCGTCGGCCCACTTTTGGCCTATTTTTGGCCCCGTCAGCCCTGGCCCAACTTGGCCTTTCTTCCAGCCTTCAGCCCAGCTCCTCAGCCTCTCCTTCCCCTCACGCTCACGCTCGGCCAAAACGAGGACAAACAGAGACGACAAAGCAGAAGTTCACTTTGCACGAGGAGATTGATAGCCGCGATTCCAAAAGAGAGGAAGCGATGGCACAGCGCTGTAGCCGTTTTAGCAAGGAAATGAACCTGATTCAGTCCCCAAGAAGAGGAATGGCTGCTGACATAAACAGAAATAGGGAAAGCGCACTGATCAAAGGGATTTTTGGAGCTGGGAATGGCAAAGTAAGATAGCTAGTATTGTTGACCATCAAAAGTTGTCTAGAAGGGGACGAGAGAGAGGGAATAGGGTGAAGATTCAAAAGGAGCAGAGAGAATAGTTTTGAGCAGGAAGTGATCGAGAAACAAGAAAAAAACAGGAACAGAGAGCATCGGAGAGAGTTTTGGAGAGGAGAATTTGAGAGTGAATAGAAAAAAGAGGGGAGCCTTCATCATTCGCCGGTCATCCATCTGAGTTGCCATCGGCCCCCGTCGAGCCCCCAACCATCGCACCTCGCTCCGGCCGGCCGTGAACCAGGTGGGTCTCTCTCAGCCTTCCCCTGTTTTGGCCTCCCCTTTCCTACCTCTCGGGTGCCGGGCACACCGAGTCTATTCGGTGATCGCCCGGCACCACAAGATGAGGAAAGTATTTCTTTGCACCTCCAGGATGTGTTCTTGACCGATCTCTTCCAAGAAAAACCTTTAAACCCCACTGAAATCGACTTAGAAACTCTTAGTTTTAGTCGCACAGCACCTGCTTGGTAAAATGCCCAAGTGAGATCCGAGATGAACTCCATGAAAATCGATACTCTAGAGTGTTGATTTATGCACGATTTGCTCTGTTATTGTCATTGACTTCAAGTTCCTCGCTTTTGTTCACGTGGTTTCGTCGCGGGTCACACATCTCCGAGTCAGCCGCGTGTATACGTTTCCTCGTCGGAAGTTTCATTCTCGGTTGCTGGGTGTGCTCGCGATTTGGAGCAAAACAGTTAGCTCTCTATCTTCATTTGATGTGTGTATGTCCTTGTACGTTGAGTGTTACTGTCGATCGAGAATTTGAGAGCCGAAAAATCAGATTTTTACACGTTAATGTCGGTTCCGTGACCGGAGTAAGTCATTAGTATCCTCGCCGGAATGGCGGCCCGCGGTGACAGCGTACGGCTAGCGTCGGTCGTCGGTGCTAGCGGTCCGAGCCGTCGACCGGCGGTGGGCTTCCTCGGCGTGGTCCCGGCGAGGCTCGGTGAAGGCGCCATGAAGAAACAGTTGAGGAAGCTCTCAGTGAAGAAGACCACGTGCATGGCAGAAAGGAGGACGACCAGAAAAGAAAGTAAAAAAGAAAAATTTGAAAAGAAAGAGAAACAAAAAAAAGGAAAAAAAGAGGAATGAAAAAGAAATCAGAAAACCACCGCCCGCAGCGGCTGCGTTGGCTTGCGCTCTTGTCTCCCACGAAGGGATCGGAGTTCGAACCCGCGTAGGCGTTAGGGATTCTTAAGTGTGGCGCCGTGGTGGTGGGTCCTGCTGTTAGCGTCCCCCAGGGTTTACCTCTCCCAGGTCGGCCGTGCGGGGGTTCTCTGGGTTATCAAAAAAAAAAAAAAAAAAAAAAAAAATCGAAAAGAAAATAGAAAAGGGGATCTCGGGCGGGTCAGAAATCCGGGTCAGAGTTCGGGCGGATCGAGTTAGGGGACCCGGTTCGGAATATTTATTTTATTAATAAAAGTATTCAAAAATGTTAATAAAATATTAAAATATTAACAAAAATTAAAAATTCCAAAAAAATTCGAAAATGTTTAAAAATCCCAAAAAATTAATTAAATAAAAAATATTAAAAAATTCAGAAAAATTCAAAAAAAAAATTCCAAAAAAATCAGAAAATTAGGAGATGTTCAGAAATTAGTTTTGGGCTTAATTTCACTAGATTTTAGGTTAAAAACTTAAAAAAATGAAAAAATGAGAAAAGCCCTTTAAAAAATTTCTCAAAATCGGACAAGCAATGAGGGCTTTACTTTAGGGCTTTTGATTGACTTTTCTTTTTTAGAGACGATGCTAGATCTTTGATTGCTTGTTTTCTTTGTGATTATCTGGTTGCGCATTTTTAATACATTGATTGTTATCTTCTATTTTTAGAATGGTTAGGTGGAATCTTAGCTTTTTCGATAGGCTGCCCGGTACGTTAGTTTGCAAACATTAAAGTTTAGGTACCGAAAGGGCACTAGTTAGATCACTAGTGTAATCAAGTCCATGAATTTTGAAATCTCTGGTTTTCGAACGTGTCAAGACGACACTCCCGCGTCTCGATCAAGGTTTCTAGCCAACTCTTGATCATGGCTAGTGGCGACTCCAATGGAATGCATAGTTTAGATAATTTTCGTCGCATAAGGTATGAGGCTTGGGAGTGCCTCGGTCCATGGATTAATGAACCATTTGGTTCGTCTTTCAAACGAATCAATCGATGTTCGTATCTATCAACAAATACCTCTTAGCCTAACCATTTGGTTCGATCGCCTCGACGGGATTTCATTTGTCTAGGACCCAAATCTATCTTCGGTCGCCTTGATGAGATTTCGTTTGTCTAGGACCCGAACCTATCTTCAGTCGTCTTGATGGGATTTCGTTTGTCTAGAACCCGAACCTATCTTCGATTGCCTTGATGGGGTTTTGCTATGTTGAAGTACCTTTATCTTATCAGAAGTACCTGAAAAGGCTTGATCTGAACAGAGGGGGGCGATTCCATGTTCGGTAATTGCTTGACAGAGCACCTGCCTCCTGCTTAAGGTACCTATTTAGTAACTAAACTTTTCTTCGGACGCACCACAGGGCGATGAAAGTGCCTGTTTAGTACCTGAATCTTTTTGTTTGGGTGCACCGCAGGGCGATTGAAGTGCTTGTTTAGTATCCGAACTTTTCTTCGGGCTCACCACAATTCGAGGACTTGATTACGCTAGCCTACTCTAATGCCCTTTCGATACCTTCTCTCTTTTATTTCAAAAAATGTTTGCTGAGCAGCTTGAATTGATTTTAACTTATCCACTAACATATGAGGTGTTCATGCAATTGTGCAAACATTAAATTAACACTCAATAGAGAAAGCGACAAATAAATTGCTAGGAAAAGGAAATGATTAAAACCTTGATGCACCCAAGCATATTAACTTATTTTCCAACTTTGCAAATTATTTATTAAAAAATGAATGCAATGACTAACTTAGCATAATTTTTTTAAGGTTTTTCATTTATGAAAGATTAAATTATATATAATGCATATTTAATCTAAAAAATGACATGCAATTTTAATTAAATAGCCTTAAACATGTAATCACTAAATGACGTGCGCATACGACTTGCCTTAATGACATGACCTAAACTATATGACATGGATGTGATACAATTAACCTATATGACACTCACATGATATTTTTTAGATTTTTTTATTAAAATTCGTAATTGAAAATTAATAAAAATAAGAATCTATTTGAAGTGAGATATTATCTATTTTAAGCTAGGAAATAGACCAACCTAAATCCTACGTTAACTTAAAAACATATCTTAGCATGCAATTCTATCTAGAAACTTATCTAACCTAGATGTTATCTAAACATGCATTCAATTTAAATAGGAAAAAGTCCATCTAATCCTATCATGCAATCCTATCTATGAATCAAACCTAATCAATATCATACGTGATGCAATCTTTTTTATTTTCGAGATTTTTTAACACATGGCAGCTAGTCAACGTTTTTCAGGTTAGAGTCTTAGAGCTTCCTGATTATATGGCAATGTAGTCATACATTCTAGTCGACATTGGAGACACAAACAGCAATTTTTGATAGCTTTACGAGGAAGTACCGATAATGTTGTTTACTATGAACATGGTAGCGATGACATTGCAGCTTCTTCAACTGGACTGATCCCTCCATTGATGATGAGAACACTCATTGAATCATCTCAGGACTCTAGTAAAGAACAAGATCAATTGAAGTCGACCTTCAACTAAGCAAAGAGAGAAGATTCCATTAAGTATTTTAATAATTTCATGGGTAATGATGTATTATCTTTTGGAAAATGTGGGAGGGCAGTGATTGGTTGTCGAGGTGTCTTTCGGCACTTTGGATTGATTGTAGTAAGATGGGTTATGATCACTACATGTGATCAGTTAGAGGTTTAATTGTTTTGTAAATTCATCAGTCGTCTTCTCTTTTTTGTAGTGTTGCGCATGGTGTGTGCACATATTAAAGTTGTAAACTCATCTGTTGTTGTTTCTTTTTGTATGTAAATATTAAAGTTCAATGAATTCAAGTATTTAATGATGAGTTGATGATGATCATTGGTGACGGTTGGTTGATGATGCTTGTTGTATTTGCTCATTCTATTGTAATTGAAATGTTGGTATCTGTTATGAACATGCACAGAGTTTTCTTATCTATCACAACTAAAACTAGTTGTCATTTTGGTGAAAACCCTCAGTCAACCAACATTCTCATATTTGCTGTTGGCTAGCAGTATCACCTAGAGAGGTGGATGAATAGGTTATTTCAAGAAACTTGACAAGGAATTAAAACCAATCAAATTTGATATAAGCTGATCGAGTGAGATAGAGTATAGATATAAGCACAAACTGGTTATATCAAGCAATGTAGTCCAATGCTTCTATTAGGTAATAAATGAATATGAGCAAAGAGATAAAGAACAATGCACTTAGAGAATATAGTTGTTTGGCTTGGTGTAAGCCCGCATCCACTCTTCAATGCTAAAAGTCTATTTGTTAGATTCAACTAGTAATCGATGAAAAGTTATAGTCGTTTGTGCCTGCTTATACCCAAGCGCTTCTTCACAAAGCATGTGCTGCTTATACTCTAGCTATCTCAACTGAAGCACACACTGAAAACACTGCCAACAACTCTCAAGAGATTACAATATCAGTATCTCAAAAGACACGATGCAAGAATATAAAGCGCTCTCTAAATTTGGATTTTGCACTCAGGATATCTTGTACTCTTCTCGACGTCTTTAGTCTTCTTATATACTCTTCATCATCCAAACTACCCGTTGGATAATCTTCACAAGGATCAATCTCCAATCTATCCATTGGAATATTGATTAGAGGATCAATTTAGCCGTTGGAGTCAGTCAATTTGAGTTCTCGTAGATTTGGTTGCCCATACAAACAAATATTGGTTTCCAAAAATAGAGTAGTTTCAGCCATGGACATAATCTTGTCTTATGGATGCTTGTCAATAAATCAAGATTTCTTGCGTGATTGAATATTTTTGCAAAGATAATCTTTAAGATTGATAGAAAATAAAAATATTCTAAATTAAGAATCTATACCAGATCACAAGCTATCAATAGATGGGATAAAATATTTCAAAACAATAATCTCGAAGTCCACAACAAGATAGTTGTGGTAGGTAGTTTGAGTGTTCTACTTATATTAGCAGTTTTATATCCAGCTTTCCACAAGTCTGATGATATCAGACTTTCACCAGGCTTTTGCTTATATCCAGCTTTTGCAGTATCTTGCTTATATCCAGCTCTTAGAGTATTTTGCATATATCTACTCAGTACGTTGCTGATATCCACGCATTACGCTGCTGATATCCATGCAGTACTTTACTCATAACCAAGTAGTACTCTTCTCATATCGAAGCGATAGATATATCTGGCTTTATGGATATATTCAACTGAGTTTCTTGAGGCACTTAGATTGTGTAGATCCTATAGGCTTAACAACTTGGTACATCCATAATTTTATGTGTTCCACGTAAATTCTTCAAGTCAATTGGAACCTTTTCACTTCATACTTCGGATACCTTCGATATTAGTAATGTCACGCCTCGAACTCCATCGAGCATGCAACACACTTCTCTGGTCGAATAATGCGACATCCCAGGGTATCGCCGACCCCATTTCACCTTATCAGAGATTTATATCAACCAGCGGAAACCACAATCACACGGACAAATAGAACTGGGGTAATTAGGGGAGACTAAACACATCCATTGCTCATTCAAACTTATATAATATTCACAATTTACAAACCACCATATATACATGCACACCGAACTATAAACCACCGATATTCAAAATGATCGATAGCCTGGGTACTCTATCGCCCAAAAATGGTACACTCCAAAAAGTCTATTCCCAACCGCTACACTAGCCCCTACACCCTCTGCTTGGTGTCCACTCCAAGTCTGACTCCTCATCATCTCAATCTGAATCCCTCTGAACTGACTGCTCCTCTGAGGACTCCGGCTCGGCCTCGATCTCAATCGGGTTGTTTATATCACCTGATTCCGCTGGAACCTCGTCCCGCTCCTCCTCGACGGGCTCCTCATCAGACTCGTCCTCTAGCACAAACTCGGGGTCAATCCATTGCTCATGCTCGGGTATGTGCTCCGATTTTTCTTCAGGCTCATCCTCAGGCTCTTCAAGATCTGCCTCCGGTTCTTCCTCTTCTGGTTCATCCTCTGGAATTGCCTCGAGGTCCACGTCCATTGGATCGTACCCCGCCTGGGATTCTTCAGGCTCTGGTTCGTGCTCAGCCCCCGAGGGCTCAGGTGCTGCAGGCGCTTGATGAAGTCCGGATTGCGCCAAACTAGTCTCCAAACTAGTCATCTCGCCATCGGGAGGAGGTATGGCAGACGGGTCCCAATCCCCAACTCCATCAAAGGGGACGTCAAATCCACGGACGGGACTAAACTCATCTACCCCGTCCCGAAAGAACCAACCTATATAGTTATGGGCCTGCCAAAGGGGTAACCCTACGTCTATCCAGACTACTGTCGTATGCTTAACCCAGGTCATATTTTCATCTATAGGATACTCTATCACATTGTGATCAGTGTGCATCGGTACTCCAAAACGCTCAGGTGGCGGCAGCGGGAGATTCATTGCTCAGGCCAGGGTTCTGAAATTGCTGGTTGAAACAATCATGAGATTATATCTCAATAAGCACACCCTAAACCCTACCCAGACTATCACGTACCTCCAGACAACCATAAACACAACCGCACTCAACAATCACATAGTAGGCACATCATTTACACTTACCTAGGCCTTTCCAGCGTGCAACCTGCACGTTAGCCACAACAACACCACATCCAATCACATGCACATTCAAATTTCATTTCATGCATTTGTTCCGGCCTCATCGCATTCTTTCCACACAACTCGCCAGTGACCCGCGTAATGGTACCGCCTCAGGTTCACTGCGACCATTTCACACTTGCCTCGCCAGTGACTCGCGTAGTAGTACCGCCTCAGGTTCACTGCAACTAACTCATTCTCAATTCGCCAGTGACCCGCATAGTAGTATCGCCTTACGTTCACTGCGACTAACTCAAAACAACACTTCAGGGCCCGCGTAATGGTATCGCCTCAGGCCATGTTTCTTGCCCGCGTAGTGGTACCGCCTCAGGCTCAACACCCACCACCTACGACACAACCCGCGTAATGGTACCGCCTCAGGTTGGCCGTCCTCCGGTAATACCGGGCATCGTCTCGCGTAGTCATATCGCCTCAGGACGGATCACTTCCCCGCGTAATGGTATCGCCTCAGGGATTTCCATTATCACACGTACCACAACACACTCGCTTTCTCACTCATTCACACATTCAACACTCACATGCCAACCTATTGGCCAATCACACTCGGCTCGTGCACGCATCAAACCACGCACATTTCTCAAGTTTAATCAACATTCAATTGTGGCCGATTACTCATTTAAATCAATTCAGCCATGCGCGCACATTACGGCCCATATTTAATACAATCCACTCATAACACAACAAACATACAAGGCCACCAACGGGCCCACAATCACAGCCACATTCACAACCACAAATTGAACATTTCCATGCTCATTTCAAGCCATATTAAGCCCTACCAACCAGCTACACCGCAACACGCTAAACCGACACAATTTATCTCCAAGTTGGACGATATGCTCGCCAAAGCAAGTCTCAATTTCTAGCAATCGATGCAGCATCAATTCAGCCCCGAATCATCGTCATTTCATCCTCAAATTAGCGCATATCGATTCCCCAATTCAGAGTGCCAACATAACCCCTAAACAGTCACAATTAACCCCTAAACCAACACTAATTAATCCGATTTAACCCTAATTCATCCGTCGATACCCGAAGTCCTAAATAGAATTTAGGACGTGACTTACCTGAACTCTAGACTAACTCGGCTAGAGTGGAAAGGGGGCGGCTGATCGGCGGCAAGCGGCGGCGGCGAGCGGCTTCCTTGGCCGCGGTCACTCACGGTCACGGGAAGAGAGAAAGAGGTCGTTGAGAGGGAGAGGGAGAGAGAGTGAGAGGGACGGCGGCGTGAGGGTGGTGGTGGCTCGGTGGCGGTGGCTCGGTGGCGGAACGGCGGTGGCACGTCGGGCGATGGCCGGCGAGCGGCAGTGGTGCGGCCAAGAGGGAAGGGGCGGTCGGTTCGGTGAGGGGGGTTTGCCGAAGGGAGAGGAGAGAGAATGAGGAGAGAGAGGAAAATTGGGTTTAAATAACCCAAGTCCAATAATTGAGGGCCAAAAGACCATCTTGCCCTTCTCTCACAAATCCAATTGACGGCTTATATTCGATCTTATCTTGAGATCGACGGCCCGGATCGAATCTTTTCCAAAATATCCAAGGGTAATTTGGGAATTTCTCAAAAAGTCAAAAGGCAAAATTGTCCAAAAATCTCTATTTCTAAGGCTAGGCGAAATTACCAAAATGCCCTTCCCAAATTACATTGGCCTTAACAAATCTCCAAGGGTAAAATGGTCATTTTCCATTTCTCGCCAAAATTCAGTTTTTCTGAAGGATTCGGACAAATCCAAAGCTACTTGGGCAAATGACAACATCGTCCAAGCGATCTGTCATGACTTTTTGAATTTCCAATACCCAACTCGGTCTCTAATTAATGACTGAGTTCTAAATAACATAACTTGCGTATATCTCGTACTAACAGGTGGCTTTTGGGGAAATTCGCGTTACTGACCCGTGGCCGATACTGAATCATGCCACGTACAAGTTTGTTCAGGTCGTGCTGACCTCTATTGTCACTTAATCGCGAGGATCGATCGCTAGATCCGATGGGCACGATCGTTTGGTGTAGGTTCAGGGTCATTCGTTGATTCATTTCGTGGTCCAGCGGAATCACCCGCGATCCACTACTATGACAATGACGAACTAATCCCTGGCTATCCTTAGATCGGCCTACAGTGGCTCTAAATGTCACCTCGACGATTTTCATGGTCGAAATTCGATTCACGATCGAGTTCTTTGGTCGCGCGGATTTAAATCCCTAAGTAGCCTTTCCCTAATGGTTAGTATTTCCGAAGTGATCAATTCCGGGCGAGATTTAACTACAAGCACATCCATAAACCATTCATTTCATAAATCCCAAGTGGGACAGATTTCATAATGTCACAACTCTTCCCCCCTTACAAAAATTTGGTCTTTGAAGTTTACAAATCAAACTAACTACCCAAAGAAGTGGGAGTATTGACGTTGCATTTGCTCTTCACTTTCCCACGTCGCGCCTTCTGTCCCGTGGTGCTCCCAAATAACCTTGACCATCGGGATCGTCTTGTTCCTTAGAACCCGTTCTTTCCGATCTTCAATCCTTACTGGTCTCTCAACATATGACACTCTGTCATCAACTTCTATCTCCTCATAATTCAACACATGAGTTGGGTCCGGTTCATATTTCCTCAACATCGATACGTGGAACACATTATGCACTTGCGATAAATTTGACGGAAGTGCAAGGCGATACGCTAAATCTCCAATCCTTTTTAAAACCTCAAAAGGTCCCACGTACCTCGGACTCAACTTCCCTTTCTTACCGAATCTGGATAGTCCTCTCATAGGCGATACCTTAAGGAATACGTGATCCCCTACTTGAAACTCCAAAGGTCTTCGCCTTCTGTTTGCATAACTCTTTTTGACGGTTTTGAGTTGTTTTCAGCCTTTTCATTAATCACCTTAACAGCCTCAATTGACTGTTGAACTAACTCTGGCCCGGTTATACTCCTTTCTCTTACTTCGTCCCAACACACGAGCGTCCTACAAGCCCTGCCATATAGCTCTTCAAAGGGCGCCATTCCGATGCTCTGCTGAAAACTATTGTTATAGGCAAATTTTTCTAAGGGCAATTGCTCTTCCCACTTACCCTGAAAATCCAATACATATGCCCTAAGCATATCCTCTAAAGTCTGAATCGTCCTTTCAGACTGGCCATCCGTTTGTGGATGGTAAGCTATACTAAACTGCAGCTTTGATCCTAATGCCATATATAGACTTTTCAAAAAATTGGCGGTAAACCTAGGATCATGATCTGAGGTAATCGTCACTGGTACCCCATGTAAATGAACTATCTGTTGCACATATAACTCAGCATATCGATCTAATACGAAGTCCTTTCGCACAGCCAAAAAGTGTACCGACTTTGTCAATCTGTCGACATTTACCCAAATAGTATCATGGCCTTTTTGGCTCCTTGGTAATCCCGTCACAAAATCCATAGTTATATGCTCCCATTTCCACTCTGGGATTTCCAAAGGTCGCAATAGCCCTCCGGGCTTACAATGTTGCGCCTTTACCTATTGGCACGTCAGACATTTGGCCACATGCCTAGCTATGTCTACCTTCATATCATTCTACCAATAGTATTGCCTCAAATTCTGATACATTTTGGTACTACTTAGGTGGATACTATAACTACTACGATGTGCCTCTGACAAAATTTCTTCCTTAAGCTCCGCATCGTCAGGCACACATAATCGTCCACGGAACTTTAGTATCCCATCTTCGGATATCTAGAAGTCCGGCTTTCTCTTGGTATCATCCATCTCTAGAATCTTTTGGATTTCTTGATCCGTAGACTGCAACGTCTTAATCTTAACCTGGATCTCCGGTTCAATCCTTAGCGTGGCTAGTAAGCTCGAGACTTGACTTACTTCGAATCTAAACTCCGAGTCTCGTACTTTTTTCAACAATGCCCATTCCTTAATCATCAAGTAAGCGATGCTTGACTTTCGACTCAATGCATCGGCTACCCGGTTGGCCTTCCCGGGATGATATAATATATCACAGTCGTAGTCCTTCAACAACTCCATCCACCGACGCTGCCTCATATTAAGTTCCTTTTGAGAAAATAAATATTTGAGACTCTGATGGTCGGTATAAATCTGAAATTTCTCTCCGCATAGATAATGTCGCCAAATCTTCAGGGCGAATACTATTGCGGGTAATTCCAAATCGTGCGTCGGGTAATTCAACTCATGCGGTCTTAACTGCCTTGATGCGTAGGCCACTACTTGCCCATTTTGCATGAGTACACACCTTAATCCTTTCAACGACGCATCACTATAAATTTCGTATCCTCCGGGTCCCGATGGAATAGTCAATACCGGTGCCGTTGTCAATCTATGCTTCAATTCCTGAAAACTCCTTTCACAATTGTCGGTCCATTCAAATCTCGTTTCCTTTTTCAACAAATGTGTCAACGGTGTTGCTATTGCCGAAAACCCTTCCACGAAGCGTCGGTAATATCTTGCCAGACCTAGAAAGCTCTGAACTTCTATTACCATCATCGGTCTGGGCCATTTCATTACTGCCTCAATCTTCAATGGATCCACTGAGATTCCTTCCCCAGAAATCACATGTCCGAGAAATGCTACTCGATTGAGCCAGAATTCGCACTTGCTAAACTTAGCATACAGTGCGTTCTCTCTTAAAGTCTGCAACACCTTACTCAAGTGAAACTCATGCTTCTCTAGGCTCTTCGAGTACACCAATATGTCGTCTATAAAAACGATCACGAATTGATCTAAGTATTCCTTAAACACTCTATTCATTAGGTCCATAAAGGCAGCAGGGGCGTTCGTCAATCCGAACGGCATTACTGTAAATTCAGAATGTCCATATCTCGTCCTAAATGTCGTCTTCGGTATATCCTCCTTCCTAATCCTCAACTGATGATATCCCGTTCTCAAATCAATTTTAGAGAACACCGAAGCTCCTTGTAACTGATCAAACAAATCATTAATCCTCGGTAGGGGATATTTATTTTTTATCGTCACCTGATTTGGCTGCCTATAATCGATACATAGCCTCAACGATCCATCTTTCCTTCTCACAAATAAAACTGGCGATTCCTACGGAGACGAACTCGGACGAATAAATCCATTGTCTAACAATTCTTACATTTGCACCTTTAATTCCTTTTACTCCAACAACGACATTCTATAAGGTGTCTTCGAGATTGGCTTAGTTCCAGGTGCCAACTCGATTACAAATTCTACTTCTCTTTCTAGTGGCAATCCCGGCAATTCCTGAGGAAAAACATTGGGATAATCACACACCACGGCTATGTCCTCTAGCCTCGGCTCCTCAGCCGTTGAATCAACTACAGCCGCTAGAAATCCTTGACACCCTTCTTTCAACAACGTAGTCATTTCTAGCGACGAAATCCATGGAATCGAGGGTCCCCCTCGATTTCCTACAAATTTGAATTCCGGATGTCTAACAGGATTAAATTGGATCACTCTGCTATTACAATCCATTACGGCTCTCTGCTTAGACAGCCAGTCCATACCCACTATCACATCAAAATCGTACATGGCTAGAACCGCTAAATTTATCCTTTACTCCCTATCCCTAATCACAATCTTACAATTTGGACACCCCAATGAAACTAGCATCTTATCATTCAAGGGAGTTGTCACGCATAACACAACATCAAGCAACTGCAGTTCTATACCAATCAACTCAACAAATTGCTCAGATATAAAGGAATGTTACGCCCCAGGGTCAAATAAAGCATACGCACCATGAATGCACAGAGAAATCGTACCTGTGACAACCCCTGGCACGTTCTCTACCTCTCTTTTGGCCATGGCGTACACCCGTCCTTGCGCCTGTGGCTTATTCTGATTAGCTGTCTGGGCCGCTCCAGTCTGATTCCCGTTCTAGGGTGGCGGCAATGTAGGCGACCTATTCTGCCTGAGATTGGGGCAAAATCTTATGTGATGACTAAATCCACCACATCCAAAATATGCTCCGCCTCTGGTTGGACAAGGTCTATTTCCATATCTTTCCCACATACCCGACATGGACCATTTTGATTACGGGCCGGCTTCCCTATATTCCTTCTAGCAGGAGAGACAAAACGTCTATTACCCTTCATTGGCCTCTTCCTTAACTGATGGTTGTCCCTACCCTGGGCAAACCTCGACCGAGAAGTGGCGGCCTTATCGTAAATCTCGTTATACCCTCTCAGATTCAATGAGATCATTTGGCTGCGAAGGTCCGGTTTCAAGCCATCACGGAACCTCCGAGCCCTATCTAACGGGTCCTCAACCATCTTCGGGGCGAACTTAGACAATCGAGCAAATTCAGCCTCAAACTGATCCACTGTTTTCTGCCCCTGACGCAACCTCATGAACTCAGATAATTTTTGTTCCCGAGCACTCTCAGAAAAATATTTTCCATTAAAGGCTTCCACGAACATCGCGCAAGTCTGGGCTATGCCAGCCGTGAATATCATTCCTCTGGTGGCTTTCCACCAATCATTTGCATTTCCTTGCAATTGATATACTGCCAATGTTACTTTCTCCTCATCTGTACATCCCAAGACTTCAAAAGCTTTTTGTAATTCTTCCACCCACAACGATGCACCCTCAAGATCGCCTATACCGTCAAACTTAGGAGGCTTTAATTTTATAAACTGCTTGACCAATTGGTGCATTTGCCTATTCACATTCACTTGCCCCTGCCCTTGATTCCCATTATTATTATTATTGGTAGCAGCGGCCACAGCGGCTTCGGCAGCTTGGGCAATCGTAGCAGCTCGTTCCTGAGTCTGCTGTCCTATCATATTAATAATTTGCTATAGGGTCCTCATGACCGCTTCCATTCTAGGATCTTCTGCAGGTCGGGCTCGGGCTCACGAGCTGGACGAACCCCCAATTCCTCTACCTCGTGAACTCATTCTCACGATTTCTACCACTCGACTACCTGCTATAATTCCACTTAGGAATTAGTAACCTAGGCCAACTAGATCAGTCTAGTCCTAGGCAGTGAATTAACGCAATAATTTACTCAGCAGGTAATCAATCACCACAAGCACAAGGCCATAATCAATAGGGTCTGTGCACTTACCTCAGGTCCAGACGCACCTACATTTCAATCGTTATAACAATCAATTCACCCAATCAATCACAACAAACAATTTGGAGGCACGTGTAGCTTATTCCGCCCTATGACTTGCTAAGGTCTCCCTAAATTACTACCCCAGGATCTCTGCTCCTTATCACTCCAGACTTCGACCAGCTTAGATCGAGCTGTCCTCGCTCTGATACTAATTCAACACGTGATGTCACGCCCCAAACTCCATTAAGCATGCGACACACTACTCTGGTCGAATAATGCGACATCCCAGGGTATCGCCGACCCCATTTCACCTTATCAGAGATTTATATAAACCAGCGGAAACCACAATCACCCAAACAAATAGAACTGGGGTAATCAGGAGAGATTAAACACATCCATTGCTCATTCAAACTTATATAATATTCACAATTTACAAACCACCATATATACATGCACACCGAACTATAAACCACTGATATTCAAAATGATCGATAGCCTGGGTACTCTATCGCCCAAAAATGGTACACTTCAAAAAGCATATTCCCAACCCCTACACTAGCCCCTACGCCCTCTGCTTGGTGTCCACTCCGAGTCTAACTCCTCATCATCTGAATCTGAATCCCCCTGAACTGACTGCTCTCTGAGTACTCCGGTTCGGCCTCGATCTCAATCGGGTTGTTTATATCACCTGATTCCGCTGGAACTTCGTCCCACTCCTCCTCGACGGGCTCCTCATCAAACTCATCCTCTGGCACAAACTCGAGGTCAATCCATTGCTCATACTCGGGTATGTGCTCCGGTTCTTCTTCAGGCTCATCCTCAGGCTCTTCAGGATCTGACTTCGGTTCTTTCTCTTCTGGTTCTTCCTCTGGAATTGCCTCGAGGTCCACATCCATTGGATCGTACCCCACCTGGGATTCTTTAGGCTCTGGTTCATGCTCGGCCCCCGAGGGCTCAGGTGCTGCAGGTGCTTGTTGAAGTCCGGATTGTGCCAGACTAGTCTCTAGACTAGTCATCTCGCTGTCGGGAGGAGGTATGGCAGACGGGTCCCAATCCCTAACTCCATCAAAGGGGACGTCAAATCCACGGACGGGACCAAACTCATCTACCCCGTCCCGAAAGAACCAAGCGGTATAGTTATGGGCCTGCCAAAGGGGTAACCCTACGTCTATCCAGACTACCATCGTATGCTTAACCCAGGTCATATTTTCATCTATAGGATACTCTACCACATTATGGTCGGTGTGCATCGGTACTCCAAAACGCTCAGGCGGCGACGGCGGGAGATTCATTACTTAGGCCGGGGTTCTGAAATTGTTGGTTAAAACAACCATGAGATTATATCTCAATAAGCACACATCCTAAACCCCACCTAGGCTATCATGTACCTCCAAACAATCACAAACACAACCGCACTCAACAATCACATAGCAGGCACATCCTTTACACTTACCTGGGCCTTTCCAGCGTGCAACCTCCACGTTAGCCACAACAACACCACATCCAGTCACATGCACGTTCAAATTTCATTTCATGCATTCATTCCGGCGTCATCACATTCTTTCCACACAACTCGCCAGTGACCCGCGTAATGGTACCGCCTCAGGTTCACTGCGACCATCTCATACTTGCCTCGCCAGTGACCCGCGTAGTAATATCACCTCAGGTCCACTACGACTAACTCATTCTCAACTCGCCAGTGACCTGCGTAATAGTACCGCCTCAGGTTCACTTCGACAAACTCAAAACAACACTTCAGGACCCATGTAATGGTACCGCCTCAGGCCGTGTTTCTTGCCCGCGTAGTGGTACCGTCTCAGGCTCACCACCCACCACCTACGACATAACCCGCGTAATGGTACCGCCTCAAGTTGGCCGTCCTCTGGTAATACCGGGCATCGTCCCGCGTAGTCGTACCGCCTGAGGACGGATCACTTTCCCGCGTAATGGTACCGCCTCAGGGATTTCCATTATCATACGTACCACACCATACTCGCTTTCTCACTCGTTCACACATTCAACACTCACATGCCAACCTATTGGCCAATCACACTCGGCCCGTGCACACATCAAACCACGCACATTTCTCAAGTTTAATCAACATTCAATTGTGGCCGATTACTCATTTAAATCAATTCAGCCATGCGCGCACATTACGGCCCATATTTAATACAATCCACTCGTAACACAACAAACATACAAGGCCACCAACGGGCCCACAATCACAGCCACATTGACAACCACAAATTGAACATTTCCATGCTCATTTCAAGCCATATTAAGCCCTACCAACCAGCCATACCGCAACACGCTAAACCGACACAATTTATCTCCAAGTTGGACCATATGATCGCCAAAGCAAGTCTCAATTTCCAGCAAGCGATCCAGCATCAATTCAGCCCCGTAACATCGTCATTTCATCCTCAAATTAGCCCATATTGATTCCCCAATTTAGAGTGCCAACATAACCCCGAAACAGTCACAATTAACCTCTAAACCAACACTAATCAATCCGATTTAACCCTAATTTGTCCGTTGATACCCGAAGTCCTAAATAGAGTTTAGGGCGTGACTTACCCGAACCCTAGACTAACTCGGCTAGAGTGGAAAGGGGGCGGCTGATCGGCGGCCAGCGGCGGCACGCGGCGGTGGCGAGCGGCTTCCTTGGCCATGGTCACTCACGGCCACGGGAAGAGATAGAGAGGTCGCCGAGAGGGAGAGGGGGAGAGAGAGAGAGAGGGACGGCGGCGTGAGAGTGGTGGCGGCTCGGTGGCGGAACGGCGGTGGCACGCCGAGCGGTGGCCGGCGTGTGGTGGTGGCGCGACCAAGGGGGAAGGGGCGGTCTGTTCGGTGAGGGGGGTTTGCCGAAGGGAGAGGAGAGAGAATGAGGAGAGAGAGGAAAATTGGGTTTAAATAACCCAAGTCCAATAATTGAGGTCCAAAAGACCATCTTACCCTTCTCTCACAAATCCAATCGACGGCTTAGATTCGATCTTATCTTGAGATCGACGGCCCGGATCGAATCTTTTCCAAAATATCAAGGGTAATTTGGGAATTTCTCAAAAAGTCCAAGAGCAAAATTGTCCAAAAATCTCTAATTCTAAGGCTAGGCGAAATTACCAAAATGCCCTTCTCAAATTACATTGGCCTTAACAAATCTCCAGGGGTAAAATGGTCATTTTCCATTTCTCGCCAAAATTCAATTTTTCTGAAGGATTTGGATAAATCCGAAGCTACCCGGGCAAATGACAACATCGTCCAAGTGATCTGCCTTGACTTTCTGAATTTTCAATGCCCAACTTGGTCTCTAATTAATGACTGAGTTCTAAATAACATAACTTGCGTATATCTCGTACTAACAGGTGACTTTTGGGGAAATTCGCGTTACCGACCCGTGGTCGATACTAAATCATGCCACGTACAAGTTTACTCGGGTCGTGCCGACCTCGATTGTCACTTAATTGCGAGGATCGATCGCTAGATCCGATGGGCACGATCGTTTGGTATTGGTTCAGGGTCATTCGTCAATTCATTTCGTGGTCCAGCGGAATCACCCGCGATCCACTACTATGACAGTGGCGAATTGATCCCTGGCTATCCTTGGATCGGCCTGCAGTGGCTCAAAAAGTCATCTCGACGATTTTCATGGTCGAAAGTCGGTTCACGATCAAGTTCTTTGGTCGCGCGGATTTAAATCCCTAATTAGCCTTTCCTTAATGGTTAGTATTCCCAAAGTGATCAATTCTGGGTGAGATTTAACTACAAGCACATCCATAAACCATTCATTTCATAAATCCCAAGTGGGTCAGATTTCAGAATGTCACAAGTAAAGTATACCAACTTCACTCTAGCTTCTATCTTCTAGTCCCTCCAAGTATATTGGCAATCGTAACTCTACGTTGTTGTTCACCTATCCGCGGTACCTCCAAGCTTTACCAAGCTCCTCGTAATAGGCTTGTTCACCTTCTACCTAGGTACAGCCAGCTTGTAAACTCCTTTACGCCCAATGCTTTTTTCCCTGTTGATAAACAATGTACTCCTTGCCTTTATATGATCTTGTTAGGACATCATCTGCATAACGACTTATGCATTTTTCTCCAGGTTTACTCAACCATTAAACATATTAGTAGCCTTTGATTATTTTGTCTTCTTCAAACCATCACAAGAGATTCTCCCAACGATATTATCCTCCAATGGACTGGAAAGAATAAAAAGAAACCACATTTGCACATCAATGAAACATCACAATATTAAATTTGACATACATTAATCCATATCAATATATGACGACACCAAATTACTTCACTCCTACAAAAAAAAACAATAACAAAATAGAAAGCAACATTTGCACGTCATTGAAAAATTTGTGTTGTTGGTATTGATAGTCTTCTTGCTCTCACACTTTTCAAAAAAAAAAAAAAATTTATCGTCTTCCACCACTATGTTGAGATCGTTACATCCTCCTCTTTACCTATGCTAGGATAAAAAATTAAATCAATTAGTCAACACAAAGTGAAGTGTAAATAAGAACAATTTTAAGACAGAGTCAAGAGCATATGGATACCTACATTATCGTCTTTCCCATATATGACAATGAGCTTAAGATGTTGCCAAAAATTGCAGTTGGAGTATGGTAGATATTGCGTATGTCATTAATAATATATTTCATTTGGATGTATGTCAATATGTAATTTCTTTTATAGTCATCAATGCAAAATTCAACCCTGTCCCCCCAATAGAATCTTCTCTGGCTTTCTGCTTTGTTGCAGGTTAGCTTCAATTGATCTTGTTCTTCACAAGAGCCCAAAGATGATTTAGTGGGAGTTGTCATCACCAATGGGGGCATCAATCTAGTAACTAAGGCACAATTTCCTCGCTACGGGGTTAGAGTAAGCAATGTTATCAGTATACTTAATACTTTCTTATGAAGATTGACGTGAAGAGAAATGCAACTAGATAACTCAATTTAAGGTTTGTCATGACAGATAACTTAATTTCCAGAGTCTCCTACATCACGAAGCAAGTTATACATCATGAAGCTAATTCGGAATGTTAGCTAACATAGTGAGGTCACAACAATCGCACAACAATCACAATTTGATCCAACCACAGAAATCTGCATCTTTGTCTTCCTATATCATGCCACATTGCCATAAAACACTCAAAGCCACTCATTGAAAACCCAAACTCTGTAAGTGTCCACTCTATTGCATTGTTGAGAGACTAGCCGTCTAAATCAAATCTTGAAGAAACTACAAGGCATCGTCGATTTGCAACACCACTGACTACAATTGATGAGTCTTGAGACTCTTCACATTATACTCGATTCCATCAAAACCATTTTGTTTTCCATCAAGCCTATTCCCATAATTCTGCCATTCTAATGTTCAAACCAACCAACCCTTGATAGTCATATTTTCCACATTCAGATCTACAGTAGAACCATCAACCACGGTGACAATTTGACACTACATAAAAAACCATAAGAAACTTAAAGCCTCTATCTTCCTATTCATGCCGATTTGCCACTACTAATCTATTTCAAAAGTGCCTAAATAGTTTGAGACCAATCTCAGGCCAAGTGATGAGCATCATCAATGTGCATGACAAAATTACAAGCCAAAGACATTTGTAAGCAAACAGATGAAGAAAAGGTATGCTTATGGTAATCTGCATAGTGAATCGCCACTCTTACACGTGAAGCTATTTGTTGAAGCCACGCTCATGCATCTACCTGTTACATCCTCTTCAATTGTTTGAGCAACAAATTCTAACTAGTCTTGTTTGAAATGTGTAGTCTGATGAACAACACATGAGTTACAGATATGAACAACTCATATTTTTGTTCTTATTGTGGGTATTCTTGCCTCTCTGTGGCTGCTGACCCTGTTGAATTTAGACAGAAAGCTCTTCATCGAAGACCATAACAAGTGATTTGAGACCAATCTCGGGCCAAGTGATAAGCATCCTCAAAGTGATTGACAAAATTACAAGCCAAAAAGTGCAGACATTTTTTTTTGATGACCCGGACTCCCGCACCGATTGCACTACAAGAGTCTAACTGGCCAGGCACTAACCAGGGGAGCTAGCCAAACCCATAGACTAGCCTCCATGTAAGTCAAGGGTATGATAAGGTGGAGGGCAGAGGGACTCGAACTTAGGATCAATCACCCACAAGCCAAAGCCCTTACCACTGCACCAACTTATATTCTCTCAGATAGAACTTATATTGCCCAACTAACAACAATATGTTGGGAAAATCACCAATGTGGTGATTGTTGGGAAAATCCCTTATGTTTTTTTAAAGATGACAAAGACAATCAAATGCTACTAATGTGTGTATTGGTTGAGCAATACCAAGTGATATATGCACAAACCGAAATGCAGATGTTTGTCATAAACATCACCAGAACATTCTGATATGAGGAGTGCTCTGCCACTGTCAAGATGCTCTGCTAATATCTAAGGTGAACAAGTTATTGAGTAATTGAAGATGTCTACAATTTGGAAGGATCTTCATATATGGTGAAAATTTGGATAGACCTTGATCGAGGGTGAACAAGCTGAGAAGAACAGGGATGTCCATGATGGCTTGGAGGTACAAAGATCGGGTGAACAGTTGGATGGACCTGATGATGGTGAACAAGCCTAGAACGAGGATATTTGGTAAAGCTTGGAATGACTATGAAGATGAACAGCTTGGTAGAGTCTAAATTGCCAATATGCTTTAGAGGGCCAGAAAGATCAGCATCAATATCGGGTGAGAGCAGCTGCCTTACACATAAGAGGTGGAAGACTGTGATGATCTTTAAGGACTACGTGATATCCATGGTAAGATCAATTGGGAGAAAATTGCAAGATGTCCTTGTACGTTTTCTGTAAACAGCACCAACAAACCTAAAGATCAGCTGATTCATGATGTTTGTATCAATGCTGAGATATCATGTCATTGGTGATATTTGAGTAACGAACATGTGAAGATGTTTGAGATTATAGCCGTTGAAGAGTGGAAATGCGCAATGAAAAGATCAAGAAGTCTATTGCAGAATAGGAGTTGGCATTCTGTTCAAAATGTCAGAGCAGTCAGAGTCAGGACAGTAGCTGCAGGACCTATTTCTGGGTAGCCTGCAAATGTTTAGGATAAAGGACTGTATGGGCAGCATTACTCTAGACAGTAGCACCAACAGATCTTTAACGGCTACTTGATCTTCACAAGCACCTCCAACGGGAATATTGAAGTGTCTATTTAAGAAAAGACCGTCTAGACTAAAATGTTAGAGAGCATAATGTAGAATCCAAATCTTTGCTCTGAGCTGCTTTCCTTGTTGATATTGTTTCGTTCTCTCGAAAGATCTTCACTGTGATAATCTTGCAGTATAGTAATCATGTGAAAGATCAAGTTTACAAGAGTAAGTATAGTAGCTGAGTCCTGATAGTATGATCTATCATTTGTAAAAGATCATCACTTGCCTTTTTGAGTAGATTACTAGTGCAATCCAACCCGTATTGCGGCTACATGTCTGGAGAGTGGATGTAGGCTTGGGGATAGAGCCGAACCACTATATATCTGCTTGCAAATCTTTTGTATCTTCAATATTAGCATTACCTTATCTTTATTATCATGATTTGTCAAGCAACAACACGCACCTGATTTCTACAAATTGTTTCTACCAATGTTTGAAGTTGAACTTGTTATATTCTGCAAATGTTTTACATAGTTTTTAAACAACCCATGCATCCCTCCTCTAGGTTGTATTGTTAGCCCCAACACAATAGTAGGTCGAGCTGCGGGAACATCAAACCTAAATGTTAGCTCAAAGTTCTCTTCTACATTTGCACTCATGCGACTCTACTGGAAGTGAATTAAAACACTTCTCAATCGCAAACTAGCACTGAAGAAGAAAATGAGGGTGAGAGGGACAGCAAGAGTAGAGAGAGTAAGATTTAGAGTAGAGAGGATTGACTCTGATTTGATTGGGAGAAACATCTAGAGAGAGAAGAAAAAAACTAACTTTGAACCCTAATTAGAGCTAGATATTCTCTCGTTGCTAGAGTAGATGGTCATGCTGATTTAACTATCCACTCTCCTTGCAGGAGCTCTCCCTCTTCTCTATAAAAGCTTTACCCTATCCTTGTGATAGTAAACCCTAAACAACTCTTTAGCCATCCCGTTCATCCTCTTCCACGGAATTTTCTTTCCCTTCATCCCCACAAAGCAATATACCACATCATGATGCACCCCCTCCCAACTAAATCCCTTGCACACTCCGTCCCCTCCTTTGTTGAACAATGGCAGAGCTCCCAAACATTTCTAATGCCTGATGGAAGAATGTCGATCATCCTAGAAGCTTAGACAATACTGGTAGCCGACGACCCCATAGAGGACTGAGGCTGATTTCGGCATGTTCCAGCATCAACTTGCCTCGAGTTGATCCAAATCTGCCTTACGAATTGTGACGTACCATTAACAAAGGAGAGTTCTAGGTTACTGAAACTGTTTGTAGGATGGAGAAGGAAGAGGAATAGAAAAGAGCTTTATGTTGGCAAATGGGCAGAATGTGGACAGAAGATGTCGTAGCTAACGTGTTTGAGAAAATTCCTAATGAGAGACTGAGTGTTTACAACCTTACATTGTTGGGGAAACTTTACTCTAGACCAAGTATGAACTTTCAGGCATTTGTATCAACTATGAAAAAGGCTTGGAAGGTTGAGAACGCAGTGTGCGATCAAATGAAGATGGGTCTTTTCTCCTTTACATTCAGCTCATATAGTGACAAGGAAAAAGTGCTAGCAGCTAGTCCCATGGTCTTTTTCAAGCAATCTACTCATCTTACAACAATTAAATCCTAAGATGCCTATTTACCGCCATGAATTCACGCTTTGTGCATTTTGGGCGCAAGTTTTGGACTTACCTCTAGCTATGATAACTGAAAATGTACTGAGTGAATTGGGGTAAAAAATGGGGAAAGTTCTAGAAGTGAAGATGGAGTCCAAAGAGGGCAGCCTGTGTAAAGTAGGTAGAATCCGAGTTCTCTTAGACCTAGCATCCCCACTAAAATCGGGGCTGATGGTGAATTTTGAAAATGATCAAATGTAGGTTGATTTTGAGTATGAACGCCTCCCTCACTTTTGCTATTCATGTGGGAGGATTGGCCACTATACTGCTAACTGTGAGGAAGTGCCTTATAAGGAATCGGAACCTAGAGAAAAAAGCTCCAACAACTTTGGATACTAGTTAAAAGCGGAAACAGAGAAGGTTAGTCCATTTTGGAAGTTGCTTAATGAGAAAGAACTTATTGTGCTGGAGGAGGAGGAGGCTATTCCCAAGACTCCTATTCAGGCTGTCCTACAGGAGGATTTGGTCACTTTCTATCTTGAAAATCATCAATCACCTGTGGAAATCTAGCAAATAGACTTTCCAAGGAAAAAGGCAAAGGAGTCATGAAAGCTGGGCCGGCGACAAAAGGGAAACACCCTAAAGGCATGCATCCGCTGCTCTTAGATTCTCCTTGGTCTGACAAATTATCTAAGTTGTTGTTCGAGCCCACAAAGAAGATTACGAAAACGTCCAAGACCTCGACTACTAAAAAAGTGAGGCAAAACAACCTCTATTACTCTGTGGAAGTTAAGTGTACTGCTCTAGATGAAACACAGCTTCTGGAAACTCCTATCATGTTGGAGGACGGCTCAAAGGAATGGGCTTTGGTGGCTAGCCCTAATAAGCCACCGGTGGATATATGAATATTTTGAGTTGGAATTGTCAAGGGTTGGACACAGCTCTGACATTCCAGGCACACCTCTGACATTCCAGGCACTGAGAGCTCTTGTGGCTCAAGAAAGGCCCAATATCATATTTCTGATGGAGACAAAGAAAAAGGAAGTAGTGGTGCATCGTACGAAATGGCGTCTCCAATTTTTGCACTCGTTTGGGGTGAATCCAATAGGCATAGCGGGTGGATTAGTAGTGGATTAGTAGTTATGTGGAATGATGATATATCAGTGGAGGTATTATCCTCTAAAGGGGAGTTTATCGATCTAGCCTGTACAATCAAAAATAGTGGCAAAACCATGAGAATCACCTTTGTTTATGCACCTACAGACTTGCAACAGAGGAGAATACTATGGGAGTCATTGAAAGGCATTCATTCAACTAATACCCTACCTTGGGTGTGTTTGGGGGACTTTAACAAAATACTCTATCATTGGGAAAAAGACAGCGGATTACTCCAGGTTAGCTACTTTTCGCAATTGCTTACATGAATGTGATTTGCTAGATATTGAGAGGAAGGGGTGCACCTTCACTTGGGCGAACAATAGAGAAAGAGAAGCTTAGTCAAGGAGAAGCTAGACAGGGTGCTTTGTAATATTGAGTGGAGGGTCACATATCCGAGTGCCGAGGCTTTCGCTTTGCCAGCAATAGGTTTTGACCATAGCCCAATTCTTTTATCGGTGATGCCAAAGGTGGGGAGAAGAAGGAGAACCTGTAAATTTGAAGCCTTTTGGTTGGAGGATGAAGAGTATAGAGACTTGGTTCAATCAGTATGGCATGTCCCTCGATTTGAAAATGAAGGTTTATTGCACCAACTCCAGGAAGTCACTTGCTCGTTAATGAAATGGAGCAAAAGGAAATTCTCTAATAATGTTAATCAAATTAAGAGCCTACAACACTAGTTGACTATTCTGACAAACCAAAGTCTGGAGGAATCTAGCACTGAAGCAACACAAAATATCAAGAGACAAATTGAAAAACTGTGGAGACAGGAAGAGCTTTACCAGGGAATGAGGTTACGGATACAATGGTTGAAATGGGGGGATAGAAACACGAAATATTTGCATGCGACCACGGTGCAAAGAAGAAGAGAAACATAATATCAATGCAGAAAATTAGCGACAATGAATGGAGCCGTGACCCATCGAGTCTAAAACAACATACAAGCCAAACTTTCCAAACTCTCTACACATCCGAGGGGGCCAGGAATTTCTGTCCAATACTAGATCAATGCCCGAGTCTAGTAAGTGAAAATATGAATGAAGCATTGGTGAGTATAGTTACATTAAAAGAGGTGGAGATTGCAGTCTTCCAACTTGGAGCTACTAAGGCCCCGGGTCCCGATGGACTTAATGGCCAATTTTTCCAACATAATTGGGAGGAAATCAAAGAGGATGTATTCCAGGAAGTTAAACGGTTCTTTGAGTCGGGAACATTTCATCCTGAATTAATAGAACCCACATCACTCTCATTCCAAAAGTTCCCAACCCAAAAAGTTTGTCTCAATTTTGCCTCATTAGTTCGTGCAATTTTGCTTACAAGATTATCTCCAAGGTGTTGGGAAACCGCCTAAAACCTTGGCTCCCTGAGATTATTGTAGTGGAACAAAGCGCATTTGTAAGCGGAAGGCAAATCCAAGATAATATATTGATGGTCCGGGAAGTCCTACATCAATTAAGGATTAGAAACAGGAAGGCAAAATTTCAGGCAGTGTTGAAACTTGATATGCAAAAAGCACATGATCGTGTGGAATGGGATTTCTTGGAGGCATTGATGGGAAAAATGGGTTTCAGTGAGAAGTGGGTATCTTTGGTTATGGCCTGCATAAAGTCGGTGACTTTCAATGTTAAGTTTAATGGTGAACCCCTTGACTTCTTCCAACCCACTAGAGGCATTCGACAAGGTGACCCCCTCTTCCCCTACTTATTTATAATAATGTCTAATGCGCTCTCACAACTTATGAACAAAGCAGTTGAAGATGGTAGTAGTACGGGGATAAAATTAAACAAGTTCTGCCCTACCCTATCTCACCTGTTATTTGCAGATGATGCTATATTTTTTTCTGAATGGGAAAATCAGAGAATGTCAGAACCTTGCTGCAGTTTTGAATCAATATTGCTTTGCTTCGGGACAGGTTATAAATTTAAACAAGTTAGGAATCTTTTTCAGTAAGGAATGCCCAAATTGTTTGAAGAGGAATATGGCTACAGAACTTAGAGTTCCTCTTATGGAAAAAACTAGCAAATACTTAGGTATACCTTTAGATTGGGGACAAACAAAGAAGCAAATGTTTGCTTGGATCCTAGCTAGGGTGAATATGAAGTTGGAGGGATGGAAAGAGAAGCTTATGTCGAGAGCAGGAAAGGAGACATTGATTAAGACCGCAGTACAAGCCTTGCCGCAATATGCCATGTCTATATTCAAAATTTCATACTCGGTGTGTAGAGCAATTGAGCAAAGGATAGCATCCTTTTGGTGGAAACATAATGAATCGACTAGAGGACTACATTGGAAGAAATGGGACATCCTCAAAACGAGGAAAGATAGTGGCGGTATGGGTTTTCGTGACCTTATATCATTCAATAAGGCAATGTTTGGAAAACAGGCTTGGAGGCTCTCTCAATCCTCTTCGGCTCTTTGGAGCAAGCTGTTCAAAGGCTTATACTTCCCTGAAGATGATGTTTGGAGTGCAAAAAAGGGGTCACATCGGTCGTAGGGATGGCAAAGTATGCTAGTTGGAAGGAATTCTATTCAGGGGGACATGAGATGGATGGTGGGAAATGAAAAATTGTTCAAATTAAGAGAAGACAAGTGGCTAGAAATGGGAACTATTAATGGATCGGTGAACCAAGGCAAACCCCAGAAAGTGGATGAACTAATCAACCAGGAAAATAGAACATGGAATGAACAAAAATTGAGGTCTTTATTTGAAGAGGATGTTGTTAGCGAAATCTTAGTTGTTCCCCTCAATAGCAACACCGAGGAGGACAGGATCTGGACAGGGATAAATAATTGGGAATACACAGTTAAAAGTGCTTACAACAAACTACGTCCAGTAAGCCTACAACAACAATTAGCGTTACCCTCCGCCTCATTCCAAGTACCAAGATCTTCCTGGAATACTCTGTGGAAGTTAAACACTCCCCCCACGATTCGGATATTCCTATGGAGTGCATGCCAAAATGCCTTACCAACTAGAGAAAACCTCTACAAAAGAAAGATCGTACCTGACCCCTTATGCCCCTTGTGTAAACAGGTACCGAAAATAGTCGAGCATATCCTACTCCTTTGCCCATGGACAGCTTTCATTTGGGCGGATCCAAGGCTAAATCTATAATATTTGAGCCTACCAATCACACGCCTAGATAAATGGGTCTCACAAGTTTTGGAATCAAACACATACCTGGTGACAACTGAGGAGATAGTCGGAATACTATGGTCAATTTGGAAATTGCGAAATGCCTTCATTTTCAACTTGCGACTGCCAGAACCAAACCGAACTATAGACATCGCACTCACAGAGCAGGCAAGCTTTCAGAGATGGAATTCACGCAAAATGAACAGAACCAAACACAGAAATGATTTAGATCTTACCTGGAAGCCGTCGGCAAGGGGATCTCTAAAACTTAACCCGGATGGCTCAAAATCGGAAGGATCGTTGGACTCAGCAGTGGTTGGGGTGGTTCGCGCCTATAGAGGAATGATGATCGATGGGTTTGCGCACTTTGTTAATGCTGGATCGACCGAAGCAGCTGAAGTCCTAGCTCTTCTCCATGGCCTACGTTTTGTGGAAGAAAAGTTGGGAGGAGAAATCCCATGTGGGAGCAAAGTGGAAGTACATACCGACTATATTTTACTCATGCAGTGCCTAGTTCAAGGGGAGCAAAGTCCACCGTACATACGGGCCTGGATGGACAAATGCAGATCAAAGCTAGCCCAACTAAATTGGGTGAGTTTGTCCCACTGTCCGAGAGAAGCAAATCAACTTGCAAATTGGGTGGTCAAGGCAAAACGGAAAAAAGAACTTCCTACGAATTGGCTGCTTTATTCCCCAAAATCTATATTGGATATCTTAGTGTTTTATGTAAACAGACTTTTGCTGGGTTAATGAAATTTCATGCATTATCGACCAAAAAAAAAAACCCTAATCAAATACCAATTGTGGCTTTCAGTTTTTTAGAATTCTATTGCTTCCCAGAACTGTTTGGACAGCCCCTTCTCTGGTAGCCAAAACAATTGCGTGCTCACCGGCCAATGAAGATTTGGCTGGCTGACAAGTTTAAACCCTTATTTGAGTCTTTTTTTTTGGTCAAAAAAGAGCTTCATTCATCATTCATAATCAAAAGTTGATATGTCTTTATTAGGATAAATCCACTAGAAGTCCTAAAACTTGTTAAGAAAATGAATTGAGTCCTAAAACTTTCAAAAAATGCTATCAAGTCCTAAAACTTATCACGAAAGTACAATCAAGTCCTAAAACTTTCAAAAAGGGCAATCAAGTCCTAAAACTTATCACAAAGGTACAATCAAGTTTTAAAACTTATCACAAAGGTGCAATCAAGTCCTACAACTTTCAAAAAGTGCAATCAATGGAAGGATTTGATTGAACCAATTTAACAAGTTTTATGACTTGTTTGCACTTTCGTGGCAAGTTTTAGAACTTATTTGCACTTTTTGAAAGTTTTAGGACTCAATTGCACTTTTCTAACAAGTTTTAGGACTTAATTGCACATCATGAAAGTTTTAGGACTCAATTGCATTTTCGTAACAAGTTTTAGGACTTTGAATGCACTTATCCCGTTTTTATTTAAAACAAAGTTCTCTCCGAGCCCTTTTTTGAGAAAATGAATCCATTCTAGGCTCTTATTTAGAATTTTCCCAAAATTAAAATTATCTTTATAAGAACTAATTGGCCGATGAAGAAGGACAGTGGTGCGCCTCTTCCAAAGCCTCCACCGACCACCTCTCTTAGCTCTCCCGTGTCCACTTTTCTTTTTTTAATGTTTTTTTCTTTAATTTGGGCTATTTTCTTCTTCTTTTTTAAAGTTTGGCCTTTTCTGATGTGGTGCACAATTCTCGCCACGTCATTAAATACATTAAATTTGCATCTTCCATCACTCAAATTAGATATAGCTAATTTAGGACTGAAATTGTACTTTCACTATAAATTTAGGGTACGTTTGTTTCATGAAAAACGTAATGCTTTTGAAAAATGTTTTCCAGGAAAATAGTGAGTTTTCCTTTGTTTGATAATATGTAATTAAAAACGTTTTCTTGGGTTTGGATATTATTTGGAAAATTATTTTAGTCTCATGACTTTATCTTAGGCCAAAAAAAAAATTTGAATTTCGAATTTTATTTTATTTATTTTATTTTTCTTTTCTATTTTTATAAAAAATTGAATTTTTAAATTTTTAAATTTTCTTTTCCTTTTTAAAAAAATCAAATTTTTAATTATTTTTCTTTTTTCTTTTTTTTTCCTTTTTTTTTCCTCTTCCTCTGCCACAACCAGTCAGCAACGACCACAGACGAGCTTGAGGCTCGCTCGGTGACGGCTACAGGCGAGCTCGAGCTCTCTGGCCTCACTTGAGCTTGGGCTTACTTGGAGCTCGCCGGCCTCCGTCGAGCCCGAGCTCAGCTCGCCTAGATTTGGCGAGCTGCGAGCTCATTGGCCTCGACGGAGCTCAGGATGATGAGCTCACCAGCCTCTATTGAGCCCAAGCTCAGCTCGCCTGGATCTAGCGAACACGAACTTGCTAGCCTTGGCTGAGCTCGGGCTCGCCGCGACGAGGCCGACCCATGCCTATGGCCGGTCACCAGCCTCGCCTAGCGCAAGTGGAAGAAGGAAAATAAAAAAAGAAAAAGAAAGAAAAGAAAAAGAAAAAGGAAAAAAAGAAAGAATAGAAAAAAGAAAAACAAAATATTAAAAAATTCAAAATAGCAACTCCGGAAAGTATTTTCACCTTCTTAAATATCGGAATTCACTTTCCTAAATTTATATATGAATATTTTCATTTACTGGAAGGTGTTTCGGTTGATTGGTCATTTTTCGCGAACCAAGTGGATGAAAGTCTGGAAAATATTTTCCTCCAAACAAACGCACCTTTAGCATTTTTGGTGTACTTATTTTGTATTGACTTTGATACCTTACAAGGACCTATTGTGGAAAGTATGGAGAATCGAATCTTTAGCTTTACAATGTCTCTTTTGTTATAGTACAATATGTCGTGGCAATTTCTTTGGGCATACCTAAACTTATTGTGGAAGTAGACTTGCAAGTCGCCATTTCACTACTTCGCTGATCATCCCCCACTCTCCACTTTGGCGACGTGCTCATTCCCCAGATTCAGAAACTTTTAAGATGTTTTCAGAATGTCAAAATGCTACATAATTTTAGGGAAGGCAACTCATGTGCTAATTGATTAGCAAATTGAGTCTTTCATTCTTGTGATGCAAATGACACCTTAGTGCTAGATAGGCCACCAAGAGGGTTGATTCCTCTATTGATAGGAGATCAGATTGGTTTAAGTTTCGTTAGATGAGTTCTATTGTAATTTTTGGGCTTTGCCCTTTTCAATACAAAAATATATATATGCATCTCTCCTACACATAATTAGGGCAAAAGAACACTACAAGTGTCATAAGTTATGTACAACGCTTACTTTAGTGCCAAAAGTTTTTTTTGAATCGCTAAGTGCTGAAATTTTTGAAAAACGATCACTTAGACTGCGAATGGCAACCATTTTGTTTCTCTATTTGCGTTCCAGAAATAGGTTTGGAACAAAAATCCGTTTGGTATTGCAATTCCAATTTCTATTTCTAAAACAAAATTTTGTTCTAGAAATAGGTTTGGATCAGAAATAAGAAGTTAAAATTTTTTGCTTCTCTATTTCTGGAACAGAAATGAGAAACAAATTTTTTTTGTTCTTCTCAACGTTTTCCCTCTCTACTAGCCGGTCGCTCACTCGTCGCCCATCGCCGGCGCCCGCCACCCGCCAACTCCCGTGACCCGCCGGCTCCCGCCACCCGCCGCCGTAGCCGCCGCTGCCACTTGCCGCCGATTGCCGTGGGCTGCCGTCCGTTGTCCACTGGCTACTGTCCCCTGCTGCCCGCCGCCCTCCTCCTGACACTGCCCGCCTCCTACCGCTAGCCACTGTCTCCTGCCGCCGCCGTTCGCCCTGCCAGCCCTCCTCCTTCTGCCGGTGACCTTCGGCCGCCACCCACCACCGGCCACCGTCTCTCGCCGCCACCCGCCTCCTACCCCCGGCCTCCCTCCTCCCGTCGCTGCTGCCCACCTTTGGCCACCGCCCATCTCCCACCTCCGGCCGCCCTCCTTCTGTTGCTACCCACATCCCACCGCCAGCTGCCGTGGGCTGTTGCCCGCCATCCACCGGTCACCGCTCCCTCCTCAGGCCGTCGCCGCCCGCCGTTCACTGGCTACCATCTTCCACTGTCGGCCGCCCTCCTCCTGCCACCACCCGCCTCCCACTGCCAGCCACCGTCTCCCACCACTATCCGCCCTCCTCCCGCCACCATCCACCGCCCGTAAGCCACCCAAGAAGGAGAAATTTTGTGCCGTTATCAAATAAATTTATGTTTCTGGAATAGAAATTTTGTGTCGTTATCAAATGTGTTTTTTTGCTTAGAAACTCCTCCAAGAACAAAAATAGAAATATCAATTTCTTGCCAGAAATTGATTTCTGAAATAGAATGGTTACCATTCGCAGCCTTAAGTGCCAACTTCGGTGCCGAACACAACTTTTTGCAGGAAATCGGATGTGACATTTTTTTATTAATTTTTGAAGCTAATGTGGCTCGCTGGAGTTGGCACTGAAGTGATCGTTTTTCAAAAATTTTAGCACTGAAGTGATCCAAAAAAACTTTTGGCACTTAAGTGATCATTTTTCCTCCAATTTGGCACTTAAGTGAGCTGACGAAAACTTTTGGTACTAAAGTGAGCGCCGTACACAACTTATAGCAGTTATAGCGTCTTTTTACCCATAATTAGTGTTAAAAACAAAAGCTACCTAATGTCTAACCTGATTTATGGATGACTAGAAATCAAATTCTTATGCAAGTGATAGATTGACTGCGTGAGCGCCGTACACAACTTATAGCAGTTATAGCGTCTTTTTACCCATAATTAGTGTTAAAAACAAAAGCTACCTAATGTCTAACCTGATTTATGGATGACTAGAAATCAAATTCTTATGCAAGTGATAGATTGACTGCAACAGTAAGAATCAAATTTCACATTCAACTATTTCAAACTTGTTTCTCCTTGTTTCGCCGGAAATGGCTTCCGTAATGAAATATAATTCACCGAAAGTTGTTCTTTGATTTTTAATAAGAGGAGATTGGGTTCTAGGTCTAATTCCGGACAGAAGCAATCCAGGAGTGAACAAAGGATCTGATTGTCTTGATTGATAGCACAAATCTCACATAATGATGATATTTTAACTCAAATTTTATAGAGTATTCAGACGAAACCGTCCAACTAATGGCGGCGTCCAAAGTTCATCAACATGATATTACAAAGTTACTAACTAAAAACCTAAATAGCTACAATTACGGAAACTGAAAGTATGAAACTGGAAAGTGAAAATAAAAAGACAGTATTTTGGTTTGTATGTGCGAAGGAGGCTTTTCTGTTGACAATCGGATGCTATTTATAGTGTAGACTTGATAACCGTCTTTGACATCGTATTTGATGCCCATCGTTGATTTCATCGTTACCGTTCATTTAAAGACACTTGTTTGTCAACTGCTATCGATCTTATCTTTTGTCGAAAGTGATAACCGCTATTAAGTTTTCTTTGTGTTGACACATGTCCTTCTCAGGATGATAATTGTCATCGAACCCTTCTATCTTTTGAGATGATAACCATTATCGAGCCCATTTGTTCTCTAGGACAATAACCATCATTGAGCCCCTTTGTTTTTTAGGACGATAACCGTCATCGAACTTTTCTCCATTTGTCACATGTCCTCCGGGATAATAACCATCATCGAGCTTTTCTCCATTTGACACCTATCCTCGGGGATGGTAATCGTCATCGAGCTTTTCTCCATTTGACACCTGTTCTTCTGAAGCAAGGGTTTTTATCGAGTTTATCTGTCCGTCCGAAGAAGGGGCCTTTATCGAGCTCTTTCTAGAAGTAAGGGCCTTCGTCGAGCTCTTTCTGGCTTGACACTTGTCCTTCAGAAGCAAGGGCTTTCGTCGAGCGCTTTCCAGCTCGACACCCATTATCCTCTTTGTCAATGTCCTCGATGACAATAACTTTGGCACTTTTGGTCCTCATTCACCAGTTTTTCCTGGCTCGACACCTATTCTTTTGAAGCAAGGGCCTTCATCGAGTTCTTCCTGGCTTGACAGTTGCTCTTCTCTTTGTCGATGTCCTCGATGACAATTCCCTTGGCACTTTTGGTCCTCACTCACCAGTTTTTCTAAATTTCAAATTTCCGGCCTATGACTGCAGTACTTGCCAGCTGTTTTGCTTATGCGAATCGTCTAGTATGGGCGACGTCATCCTTTGACATTTTTATTTATTCATTTTATCTTAAGTGTCTACAACCTAATTAATTTTAGGTGTCAACATATGCCCCCTTTTAAAAGAATTAATTCTTTTAAAGAAATATTTTTGACCTGAGTGATTTTAATCTTGATGCCTCATAACTTGTATTTGCTCATCCTTCCTGAAACGCTTCGATTTACTTTGACACGTCATCTCGATCATTTACGTCTTAGCAAATCTTCATGATAGCAAATCACTCGAAACGTCGTATCTTGGTGAAGAAAAATCGTAACTTTTAGCCTTCCACCTTCTTCGATTCTAGGTTTTCTTCTCAGTTTATACTCATTCGTTTCTTCTCAGATTTCTCACTTAGTTTGCATTCATGACCCCCAAATATTCTCCCAAATCGTATATTGAAAAATTTGATCAACTACGCAATGATCAAGAGTCTCCAAACTGTGATTTTCGACTATTGCACTTGGTCGACGAATCCTCCAACCAACTTATTCTGGGTCCTTGTCTCCACAGTCATCAACAAATTCCCACTTCTCTTTGTCCTTGTTTTCCCAAAAGAATAGGAGAACTTTTTCCTGTCCAGAAACCCTCGGTTGCGGACATCTGGTTTCCAGAAACCTCACGATTTCAGGGGTTTCCTTCTCTTGAGATGGGTTTTCATCGACGGTACGTGAGATTAAAGGGAGACACAACCACTCGTCTTGCCTGGATGAGAGCTAGCATTGATATCGCTCTAAAGGTTAGCATGCTGTTATATGATTTAAATCTAGGGCTTTTAAGTGCTGCCATTAGTTTCTGGTCCCCTTCAACCAATTGTTTCTTTTTTCCCTAGGGCCCCATGTCTATTACTCTTTTGGATATGTACGCTATTACCAACTTTCCTCCGATTGGGACCCCAGTAAATGACATGGCCTCGCTATCAGTACCTTGTGTTCCTGATGAAAACCTTGCTTACGGGTAGATTTCTAGAAGCATATTCTCTTAGTGCTCCCCTGACGAACGTACTTATTTCCTCCTTTTCTGGCTGTCTAAATATGTTTTCTTCGCTCCCACACTAAAAGTTTCCAAAGACTTCTTACCACTCGGAGCTAATCTTGCTGCGGGTAAAACACTTGCTTTGGCCCCATTAATCCTAGCAGCTCTGTATAGAGGAATAACCCATGCATCTTTATCAATGATGTCCAAAGATGAAGGTACTTTATTTGGGCCATTCTGGATACTCCAATGCTGGCTGATGCATTATTTTTCATTTCTTTCCAATCACAATTTTCGCACATTTCGTCACCATTCCTTTCCAGAATTTCAGCCACCAACACCTCCTCCTTTTGGATGTCGTCTACTTAGTTATTCCTCACTGAGTATCTTGGAGGATCTTTCTCCTTTTGCTTCTTTCCTTCACAAATTCTTGACAGTTGACCTAAATGAAATTGAATTTTTTGCTTATGATGTAAATGAATTCAATTACTTGTTTGATTCGACAATCCGTCTTAATTCGATTGACTTTTGACTACGCATCCTTACTCCTGTGGACCTTCCTTTGAGGCTGTCCCAGAAGGGAAAATTTTACCATGGCTTTGAAATTTATTCTCCCCAATACTGCGCCAAGCAGTTTGGTTTAGTTCAAGCTGTTTCTATGCCAATTCCTTATTCCCTTGGATTTCCAAGAATGGTCAAACAAAAATATCCTTTTAAGAATGATGCTCCCTTCGCATACTGTGCTGAAATTACCCAGCTTGTATATGTCAAATTCGCTCTTGATGTCGACGATTTCAAACCTAAACCTGGATGCACTCCTGCATGGACTTTTTGATGGCTTTCCTTCTCCTTTGAAAGCCCTTATGAAGATGGTACTCAAGCCATGCTAACTCAATAGTAGGAGGTGAATTTAAGCCAAGGAATAAAGGCAAGAGGAGTAAAAAGGCCATTTCAGTAGGATCGAATGCTCCAAAGTCTGATTCGAAATCGTTGCGGATAACTCAGGGGATGCAAACCAAAATTCCCAAGGCCAAGTCAGCGGTTTCTTCAAAGAAAGTGGTTCCCTAAAAGGTGTTCCTATTCGGACCCGATTGTATCACGCTACCATAATAGACCAATCCCTAGTCGATGATAACACACCTCCTCTCAAGAGAAAGTTTGATCCGGTGCAAAGTATCTATTCAGTGCAGTTCTCTCCTTTTCATATAGCTTCCACATTACCTTGTAAACCCCTTGATATTTGTTCTTACATGGTCTCCATCATCCAGTCAATCTATCGAGAATGCATATGAAGAATCAATTGCTGCGTTAATTAAAAGAAAATGTCTCAATCCTTCAACTGCATCAGCTTCCTCTTCTATGGCTACTACCAATTCTGTAGAAGCTTCAGGTTCTCAGACCAATCTTACCCAACCTTAAGACAATTCAAACGGTATATTTCCATTGTACTCTTCTTTACTTGTTCTTTCTTTCTATTCAACACAATGTGATTAATTTTTCGGTAATATATATCAGGTCTCTTTATTGACTATGATCCTGAGGTTGCTACTATTGATCCACCTATATTACTTCTTACAGCACCAGAACAAGGTATTTGTGTTATGATGGTACATTGTGATTCACTATACGTCTTAACTATTGATTTCCCTATATTTTCAGGACCTTTAAACGATTTGGTGCCCTCAACCCTAGCAACTTCAGAACTTGGAACAACTGCCAGTACTCAACCCATTGATAGCAACATCCCACCTAGTTCTCCTATCAACTCAACTGAAGGCAGTCTTTCTAGCTCAACTTTGCCCCTGGTCACTGCTTTTATTCCTATACAGAGTGCTCCTGCTCTGTCGATACAACCTTCTTCAAGCGATTTACTCCCTTATGTCGAGGAAAGGAACTCTCCACAATCTCTCTTGAAAACCAGGTGCATGCTAGACGAGGCTTATCACATACTGGGTCTCACTTCAAATGTAGCTTCTCCAAGGCAGATGGCTATTGAAAAGGTCAAAGATAAACTATTACGATAACTAGACCTTTCTAGTGGGGGTTTTCCTATGCTTCTGTGCAATCAAACAGTTTTTGATCAACTGAAATTTTTGCTCGATGAGCTATGTGTTGCTGAACCCAGTGATATATTACCCCTTAAGCCGAAGGCTAAATTTCATGATTTCTCAAAGGTTTTTGTCAACAAGATAGAGTCTTATCGACGTAAAATGTTTTTAACTCTCTCTGATCAACCTTATCCTGAGAAAAATCAAGCCATAAACAAGCTCAACCATATTGTAGAGGAAAGGCAAACTAACCTTCACGCCTTGGTTGAAGAAATATCTAGACTTGATGAGGAGGAGGTTCTTCTTGAAAGGCAGAAAGCAGAGATTGAACAAAAGCTAGCCTTTCTTCGAGATACTCGGGAATTCAACACACAGAGAGGCTTCAACTGGAGACGGACTTTGACAAAGATATTACCACTCTCAAAGAACTCAAGCAGACTAAGCACCAACGTCGACTAGCAGCCGAAGCTGAAAATCGGTGTACCAAAAACAAATGTATAACTGAGAATGGTCAACTTGACCATAGTATGTTATCCCTCCAAAGTGATGTAAAGAAACTATTGTTCCCCAAGAAAAATTCTAATCAATGAAATTATTTCCATTTTTCAATTTATTTTCTTTGTTTTTTACATTTTTTCTTCCATAAATTCCTTTTGGCGAGAACTTATTCGTCCAACTTCCTCCACATTCTTCATCGTGGGTGGAGTTGGTTACCATGCTAGGTCTATTTATACCCATTATTCCCGTTTTTCACTTTATCGGTTCCAAAAATGGCATCCAACTTTCCTATCCCTTCTCATGCCTCACCTTCTATGTTCTTGAATCATCTTGATGATCTTCAATCTTATGAAACAAGAGGTCATATCTCTTTGTCCTTTATGGACTATGATAGTAATAATGATTACATTATACTGGGTCCTTATCTTAAGTCCACACCAGCTCTTCTTGTGTTCACCTAGTGCTTCCTTCGTCATTATCAAGAGATTCTTCCAATAAATAATAGTCGTATTCATGCTCATACATGGCTGACCTCCAATTATAGTTTTAATTCTTATCCTAGTTTTAACAGGAGGTTCTTCCAATGGTATCAACACCTGCAAAATGTGATGAAACCTAAATGGCAATCGGCCAGAATTGATACAGCTATGATGTTTTGTTGAATGTTCATCAATCCAATGGAGTATGGTCTTGTTGGCAATCTTTGCACTTTTTGGTCACCTTCTTCGTATTAGTTTTTCCTTCCTTGTGGTCCAGTAACTATAACTCTTTTGGATATTTGGACTTTAACGGGTCTTTCACCTTTCTTCAAATTCCGAGGTTAAGAAGTCCTTGAATGCTTGCCTTTTCAGAACTCAACCTCTCTTAACCTTCCTTATAATGAATTTATGGACCAATTTGCTAAGTCCGAAGGAGAAATTCATTCTGACGAGCACGTTGCATTTTTTCTATGTTGGCTTTCACGGTACATATTTTGCACACCAACCTTATCGGTTTCTTCCGAATTCCTCGATATTGCCCATATACTCTCTCATGGTCTTGATGTGGGTCTAGGTCGAATTGCTCTTGCTATTCTTTATCGATCCCTTATAGATGCTCAGATTTCTCTTTCTAATGCACATCTTGATCCTTTCTTTGGTCCTTTATAGATAGTGCATGGGTGGTTACGTATGTACTTTCCTGATCTTGTCTTTGATGTAGGAATACCTCATGTTCATTAGTCTGAAGCTGACCTCCCTCCTATCGAAAGAGAATTTGGTCTTTGGAGACTCTGTCGTCCTCTTTACTATCCTTTAATAGGAACTTCCTTCTTCAAAGGTTTCCTTCAACATTTGCTTTCGTCAAGGAACTTTGTCTTCTATAGAGTCTGTGTCGATGTTCTTGAGATTAACTCTTCCTATGATCAGCCTGATACATGCATTTTCTGGAAAAGCATCCTTACCCCTTGCGATCTAATTGTGGACTTTCTCGACTAAAAGCAAGTTTTTTTTTCGGGCTTTGAGGTATACATTCCACATTATTGTTCTCGTCAATTTGGTCTTACCCAAGGTATTCCAGCTCCTATTGTTTACTCCATGAAATATACTTTCTCTCGTACCAGTAGCCATTGTTTCATCGATGAAGGAAGTATTTCTTGCCGCAATGAGATCACTCGTACCATTCTTGGAAAATTTAACTATCTACATTTAGCTGGAGAATCGCATAGCACTGATGCTTTCACTAAATGGTGGGTTGAATATCAAGTATATGTTTTTTCATTGCACGTCGATATAGTGATGTCCGAAGTCACCGATTGTCTTGCTAGACTAAATCACCAATTCGAGAGGCTTTGTGATCTATCATCCAATTACGATGATCTTTCTTCAGAATCAGAATATTAATCCGATGAAGGTATCAACTTTAGCAAGCAGCACATATGATATTTATTTTTTATTTACTTTAAACTCCATCTTCTGTTGTTTTTGTCTTGCAGACATGAGCGTTATGTCTCGCAAAAGAAAGGTTGAGAATTATATTAGTACTTCTGTCGAGGTCCATTCTCCAACTTATATGTCAGTTTCTGATAATAGCCCATATCCACCGAGGCAAGCCCTTAGTAAACCGTCCCTTTCTCGGGGAAATGACAAGTTTCAACCCAAATGGGTTTGACTTTTCTATTTATTGTCACCTGGTTTAGCTCATATTTCTAATGATATTTCCATGGAGGCAGAAATTAAATCTCTTCTGACTGAGCTATCCAGTTTACCTTGTCCTTTAGATTATCTAGCTATGGAGTACGCTGTCGAAGAGCTAGCTCAATCTTTTGACTCGGCTTTGACATTCTATAAGTTTCGATAGGATCGTATCGATGCCTTCGACAAGATGGAAATGTCATATCTAAACAGGCAGGAGGATCTGGAGCAAGCATGTGCTATCCTTGCATGTTATCAAGCAGTTGATGATGTTCCACTACGGTGTCTGGCTGATCAACTTAAATAGGTAGAACAATTGGAGATCGAATGTAAGACTATGGAAGACGAACTTCAAGAGGCCACCTCTGAAATAGATCGATTCTTCGAGGCCAATTGTGATCTAGAAATGCGCTTACACAACTTCTGTCTAGGAATTGAGCAACATTTCATGTAACCATAGGTCTAGTTTGCTTTGTAAATACTCTATATATATATATTAGGATCTATATTTTATTCAAGTGTAAGTGTACTCCCGATCCTTGTATATATGCACTTTCCTTTTCACTAAATATGCTCGATCGAAGAATTTTATTTCTTTTTCTGGTGCTCTTTATTTAAACAGCAATGTACCAATTTCAAACATCCAAAGCCAATTTCTTACATCAAAAGTGATCAAATTTATAGCTGGCCATAATTATCCATCTCCCTGGCAGATGAAGCATATAATTGTAATCCTTCACATTCATGTACTTGGCAGATATGAATCTTCAATATCCATTAACTCTGCTAAACTGAACCTATCCCTTTCTCGTAAAAAATCGTTGGCCGGTTTGCTGCACGCGACTTCCCATACTTCCATTATGCCATTTCATTTTCTTCGATATCAATAATGTTCTGACATATCCTTATTCTTCCATATGTTCCAAGAACCTGCCAGTTACACCTATTTCTCATTTCACTTGATTTCCGCACGACCCTTTTCATGTCCTTTAATCTCGATTCATTGTATCCACTTTTTCTTGTATAAACTGCCGGCGGACACGATCTTCTATAGGAATCTATCATGTCATTCCATTTCTACCATCATTAATAACCCCTTGCGACGTGTCTTTACCTTCCAATCAGTTCAAAGCACCTATCAGTTACATTCATTACTCATGTCACTTAAGTTCTACACGATTCCTGTTATGCCCATTGATTTTGGCCCTCTATTTAAACGATCCTTGCATTCTTATTCTCACCACATTCCCATCCATTTTACTTACATTTTGAAACTAGCTTTACTATGGCCAAACCTTCCTCGTCCATATCTTCGAATGCTTCACTTTTCACCAAAGATTTTATTGCCTTGTGGAACAATCTATTTTGTCGTATGTGCTTCACTTATGCCTATCTGTGACGCCCCGACCTCGGGGTCATTAACGTAACGTCCCGTTCATTATTATCTTTAAAAACAAGCGGAAGCATATCTCGGGACAATCACATTAAAAAACAACAGCGGGATTCAGACAAACAGCATCATGAGCAAACCTTATATTTCCAATGCATGCAAACATGTTTTAACAAGCCCTTCGGGCCATGGCAAATAACACATATTTCATAGCCGACTACAAATGGCAGAACTTGACTTGGGTTATCCTATACCCACTACGGCTTCTCGCTACTCGCTTCTTCACCTCCACCCCGGTCCCGTCCGCCTGGCCATCTCACATCCCACCCGTGGCTTTATCCCGGAGCCGACCCACCCGCACCGCCAAAGCACCGTTGAACCTACGCACAGATGAGGCACCAAGTCCGTTAGGCCCTCATCGAACCGTCACAAGCATCATGATTCGGCGATAGGAACGGTCTTCTTTGACATCTATCGCGGTGAGCACTTGGGCTCGCTGCTCCACGGGATTGCCAACGCGGGCTGGGGGAGATGCCGTCCCTAGTCCGTTCGACCATCCTATGGGCCTGAGAGGGAAAAATGGGGGATGAGTCGGGGAGACTCAGCAGGTGAAAACACTAATATCAAGCAAGGATATATCGATCGCCGTTAACATAAGTCGGCCCTTACCGCAGCCGCATCAATGGCAGATCAATAGCAAAGTTCAAACAAGAGAACATCATGCATGGCCACATCGTGTACACTTTACAAACCAAGGCTCGGTTCTATCTCAAAACAACATCAAACATGAAACATGATCAAATCGAGAAATGAACCAACTACAACCAACCAAACGATCGAGAAACGGTCCAAGCAAACCACGTCACAACACATCTCAACATCCTTTCCTGATATTAGGGAATCCACTTACACTTAACGAAACCAGAACTAGAGAGTAGAAAATGGATGGGAAAGACGACGGCCTCGGAATCTCGGCAACTCACGGTGTCGACCTCTTTCTTTTCTTTCCCTTGACTTTCTTTCTCTTTTTTTCTCTTGGCCGAATGGCCTCTCTCTCTCTCTCTCTCTCTCTCTCCCTCACGACTATTCTCTCTCTTTCTCTTTGGCCGAATGGCCCACTTCCTATTTATAGAGAGACAAACTTGGGGCCAAAGCTTGGATGAGGTCATGGCATATGTCATCCAAGAATGAGGTCATTGCTTACCTCACATGGCCATTAAGGCATGCCAAACTTGCTTACCAAGCTTAGGAGTCAAGGCTTGCTCCTCAAGCTTTGACCATTTCTAGACTCTTCCAAGTCCAACTTGTTCCTCAAGTTTTTGACCAACTTGCTCCTCAATCCTTGACTCTCTAGAGTCTTCTAAGTCACAACTTGTTCTCTAGAAGACATAAATTCGAAATTCCAATATTCTCTGCCAAAACCGGACAGCTTTGTACTGTTCACGAAATCGGACTTGAAAACATAGTAAATGGACTTAAAAAATTCTCAAATTTGAATATGTTGTAAAAAAGGCCTTAAAAAACATTTTTCATCAAGAACATAAAATCTGAATCTCTCTGTAAACACCATTTTTAGTGGCTCAAAAACAGACTAAACACAGTTCGCTGGAACAGCATTCTTGTTTCTCAAAGTAAGCTCTGTCCAGAATCCAAATCATCTTGGAAAATTCCCAAATTTATACACGTTATATAAAAAGATGTTCTCAACAACTTTTGTGAAGGAAACTTTTCCAAAATCGGCCCAGAAAAGCTTGTAGAAAATAAAGACGGTGTGAATATCACCGAAATACCCATTCTGGGCAGTTTCACACGGTCCGAAAATCAGGCCATCGTACTACTCATATCAACTCTAAAAATTATGAAATTAAAGTATGTAAAACTTCAAGATTTTTGGAACAACTTTCAAGAAGGAAGTATTCTGAAATTCGGATCACAAAAGTCTCCCCAAAAATAACAAAACAAAGGGGTACAAAGGATCCGAAACTGGGTTTTCCAAAACAAGAGTAAAAATTAGTTCCAATTGGAAAACCACCAAACTTAAACCATAGCCATTTCCTAGGGACTGAAATTGAGGATAATACAATTTATCTGCGGCTTCCCAGGCCCAAAATCGGGATGTGACACTATCTGTCTGTCAAATAAAAGTTCTGGAACCCGCTTGTGTAGGACTAACTAATTTGACCTATACAAAAGAAGCAAAAGTTGAACTGCTGGAGATTACTACTCGCCGTCTCCAAGGAAAGTTGACATCCAAAGAAAGAGCGGTAGAAGAGACAGAGAAGAAGGGGCTGATCGAGATGCTAGCCCAGATTGATGAAGACATCAACTCCTGCAGGTCGCTTGTGAGTTATTTGGACAAGCAAGCCAACGCATGCTTTGCCACTCTCACAGTATTAGAAGCAAAGTGTAACCAGGCTTATTCGGCCAGGAACACCAGCTCCTCTGCTTGCTTCCATGCTGAAGACGAGAATTGTCATTTGGAGGGTCATCTATCCAGCTTTATAAACAAGTTTAGGCGTCATATCGGTTTAGACTGATCATGTAATGATGCCCGAACTATCTTGTAAATCCGACCTTTCAGTTTGGCTGGCTCGGCCCCTTTAGTTGTTTAGTCCGCTAGTTTGTTTTTGTTCTTTACTGCCACCGCTTCATGTACTCTCTTTTCTAATGACAAATGACTATCAGTTTCTTCATTTTCCTTCATTTCCCACATAGTGGGGTAATATTTCTTTAAGTATTTTCTGTTGATCAATCTAGGCATCTCTCTAACCCCATCGATGTCCAACAAATGATAAGTATTTTCACTTAAAACTTGTGTGACTAAATATGGACCTTTCTAGTTTGGTGACCATTTTCCAAATTTTTCATTATCCGAACCCATTGGCAAAATAGTTTTCCAAACTAAGTCACCTATGTCGAAGTGTTTTTCTTTCACTTGTTTGTTATATGCTTTAGCAACTCTGTTCTTCTGGGCAATTAGTTTCTCCAAAGCTATAACTCTATTTTCTCCCAATTCATCGATGTTTCCGTACATCAATTCATCATATTCTTCCTTGGACATGCTCTCTTGTAATTCTACCCTTAATGATTGTACTGTAATTTCCACAGGCAGTACAACTTCTTGGCCATAAGTTAACATGTATGGACTAACTCCTGTACTCGACCTCTTCGATGTTCTATAGGTCCATAATACCGTCGACAAGAGTGAATCCCATTGTCTAGGGTTTTCTTCCAAATGCCTCTTAATAAGGTTAATAATAATCTTATTAGATGCTTCCGCTTATCCATTCGCCTGAGCGTAGTACGAAGTAGAATGAAGCATCTTGATCCCTCTGGATTTAGTAAACCCCAAAACTTCCTGATTAGTAAATACAGTACCTTAATCCACCATTATTGTCTCTAGTATTTCGTATCGATGAATAATTCTTTCCTCTATGAACTCCTTTACTACTTTATGAGTTATATTCTTATACGAGGCTGCCTCAACCCACTTGGTGAAATAATCTGTGGCAACCAATATGAAACTATGTTTTTTGGATGATGAAGGATATATTCCAATTATGTCCATTGCCCATCCTCGAAATGGCCACTCTTTGATAATAGGTTGCATAATTGCCGCGGGCACGTGTTGCAATGGTCCATGTTTTTGGTATGTCTCACACCCTTTAACATAATCAATGCAATCTTGAGTCATTGCTAGCCAAAAGTAACCATGGTGCCTTAACAACAATTTTATTTTTATACCCACTTGATGTGCACCACATATTCCTTCATGTACCTCCGCCATTGCTATCATCGACTCTCTTTTACTTAAACATCTAAGCAAAATATCATTGACTGTATTCCGATACAATTCTCCATCCAATAGCAGGTATTTCAATGCTTGCCTCTTAAACGCTTTATCATCAAAAACTGGGTTTTCTAGATACTGAATGAAAGGTTTTCTTCGGTCTTCTTCGTCAACATCGATACGCTCCTCATTGGACTATACCATCATAATTTGATTGTCTATCGATGGCAAAGTTTTCGTTTATGTAATAATAAGTCTGGCTAATTCTTTCGATATTTTATATCTAGATGCCATTTGACCTAACTCATTGGCTTCTACATTTTCATTTCTCTTTAAATGTTCCAGTTCATAATCAAAGAACTTGTTCAGTAAAACTTTCGCTATATCGAAATATCGAATAATATTCTCATTGAGGTATTGGTAATTTCCCGATAACTGATTGATCACTAAGTGGGAATCCCCTTTTATTTTTACAAACTTAACGTTCATATTAGCCAATATGTTAAGGCCGACAATTAACGCTTCATATTCTGCTTGATTATTGGAACAATCAAAATCAAGTCAACACATAAGTTTTGTTCGATGTCCTTGAGGGGATACAATTAAGACCCCATTGCTAGATGTTGTTGCCGTACTTGATCCATCGAAATACAATATCCATGGTACCACTTGTATCGATCCCTCGACATTCTCCTCTTCCATATGTACACATGGAAATTCTGCGATAAAGTCAGCAACTACCTGACCCTTAACTGCTTTAAGCGGTACATACATCAAGTCTATTTCGGATAAAGCAAAAACCCACTTGGCAATTCTTCCTTTGATAATCGGGCAAGTTAACATATATTTAATAATATCCGTCTTACAAATTACCTGAATCGTCGTCGACAACATATAATGACATAATTTTGTACAAGCAAAGTACAATGACAAGCATAATTTCTCCACCAGAGTATATCTTTTTTCTATATCATTCAACATCCAACTGAGATAATATATTGCCTGTTGTTTTCCATTGTCATTTTCCTGTGCCAACACACTTCTAATAGTATTGTTAGTTGCCGACAAATAAAGTTTCAACAACCTACCTGGTTTAGGCGGGATCAAAACTAGTGGATTAATGAGATACTCCTTAACTTGCTCAAAAGCACGCTAATGTTCTTTCTCACAAACAAATTGGTCTTGATTCTTAAGCTTAAGCAATGGAGAAAACACCTCTATCTTACCCGACAAATTAGTAATAAATCTACGCAAACAATTTATTTTACCTATAATCATTTGCAATTGTTTCTTGTTTAAAGGAGGTGGCAACTCTAGAATGGCTTTTGTTTTGTTCTTATCTATTTCTATTCCCCTCTGATTTACTATAAACCCTAGAAAGTTGCCATCCCTTATTCCGAAGGCACAATTAAGAGGATTCATTTTCAATTTAAATCTCTACATCCTTATAAAAGCACATTCAAGATAAGTTAGATAACTTACCTAGTCTGATTTGATGATGATGTCGTCAATGTATACTTCCATGAAATCCCTCACCATATCGTGGAAGATACAATTCATAGCCCTCTGATATGTTGCTCCGGCATTTTTAAATTCGAATGACATCACCAACCATTCGAATGTCCCAATAGCTCCTGGACATCGAAATGTTGTTTTATGAACATCTTCTTTAGATAGAAATATCTTATTATAACCTGAATGACTATCCATCAACGACATAATCTCATTGCCAGTTGCCGAGTTGATCAACATATCTGCCATTGGCATTTGATACTCATCTTTTGGGGTTGCCACATTTAAGTCACAAAAATCTATACACACCCATAACTTCCCATTCTTCTTTTTAACTAGCACGACATTGGATAAGCACTCGACATATCTTGTAGTCCTAATAAAGCCTGCTATTAACAAATGTTTGACTTCCTCCTTGATTTTCTGCACAATTTCTGGTGTAAATCTTCTTGGTGGTTGTTTGTGTGGTTGGAACCCTTTCTTGATTGGCAGTCTATGTTCAACCACATCTCACCCTAACCCTGGCATTTCATGATAATCCCACGCAAAGCAATCTTTATACTTTCTGAATACCTCAATTAACTGGGATTTTGTAACCTCATTCAATAATGCACGAAAATTGATTGATGGTTTTGAGAATCTCCAATATCTACTTCTAGTAGTGGGTCTTGAGCTTCGATCAGTTTATTGTCTCCTCTAAGAGGAGATTCTTCAAATTCCATAATGCAATCACCAGTATCTGCATCCTGTTTTCCTACTTCGGCCATATAGGCCGTATACCTCCTATTGAGGTCATCTAATAATGTAAGGTTTTCCATGGACAACCTTTTCTAAGCATCCTGCTAGGTCTGTCTTGAGAATCCACTAGACATTTCCCTTGTCAAACCGGCATAATGCAAGATCTCTTGAGTTAATTTTAGGTGGTTCGATAACGCATGAATTATCATCAAGCATCTTTCTTAATTCTCGATCAGTCCTTAAGGCATGTGCCCAAGATATATGAGCTTTACTATTAGCTTTGACATATTCAACTTTGCTCCCGTTCCAGAAAGCTAACATCTGATGAAGGGTCGAGGGCACACATTGATTTCCATGAATCCAATCTCTCCCGAGCAACAAGTTATATGAACCATCTGCCTCGACAACACAAAACGTTGTTCTAGAAGTTTTCGAGCCCACAATCAAGTCAACCACAAATATTCCTTTGACCTTTGTTGCTTCTCCTATAAAATCGGATAACTGTATACTCGATGGTATAATTTCTTCATCCTTTTTTTCCTATCTTTTTAAAGGGCAAAAATACACCACAAGTGCCATAACTTGTGTACGGCGATCACTTTGGTGCCATAACTTTTTTTCGAATCACTTTGGTGTCAAGTCGGAGCAAAAGAGATCACTTTAGTGCCAATTTGGCCGGAAATCCGACGTGAAATTTTTTATTAATTTTTTACACCGACGTGGCTCGACGGAGGCTGAATCAGCATGTACAGTCAGCATTTTTAATTTTTTCAGCGTGTACAGTCAGCATTTTTAATTTTAAATATTTTTTTTCCTTTTTTTTCTTCTTTCCTTTTTCTTTTCTTTTCTTTTTTTCTTTTCTCCCCTCGCCGGCCGGTTGCCGGTGGCTGGCCGGCCACCGGCGAAGCCTGGGAAGGGCTGGGCGAGGGTGGCCTTGCAGATGACCGGCGAGAGGCGGCCGACCTTGCCGGCGACAGGCGAGGCCAGCTCAGGCGAGGGCTGCCCTCGCTCGACGCCGGCGACCCTCGCCGGATCTGGCGAGGGAAGCCCTCGCCTGAGCGGGTGAGGGTCGCCCTCGCCGGCGTCGGGCGAGGGTTGCCCACGCTCGACTTAGGCGAGGGCGACCCTCGCCCTCGCCGGATTTGGCGAGGGCGACCCTCGCCGGATCTGGCGAGGGCGACCCTTGCCGGAGTTGGGCGAGGGCAGCCCTCGCTTGAGTCGGGCGTGGGCGACCCTCGCCTAGGCGGGCGAGGGTCGCCATCGCTTGAGTCGGGCGTGGGCGACCCCGCCAGATCCGACGAGGGCGACCCTTGCCCGCGTCGGGTGAGGGAAGCCCTCGCCTGGGCGGACGAGGGTCGCCCTCGCCAGAGCCGACGAGGGCGACCCTTGCCCGCGTCGAGTGAGGGAAGACCTCGCCTGGGCGGGCGAGGGTCGCCCTCGCCTGGGTGGGCGAGGGTCGCCCTCGCCTGAGTCGGGGGTGGGCGACCCTCGCCCGACGCCGGCGAGGGTCGCCCTTGCCAGATCCGGCGAGGGCTTCCTTCGCCCAACGCCGGCGAGGGGCGAGGGTCGCCCTCGCCTGAGTCGGACGCCGGCGACCCTCGCCCGAGTCGGACGCCGGCGACCCTCGCCCGAGTCGGACGCCGGCGACCCTCGCCCGACGCCGGCGAGTGTCGCCTTCGCCAAATCCGGTGAGGGCGACCCTCGCCCGCCTAGGCAAGGGCTTCCTTCGTCCGACGTCGGCGAGGGTCGCCCTCGCTAGATCCGGCGAGGGTGACCCTCGCCGGCGTCGGGCGAAGGCAGCCCTCGCTTGGGCTGGCGAGGAGCGGCCTCTACTGGGCCGGCGAGGGCCGGCCTCGCCTGTCGCCGGCGAGGGTCGTCCGCCCCTCACCGGCCATGGGCAAGGCCGCTCGCCCGCCTCTTCCGGCTTCGCGGGTGGCCGGCCGTCGAGGAGAAAAGAAAAAAAGAAAAAAAAGAAAAAGGAAAGAAGAAAAAAAAAGGAAAAAATTAAAAATTAAAAATCTTGTATCTGTTACTCACCTCCGGCGAGCCACGTCGGCGTAAAAATTTAATAAAAAATGCCACGTCGGATTTCCGGCCAAATTGGCACTAAAGTGATCTCTTTTGCTTCGACTTGACACCAAAGTGATCCGAAAAAAAGTTATGGCACCAAAATGATCGCCATACACAAATTATGGCACTTGTAGTGTACTTTTGCCCTTTTTAAAGAATCTATATGGAACCAGATTTAGAGTAGACCCTCCGTCGATCAGAACCTTGGAAACCTGACGGCCATCTATTCTAACATTTATATTAAGTGCCCTATGATGTTTAGACCCTTCATAAGACAATTTTTCAAACTCCATCAATTCCTCTTAATGTTCAAATTGAAATTCTGCCTTGTCTTCTTCGTCAACAATTGAATCTCCATTGGTCGTAGAGTCTACAGACATTACTCTATATTGCAATGGAAGTCTAGCTTAGACTATGCACTAACTCAGAGGGGAAACGGATCTTGATAATACAGTAGGTCTAGACGCTATATGGTCATTAGTTTTAACTTTCTCATCATTCGGTTTATCCTGATTAGAATTCCCAGGATTCCTTCTCCACACTAAATTCCTAGCTTGGAATTTCTTGGTTTTATAAGGTATTGGTGAAACCTGAGTAATATGAATCTAATTAACCTGTCTTTATAGCTCAAGCATCTTCTTCTTTCTCTACAACCTCCTTTTTTGAGTTCTTGTCATATTGCCCCCTGGACCATGAACTTCTCCCGATTCAAACCATTCATCTTCTGGTGGATCGCTTGGTATTTTTAAAGTCCTAGTGCGATGAGGTGTCACGCTCACCTTGATCTCTCTTTCAGGCTGATTATCAAATTCCTCACCCCATCCAGTTGGAACCACTTCCTCTAAATATCTAGGAGGTGGACCATAGTTAATATAGTAATCGAATTTACCACTAGGTTCCCTTAATGTTCCGATTCTAGGGTCACCCTCTTCATATCGTTGCTTGAAAGATTTCCATTTTGTTGGGTATTGTCTCGAGTTGTCGATATCCTGAGTATTCCGCTTCTGATTCCAACATTCATTTCCATTTTAAACACTTCAGGGTCGATTCCAATATCCAGTCCTCTTATTATAACTTTGGATCCAAATTGATCCTAAAAAGGTTTTTCTTGTGAAACAACTTGTGCCGGAGGATGCTTTCCTTTTAGGCCATAATTGATTTCCTCTTTACACCAAGCACAGAGGTGTAGTTGTGTCATTGTACTTTTAGGCTTTAAAGACACCATTCCCGTCATCACGGGGAATGGATCAACATCCACCTCCATAGGAGCCTTTTCTTTGTCATCCGCAAATTTGATTTTGCCTTGTCGAATTGCTTCCTCAATGTTCTTTCTTAACACAATACAATCAACTGTATTATGACTCCATGAATGATGCCATTTACGGTATTTATTTCCTATCAATTCCTCTTTGCTCGATATAACTTGGCCCTCAGTAAGCTTGATTTGCCCATCGACCAAAAGAAAGTCAAATATTTCATCGACCTTATTTATGTCAAAGGAATAATATTGGACATCCTTTGATTTGACCATGACACTCCCTTTTTCTTTTGCTTTAGCTGGCTTCAGCGCAGGGCAAGTATATGGCTTTTCTATTATCATCTTGGCAACTGCCACCTCAGCGTATTCGGATTCATTTTCATCAGCCAGTGTTTCATCGACAAAGTTTACTTCATGTCTAGCATGCTTTCTATCCTTCTCTTTCAAAAAGTTTTCTTGTTTCACACCAATAGTAGTCAATGAAAACAAATCATTATAGGCCTATCCTACCATTCTTTCCCTGATGGGAAACTTTAGACCATTAAATGTAAATTCAGCAAACGTTCTCTCAGGTAATGGTACAAGACACCTATTTCTTGCCTTTCTAAATCGGAACATGAACTGATCAACTAATTCATTATTATGCTGTTTCATTGCTGACAAATCTACCACAGACATGTCCGGCACAGCTATTTGGAATTGACTATGAAACATCGTTTTCAATTGATCCCAAAAGAATATAGAATGAGGCGATAGAGATGTGTACCAGGTAAAAGTAGTCTTGGACAATGATAATGGGAATAACCGCAGTTTCCAATAATTTTTACATGTAGCATCTCCATATAAAGCAGTGAATTGATTGATATGCTCCTGTGTCGACTATCATCTTCACCGGTAAACAAGCTAAATTCTAGCATCATAAACCCCCTTGGGTACGGGACTATATCCATCCATTCTGGGTATGGCTTCCTGTATACCTACCTAAAGGCTCCTGGTTCACCACCGTATTGCCGTAGCATTGGATCAATTGCATATTGATTTTGTCCTGTTGGAATCGTAACTGGTGGTGCGACTATTTGGATTGACTGTACAACCTGAGGTATCATTTGTGGTACGTTTTGTTGTAGAGGCTGATGCACCTGATATTGACGTACTGGTGGTTATGGGATTGGCTACGGTAATGGATATTGTGCTGTTGGCTGTGGATATTGTGGAATCGGATTTTGTAGTGGTGGTTGTGGATATTGTGGAATCGAGTTTTGTAGTGGTGGCTGTGGATATTGTGGAACCGGGTTTTGTGGTAAGAGCTGTAACAGTTGTGGCACTTGGTAATGCGGTACTGGTTGCGGTGGTGTTACATTCCTCCCTGGGCTCTCTGTATTAGCATTTGGACTAAACAACATCTAAGGAATGCTAGGTTGAGTAGCAAAACCACCAGACAACACATTGTCTTGTAATAGGTACAAAGCAGTATAGTGAGGAACCACATTTGCATTAGTCGCATTTGTTTGAACTCGACCAGACAAATTTACCTTGTTAGCCGCTAGTTGACCTGTATTGGTATTCTCGTTCCTTTGTGACTAATTAACCCCATTACCTTCACTTGTTGCCATTTGGCCGTGTGCTTGACCCGCCAACGTGTTTTCTTCTCTCTAAAGAATTCTTACTAGTGCGAGAGGCATAAGCTGTCCTACTGTTGCACTGCCAGAGCTCGTAACAACAGGCTGCCCAAGACCTCCAACTACACCTGGAGAAACAACAGGGACCATTTGTGGCTGAGTAGAATTCATCGATGAATTCGGCCTTCCAGTGATCTCCTAAATTGTATTGATAATCAATGGCTTAACAGTATCAGCTATGCATCTAGTAACTAGATTAGCCAGATCATTGTGTTGTTCTTCCATGATTCTTCTCAAAGTAGCAAGTGTAACCGGATTCAGTTCCAATTACCTTCTTTGTTCTTTAGTAAGGTATCTGGGACCATCCATCTCCCCTACCTGACATTATTCCGTAACTGTTCATCCGTTTGACAACTCTGCACGTGTCACCTGTTCCACATCAGGATTCAGGGGCGCACTGCTCCCTAGAACATTGTTATTCTGATCTAATTGGCTCTGACTTCTCGTTTGTGCCATCGTTACTTCTCCAATTGACCTAAGGGTCCCACTAGGCATGCCAAAATTATGTTTCGCCAGAAATGGCTTCCGTAACGAAATATAATTCACTGAAAGTCGTTCTTCGATTTTTAATAAGAGGAGACCAGGTTCTAGGTCTAATTCCGAACAGGAGCAATCCAGGTGTGAATAAAGGATCTGATTGTCTTGATTTATAGCACAAATCTCACACAATGATGATATTTTAACTCAAATTTCATAGAGTATTCATACGAAACCGTCCAATTAATGGCGGCGTCCAAAGTTCATCGACATGATATTACAAAGTTACTAACTAAAAGCCTAAATAGCTACAGCTACGGAAACTAAAAGTGCGAAACTGGAAAGTAAGGATAAAAAGACAGCATTTTGGTTTGTATGTATGGAGGAGGCTTTTTTGTTGACAATCGAACGCTATTTATAATGTAGACTTGGTAACCATCTTTGACATCGTATTTGATACCCATCATTGATTTCATCTTTACCGTTCATTTAATGACACCTATTTGTCAACTGCTATCGATCTTATCTTTTGTCCAAAGTGATAACCGCTCTTGAGTTCTCTTTGTGTTGACACCTGTCCTTCTCAGGATGATAATTGTCATCGAACCCTTCTATCTTCTGAGATGATAACTGTTATTGAGCCCATTTGTTCTCTGGGACGATAACCATCATCAAGCCCTTTTGTTTTCTAGGACGATAACCGTCATCGAGCTTTTCTCCATTTGTCACATGTCCTCCGAGATGATAACCATCATCGAGCTTTTCTCCATCTGATACCAATCCTCGGGGATGGTAACCGTAATAGAGCTTTTCTCCATTGGACACCTGTCTTCGGGGATGGTAACCGTCATCGAGTTTTTCTCCATTTGACACCTGTCCTTCTGAAGCAAGGGTTTTTATCGAGTTTATCTGTCCTTTTGAGGAAGGGGCCTTCATCGAGCTCTTTCTGGCTTGACACCTATCCTTCAAAAGTAAGGGCCTTCATTAAGCTCTTTCTGGCTTGACACTTGTCCTTCAGAAGCAGGGGCTTTCGTCGAGCGCTTTCCGGCTTGACACCTGTTATCCTCTTTGTCGATGTCTTCAATGACAATACCTTTGGCACTTTTGGTCCTCATTCACCAGTTTTTCCTGGCTTAACACCTGTTCTTCTGAAGCAAGGGTTTTTATCGAGTTTATCTGTCCTTTTGAGGAAGGGGCCTTCATCGAGCTCTTTCTGGCTTGACACCTATCCTTCAAAAGTAAGGGCCTTCGTTAAGCTCTTTCTGGCTTGACACTTGTCCTTCAAAAGCAGGGGCTTTCGTCGAGCGCTTTCCGGCTTGACACCTGTTATCCTCTTTGTCGATGTCCTCAATGACAATACCTTTGGCACTTTTGGTCCTCATTCACCAGTTTTTCCTGGCTTAACACCTGTTCTTCTGAAGCAAGGGCCTTCATCGAGTTCTTCCTGGCTTGACATTTGCTCTTCTCTTTGTCGATGTGTCACGCCTTGAACCCCATCGAGCACATAACATACTTCTCTGGTCGAATAAAGTGATGTCTCGGAAAATCGCCGACCTAATTAAACTTATCAGAGATTTATATCAACCAGCGGAAACTACAAATAGTCAGACAATAATAACTAGGGTAAAAAGGGGAGATTAAACACATCCATTGCTCATCCAAACTTATACAATATTCACATACACAACCCATAATGTACAAACACACCGAATATCTATACTATGCACCACCGACATCCAAAAAGATCAATAGCTTAGTATACCCTATCTCCCAAAAATGGTACACTTGAAAAGCCTACTCCCAAACCCTACACTATCCCCTACGCCCTTTGCTTGGTGTCCACTCAGAGTTTGATTCCTCATCATCCGAATCTAAATCCCCCTGAACTGTCTGCTCCTCTGAGGAGTCCTGCTCGGTCTCGATCTCGATCTTGTTGTTTATATCACCCGACTCAGCTGGAACCTCAACCCGCTCCACTTCGACTAGCTCCTCATCAGACTCGTTCTCCGGCTCGTCCTCGGGTGTGTCCTCCAGCTCTTCATCAGACTCGTCCTCCACCTTCTGGCATAAACTCGAGATCATACATGGGCTCGTACTCCGGCTTGTCCTCGGGTGTGTCCTCCGGCTCTTCTACAGGCTCATCTTCTAGGGCTTCTTCAGGTTCTGCCTCAGATTCTTCCTCTGGTATCGCCTCGAGATCCACGTCCATCGGATCGTATCCCGCCTGAGACTCTTTCAGCTCTAGTTCATGCTCGGCCCCCGAGGGCTCAGGTGCTTACTGGAGTCTGGACTGTGCCAGACTAGTCTCTAGGCTCGTCATCTCGCCGTCGGGAGGGGGTATGGCTGATGGGTCCCAATCCCCAACTATATCAAAGGGGACATCAAAACCACGGATGGGGCCAAACTCATCTACCCCGTCCCGATTCCATGCTGTATACGTGTGGGCCTGCTAGGGGGGTAGTCCTATATCTACCCAAACTACCGTAGTATGCTTAACCCAGGTCATGTGGTCATCTATCGGATATTTTACAACATCGTGGTCGGTATGCATAGGAATCCCAAAATGCTGCGGCGGCGGTGGTGGAAGATTAATGGCTCAGGCCGGGGTTCTGAAATTGTTGGTTGAAACAACCATGAGATTACATCTCGATAAGTACACTCCCTAAACCCCACCTAGGCTATCACATACCTTCAGACAATCACAAATACAACCACACTCAGCCATCACATAGCAGGCACACAATTTATACTTACCTGGGCCTTTTCAGCGTGCAACCTGCACGTTAGCCATAGTAGTATAATTTCCAATCACATGCACGTTTTAATTACATTTCACGCATTCGTTCCTGCCTCATCACATTCTTTTCACCCAACTCGCCAGTGACCCGCATAATGATACCGCCTCAAGTTCACTGCGACCATCTCATACTCGACTCGCCAGTGACCCGTGTAGTAGTACCGCCTCAGGTTCACTGCGACTAACTCATAACAACACTTCAAGGCCTGCGTAATAATACCTCCTCAGGCCGTGTATCTTGCCCGCGTAGTGGTACCGCCAAAGGCTCAACACCCACCACCTACGACACAACCAGCGTAATGGTACCGCCTCAGGTTGGCCGTCCTCCGGTAATACCAGGCATCGTCCCGCGTAGTCGTACCGCCTCAGGACGGATCAATTCCCCGCATAATGGTACCGCCTCAGGGATTTTCGTAACCTCATGCACGACATTTCACACATTTTCCCATTCAATTACTCGCTCGATTCTCACACCAACAATTCCAATTACTAGCCGATTAAATCCGGCTCATGCACACATCCCACTCTACACATTTCACATACTCAAATAAAGCCCAAACATGGCCAAATTGGCGATCCACGCAACTCAGCCCATGCGTGCACACAACAACTCATATTTCAATCAAATATTTCGCAAACTAACGAGCAATCACGGCCGCCATTGGGCCCACAATCACAGCCACAAATTCAACATTTCCACGCATATTTCAAGCCATAACAGGCACCACAACACAGCCACACCACATCACATCAAACCGACACAAATCGTCTCCAAATCAGACCATATGCCCGTCATTTCATTTCCCGATTTTCCAGCATCTAACTCAGCACCAATCAACCCCGAAATCATCATAATTTCATTCATAAACCAGCCATAATTAGTCCCCAAATCGATCCACTAATATAACCACTAAACAACCTCTAATTAACCCCTAAATCGTCACCTATCAACCTGATTTAGCCCTAATTCGTCCGTCGATACCCGAAATTCTAAATAGAGTTTAGAGCGCGACTTACATGAACTCTAGACTAGCTCGGCTAGAGTAGGAAGGAGGCTGCTGATCGGCAGTACGCGGCGGCAGCGAGCGGCTGAACGGCGGGCGGCGGTAAGCGGCTTCCTTGACCATGGTTCACAGCCATAAGAAGAGAGAGAGATCGCCGAGAGGGAGAGGGAGGGAAAGAGAAGGACGGCAGCGTGAGGGTGCGCCTCGGTGATCGAGCGGCGGCGATCGGGCGGACGGTGGCCGGCGAACGGCGGCGTGGCAAGGGAGAAATAGAGAGAGAGGGGCGGCGATCAGTGAGGGAGGAGAGAGAGCCGAGAGTGGGAGCGAGAGAGTGAGGAGAGAGAGAGGGAATTTGGCTTTAAATAGTCCAAGCCAATAATTGAGGTCTCAAATGACCATCTTGCCCTTCTCTCACAAATCCAATCAATGGCCTAGATTCGATCTTATCTTGAGATCGACGGTCCAGATCGAATCTTTTCCAAAATATTCAAGAGCAATTTGGGAATTTCTCAAAAATTCCAAGGGCAAAATTATCCAAAAATCTCTAATCTAAGGCTATGGCGAAATTACCAAAATGCCCTTCCCAAATTACATTGGCCTTAACAAATTTCCAGGGGTAAAATGGTCGTTTTCCATTTCTTGTCGAAATTCAATTTTTCTGAAGGATTCGAGCAAATCCGAGGCTACCCGAGCAATTGACAACATCGTCTAAGTGATCTGTCATGACTTTCTGAATTTCCTATGCCCAACTCGGTCTCTAATTAATGATTAAGTTCTAAATAACGTAACTTGCACATATCTCATACTAACAGGTGGCTTTTGGGGAAATTTGCATTATTGACCCATGGCCGATACTAAATCAAGCCACGTTCAAGTTCACGTGGGTCGTGACGACCTCGGTGGTCACTTAATCGCGAGGATCGATAGCTAGATCTAACGGGCACAATCATTTGGTATAGATTTAGGGTCATTCGTCAATTCATTTAGTGGTCCAGCGAAATCACCCGCGATCCATTAATATGACAGTGGCGAACTGATCCCTGGCCATCCTTGGATCGGCCTACAGTGACTCAAAATGTCACCTCAACAATTTTCATGGTCGAAAGTCGATTCACGATCGAATTTATTAGTCACGCGAATTTAAATTCCCCAATTAGCCTTTCCCTAATGGTTAGTATTCCCAAAGTGATCAATTCCGGGCGAGATCTAACTACAAGCACGTCCATAAACTATTCACTTCAAAAATCCCAAGTGGGTCGGATTTCAGAATGTCACACGATGTCCTCGATGACAATTCCCTTGGCACTTTTGGTCCTCATTTACCAGTTTTTCTAAATTTCAAATTTCCCGCCTATGACTGCCAGTACTTGCCAGCTATTTTGCTTACGTGAATCATCTAGTACGGGCGATGTCATCCTTTGACGTTTTTATTTATTCATTTAATCTTAAGTGTTGACAACCTAATTAATTTTAGGTGTCAACACTCCTTATTTGATGTTCAAGTGTAAACTCACATGAATGCTTCTAGAGAAGAAATTGTTTTCAAAATTTGCAAATCCGAGTAGTGAGTAATGTGTAATGCTTCTAGAATACACTCAGATTGTGATATTCTGAAATCTGACCCACTTGGGATTTATGAAATGAATAGTTTATAGACGTGCTTGTAGTTAGATCTCACCCGGAATTGATCAATTCGGGGATACTAACCGTTAGGGAAAGACTAGTTAGGGAATTAAATTCGCGCGACCAAAGAACTCGATCGTGAATCGACTATCGACTATGAGAATCGTCGAGGTGACATTTTGAGCTACTGTAGGCCGATCCAAGGATAGCCAGGGATCAGTTCACCACTATCATGGTAGTGGATCGCAGGTGATTCTACTGGACCACAAAAAGAATTAACTAATGACAACGAACTTATACCCAACGATCGTGCCCAACGGATCTAGCGATCGATCCTCGCGATTAAGTGACAATAGAGGTCGTCACGACCCGAGTAAACTGGTACGTGGCATGATTCAGTATCGGCCATGAGTCAGTAACACGAATTTCCCCAAAAGCCGCTCGTTAGTATGAGATATACGCAAGTTACGTTAATTAGAACTTAGTCGTTAATTAGAGATCGAGTTGGGCATTGGAAATTCAGAAAATCATGACAGATCACTTGGACGATGTTGTCATTTGCCAAGGTGGCCTCGGATTTGCCCGAATCCTACAGAAAAACTGAATTTTGACGAGAAACGGAAAATGACCATTTTACCCATGGAGATTTGTTAAGGCCAATGTAATTTGGGAAGGGCATTTTGGTAATTTCGCCCTAGCCTAAGAATTAGAGATTTTTGGATATTTTTACCCTTGGATTTTTTGAGAAATTCCCAAATTACCCTTGGATATTTTGGAAAAGATTTGATCCGGGCTGTTGATCTCAAGATAAGAACAAATCTCAGCTGTTGATTGGGTTTGTGAGGAAAGGGCAAGATGGTCATTCGGACCTCAATTATTAGCTTTGGATTATTTAAAGCCAAAAACCTCTCTCTCTACTCATTCTCTCTCTCACCTCTCTCGGCTCACTCCCTCTCCCCCCCTCACCGAACCGACCGCCCCCCTTGCCGCACCGCCGCTCGCCGGCCATCCGTTCGCCGCGCCACCGCCGCCTGCCACCAAGCACCACCACCACCTCACGCCGTCTCTCTCTCTCTCACTCTTTCTCTCTCTCTCTCTCTCTCTCTACCTTCCCGTGCCGTGAACAGCAGCCGAGGGAGCCACCGCCGCCGCACGCCCCCGTTTGACCACCGATCAGCCGTTCCCCCTTTTCTGCTCTAGCCGAGTTAGTCTAGAGTTCGGGTAAGTCACGCCCTAAACTCTATTTAGGACTTCGGGTATCGATGGATAAATTAGGGGTGGAATCGGATTTAATTAGACGTACTTTTGGCGAAATTTTGGGCTGTTTATGGATTAATTGTGTGGACCGATTTAGGGGCTGGTATTAACTGATTTTTTAGGATTAAATTGTGTTGTTTCGGGGATGAATTGATGCCGAGTTCATTGCAGGAAATTGGGACTTATAGTGACGAGCCTATGGTTTGATTTAAGGGCAATTGGTGTCGGTTTAGTGCGTGGTATGGTGGCTAAATTGTGATGCCCGTTATGGCTTGAAATGAGTGTGGAAAGACTGAAATAGTGCACGTGTATGTGGCTGTGATTGTGGGCCCGTGAGTGGCCATGTATGTTTGTTGAGTGGTGGATTGAATGACTAGACTTTGTATCGTTATGTGCACGCTTGGGCCGAATTGAATTAATTGTCAATTGGCCGTGTTGGATGCTTTTTGAGCATGAGAAATGTGTGTGAATTGGTGTGTGCATGGGCCACGTGTGATTGGCCAATCTGCTGGCAAGTAGGTATTGAGCGTGTGAACGAACGAGAGATCGTGTGTGGCACGGTATTTGTGATTGTGGAAATCCTTGGGGCGGTAACATTACGCGGGGATATTTATCCGTCCTGAGGCGGTACGACTACGCGGGATGATGCCTAGTATTACCGGAGGACGGCCAACTTGAGGAGTTACCATTATGCGGGTTGTGTCGTAGGTGGTGGGTGTCGAGCCTCAGGCGGTCCTACTACACGGGCAAGATACAAGGCCTGAAGCAGTACCATTACCCGGGCCTTGAAGTGTTGCTATGAGTTGGTCGCAGTGAGCCTGAGGCGGTACTATTACGCGGGCCACTGACGAGGCAAGTGTGAGTTGATGGTAGTGAGCCTGAGGCGGTAGTATTACGCGGGCCACTGGCGAGGCAAGTTTGAGTTAGTCGCAGTGAACCTGAGGCGGTATCATTACGCGGGTCACTGGTGAGTGGTGTGTAAAAGATGTGATGAGATCGAAACGAATGCATGAAACGTAATTAGAACATGCATGTGAGTGGAATGGTGCTATTGTAACTAACGTACATGTTGCATGCTGGAAAGGCCCAGGTAAATGTAAATGGTGTGCCTGCTATGTGATGTCTGAGTGTGTGATTGTCTTTGTGATTGTCTGGAGGTAGGTGATAGCCTAGGTGGGGTTTAGGGGTGTACTTATTGAGATATAATCTCATGGTTGCTTCAACCAACAATTTCAGAGCCCCGGCCTGAGCAATGAATCTCCCGCCGCCGCCGCCTGAGCGTTTTGGAGTACCAATGTACACCGACCACAACGTTATAGAGTATCCAATATATGAAAATATGACCTGGGTTAAACACACGACAGTAGTCTGAGTAGATGTAAGGTTACCCCTTTAGCAGGTCCATAATTATACCGCCTGGTTCTTTTGGGACGGAGTAGATGAGTTTGGTCCCGTCCGTGGATTTGACATCCCCTTTGATGGAGTTAGGGATTGGGACCCGTCTGCCATACCTCCTCCCGATGGCGAGATGACTAGTTTGGAGACTAGTCTAGCACAGTCCGGTCTTCAGCCTGTGCCGGTAGCACCTGAGCCCTCGGAAGCCGAGCATGAGCCAGAGCCGGAGGAATCGCAGGCGGGGTACGATCCAATGGACATAGATCTCGAGGCGATCCCAGAGGAAGAACCCGAGGCAGAACCGGAAGAGGCCCCGGAAGATGAGCCTGAGAATGAGCCTGAAGAAGAACCGGTGCATATAACCGAGTATGAGCAATGGCTCGACCCCGAGTTTGTGCCACAGGACGAGTCTGAGGAGAAGCCAGTCGAGGAGGAGCGGGACGAGGTTCCAGCAGAGTTGGGTGATATAAACCACCCGATTGAGATCGAGGCCAAGCCGGAGTCCTCGAAGGAGCAGACAGTCTAGGGAGATTCAGATTCAGATGACAAAGAATCAGACTTAGAGTGGACGCCAAGCATAGGGCGTAGGGGCTAGGTTTAGGGGTTGGGAATAGGCTTTTTGGGGTGTACCATTTTTGGTGATAGAATACCCAGGCTATCGATCCTTTTGAATATCGGTGGTGTATAGTTCGGTGTGCTTATGTATATGGTGGTTTGTAAATTGTGAATATTACATAAGTTTGGATGAGCAATGAATATGTAGCACGAGCCTGAAGAAGAACCGGTGCACATACCCGAGTATGAGCAATGGCTCAACCCCGAGTTTATGCCAGAAGACGAGTCTGACGAGGAGCCAGTCGAGGAGGAGCGGGACGAGGTTCCAGCGGAGTCGAGTGATATAAACCACCCAATCAAGATCGAGGCCGAGCCGGAGTCCTCGGAGGAGCAGACAGTCCAGGGGGATTCAGATTCAGATGACGAAGAATTAGACTCGAAGTAGATGCCAAGCAGAGGGCGTAGGGGCTAGGTTTAGGGGTTGGGAATAGGCTTTTTGGGGTGTACCATTATTGGTGATAGAATACCCAGGCTATCGATCCTTTTGAATATCGGTGGTGTATAGTTAGGTGTGCTTATGTATATGGTGATTTGTAAATTGTGAATATTACATAAGTTTGGATGAGCAATGAATATGTTTATTCTCACTGATTACCCTAGTTATTATTGTCCGGGTATTGATGGCTTTCGCTGATCGTTTTAAATCTTTGATAATTTTAAGTAGGGTCGACGATACCCTAGGATGTCGCATTAATTGACCAGAGAAGTGTGTCGCGATCTCGATGGGGTTTGGGGCGTGATATCACAGTTTGGTTTGGTATCAAAGCGAGGAAAGCTCGATCTAAACTAGTCGAAGTCTGGAGTGATAAGGAGTAGAGACCCTGGGGTAGTAAGTTAGGGAGACCTTAGCGAGTTATAGGACGGAATAAGCTACACGTGCCTTCATATTGTTTGTTGTGATTGATTGGGTGAATTGATTGCTATGACGATTGAAATGCAGGTGCGTCTGGACCTGAGGTAAGTGCACAGACCCTATTGATTGTGGCCTTGTGCTTGTGGTGATTGATTACCTGCTGAGTGAATTATTGCGTTAATTCACTGTCTAGGGCTAGACTGGCTAGTTGGCCTAGGTTTCTAATTTCTGAGTGGAATTATAGCAGGTAGTTGAGTGGTAGAAATCGAGAGGATGAGTTCATGAGGTAGAGGAACTGGGGGTCCGTCCAGCTCACAAGCCCAAGCCCGACCTGTAGAAGATCCTAGAATAGAAGCGGTCATGAAGACCCTAGAACAGATTGGTAATCTGCTAGGACAGCAGACTTAGGAACGAGCTGCTACGATTACCCAAACTGTCGAGGCCGCTATGACCGCTCTTGCCAATGATAATAATGGAAATCAAGGGTAGGGTCAAGTGAATGCGAATAGGCAGATGCACCAGTTAATTGAGCAGTTTATAAAATTGAAGCCTCCTAAGTTTGATGGTAGAGGCGATATTGACGGTGCATCATTGTGGGTGGAGGAATTAGAGAAAGCTTTTGAAGTATTGGGATGTACGGATGAGGAGAAAGTGACATTAGTAGTATATCAATTGCAAGGAAATGCAAATGATTGGTGGAAAGCCATCAGAGGAATGATATTCCTGGTAGGTACAGCCCAGACTTGGGCGATGTTTGTGGAAGCCTTTAATGGCAAATATTTTTTTGAGAGTGCCCGGGAACAAAAATATTCTGAGTTTATGAGGTTGCGTCAGGGGCAGAGAACGGTGGATCAGTACGAGGCTAAATTTGCTCGATTGTCTAAGTTCGCCTCGAAAATGGTTGAGGACCCGTTAGATAGAGCTCGAAGGTTCCGAGACGGCTTGAAACTGGACCTTCGCAGCCAAATGATTTCATTGAATTTGAGAGGGTATAATGAAATCTATAATAGGGCTCAAGCGATTGAGCGGGACTTGGCGGATAGGGCCGCCGCTTCTAGGTCGAGATTTGCCCAGGGTAGGAACAACCGTCAGTTAGGAAAGAGGCCAATGACATGTAATCGACGTTTTGTCCCTCCGGCTAGAAGGAATATAGGGAAGCCGGCCCGTAATCAGAATGGTCCATGTTGGGTATGTAGGGAAAGACACGGAAATGGACCTTGTCCAACCCGGGGCGGAGCATGTTTTGGGTGTGGTGGATTTGGTCACCACATAAGATTTTGCCCCAATCTCAGGCAGAATAGGTCGCCTGCGTTGTCGCCACCCTGGAACGGGAACCAGACTAGAGCGGCCCAAACAACTAATCAGAATAGGCCACAGGCGCAAGGACGGGTGTACGCCATGGCCAGAAGAGAAATTGAGAACGCGCCAGGGGTTGTCACAGGTACGGTTTCTATGTGCAACCATGCTGCGTATGTTTTATTTGACCCTGGGGCGTCACATTCTTTTATATCTGACCAATTTGTTGAGTTGATTGGTATAGAACCGCAATCGCTTAATGTTGTGTTATGCGTTATGACTCCCTTGAATGATAAGATGCTAGTTTCGTTGGAGTGCCCGAATTGTAAGATTGTGATTGGGGATAGGGAGGAAAGGATTGATTTAGCGGTTTTAGCCATGTACGATTTTGATGTGATAGTGGGTATGGACTGGTTGTCTAAGCAGAGAGCCGAAATGGATTGCAATAGCAGGGTGATCCAATTTAATCCCGTTGGACATCCGGAATTCAAATTTGTGGGAAATCGAGGAGGACCTTCAATTCCATGGATTTCGTCGCTAGAAATGACGAAGTTGTTGAGTGAAGGGTGTCAAGGATTTCTAGTGGCTGTAGTTGATTCAACGGCTGAGGAGCCGAGGCTAGAGGACATAGCTGTGGTGTGCGATTATCCCGATGTTTTTCCGCAGGAATTGTCGGGATTGCCACCAAAAAGAGAAGTAGAATTTGTAATCGAGTTAGCACCTGGAATTGAGCCAATCTCGAAGGCACCTTATAAAATGTCGTTGTCGGAGTTAAAGGAGTTGAAGGTGCAAATGCAAGAGTTATTAGACAAAGGATTTATTCGTCCGAGTGGGTCCCCATGGGGAGCACCGGTTTTATTTGTAAGGAAGAAAGATGGATCGCTGAGGTTGTGTATTGACTATAGGCAACTAAATCAGGTGACGATAAAAAATAAATATCCCTTGCCGAGGATTGATGATTTGTTTGATCAGTTACAAGGGGCTTTGGTGTTCTCTAAAATTGATTTGAGAACGGGATATCATCAGTTGAGGATTAAGAAGGAGGATATACTGAAGACGGCATTTAGGACGAGATATGCACATTATGAATTTACGGTAATGCCGTTCGGATTGACGAACGCCCCTATTGCCTTTATGGACCTAATGAATAGGGTGTTTAAGGAATTCCTAGACCAATTCGTGATCGTTTTTATAAACGACATATTGGTGTACTCGAAGAGCCTAGAGGAGCATGAATTTCATTTGAGTAAGGTGTTGCAGACTTTAAGAGAGAACGCACTGTATGCTAAGTTTAGCAAATGCGAATTCTAGCTTAATCGAGCAGCGTTTCTCGGACATGTGATCTCTGGGGAAGGAATCTCAGTAGATCCATCGAAGATTGAGGCGGTAATGAAGTGGCCGAGACCGACGACGGTAACGGAAGTTCGGAGCTTTCTGGGTTTAACAGGATATTATCGTCGTTTTGTGGAAGGATTTTTTGCAATAGCAACACCGTTGACACATTTGTTGAAAAAGGAAATGAGGTTTGAATGGACCGACAAATGTGAGAGGAGTTTTCAGGAATTGAAACATAGATTGACAACAGCACCGGTGTTGACTATTCCATCAGGACTCGGATGATATGAAATTTATAGTGATGCGTCATTGAAAGGACAGGGGTGTGTACTCATGCAAAATGGACAAGTAGTGGCCTATGCGTCAAGGCAGTTAAGACTGCATGAGTTGAATTATCCGACGCACGATTTGGAATTAGCCGCAATAATATTCGCCTTGAAGATTTGGCGACACTATTTATGCGAAGAGAAATTTCAGATTTATACCGACCATCAGAGTCTTAAATATCTGTTTTCTCAAAAGGAGTTAAACATGAGGCAGCATCGGTGGATGGAGTTGTTGAAGGACTATGATTGTGATATATTATATCATCCCGGGAAGGCCAACCGGGTAGCAGATGCATTAAGTCGGAAGTCAAGCATCGCACACTTGATGGTCAAGGAATGGGCTTTGTTGGAAAAAGTGCGAGACTCGGAGTTTAGGTTCGAAGTAAGTCAAATCTCAAGTTTGTTAGCCATGTTAAGGATTGAACCGGAGATCCAGGCTAAGATTAAGACTTTGCAGTCTGTGGATCAAGAAATCCAAAGGATTCTAGAGATGGAGGAGACCAAGAGAAAGCCGGGCTTCCAGATATCCGAAGATGGGATATTGAAGTTCCGTGGACGATTATGTGTACCCGACGATGTGGAGCTTAAGGAAGAAATTTTGTTAGAGGCGCATCGTAGTAGTTATAGTATCCACCCAGGTAGTACTAAAATATATCAGAATTTGAGGCAATACTATTGGTGGAATGGTATGAAGGTAGACATAGCCAGACATGTAGCTAAATGTCTGACATGCCAGCAAGTGAAGGCACAACATTGTAAGCCCGGGGGATTATTGCGACCTTTGGAAATCCCATAATGGAAATGTAAGCATATAACTATGGATTTTGTGACGGGATTACCAAGGAGCCAAAGAGGCCATGATACTATTTGGGTGATTGTTGACGGATTGACAAAGTCGACACACTTTGTGGCTGTGCGAAAGGACTTCACATTAGATCGATATGCCGAGTTGTATGTGCAACAGATAGTTCGTTTGCATGGGGTACCAGTGACGATTACCTCAGATCGTGATCCTAGGTTTACCGCCAATTTTTGAAAAAGTATACAGACGGCATTAGGATCAAAGCTGCAATTTAGTACAGCTTATCATCCACAAACGGATGGCCAGTCTGAAAGGACGATTCAGACTTTAGAGGATATGCTTAGTGCATGTGTATTGGATTTTCAAGGTAAGTGGGAAGAACAATTGCCCTTAGCAGAATTTGCTTATAATAATAGTTTTCAGCAGAGCATCGGAATGGCGCCCTTTGAAGTGCTATATGGTAGGGCTTGTAGGATGCCCGTGTGTTGGAACGAAATAGGAAAAAAGGAGTATAACCAGGCCAGAGTTAGTTCAACAGTCAATTGAGGCTGTTAGGGTGATTCGCGAAAGGCTGAAAATAGCTCAAAGCCGTCAAAAGAGTTATGCAGACAGAAGGCGAAGGCCCTTGGAGTTTCAAGTAGGGGATCATGTATTCCTTAAGATATCACCCATGAGAGGACTATCCAGATTCGGTAAGAAAGGGAAGTTGAGTCTGAGGTACGTGGGACCTTTTGAGGTTTTAGAAAGGATTGGAGATTTAGCGTATCGCCTTGCACTTCCGCCGAATTTGTCGCAAGTGCATAATGTGTTCCACGTATCGATGTTGAGGAAATATGAACCGGACCCAACTCATGTGTTGAATTATGAGGAGATAGAAGTCGATGACAAGGTGTCATATGTAGAGAGACTAGTAAGGATTGAAGATCGGAAAGAACGGGTTCTAAGGAACAAGACGATCCCAACGGTCAAGGTTATTTGGGAACACCACGGGACAGAAGGTGCAACATGAGAAAGTGAAGAGCAAATGCAGCGTCAATACCCCCATTTGTTTGAGTAGTAGTATGATTTGTAAATTTCGAGGACGAAATTTTTAGGCAAAAGTACACCATAAGTGCCATAACTTGTGTACGGCGATCACTTTGGTGCCATAACTTTTTTTCGGTTCACTTTGGTGCCAAGTCGGAGGAAAATAGATCACTTTGGTGCCAATTTGGCCGGAAATCCGACATGGCATTTTTTATTCATTTTTTACGCCGACGTGGCACGCCGGAGGCTAAGTCGGCGTGTCTGATCAAGCATTTTTATTTTAAATAATTTTTTTTAGCGCGTACAGTCAGCATTTTTAATTTTAAATATTTTTTTCCTTTTTTTTTCTTTTCTTTTTTTTCTTTTTTCCCCTCGCCGGCCGGCCACCGGCGAAGCCCGGGAAGGGCTGGGCGAGGGCGGCCTTGCCCATGGCTGGCGAGGGACGGCCGACCCTCGCCGGCGACAGGCGAGGCCGGCCCCGGCAAGGGTCGCCCTCGCCGGATCTGGCGAGGGTGACCCTCGCCGGCGTCGGGCAAAGGCGACCCTCGCCGGCGTCGGACGAGGGTCGCCCACGCCCGACTCGGGCGAGGCGACCCTAGCCCGCCCGGGCGAGGCTTCCTCGCTCGGCGCCGGCGAGGGTCGCCCTCGCCGGATCTAGCGAGGGCGACCCTCGTCGGCATCGGGCGAGGAAGCCTCGCCCGGGCGGGCGAGGGTCGCCCTCGCCGAGCTCGGGCGTGGGTGACCCTCGCCCTCACCAGATCTAGCGAGGGCGACCCTCGCCCGTCTAGGCGAGGGCTTACCTCGCCCTACGCCGGCGAGGGGCGGCCTCGCTTGGGTCGGCGAGGAGCGGCCTCGCCTGGGCTGGCAAGGGCCGGCCTCGCCTGTCCCCGGCAAGGGTAGGCCGCCCCTCGCCGGCCATGGGCAAGGCCGCCCTCGTCCAGCCCTTCCCGGGCTTTGCCGGTGGCCACCAGCAACCGGTCGGCGAGGGGAGAAAAGAAAAAAAAGAAAAGAAAGGAAAAAGGAAAGAAAAAAAAGGAAAAAAATATTTAAAATTAAAAATGCTGAGTGTACATGCTAAAAAAAATTATTTAAAATAAAAAATACTGACTGTACATGCTGACTCAGCCTCCGGCGAGCCACGTCCACGTAAAAAATGAATAAAAAATGCCACGTCAGATTTCCGGCTAAATTGGCATCAAAGTGATCTCTTTTCCTCCGACTTGGCACCAAAGTGATCCGAAAAAAAGTTATGGCACCAAAGTGATCGCCGTACACAAGTTATGGCACTTATGGTGTACTTTTGCCGAAATTTTTATAAAGGGGGAAGAGTTGTGACATTTTGAAATTTGACCCACTTGGGATTTATGAAATGAATAGTTTAAGGACGTGCTTGTAATTAGATCTCGCCTGGAATTGATCAACTCGGGGATACTAACCGTTAGGGAAAGGCTAGTTAGGGAATTAAATTCGCGCGACCAAAGAACTCGATTGTGAATCGACTGTCGACCATGAGAATCGTCGAGGTGACATTTTGAGCTACTGTAGGCCAATCCAAGGATAGCCAGGAATCAGTTTGCCACTGTCATGGTAGTGGATCGCAGGTGATTCGGCTAGACCACGAAAAGAATTGACAAATGACACTGAACCTATACCCAACGATCGTGCCCATCAGATCTAGCGATCGATCCTCACGATTAAGTGACAATCGAGGTCGTCACGACCCGAGTAAACTGGTACGTGGCATGATTCAATATCGGCTACGGGTAAGTAATGCGAATTTCCCCAAAAGCTGCTCGTTAGTATGAGATATACGCAAGTTACGTTAATTAGAACTTAGTCGTTAATTAGAGACCGAGTTGGGCATTGAAAATTCAGAAAGTCACGACAAATCACTTGGACGATGTTGTCATTTGCCCGGATGGCCTCGGATTTGCCCAAACCTTCAGAAAAACTGAATTTTGGCGAAAACGGAAAATGACCATTTTACCTCTGGAGATTTGTTAAGGCCAATGTAATTTGAGAAGGGCATTTTGATAATTTCACCATAGCCTAAGAATTAGAGATTTTTGGACATTTTTTCCCTTAGACTTTTTGAAAAATTCCCAAATTACCCTTGGATATTTTGGAAAAGATTTGATCCGGGCTGTTGATCTCAAGATAAGAACAAATCTTGGCCGTTGATTGGGTTTGTGAGGAAAGGGCAAGATGGTCATTGGGACCTCAATTATTGGCTTTGGATTATTTAAAGCCAAAATCCTCTCTCTCTCTCCTCATTCTCTCTCTTACCTCTCTTGGCTCACTCCCCCTGCTCCCCTCACTGAACCGACTGCCCCCCCTTGCCGCGCCGATGCTCGCTGGCCGTCTGTTCACCGCCCGCCACCGAGCCGCACCACTACCTCACGCCGTCTCTCTCTCTCTACCCTCTTGTGCCATGAACAGCAGCTGATGGAGCCGCCGCCGCCACTGTTCAGCCACGACTACGCGGGACGATGCCCAGTATTACCGAAGGACGGCCAACCTGAGACGGTACCCTTGCGCGGTTGTGTCGTAGGTGGTGAGGGTTGACCCTGAAGCGGTACTACTACGCAGGCAAGATACACGGCCTGAGGCGGTACCATTACGCGGGCCTTGAAGTATTGTTATGAGTTGGTCGCAGTGAGCCTGAGGCGGTACTATTAAGCGGGCCACTGGCGAGGCAAGTGTAAGTTGGTCGCAATGAGCCTGAGGCGGTACTATTTCGCGGGCCACTGGCGAGGCAAGTGTGAGTTAGTCGCAGTGAACCTAAGGCGGTATCATTACGCGGGTCACTGGTGAGTGGTGTGGAAAAGATGTGATGAGATCGAAACGAATGCATGAAACGCATTTAGAACATGTATGTGAATGGAATGGTGCTATTGTAACTAACGTGCAAGTTGCATGCTAGAAAGACCTAGGTAAGTGTAAATGGTATGCCTGTTATGTGATGTCTGAGTGTGTGATTGTCTGGAGATACGTGATAGCCTAGGTGGGGTTTGGGGGTGTACTTATTGAGATGTAATCTCATGGTTGCTTCAACCAACAATTTCAGAGCCCCGGCCTGAGCAATGAATCTCCCGTCGCCGCCGCCTGAGCGTTTTGGAGTACCGATGCACACCGACTACAACGTTATAGAGTATCCAATAGATGAAAATACGACCTGGGTTAAACACACGACAGTAGTCTGGGTAGATGTAGGGTTACTCCTTTGGCAGGCCCATAATTATACTGCCTGATTCTTTCGGGACGGGGTAGATGAGTTTGGTCCGTCCGTGGATTTGATGTCCCCTTTGATGGAGTTGTGGATTGGGACCCGTCTGCCATACCTCCTCCCAACGGCGAGATGACTAGTTTGGAGACTCGTCTAGCACAGTCCGATCTTCAGCTTGCGCCGGTAGCACCTGACCCTCGGAAGCCGAGCATGAGCCAGAGCCGGAGGAATCGCAAGCGGGGTACGATCCAATGGACGTGGATCTCGAGGCGATCCCAGAGGAAGAACCCAAGGCAGAACCAGAAGAGGCCCCAGAAGATGACCCTGAGAATGAGCCTGAAGAAGAACCGGTGCGCATACCCGAGTATGAGCAATGGTTCGACCCCGAGTTTGTGCCACAGGACGAGTCTGACGAGGAGCCAGTCGAGGAGGAGCGGGACGAGATTCCAGCGGAGTCGGGTGATATAAACCACCCAATCGAGATCGAGGCCGAGCCGGAGTCCTCGAAGGAGCAGACAGTCCAGGGGGATTCAGATTCAAATAACGAAGAATCAGACTCGGAGTGGACGCCAAGCAGAGAGCATAGGGGCTAGGTTTAGGGGTTGGGAATAGGGTTTTTGGGATGTACCATTTTTGGTGATAGAATACCCAGGCTATCGATCCTTTTGAATATCGGTGGTGTATAGTTCGGTGTGCTTATGTATATGGTGGTTTGTAAATTACATAAGTTTGGGCAAAAGTACACCACAAGTGCCATAACCTGTGTAGGGCGATCACTTTGGTGCCATAACTTTTTTTCGGATAACTTTGGTGCAAACTTTTTTGAAAATCGATCACTTTAGTGCCAATGCTGACGTGGCTCGGCGAAAATCCGATGTGGCGCTGACACGGCTCGCCGGAGAGGTCCAGTCAGCATTAAAAATAAAAAACGACGCCGTTTAGCTCGTTGACGTGTATTTTTTTAAAATATTATATTATATTTAATTAATTAAAAAAAAAAAACCCTGCAGCAGCGGCGAGGGAGCCCTCGCCGCTACTGCCGCCAAGCCACCACCGCCGAAAAGGGCCGGCGGTGGTTGGCGCAGTGGTCGGCGAGGGTCGCCGGCCCCTGACCGGGGCCCGAAAACCCTCGCCGACCCCTGGCGAGGGCCGGATCCGGCAAGGCGAGACCCCGCCGTCGCTTGGGTCGCGACGGCGAGGTCTCGCCTCGCCTCGCCGGGCGAGCCGCGCCTGCCGTCGCGACCCGTGCGACGGCGAGTCCCGCCTCGCCCGGCGAAGGCGAGGCGACCTTGCCGTCGCAATCCCGGGCGATGGCGATGTCTGGCCTCGCCTTCGCCGAGCGAGGCGGACCTCGCCGTCGCCCGGGTCGCGACGGCGAGGTCTCGTCTCGCCCGGGTCACAACGGCGAGGCGCGACCTCACCCAGCGAAGGCGAGGCGGGGCCTCGCCCAGCGACCCAGGCGACGGCGAGGTCTCTCCTTGCCAGATTCGGCTTTCGTCGAGCGAGGCGAGGGTCGCCGGGCCCCGGCCAAGGGCCAGCGACCCTCATCGACCACTGCGCCCATCACCGCCGGCCCTTCCCGGCGGTGGTGGCTTGGCGGCAGTAGCGGCGAGGGCTCCCTCGCCGCTGCTGCAACACCTTTTTTGTTTTTTTCTTTTTTTTTAATTATGTAATTATTATTATTTTTCTAAAAATTAAAAAATTTGAAAAAAAGCCACGTATTTTCCACCGTGTACAAGTCAGACCATTTTTTTTAATATAAATGCCATCTCAGCTTTTTGGCCGGAATTTTGGCCGGAGTCACTAAAGTGATTGACTTTCCTTCGACTTAGCACCAAAGTGATCGCCGTACACAAGTTATGGCACTTGTGGTGTACTTTTGCCCAAAAGTTTGGATGGGCAATGAATATGTTTATTCTCCCTGTTTACTCCAGTTGTTATTGTCCGGGTATTGATGGCTTTCGCTGATCGTTTTAAGTCTATGATAATTTTAAGTGGGGTCGGCAATACCCTGGGATGTCGCATTAATCGACCAAAGAAGTGTGTCGTGATCTCGATGGGGTTCGGGGCATGACATCACACAGATTGTGTAAAACGTGGTCCATCATTCACCGATACCGGACTATTCCATGACCCGTACTTCATTATATTTGGATGAAGAGTCATGTGCTATTAGAGATGAATATCATGATTTATGGCAAAAGAACACTATAAGTGCCATAAGTTGTGTACAGCGCTTACTTTAGTGCCAAAAGTTTTCGCCGGCTCACTTAAGTGCTAAATTAAAGGAAAACGATGACTTAAGTGCCAAAAGTTGTTTTGGATCACTTTAGTGCTAAATTTTTTGAAAAACGATCACTTAAGTGCCAACTCCGGCAAGCCACGTCAGCTTCAGAAATTAATAAAAAAAATTCCACGTCAGATTTCAGGTGAAAAGTTGTGTACGGCACTGAAGTTAGCACATAAGTGATCGTTTTTCAAAATTTTTAGCACTTAAGTGATCGTTTTTCAAAAATTTTAGCACTTAAGTGATTTAAAAAAAACTTTTGGCACCAAAGTGAGTGCCGTACACAACTTATGGCACTTGTAGTGTTCTTTTGCCCATGATTTACATACACACCTGAAACATATCAAAGGTCCCGTTGGGAGTCTTTCTAAGATCTCCATTAGAATGTCAACTGGCAAGCTTGCCATTGTTGTCACATGATTCCTATGTAAATGGTGGTCAACTTCTTTGGACATCAGGAAGACTTCTTTTAGCCTAGTTGCTTTGTATATTTTATAAGAAGTTCTTTGTCAAGTCAGCTTACCTAGAAAGAACAATAATGTGGGATGCACGATGTGTTTTCTGTCAATTAGCGAATGTAATCAATCTGCTAATGCACGAAGACATACATAATGTATATGCACTGGAGGGAAAATGTTGCCAACCTCTTTCCAACAATTTCTTCTAAAGCCATACACCTCCACTTGGGAGGTGTGGCTCGAATGTTCAAAATGTATATGCACGTTGACCACTTTAAAATCATTTGGATGACCACTTGAGGAATCGAATCCGAATCCAACCATGTTTGACACGTGCAAGCTGGGTTGAGGAAGGGCTCTGTTTTCACCTGTCGATGAGTTCCATAGAAAGACCTTTGAGTTGTGAGGGTTCTTACCGTCATAAGTGGACAAACAAACGATTCCATTGCATGACTCAACTAATTGGAACTTTTCGCCATCTCTAACAAATGAATTATCGAGATCCAATAGTTCATTCTTGGGATACTAGCGAATCTGTACTCTCGAAAAGTTGTTGAAGTTATACTTAAGAAGATCATATTTGTTCAATTTGTTTGATCTCTCAAGATAAGCTTTAATGAAAAAGGGGGTGGTAAGAAGAGAATTCCAAGATTTACATACACACCTCAATTGAACCAAAGGTTTTGCAGAGAGTGTCACGCCACGAACCCCATCGGGCACGCGACACCCTTACCTAGTCGATTTGTGCGACGTCCCAGGAATGTCGCCGACCTCAAATCGCCATCAGAGATTTACAACCACAGCGGATACTAACAAATAATCCCTGACAAATAAAACTGGGGAGAATAGGGAGAATACACATATTTCTTTTCATTACCAACTTATAAAATATTCACAACTTACAACCGCCACATTTTACCGCCATCGCATACACTTGCTCCCCGTGTTACAAACCATCGATATACCAAAAAGATCGATGACCTGACTTTCTATCCCAAAAATGTTACCTTCCAAAAACCTACTATGAACCCCTGTACTAACCCCTACGCCTCTTACTAGGCGTCCATTCTGAGTCTGATTCTTCATCTTCTGACTCCGAACTCTCCTGAGCAGTTTGCTCCTCCGAGGACTCCGGCTCTGCCTCGATCACAATCCGATGATTGATGTCGCCCGACTCAGCTGGAGCTGCGTTCTGATACTCCTCAGCCAGAAAATCGAAGAAATTATACTCAGGCACGTAATTGGGATCCATGTATTCCTCAAAAGGAAGTATATACTCCGGGTCTCCTACCGGCTCTTCAGACTCGCCAGGTTCATCCTCGGGGATCGGTTCCAAATCGATGTCCATTGGATCGTCTTCAGCTTGCGACGCTTTGGGCTCGGGTTCGTGCTCAGCCTCTGAAGATCCCTGAGCTGCTGCCGTTGATTGCAAACCCGACTGAGCTAAACTAGTATCCATACTAGTCAACTGTCCGTCTATCGGGGGTACGACCGTCGGGTCCCAATCCCCTACTAAATCAAACGGAACATCGAAGCCTCTAACGGGCCCCAACTCATCCCCGACTTGATCCCGGAAGAAACAGGCAGTGTACTTCTGTTCCTGCCACAGGGGTAAACCTATATCTACAAAAACGGTAGTAGTATGCCTAATCCAGGTCATTCCATCTCCCATTGGAAACTCTGCAACGTCCAACTCGGAGTGCACGGGTACCCCAAAACGCTCTGGTGGCTGGGGTGGAGGATTCATGGTTCCTGTCGGGGTTCTGAAATTTTTGGTTGAAACAACCATGAGAACGCTTCTCAGCAAGTTCACCCCTAAACCCCACCTAGGCTATCACGTACCTCCAGACAATCACCCAAACACACAATCACACACATATCATCATCACATAGCAGGTACATCAACACAATCACAAGCATGCACAATTCTCATGTCATGCACTCATTCCGTTCTCATCATATCTCATTCGCATTCCTCGCCAGTGACCCGCGTACACGTATACGCCTCAGGTATATTGCGACTTTTTTTTCACATCACTTCCGGGCCCGCGTAAACGTACACGCCTCAAGCCATATTTCTTGCCCGCGTAAACGTACACTCTTCAAGCTCAACACCTACCACCTACTGCGCAACCCACGCCTCATGCTGGCAGTCTTCCGGTAATACCGGGCATCGTCCCGCGTAAACGTACAAGCCTCAGAACGGCACAATTTCCACGATTTCACATACCGTACCACGTACTATTTTTCATGCTTTCACACGTGCAATAATCACTTGCCACATAACTGGTCAATCACACGTGACCCGTGCACGCAACAATTATACACAAACCATGCTCACTCAGCATTCAGCACGGCCAATTTTAATAATTAAAACAATCTGGCCCAAGCGTGCACCCAACAAACATAATTAACTCAACCAATCGTATAATCACACATTTAATTTCACCACAACAATTTAATTATTTTCAAACGCACGTTAAACACGAAAATCATTATTTTTCTCCCACCAAACGACGCCAAATCGCTTATGGTCCTTCACGGGACTTTCTCACCATAAATTCTCGATTCTAAAAATCCAACTTGCGTCCCGATCGGCCCATCACGGCCCCATGAACAGTAGACCACAGCCACTGTTATTTTCGAATTTTCAATAAATATTGCCCGAATTAAATCCTAAGGCCCGCCATAAAATTTCCACTCTCTATTCATGCAATTCCGCACCTAACTTTTACTAGATTTCACCCAAAAATCGTCCATCGATACCCGAAGTCCTAAATTGGGTTTAGAGCGTGACTTACCCGCGTTTTAGACTATCGCGGCTAGAACGGAAAGCGGCGGCACTTAATCGGGAACGGCGGCGACGGTGTACAACTCCCGGGTGGCGGCGATCGGCTTGGGTGGCGACGGCGCGGCTTGGGCGGTGGCCGGTGGGGCTCACGGCCAAAGGGAGGACCGAAAAGGAAGAGAGAGAGAACGGCGGGATGGGGGCGGCATGAGGGGTGCGAGGCGGCGGGGCGGTGGCGCGGCGCGGCACGGCGGCGATCCGAGCGGCGGCGCGGCGGTGATCGGCAAAGAGAGAGAGAGAGAGAGTATACGGTGAGGGGGGTTCACGGCCAAAAAGGGGGAGGATTCACGATGGAGAGGGGAGAAAGAAGAGAGATAGGAGAGAGAGAAAGGGGGTCAAGGGCTAATTATCTAATTTTGACCATTTTTTTGGTAATTTACCAAAATGCCCTTGCCCTTTGATAATTCTCAAGGGTAAAATGGTCCGATTCTCCGTTCCTCATCGAAAATGAATTTTCTCGAAGGATTCGGGCACATAAAAAATTGCACGTTACAACCGTAACGTCGTTCTAACGATCCGTTGTGACTTTCAAATTTTCCGGTGTCCGATTTGGGCTAAATGAAATAATTAAATTCTATTAAACGTAACTCGAGCGTTTCTCAAACTAACGGGAGGCTTGTTGGGGAAATTCGCTTATTCGACCCGTGACTGACACTAAATCAAGCCACGTGCAATTTATTCAGACCGTCACGACTTCGGTTGTCAATAAAATCGCGAGGTTCAATTACTAGATCCGTGGGGCACGATCGTTCGGTATAGGTTTAGGATAGTTCATCAATTCATTTCGTGGTCCAGCGGAATCACCCGCGATCCACTACTATGACAGTGGCGAACTGACCCCTGACTATCCTTAGATCGGCCAACAGTGGCTCAAAATATCACCTCGGCGATTTAATGATCAAAAGTCAATCCACGATCGAATTTTCTTTAGTCGTACGAATTTAACTCCCCGATTAGCCTTTCCCTAATGGTTAGCATCCCATGAATGATCAGTTCTGGGCGAGAACTAACTACGAGCACATTCATAAAACTCAGTATTTTATAAATCCCAAATGGACTATTTTTCAGGATGTCACAGAGAGCCACAAGAAGATCTCAATTAGAACGTCTACCGAAAAATTTGTCATTGATCTTCCACACTCGTTCAAGTGCTTACTTAAGAGAAACTCTCATATATTGTCAACTTACAAATTTGCATCTTACATTGAGAAGCACCTCTTATTTATGGAGGGATGAAGACACTTTACTTGGAAACATCAAACTAGGAAATGTTAAAATAGGAAATCTTAAACTAGGAAATATCAAAATAGGAAACATTAAAATTTGAATATCAAAATAGGAAACATTAAAATTTGAATATCAAAATAGGAAACATTAAATTAGGAAACCCAGCCAAATTAGGAAACCTACTCAAAATTGGAAACCAATTTGAAATAGGCAACATTTTACTCATGTGAATGAGTCTTTATTCTTAAATCTTCTTGAAACTCCATCTTGGATGCTTCTTCTTATTAGACTTTGATGCTCCCGCATCATCCACCCCAAAAAGACGGGGATTTGACCTAAAATCTTATTCGGCTTCAGCTTCAATAAATGGAGAAAGGTTTCCAACGTGGAAAGTAGTTAATACATAATAATCACCTCTTCCAAAAAATATCAAACTATGAAATGTTAAAACAGGAAACATTAAACTAGGCAATATCAAAATAGGAAACCTTAAACTAGAATATCAAACTAGGAAACAACTAATTAGGAAACCTAGTCAAATTAGGAAACCTATTTAAAATAGGAAACTAATTTGAAATAGGCAATATTTTACTCAGGTGAATGAGTCTCTATTCTTCATTCTTCTTGAAACTCCAATTTGTATGCTTCTCTTTATTAGACCTTGATGCTCTCGCATCATTCGCCCCAGGTTGATAGAGATTTGACCTCAAATTTGATTGGGCTTCAACCTCAAGAAATGGAACAAGGTTACTAGAGAAAATTCCAAAAAGGAGTCCGAAGTGGACTTTATCTCAAATAAGGACCCGAAGTGGCTGATGAGTCTCAAAAAAGGGCCTAAGCTCTCCGGCCGGCCAAATGTTCAATGGTCGGCGAGCAAGTGAATTTGCCGGCGACCGGAATACGGGCACTTTTGTCAAAAAAAGAATCAGAATTAAAAGTTACCGTCCGTAAAAATAAAAAAATTGTTCTTCCCATCTTCTTCGTTACCTTTCGAGACAACCCTAATCCTCCTCCGCAGTACGCACAACCTCATTCACCATTGCTGCCGGGTCTCTCCAGGCACTTCTTGATCGGCGTTTGATTCATCGCCGGATCTGTCCAGGTAGTTGCCCACGAAGAGGTCATCGAAGTGCGACCGGCTCTCCTTTAGTTTCCTAAGCACCTCTCAATGCCCTCACCAGCCTTTTCCAGTCTTCAAGGATGTGGAGATGGCCGACGCAGAGACCTTCGCATTTCAAGCAGAAATCAACCAGCTCCTGAGCTTGATCATCAACACTTTCTACAGCAACGAGGAGATTTTCCTTGGCGAACTTATCAAAAATTCATCCTATGTACGTCTCTCTCTCTGCTTATTCCTTTTTATTTGCCAATATGTTTCCGTGATTGTATGTGTGCCCTGCATTGCATTTAGCTCGCTTAGTGAATGGGACACCTGGTGCGGAATGAATTTGAAGGCTAAAATATTAAGAAAAAAATCTTGTTTAGATTCGTCAATTTTACTATCGTTTTGAATCACTTGCATTGACTTAGGAAGAATTAGTCAGTGATGATGGGAGTCCGCAATATTCAATCATAGAACAAGACACAGTTGTTCCTTGCATCTTCAAGCCGTTGAACGAATCTCTGTCTTGGTGTATCGCTATCAGCTAGTTTCTCATACAAGGCATTGATTGACAATTAGACAGTTTCTGAGTTTTAGATGAACTATGGGATCTTTGAGATTTAGTGAGAAGCAGCTAAACTGTCAAGGTTAAAGAGTGAATGTGTGAAGCGGATTAGTTCAAGGCAATGGAGTGTAGAATAAATTGAAGGCGAATTAAGTTTCTTATATCAGCAACTCTAAATTGGCAAGGAGATGATTGAATTGAGAAAAGCAGAAACAACTTATTGGTGTATGGGCAGGATCCTCGCCCTAATTGGTCTGTCTTTGAGGTTCTTATCTCGGTGTACTCATTACTTTCAATATTGTCTTTTGGCTTCAAACATCTCAATCTGACTAGCCAGTGCTATATGCATAGCTATATCATTATTATGGTTTGGTTTTCTGCCAAAAAAATAAAAATTTAATGGCAACATTTTAGTTTCTACGTTGGTTCTTTTGCCTTTAATGTCATGGGAGACATTTCCCTTTCTCAAAATTGCTCATGCCTCCCATGCTTCATACTAATATTGTCATTTCTTTGTTACAGGTGCGTCTGTTGATGAGAAATCTATCATTTAATCTGACAAGCCTTCAGTAATGCCGTACTTGGTGCATCGTTTCTTGGCAGGCGAACAAAATAAATAGTCCACCTTTTCTTCATCAAAGTTCTATTTGCTTGGAGATACTTGCTATCTCTTCAAATATATCGATAAAAATCTTTTTATCAACTTCATTACTTGATGCATCTTCTAGGGAAATCTCCAATATTCTAAAAGTTTGTTCACCTCTATGAAATGCAATAGAGACATAGGTGGCTGTGACAATAGCCTTCAGTAATGCCGTAGCCCTCTCTACAATACTTGATTCACTAGAAAGTATTGTTTGTGTAATGTGTCGAAGGCAGTGTGGACTTAACATGATCCATGTCACTTTAGGAGATGGAGTTACTTAGTCTCCATCAGTGTCTAAGTCAGAATGAGAAGACACCATGCTATGTAATAACGGCACACCCACCCCCCCCCCCCCCCACACACACACACACAAATATGAGCTATTGTGAGAATTGGAACCCGAGGGTCAACAATAGCAAGTATCGAATATCTCCTTGACAATGCATGTGCGACAATGTTAGTTTCACCAATTTTATATTTCGAGATGAAAGAAAAGAATTGAAGAAATTATACTCATTTGGCAGTTCTTGAATTAGCTTGCATTAGCCACTAATGTACTTGAGAGCTTCATGATTAGCATGAAGAGCAAATTGTTTAGGTCTCAAGTATTGACTCCAATGAATAAGTGTTCTCACAATGACATAAAACTCCATGTCATAAGTGGAATAATTCTTCTTTGACCCTATCAACTTGTCCTTGAAATACGTTAGATGTTTTTGGGCTTGGATAAGAACATCCCCTATGCTAACTCTACTCGCATTGCATTCCACATCAAATTCTTTATTAAAATCACTAAGGACAAGGATACGAGAGACACACAAATTTTTTTTGATAAATTTAAAGGCATTATTGGCATCTAAATTTTAGCCGACAAGTCCAATAAAAGTAAAAACTCGAGACTCGAGATCCATGATCGCGACATGGTCCATTTCTCAGCCAAAAAGAGTCAATATAGTGTCTTTCAAGTTCCATTTCATTTCATTTGTCTTAGGTATCATTTTCTTAAAATGTCAAAATTTGACTTTTTGGTCAAAGCTAAAAGGTTAACTCTTGATCAACTTTTCATAAAATTTGTAAAAGTCATAAAGACCATCAATTCTATCTTTTGTATGTGTAGTTAGACTTTTAATTTTCATTTTTTATAAAAGTAATCAAGAGTTGACTTTTTGGTCAAACCGAACACTTTGATCCTCGATCGAAAAAATTCCAATACTCACTGATTTCATTCTTTTTTTAGACATTTGATCTAGGAACCATGGCAATTTGACAGACCAAGCTGAATTTCGTGAATTCAAACACAAATGTGCCGGCCATTGTTCGAGCTCAAGTTTAGGGTCCCAGTTCATCCTTCACATATAGAGTTAATTAGCACAAATTATATCCGATTAGGTAAAATTAATTCAATTTCAAATATCAATTTTGGCAATGTCAAGGTAATTTGGTGAAATTTTGTAGAAGCAATGAATAAATGAATAAGGACAAAATGAGTCGAGCCAGGTCAACCCGGTTGACCCGACCTAGTTTGGCCCACTGTGCCGAATCAATTAAGGTGGCCCAGCTCATAGAAAAATTACAGGGAATTAAGACAATCGGAAATCCCTAGGTCAATCCGGTCCACCCGAGTCAACTCAGCTAGGCCTAGTTGGGCTAAAAATTCTAGTCTACTAAGCCCATTCGGCCGGCCCCCTCTCTCTTCCATTAATTACCAAATTGCCACTCCTCCTTAATTACAAGAATACCACACCATGTCATCAATCCTTATGATGCCCCAATCTTGGCCCTTCATTCCTCATTTTATCCTAGCCCATCAAGATACCATGTCACCCATCCATGTGCTCTAACAAGAGCCAATGGAAGGCTTTTTTAGCCATTAAGGATTGAATTAGGGCCCTTAGATCATGGGATGAGGTGTAGAGTCAAGATTTGCTCTTAATTCAAGTTTCCCTCCCATTTTCCCTTTCATTTTCTCTATTATTCCCCTATGTCCGAATTTCATGAATTAATTACATTCACAATTGAAAAAGTTACACAAAAAACTCTCTCTCTCTCTCTCTCTCTCTCTCTCTCTCTCTCTCTCTCTCTCTCTCTTCCCGCTCCCCCTTGATCGTCCATTGTTCCCGTCATATTCCTTCACTTGCCGGCTGAATTCTGGCCACTAGCCACTGATTTCCTCATGTGACGGTGGTCCTTGATGAGTCCCCAAGCCGGCCGTGGGTGATATTCTTGGTGATTGTCACCGGAAGTCCTTGATTTTGGCCCGTTGTCTTTGTCGCAAGCCGGAATTTCTTACAAAAGGTAGGAGCACCAACTTTGAGAATCAATTCCAAGTGATCATCCAAGATCCTTGAATCAACTATAGTTGAAAATTGGAGTAAATCTTCAATCTATAGTTGATATCAAGGTAGGATGTGATGGAATTAGATAGATAAAAGTTGTTAGAATTAGATAGATTTCTGGAAAATGAAAGTCAGTTGCATGATAGTGGATGATCATGTTTGATTTCATGTGATTAGATAGAGATCCTTGGGAATTAAGCTTAATTCAAGTTCAACTGATGATTGCATGACAAATTTCTCTCTAATTTTGCATATGGCCAAGCATTTCCTTGTTTAGGTTTGATGTTCATGGATTGTTAATTAGACCTTGGTTTGATAAATTCTAGATGAATGTGGATTAGGATGAAGTTTGGTCGATTTGATGATGTTTTTATACAATTCGCAAGAGTTGATGAATTTATTTGATGTTCATATGAAATGGAATGCTTGAAGATTAGTTTGAATGTTCACAGGATGAGTTTGAAGTTGTTTTAGTTCTGGAAAGATGATAAGAACATAGGTTGAAGGAGGTTGAAGATGTGAAGGATTTCTGGAAAATCGCAACTCAATATGATCTTAATGCGTTCTTCGATTTTTTCAAAAAAAAATCTAAAATGAATTAGGAAAACTTATTTTCATAAGATTTGTAGCCAAGATTCCGAGCTTTCTATTGATATCAGGATCATAAAGATCAGAGGTCATTTGGTTCATGGAACGTTTGTCCAAAATACCAAAGAAAACTGCTCTCAGATCTGAAAAAATTGTTCCCGCATCGACTGAACTTTTTTTTTGCAATTTTAAAATACTTGGAGGTCTTTTTTGCAAAAACTTAAAAAAATTGAGGAGGTCCAATGCCGGCACAATCATAGACTCTGGGACCACAATCACGAATTTGCCTCCAACCGCGTACATCGCCCTCCGGTCGACATTCCAACAGGTAATGGCGAACTACACTGTGGCACCTCCAATTTTTCCGTTTGACACTTGCTACGACTTTAGTAGGGTTAGTACCGTCACCATCATTGTGAACATGTTCTCTTTCGATGGGCCAATTAAAGTGGATTTGGACATGAGCGGGATGTTTTACGTGGTGAGTGCGTCGCAAGTTTGCCTAGCATTCGCGTCCAACATCGCAGACACTGATGAAGGCGTCTACGGCAACATACAACAGAGGACATTTGAGGTGATCTATGATGTTCCTAAGATGAGCATGGTCCACTTGGACGTGCATGTGGAGTTCTCGGAAGGAAAAAGAATCATTTGAGTGTGTGCTTTAGTAGTACTTGGTTCGAGGAATAACAATGGATGTCGTTCTCTTTGTCACTTCAAGTCGAAAAACGCTACAGTTGTGATTGCGTGATAGATAGCGACTTTTATGACGGTTTGTTCTCCATTTGAAAGACATGCATAAAACATTATGTGGATTCCTAATATCACTACCATGTTTAGATAAATATTTCACAAATCTAAGTACATTGTGTAAGCCGCGAAAACGGCACCTCAAGATCTCCATAACTAGAATCTAGAACACATTAATGGAGAAAAAGAGACTTGCGCACCTAATTTGGAATCCATCGTTCTTGATGCGAAATAACCACAATCCAAAGCTCAAGTGCTTCTACTCAATTGTCCTTTGTATCACTCGCTCAATGAGACTACCATCACCCTCAGTGTTCAGTAAATGCTCCTTATGTGAGGTTACTTGTGTATCGGGTTAGAGGAGAGATTTGAGCACTATTAATAGAGTTTTAAGCCATGTGCTAGGCTTTACTCGTCTCACACAAGCCAACCACGTATTAGTCTAATTTAGAATCTTTATATTTCACCTTATTAGATCAATCCAGTGAAATGGTAAATTACAATCTCAATTAATGTAGCCCACATTAGAAAAACTCTTACAAATTGTAGCTCTATCTATTTGAAGTAGAATTTTTGCGAACAAAAATGCTTGATTTTCGGGATTTTCTTCTTCTTTGGCGGGGGGGGACCACAATTGAAATCTTCAAAGGAAACCGGTGGGCAAAATGATCTTGAGGGGGCGCTTACACTTATAGTAGGCACTCCCAAGCCCTACCAATCACAACTTAATTTTCCTAATTAATTATTAATTTAATATTAGACTTATGAGTCACCACTAACATATTATGAGCCGGTTAGGAGCAAAGTAAAAAGCGAAAGCTTGCCTTACTTTTGTAAACCAGAGATTTGGCTCTGGGAACTTGATTACCCTATATTCATTTGATACTCACTTTTTGTACCTTTTTCTTTTTTATAAAAATGTTTTTCACGCGATCTTTCCTTTTTAAAGTTTGGCCTTTTCTGATGTGGTGCACAATTCTCGCCACATCATTAAATACATTAAATTTGCATCTTCTATCACTCAAATTAGATATAGCTAATTTAGGACTTAAATTGTACTTTCACTATAAATTTAGGGTGCGTTTGTTTCACGGAAAACGTAATGCTTTTGAAAAATGTTTTCTAGGAAAACGTGAGTTTTCCTTTGTTTGATAATATGTAATTGAAAATGTTTTCTTGGGTTTGGATATTATTTGGAAAATGATTTTAGTCTCATGACTTTATCTTTGGCCAAAAAAAGAATTTGAATTTCGAATTTTATTTTATTTTTCTTTTCTATTTTTATAAAAAATTGAATTTTTAAATTTTTTTAATTTTCTTTTCCTTTTTAAAAAAATCAAAAATTTTAATCTTTTTTCTTTTTTCTTTTTTCTTTTTTTTCCTTTTTTTTTTCCTCTTCCTCCACCACAACCGGTTGGCAATGACCACAGACGAGCTTGAGGCTCGCTCGGCGACAGCCACAGGCGAGCTCGAGCTCGCTGGCCTCACTTGAGCTCGGGCTCGCTTGGAGCTCACCGACCTCTGTCGAGCCCGAGCTCAGCTCGCCTAGATCTGGTGAGCTGCGAGCTCGTTGGCCTCGACGGAGCTCAGGATGATGAGCTCACCAGCCTCCGTTGAGCCCAAGCTCAGCTCGCCTGGATCTAGCGAACATGAACTTGCTAGCCTTGGCTGAGCTTGGGTTCGCCGCGACGAGGCCGACCCATGCCTGTGGCCGGTCGCCAGCCTCCATCAAGGCCGGCGCCTAGCGCAAGTGGAAGAAGAAAAATAAAAAAAGAAAAAGAAAAAAAAGAAAAAGAAAAAGGAAAAAAAGAAAGAATAGAAAAAAGAAAAAGAAAATATTAAAAAATTCAAAATAGCAACTCCGGAAAGTATTTTCACCTTCTTACATATTGGAATTCACTTTTCTAAATTTATATATGAATATTTTCATTTACTAGAAGGTGTTTCGGTTGATTGGTCATTTTTCGCGAACCAAGCGGATAAAAGTCCGGAAAATATTTTCTCCCAAACAAACGTACCTTTAGCATTTTTGGTGTACTTATATTTGTACTGACTTTGATACCTTACAAGGACCTATTGTGGAAAGTATGGAGAATCGAATCTTTAGCTTTACAATGTCTCTTTTGTTATAGTACAATATGTCGTGGCAATTTCTTTGGGCATACCTAAACTTATTGTGGAAGTGGACTTGCAAGTCGCCATTTCACTACTTCACTGATCATCCCCCGCTCTCCACTTTGGCGACGTGCTCATTCCCCAGATTCAGAAACTTTTAAGATGTTTTCAGAATGTCAAAATGCTACATAATTTTAGGGAACGCAACTCATGTGCTAATTGGTTAGCAAATTGGGTCTTTCATTCTTGTGATGCAAATGACACCTTAGTGCTAGATAGGCCACCAAGAGGGTTGATTCCTCTATTGATAGGAGATCAGATTGGTTTAAGTTTTGTTAGATGAGTTCTATTGTAATTTTTGGGCTTTGCCCCTTTCAATACCAAAAAATATATATATGCTTCTCTCCTACACATAATTAGGGCAAAAGAACACTACAAATGCTGTAAGTTGTGTACAACGCTCACTTTAGTGCCAAAAGTTTTTTTTGGATCACTTAAGTGCTAAAATTTTTGAAAAATGATCACTTAGACTGCGAATGGCAACCATTCTGTTTCTCTATTTACATTCCAGAAATAGGTTTGGAACAAAAATCCGTTTGGTAATGCAATTCCAATTTCTATTTCTAAAACAAAATTTTATTCCAGAAATAGGTTTGGAACAGAAATAAGAAGTTAAAATTTTTTGTTTCTCTATTTCTGGAACAGAAATGAGAAACAAAATTTTTTTGTTCTTCTCAACGTTTTCCCTCTCTACTAGCCGGTCGCTCACTCGCCGCCCATCGCCGGCACCCGCCACCCGCCGACTCCCGTCACCCGCCGACTCCCACCACCAGCCGCCGTGGCTGCCGCTGCCACTTGCCGCCGATCGCCGTGGGCAACCGCCAGTTGTCCATTGGCTACTGTCCCCTGTCGCCCGCCGCCCTTCTCCTGACGCTAGCCACTGTCTCCTGCCGCCACCGCTCGCCCTGCCAGCCCTCCTCCTTCTGCCGGTGACCTTCGGCCGCCACCTACCACCGGCCACCATCTCCCGCCGCCATCCGCCTCCCACCCCCGGCCTCCCTCCTCCAGCCGCTGCTGCCGCCCATCTTCCACCACCGACCGCCCTTCTTCTGTCGCTACCCACCTCCCACAGCCAGCTGCCGTGGGCCGCTGCCTGCCATCCACCGGCCACTGCTCCTGCCTCAGGCCGTCACCGCCCGCCGTCCACTGGCCACCATCTTCCACTGTCGACCGCCCTCCTCCTGCCACCACCTGCCTCCCATTGCTAGCCACCGTTTCCCACCACCACCCGCCCTCCTCCTGCCACCATCCACTGCCCGTAAGCCACCCAAGAAGGAGAAATTTTGTGCCGTTATCAAACAAATTTCTGTTTTTGGAATAGAAATTTTGTGTCATTATCAAATGTGTTTTTTTGCTCAGAAACTCCTCCTAGAACAAAAATAGAAATATCAATTTCTAGCAAGAAATTGATTTCTGAAATAGAATGGTTACCATTCGCAGCCTTAAGTGCCAACTTCGGTGCCGAACACAACTTTTTGCCGGAAATCGGACGTGACATTTTTTTTATTAATTTTTGAAGCTAATGTGGCTTGCCGGAGTTGGCACTAAAGTGATCGTTTTTCAAAACTTTTAGCACTTAAGTGATCGTTTTTCAAAATTTTTAGCACTGAAGTGATCCAAAAAAACTTTTGGCACTTAAGTGAACGTTTTTTCTTCGATTTGGCACTTAAGTGAGCTGACGAAAACTTTTGGTACTAAAGTGAGCGCCGTACATAACTTATAGCATTTATAACGTCTTTTTGCCCTTAATTAGTGTTAAAAACAAAAGCTACCCAATGTCTAACCTGATTTATGGATGACTAGAAATCAAATTCTTATGCAAGTGACAGATTGACTGCAATAGTAAGAATCAAATTTCACATTCAACTATTTCAAACTTGTTTCTCCTTGTTTCGCCAGAAATGGCTTCCGTAACGAAATATAATTCACCGAAAGTTGTTCTTCGATTTTTAATAAGAGGAGATTGGGTTCTAGGTCTAATTCCGGACAGAAGTAATCCGGGAGAGAACAAAGGATTTGATTGTCTTGATTGATAGCACAAATCTCACATAATGATGATATTTTAACTCAAATTTTATAGAGTATTCAGACGAAACCGTCCAATTAATGGTGGCGTCCAAAGTTCATCGGCATGATATTACAAAGTTACTAACTAAAAACCTAAATAGCTACAACTACGGAAACTGAAAGTGCAAAACTGGAAAGTAAAAATAAAAAGACAGCATTTTGGTTTGTATGTGCGAAGGAGGCTTTTCTGTTGACAATCGGATGCTATTTATAGTGTAGACTTGGTAACCGTCTTTGACATCGTATTTGATACCCATCGTTGATTTCATCGTTACCGTTCATTTAATGACACTTGTTTGTCAACTGCTATCGATCTTATCTTTTGTCGAAAGTGATAACCGCTCTTAAGTTTTCTTTGTGTTGACACATGTCCTTCTCAGGATGATAATTGTCATCGAACCCTTCTATCTTCTGAGATGATAACCGTTATCGAGCCCATTTGTTCTCTAGGACGATAACCGTCATTGAGCCCCTTTGTTTTTTAGGACGATAACCATCATCGAACTTTTCTCCATTTGTCACATGTCTTCCGGGATGATAACCGTCATTGAGCTTTTCTTCATTTGACACCTATCCTCGGGGATGGTAACCATCATCGAGCTTTTCTCCATTTGACACCTATTCTTTTGAAGCAAGGGTTTTTATCGAGTTTATCTGTCCGTCCGAAGAAGGGGCCTTCATCGAGCTCTTTCTAGAAGTAAGGGCCTTCGTTGAGCTCTTTCTGGCTTGACACTTGTCCTTTAGAAGCAAAGGCTTTCGTCGAGCGCTTTCCAACTCGACACCCGTTATCCTCTTTGTCGACGTCCTCGATGACAATACCTTTGGCACTTTTGGTCCTCATTCACCAGTTTTTCCTGGCTTGACACCTATTCTTCTGAAGCAAGGGCCTTCATCGAGTTCTTCCTGGCTTGATATTTGCTCTTCTCTTTATCGATGTCCTCGATGACAATTCCCTTGGCACTTTTGGTCCTCACTCACCAGTTTTTCTAAATTTCAAATTTCCCGCCATAGACTGCCGTACCTGCCAGCTGTTTTGCTTACACAAATCATCTAGTACGGGCGACGTCATCCTTTAACATTTTTATTTATTCGTTTTATCTTAAGTGTCGACATCCTAATTAATTTTAAGTGTCAACATATGCCCCCTTTTAAAAGAATTAATTATTTTAAAGAAATATTTTTGACCTGAGTGATTTTAATCTTGATGCCTCATAACTTGTATTTGTTCATCCTTCCTGAAACACTTCGAATTACTTTGACACGTCATCTCGATCATTTATGACTTAGCAAATCTTCATGATAGCAAATCACTCGAAACGTCGTATCTTGGTGAAGAAAAATCGTAACTTTTAGCCTTCCACCTTCTTCGATTCTAGGTTTTCTTCTCAGTTTACACTCATTAGTTTCTTCTCAGATTTCTCACTCAGTTTGCATTCATGGCCCCCAAATATTCTCCCAAATCGTATATTGAAAAATTTGATCAACTACGCAATGATCAAGAGTCTCCAAACTGTGATTTTCGACTATTGCACTTGGTCGACGAATCCTCCAACCAACTTATTCTGGGTCCTTGTCTCCACAGTCATCAACAAATTCCCACTTCTCTTTGTCCTTGTTTTCCCAAAAGAATAGGAGAACTTTTTCCTGTCCAGAAACCCTCGATTGCGGACATCTGGTTTCCAGAAACCTCACGATTTCAGGGGTTTCCTTCTCTTGAGATGGGTTTTCATCGATGGTACGTAAGATTAAAGGGAGACACAACCACTCGTCTTGCCTGGATGAGAGCTAGCATTGATATCGTTCTAAAGGTTAGCATGCTGTCATATGATTTAAATCTATGGCTTCTAAGTACTGCCATCAGTTTTTGGTCCCCTTCAACCAATTGTTTCTTTTTTCCCTGGGGCCTCATGTCTATTACTCTTTTGGATGTGTACGCTATTACCAACTTTCCTCCGATTGGAACCCCCGTAAATGACATGGCCTCACTATCAGTACCTTGTGTTCCTGATGAAAACCTTGCTTACGGTAGATTTCTAGAAGCATATTCTCTTAGTGCTGATCCGATAACCCCTGACGAACGTACTTATTTCCTCCTTTTCTGGCTGTCTAAATATGTTTTCTTTGCTCCCACACTAAAAGTTTCCAAAGACTTCTTACCACTCGGAGCTAATCTTGTTGCGGGTAAAACACTTGCTTTGGCCCCATTAATCCTAGCAGCTCTGTATAGATGAATAACCCATGCATCTTTATCAATGATGTCCAAAAATGAAGGTACTTTATTTGGGCCATTCTGGATACTCCAATGCTGGCTGATGCATTATTTTTCATTTCTTTCCAATCACAATTTTCGCACATTCCGTCACCATTCCTTTCCAGAATTTCAGCCACCAACACCTCCTCCTTTTGGATGTCGTCTACTTAGTTATTCCTCACTGAGTATCTCGGAGGATCTTTCTCCTTTTGCTTCTTTCCTCTACAAATTCTTGACAGTTGACCTAAATGAAATTGAATTTTTTGCTTATGATGTAAATGAATTCAATTACTTGTTTGATTCGACAATCCGTCTTAATTCGATTGACTTTTGGCTACGCATCCTTACTCCTGTGGACCTTCTTTTGAGGCTGTCCCAGAAGGGAAAATTTTACCATGGCTTTGAAATTTATTCTCCCCAATACTGCGCCAGGCAGTTTGGTTTAGTTCAGGTTGTTTCTATGCCAATTCCTTATTCCCTCAAATTTCCAAGCATGGTCAAACAAAAATATCCTTTTAAGAATGATGCTCCCTTCGCACGCTGTGCTGAAATTACCCAGCTTGTATATGTCAAATTCGCTCCTGATGTCGACGATTTCAAACCTAAACCTGGATGCACTCATGCATGGACTTTTTGGTAGCTTTCCTTCTCCTTTGAAAGCCCTTATGAAGAGGGTACTCAAGCCATGCTGACTCAATAGTAGGAGGTGAATTTAAGCCAAGGAATAAAGGCAAGAGAAGTAAAAGGCCATTTCAGTAGGACCGAATGCTCCAAAGTCTGATTCGAAATCGTTGCGGATAACTCAGGGGATGCAAACCAAAATTCCTAAGGCCAAGTCAGGTGTTTCTTCAAAGAAAGTGGTTCCCCAAAAGGTGTTCCTATTCGGACCCAATTGTATCACGCTACCATAATAGACCAATCCCCAGTCAATGATAACACACCTCCTCTCAAGAGAAAATTTGATCCGATGCAAAGTATCTATTTAGTGCAGTTCTCTCCTTTTCATATAGCTTCCACATTACCTCATAAACCCCTTGATATTTGTTCTTACATGGTCTCCATCATCCGGTCAATCTATCGAGAATGCAGATGAAGAATCAATTGATGCGTTAATCAAAAGAAAATGTCTCAATCCTTCAACTGCATCAGCTTCCTCTTCTATGACCACTACCAATTCTGTAGAGGCTTCAGGTTCTCAGACCAATCTTACCCAACCTGAAGACAATTCAAATGGTATATTTCCATTGTACTCTTCTTTACTTGTTCTTTCTTTCTATTCAACACAATGTGATTAATTTTTCGATAATATATATCAGGTCTCTCTATTGACCATGATCCTGAGGTTGCTACTATTGATCCACCTATATTACTTCTTACAGCACCAGAACAAGGTATTTGTGTTATGATGGTATGTTGTGATTCACTATACGTCTTAACTATTGATTTCCCTCTATTTTTAGGACCTTTAAACGATTTGGTGCCCTCAACCCTAGCAACTTCAGAACTTGGAACAACTGCCAGTACTCAACCCATTGATAGCAACATCCCACCCAGTTCTCCTACTAACTCAACTTAAGGCAGTCTTTCTAGCTCAACTTTGCCCTTGGTCACTGCTCTTATTCCTGAACAGGGTGCTCCCGCTCCCTCGATATAACCTTCTTCGAGTGATTTACTCCCTTATGTCGAGGAAAGGAACTCTCCACAATCTCTCTTGAAAACCAGGCGCATGCTAGACGAGGCTTCTCAAATACTGGGTCTCACTTCAAATGTAGCTTCTCCAAGGCAGATGGCTATTGAAAAGGTCAGAGATAAACTATTACGACAATTAGACCTTTCTAGTGGGGGTTTTCCTATGCTTCTGTGCAATCAAACACCTTTTGATCAATTGAAATTTTTGCTCGATGAGCTATGTGTTGCTGAACCTAGTGATATATTGCCCTCTAAGCTGAAGGTTAAATTTCATGATTTCTCAAAGGTTTTTGTCAACAAGATAGAGTCTTATTGACGTAATTATGATTAATTATGTCTTTAACTCTCTCTGATCAACCTTATTCTGAGAATAATCAAGCCATAAACAAGCTCAGCCATATTGTAAAGGAAAGGCAAACTAACCTTCACGCCTTGGTTGAAGAAATATCTAGACTTGATGAGGAGGAGGTTCTTCTTGAAAGGCAGATTGCAGAGATTGAACAAAAGCTAGCCTTTCTTCGAGATACTCGAAGAGGCTTCAACAGGAGACGAACTTTGACAAAGCTATTACCACTCTCAAAGAACTCAAGCAAACTAAGCACCAACGTCGACTGGCAGCCGAAGCTGAAAATCAGTGTACCAAAAACAAATGTATAACTGAGAATGGTCAACTTGACCATAGTATGTTGTCCCTCCAAAGTGATGTAAAGAAACTATTGTTCCCCAAGAAAAATTCTAATCAATGAAATTATTTCCATTTTTCAATTTATTTTCTTTGTTTTTTACATTTTTTCTTCCATAAATTCCTTTTGGCGAGAACTTATTCATCCAACTTCCTCCACATTCTTCACTGTGGGTGGAGTTGGTTACCATGCTGGGTCTATTTATACCCATTATTCCCGTTTTTCACTTTATCGGTTCCAAAAATGGCATCCAACTTTTCTTTCCCTTCTCATGCCTCACCTTCTATGTTCTTGAATCATCTTGATGATCTTCAATCTTACGAAACAAGAGGTCATATCTCTTTGTCCTTTATGGACTATGATAGTAATAATGATTACATTATACTGGGTCCTTATCTTAAGTCCACACCAGCTCCTCGTGTTCACTTAGTGCTTCCCTCGTCATTATCAAGAGATTCTTCCAATAAATAATAGTCGTATTCATGCTCATACATGGCTGACCTCCAATTATAGTTTTAATTCTTATCCTAGTTTTGATAGGAGGTTCTTCCAATGGTATAAACGCCTGCAAAATGTGATGAAACCTAAATGGCAATCGGCTAGAATTGATACAGTTATGATGTTTTGTTGCATGTCCATCAATCCAATGGAGTATGGTCTTGTTGGCAATCTTTGCACTTTTTGGTCACCTTCTTCGTATTGGTTTTTCCTTCCTTGTGGTCCAGTAACCATAACTCTTTTGGATATTTGGAGTTTAACGGGACTTTCATCTTTTGTCAAATTCTGAGGTCAAGAAGTCCTTGAATGCTTGCCTTTTCAGAACTCAACCTCTCTTAACCTTCCTTATAATGAATTTATGGAACAATTTGCTAAGTCCGAAGGAGAAATTCATTCTAACAAGCACGTTGCATTTTTTCTATGTTGGCTTTCACGGTACATATTTTGCACACCAACCTTATCGGTTTCTTCGAAGTTCCTCGATAGTGCCCATATGCTCTCTCATGGTCTTGATGTGGGTCTAGGTCGAATTGCTCTTGCTATTCTTTATCGATCCCTTATAGATGCTCAGATTTCTCTTTCTAATGCACATCTTGATCCTTTCTTTGGTCCTTTCTTTGATCCCTTATCGATCCCTGAAGTATCCTTTCTCTCGTACCAGTAGCCATTGTTTCATCGATGAAGGAAGTATTTCTTGCTGCAATGAGATCACTCGTACGATTCTTGGAAAATTTAACTATATACATTTAGCTGGAGAATCGCATAGCACTGATGCTTTCACTAAATGGTGGGTTGAATATCAAGCATATGTTTTTTCATTGCACGTCGATATAGTGATGTCCAAAGTCACCGATTGTCTTCCTGGACTAAATCACCAATTCGAGAGGCTTTGTGATCTATCATCCAATTACGATGATCTTTCTTCAGAATCAGAATATTCATCCGATGAAGGTATCAACTTTAGCAATCAGCACATATGAGATTTATTTTTTATTTACTTTAAACTCCATCTTCTGTTGTTTTTGTCTTGCAGACATGAGCATTATGTCTCGCAAAAGAAAGGTTGAGAATTATATTAGTACTTCTATCGAGGTCCATTCTCCAACTTATATCTCAGTTTCTGATAACAGCCCATATCCACCGAGGCAAGCCCTTGGTAAACCGTCCCTTTCTCAGGGAAATGACAAGTTTCAACCCAAATGGGTTTGACTTTTCTATTTACTGTCACATGGTTTAGCTCGTATTTCTAATGATATTTTCATGGAGGCAGAAATTAAATCTCTTATGACTGAGCTATCCAGTTTACCTTGTCCTTTAGATTATCTAGCTATGGAGTACGCTGTCGAAGAGCTAGCTCAATCTTTTGACTCGGCTTTGACATCCTATAACTTTCGATAGGATCGTATCGATGCCTTCGACTAGATGGAAATGTCATATCTAAACAGGCAGGAGGATCTGGAGCAACCACGTGCTATCCTTGCACGTTATCAAGCAGTTGATGATGTTCTACTGCAGCGTCTAGCTGATCAACTTAAACAGGTAGAGCAATTGGAGATCAAATGCAAGACTATGGAAGACGAACTTCAAGAGGCCACCTCTGAAATAGATCGATTCTTCGAGGCCAATTGTGATCTAGAAATGCGCTTACGCAACTTCTGTCTAGGAATTGAGCAACATTTCATGTAACCATAGGTCTAGTTTGCTTTGTAAATACTCTATATATATTAGGATCTATATTTTATTCAAGTGTAAGTGTACTCCTGATCCTTGTATATATGCACTTTCCCTTTCACTAAATATGCTCGATCGAAGAATTTTATTTCTTTTTCTGGTGCTCTTTATTTAAATGGCATTGTACCAATTTCAAACGTCCAAAGCCAATTTCTTACATCAAAAGTGATCAAATTTATAGCTGGCCATAATTATCCATCTCCCTGGCAGATGAAACATATAATTGTAACCCTTCACATTCATGTACTTGGCAGATATGAATCTTCAATATCCATTAACTCTGCTAAACTGCACCTATCCCTTTCTCGTAAAAAATCGCTGGCCGGTTTGCTGCACACGACTTCCCATACTTCCATTATGCCATTTCATTTTCTTTGATATTAATAATGTTCTGACATATCCTTATTCTTCCATATGTTCCAAGAACCTGCCAGTTACACCTATTTCTCATTTCACTTGATTTCCGCATGACCCTTTTCATGTCATTTAATCTCGATTCATTGTATCCACTTTTTCTTGTATAAACTGCCGGCGGACACGATCTCCTATAGGAATTCATCATGTCATTCCATTTCTACCATCATTAATAACCCCTTGCGACGTGTCTTTACCCTCCAATCAGTTTAAAGCACCTATCAGTTACATTCATTACTCACGTCACTTAAGTTCTACACGATTCCTGTTATGCCCACTGATTTCGGCCCTCTATTTAAATGATCCTTGCGTTCTTATTCTCACCACATTCCCATCCATTTTACTTACATTTTGAAACTAGCTTTACTATGGCTAAACCTTCCTCGTCCATATCTTCGAATGCTTCACTTTTCACCAAAGATTTTATTGCCGTGTGGAACGATCTATTATGTCGTATGTGCCTCACTTATGCCTATATGTCTGTCAAATCAAAGTTCTGGAACCCGCTCGTGTAGGACTATCTAATTTGACCTATACAAAAGAAGCGAAAGTTGAACTACTGGAGATTACCACTCGCCGTCTCTAAGGAAAGTTGACATCCGAAGAAAGAGTGGCAGAAGAGACAGAGAAGAAGAGGCTGATCGAGATGCTAGCCCAGATTGATGAAGACATCAACTCCTGTAGGTCGCTTGTGAGTTATTTGGACAAGCAAGCCAACGCATGCTTCGCCACTCTCACAGCATTAGAAGCAGAGTGTAACCAGGCTTATTCGGCCAGGAACACCAACTCTTCTGCCTGCTTCCATGCTGAAAACGAGAATTGTCATATGGAGGGTCGTCTATCCAGCTTTATAAACAAGTTTAGGCGTCATATCGGTTTAGACTGATCATGTAATGATGCCCGGACTATCTTTGTAAATCCGACCTTTCAGTTTGGCTAGCTCGACCCCTTTAGTTGTTTAGTCTGCTAGTTTGTTTTTGTTCTCTACTGCCACCGCTTCATGTACTCTCTTTTCTAATGACAAATGACTATCAGTTTCTTCATTTTCCTTCATTTCTCACATAGTGGGGTAATATTTCTTTAAGTATTTTCCGTTGATCAATCTAGGCATCTCTCCAATCCCATTGATGTCCATCAAATGATAAGCATTTTCACTTAAAACTTGTGTGACTAAATATGGACCTTTCTAGTTTGGTGACCATTTTCCAAATTTTTCATTATCCGAACCCATTGGCAAAATAGTTTTCCAAACTAAGTCACCTATGTCGAAGTGTTTTTCTTTCACTTGTTTGTTATATGCTTTAGCAACTCTGTTCTTCTGGGCAATTAGTTTCTCCAAAGCTATAACTCTATTTTCTCCCAATTCATCGATGTTTTCATACATCAATTCATCATATTCTTCCTTGGACATGCTCTCTTGTAATTCTACCCTTAATGATTGTACTGTAATTTCCACAGGCAATACAGCTTCTTGGCCATAAGTTTACATGTATGACTAACTCCCGTACTCGACCTCTTCGATGTTCTATAGGCCCATAATACCGTCGACAAGAGTGAATCCCATTGTCTAGGGTTTTCTTCCAAATGCCTCTTAATAAGGTTAATAATAACCTTATTAGATGCTTCCGCTTGTCCATTCGCCTGAGCCTAGTACGAAGTAGAATGAAGCATTTTGATCCCTCTGGATTTAGTAAACCCCAAAACTTCCTGATGAGTAAATACAGTACCTTAATCCGCCATTATTGTCTCTAGTATTCCGTATCGATGAATAATTCTTTCCTCTATGAACTCCTTTACTACTTTATGAGTTATATTCTTATACGAAGCTGCCTCAACCCACTTGGTGAAATAATCTGTGGCAACCAATATGAAACTATGTTTTTTGAATGATGAACGATATATTCCAATTATGTCCATTGCCCATCCTCGAAATGGCCACCGTTTGATAATAGGTTGCATAATTGCCGCGGGCACGTGATGCAATGGTCCATGTTTTTGGTATGTCTCACACCCTTTAACATAATCAATGCAATCTTGAGTCATTACTAGCCAAAAGTAACGGCAAAAGTACACCACAAGTGCCATAACTTGTGTACGGCGATTATTTTGGTGCCATAACTTTTTTTCGGATCACTTTGGTGCCAAGTCGGAGGAAAAGAGATCACTTTAGTGTCAATTTGGCCAGAAATCCGACGTGGCATTTTTTATTAATTTTTTACGGCGACGTGGCTCGCCGGAGGCTGAGTCAGCGTGTACAGTCAGCATTTTTTATTTTAAATATTTTTTTTCCTTTTTTTTTTGTCTTCTTTCCTTTTTCTTTTCTTTTCTTTTTTTTTCTTTTCTTCCCTCGCCAGCCGGTTGCCGGTGGCCTGTCGGCCACCGGCGAAGCCCGGGAAGGTCTGGGCGAGGGGCGGCCGACCCTCGCCGACGACAGGCGAGGCCGCCCCTCACCGGCCCAGGCGAGAGCTGCCCTCGCCAGCCCAAGCGAGAGCTGCCCTCGCCCTACGCCGGCGAGGGCGACCCTCACCGGCGTCGGGCGAGGGTCGCCCACGTCCAACTCAGGCGAGGGCGACCCTCGCCCACCCAGGCGAGGGCTTCCCTCGCCGGCGTCGGCGGAGGGCAGCCCTCGCTTGGGCCGGCGAGGGGTGGCCTCGCCTGGGCCAACGAGGGGTGGCCCTACCTGGGCCGGCCTCGCTTGTCGCCGGCGAGGGGAGAAAAGAAAAAAAAGAAAAGAAAAGAAAAAGGAAAGAAGACAAAAAAAAAGGAAAAAAATATTTAAAATTAAAAATGCTGACTGTACACGCTGAAAAAAATTATTTAAAATAAAAAATGCTGACTGTACACGCTGACTCAGCCTCCGGCGAGCCACGTCGGCGTCAAAAATTAATAAAAAATGCCACGTCGGATTTCCGGCCAAATTGGCACTAAAGTGATCTCTTTTCCTCTGACTTGGCACCAAAGTGATCCGAAAAAAAGTTATGGCATCAAAATGATCGCCGTACACAAGTTATGGCACTTGTGGTGTACTTTTGCCCAAAAGTAACCATAGCGCCTTAATAACCATTTTATTTTTATACCCGCTTGATGTGCATCACATATTCCTTCATGTACCTCCGCCATTGCCATCAACGACTCTCTTTTACTTAAACATCTAAGCAAAACATCATCGACTATATTTTGATACAATTCTCCATCCAATAGCGGGTATTTCAATGCTTGGCTCTTAAATGCTTTATCATAAAAAACTGGGTTTTCTAGATACTGAATGAAAGGTTTTCTACGGTCTTCTTCGTCAACATTGATACGCTCCTCATTGGACTGTACCATCATAATTCGATTGTCTATTGATAGCGAAGTTTTCGTTTATGTAATAATAAGTCTGGTCAATTCTTTCGATATTTTATATCCAGATGCCATTTGACCTAACTCATTGGCTTCTACATTTTCATTTCTCTTTACATGTTCCAGTTCATAATCAAAGAACTTGTTCGGTAAAACTTTTGCTATATCGAAATATCGAATAATATTCTCATTGAGGCATTGGTAATTTCCCGATAACTTATTGATCACTAACTGGGAATCCCCTTTTATTTTTACAAACTTAACGTTCATATTAGCCAATATGCTAAGGCCGACAATTAACGCTTCATATTCTACTTGATTATTGGAACAATCAAAATCAAGTCAACACATAAGTTTTGTTCGATGTCCCTGAGGGGATACAATTAAGACCCCAATGCTAGATGTTGTTGCCGTACTTGATCCATCGAAATACAATATCCATGGTACCACCTATATCGATCCCTCGACATTCTCCTCTTCCATATGTACACATGGATATTCTGCGATAAAGTCAGCAACTGCCTGACCCTTAACTGCTTTAAGCGGTTCATACATCAAGTGTATTTCGGATAAAGCAAAAGCCCACTTGGCAATTCTTCCTCTGATAATCAGGCAAGTTAACATATTTTTAATTATATCCATCTTACAAATTACCTGAATCGTCGTCGACAACATATAATGGCGTAATTTTGTGCAAGCAAAGTACAATGACAAGCATAATTTCTCCACCAGAGTATATCCTTTTTCTGTATCATTCAACATCCGGCTGAAATAATATATTGCTTGTTCTTTTCCATTGTCATTTTCTTGTGCCAACACACTTCCAATAGTATTGTTAGTTGCCGACAAATAAAGTTTCAACGACCTACCTAGTTTAGGCGGGATCAAAACTAGTGGATTAATGAGATACTCCTTAACTTGCTCAAAAGCACGCTAATGTTCTTTCTCACAAACAAATTGGTCTTGATTCTTAAGCTTAAGCAATGGAGAAAACACCTCTATCTTACCCGACAAATTAGTAATAAATCTACGCAAACAATTTATTTTACCTATAATCATTTGCAATTGTTTCTTATTTAAAGGAGGTGGCAACTCTAGAATGGCTTTTGTTTTGTTCTTATCTATTTCTATTCCCCTCTGATTTACTATAAACCCTAGAAAGTTACCGGCCCTTATTCCGAAGGCACATTTAAGAGGATTCATTTTCAATTTAAATCTCTACATCCTTATAAAAGCACGTTCAAGATAAGTTAGATAACTTACCTGGTTTGATTTGATGATGATGTCGTCGATGTATACTTCCATTAAATCCCTAATCATATCGTGGAAGATAAAATTCATAGCCCTCTGATATGTTGCTCCGGCATTTTTAAATTCGAACGGCATCACCAACCATTCGAATGTCCCAATAGCTCCTGGACATCAAAATGTTGTTTTATGAACATCTTCTTTCCATATAAATATCTGATTATAGCCTGAATGATCATCCATCAATGACATAATCTCATTGCCAGTTGCCGAGTCGATCAACATATTTGCCATTAGCATTTGATACTCATCTTTTGGGGTTGCCGTATTTAAATCACAAAAAATCTATACACACCCTTAACTTCCCATTCTTCTTTTTAACTGGCACGACATTGGATAACCACTTGACATATCTTGCAGTGCTAATAAAGCCTGCTGTTAACAAATGTTCGATTTCCTCCTTGATTTTCTGCATAATTTCTGGTGTAAATCTTCTTGGTGGTTGTTTGTGTGGTTGGAACCCTTTCTTGATTGGCAGTCTATGTTCAACCACATCTCACCCTAACCCTGGCATTTCATGACAATCCCACGCAAAGCAATCTTTATACTTTCTTAATACCTCAATTAACTGGGATTTTGTAACCTCATTCAATAATGTACCGACGAAAATTGATTGATGGTTTTGGGAATCTCCAATATCTACTTCTAGTAGTGGGTCTTGAGCTTCGATCAGTTTATTGTCTCTTCTAAGAGGAGATTCTTCAAATTCCATAATGCAATCACCAGTATCTGCATCCTATTTTCCTACTTCGGCCATATAGGCCGTATACCTCCTATTGAGGTCATCTAATAATGTAAGGTTTTTCATGGACAACCTTTTCTAAGCATCCCGCTAGGTCTGTCTTGAGAATCCACTGTACATTTCCTTTGTCAAACCGGCAGAATGCAACATCTCTTGAGTCAATTCTATGTGGTTCGATAACGCATGAATTATCATCAGGCATCTTTCTTAATTCTCGATCAGTCCTTAAGGCATGTGCCTAAGATACACGAGCTTTACTATTAGCTTTGACATGTTCAACTTTGCTCCCGTTCCAGAAAGTTAACATCTAATGAAGGGTCGAGAGCACACATTGATTTCCATGAATCCAATCTCCCCCGAGCAACAAGTTATATGAACCATCTGCCTCGACAACACAAAAAGTTGTTCTAGAAGTTTTCGAGCCCACAATCAAGTCAGCCACAAATATTTCTTTGACCTTTCTTGCTTCTCCTGTAAAATTGCACAACTGTATATTCGATGGGATAATTTCTTCATCCTTTTTTCCTATCTTTTTAAAGAATCTATATGGAACCAGATTTAGAGTAGACCCTCCGTCGATCAAAACCTTGGAAACCGGATGGCCATCTATTCTAACATTTATATTAAGTGCCCTAAGATGTTTAGACCCTTCATAAGACAGTTTTTCAAACTCCATCAATTCCTCTTGATGTTCAAATTGAAATTCTGCCTTGTCTTCTTCGTTAACAATTGAATCTCCATTGGTCGTAGAGTCTACAGACGTTACTCTATATTGCAATGGAAGTCTAGCTTAGACTATGCACTAACTCAAAGGGGAAACAGAACTTGATAATACAGCAGGTCTAGACGCTGTATGGTCATTAGTCTTAACTTTCTCATCATTCGGTTTATCCTGATTAGAATTCCCAGGATTCCTTCTCCACACTAAATTCCTAGCTTGGAATTTCTTGGGTTTATGAGGTATTGGTGAAACCTGAGTAATATGAATCTACTTAACCTGTCTTTATAGCTCAAGCATCTTCTTCTTTCTCTACAACCTCCTTTTTTGAGTTCTTGTCATATTGCCCCCTAGACCATGAACTTCTCCCAATTCAAACCATTCATCTTCTGGTGGATCGCTTGGTATTTTTAAAGTCCTAGTGCAATGAGGTGTCACGCTCACCTTGATCTCTCTTTCAGGTTGATTATCAAATTCCTCACCCCAGCCAGTTGGAATCACTTCCTCCAAATATCTAGGAGGTGGACCATAGTTAACATAGTAATCGAATTTACCACTAGGTTCCCTTAATGTTCCGATTCTAGGGTCACTCTCTTCATATCGTTGCTTGAAAGATTTCCATTTTGTTGGGTATTGTCTCGAGCTATCGATATCTTGAGTATTTCGCTTCTGATTCCAACGTTTATTTCCATTTTAAACACTTCAGGGTCGATTCCAATATCTAGTCCTCTTATTATAACTTTGGTATCCAAATTGATCCTAAAAAGGTTTTTCTTGTGAAACAACTTGTGCCGGAGGATGCTTTCCTTTTAGGCCATAATTGATTTCCTCTTTACACCAAGCACATAGGTGTGGTTGTGTCATTGTACTTTTAGGCTTTAAAGACACCATTCCCGTCATCACGAGGAATGGATCAACATCCACCTCCATAAGAGCCTTTTCTTTGTCATCCGCAAATTTGATTTTGCCTTGTCGAATTGCTTCCTCAATCTTCTTTCTTAACACAATGCAATCAACTGTATTATGACTCCATGAATGATGCCATTTACAGTATTTATTTCCTATCAATTCCTCTTTGCTCGGTATAACTTGGCCCTCAGTAAGCTTGATTTGCCCATCGACCAAAAGAAAGTCAAATATTTCATCGACCTTATTTATGTCAAAGGAATAATATTGGACATCCTTTGATTTGACCATGACACTCCCTTTTTCTTTTGCTTTAGCTGGCTTCAGCGCAGGGCAAGTATATAGCTTTTCTATTATCATCTTGGCAACTACCACCTCAGCGTATTCGGATTCATTTTCATTAGCCAGTGTTTCATCGACAAAGTTTACTTCATGTCTAGCATGCTTTCTATCCTTCTCTTTCAAAAAGTTTTCTTGTTTCACAGCAATAGTAGTCAATGAAAACAAATCATTATAGGCCTATCCTACCATTCTTTCCCTGATGGGAATAGACCATTAAATGCAAATTCAGCAAATGTTCTCTCAGGTAATGGTACAAGACACCTATTTCTTGCCTTTCTAAATCGGAACATGAACTAATCAACTAATTCATTATTGTGCTGTTTCATTGCTAACAAATCTGCCACAAACATGTCCGGCACAGCTCTTTGGAATTGACTATGAAACATTGTCTTCATTTGATCCCAAAAGAATATAGAATGAGGCGATAGAGATGTATACCAGGTAAAAGTAGTCTTGGACAATGATAATGGGAATAACCACAGTTTCCAATGATTTTTATACGTAGCATCTCCATATAAAGTAGTGAATCGATTGATATGCTCCTGCATTGACTATCATCTTCACCGATAAACAAGCCAAATTCTAGCATCTTAAACCTCCTTAGGTACGGAACTATATCCATCCATTCTGGGTATGGCTTCCTGTATACCTGTCTAAAGGCTCTTGGTTCACCACTGTATTGCCGCAGCATTAGATCAACTGCATATTGATTTTGTCCTGTTGGGATCGCAACTGGTGGTGCGACTATTTGGATTGGCTGTACAACCTGAGGTATCATTTATGGTACGTTTTGTTGTAGAGGTTGATGCACCTGATATTGAGGTACTGGTGGTTGTGGTATTGGCTACGGTAATGGATATTGTGCTGTTAGCTGTGGATATTGTGGAATTGGGTTTTGTAGTGGTGGTTATGGATATTATGGAATCGAGTTTTGTAGTGGTGGCTATGGATATTGTGGAACCGGGTTTTGTGGTAAGAGCTGTAGCGGTTGTGGCACTTGGTAATGCGGTACTGGTTGTGGTGGTGTTACATTCCTCCCTGAGCTCTCTGTATTAGCATTTGGCCTAAACAACATCTAAGGAATGCTAGGTTGAGTAGCAAAACCACCAGACAACACATTGTCTTGTAATAGGTACAAAGGAATATACTGAGGAACCACATTTGCATTAGTCGCATTTGTTTGAACTGGACCAGACAAATTTACCCCATTATCTGCTAGTTGACCTGTGTTGGTATTCTCGTTCCTTTATGACTAATTAACCCCATTACCTTCACTTGTTGCCATTTGGCCGTATGCTTGACCCGCCAATGTGTTTTCTCCTCTCTGAAGAATTCTTACTGGTGCGAGAGGCATAAGCTATCCTACTGTTGCACTGCCAGAGCTCGTAACAATAGGCTGCCCAAGACCTCCAACTACACCTGGAGAAACAACACGGACCATTTGTGGCAGAGTAGAATTCATCGATGAATTCAGCCTTCCAGTGATCTCCTGAACTGTATTGATAATCAATGGCTTAACAGTATCAGCCATACATCTAGTAACTAGATTAGCCAGATCATTGTGTTGTTCTGCCATGATTCTTCTCAAAGTAGCAAGTGTAACTAGATTCGGTTCCAATTACCTTCTTTGTTCTTTAGTAAGGTATCTAGGACCATCCATCTCCCCTGCTTGACCTTGTTCTATAACTGTTCGTCCGTTTGACAACTCTGCACGTGTCACCCGTTCCACAGCAGGATTCAGGGGCGCACTGCTCCCTAGAACATTATTATACTGATCTAATTGGCTCTGACTTCTCGTTTATGCCATCGTTACTTCTCCAATTGACCTAAGGGTCCCACTAGGCGTGCCAAAATTATGTTTCGCCGGAAATGGCTTCCGTAACGAAATATAATTCATCGAAAGTCGTTCTTCGATTTTTAATAAGAGGAGACCAGGTTCTAGGTCTAATTCCAGATAGGAGCAATCCAGGTGTGAATAAAGGATCTGATTGTCTTGATTGATAGCACAAATCTCACACAATGATGATATTTTAACTCAAATTTCATAGAGTATTCATACGAAACCGTCCAATTAATGGCGGCGTCCAAAGTTCATCGACATGATATTACAAAGTTACTAACTAAAAACCTAAATAGCTACAGCTACGAAAACTGAAAATGCGAAACTAGAAAGGATAAAAAGACAGCATTTTGGTTTGTATGTATGGAGGAGGCTTTTCTGTTGACAATCGGATGCTATTTATAATGTAGACTTGGTAACCATCTTTGACATCGTATTTGATACCCATCGTTGCTTTCATCTTTACCGTTCATTTAATGACACCTATTTGTCAACTGCTATCAATCTTATCTTTTGTCCAAAGTGATAACCGCTCTTGAGTTCTCTTTGTGTTGACACCTGTCCTTCTTAGGATGATAACTGTCATCGAACCCTTCTATCTTCTGAGATGATAACCGTTATTGAGCCCATTTGTTCTCTGGGATGATAACCATCATCAAGCCCCTTTGTTTTCTAGGACGATAACCGTCATCGAGCTTTTCTCCATTTGTCACATGTCCTCCGGGATGATAACCATCATCGAGCTTTTCTCCATCTGACACCTATCCTCGGGGATGGTAACCGTCATAGAGCTTTTGTCCATTTGACACCTATTTTCGGGGATGGTAACCGTCATCGAGATTTTCTCCATTTTTTTTTTGGTCATATTCTCCATTTGACACATGTCCTTATGAAGCAAGGGTTTTTATCGAGTTTATCTGTCTTTTTGAGGAAGGGGCCGTCATCGAGCTCTTTCTGGCTTGACACCTGTCCTTCAGAAGTAGGGGCCTTCGTCGAGCTCTTTCTGGCTTGACACCTATCCTTCAGAAGCAGGGGCTTTCGTCGAGCACTTTCCAGCTCGACACCTGTTATCCTCTTTGTCGATGTCCTCAATGACAATACCTTTGGCACTTTTGGTCCTCATTCACCAGTTTTTCCTAGCTTGACACCTGTTCTTCTGAAGCAAGGGCTTTCATCGAGTTCTTCCTGGCTTGACATTTGCTTCTCTCTTTGTCGATGTGTCACGCCCTGAACCCCATCGAGCATGCAACACACTTCTCTAGTCGAATAAAGCGACGTCCCAGAAAATCGCCGACCCAATTAAACTTATCAGAGATTTATATCAACCAGTGAAAACTACAAATACCTGGACAATAATAACTGGGGTAAAAAGGGGAGATTAAACACATCCATTGCTCATCCAAACTTATACAATATTCACATACATAACCCATAATGTACAAACACACCGAATATCTATACTATGCACCACCGACATCCAAAAAGATCAGTAGCTTAGTATACCCTATCTCCCAAAAATGGTACACTTCAAAGCCTATTCCCAAACCCTACACTATCCCCTACGCCCTCTGCTTGGCGTCCACTCAGAGTCTGATTCCTCATCATCCGAATCCGAATCCCCTTGAACTGTCTGCTCCTCTGAGGACTCCGGCTAGTCCTCGATCTCGATCGGGTTGTTTATATCACCCGACTCCGTTGGAACCTCAACCCGCTCCTCCTCGACTAGCTCCTCATCAGACTCGTCTTCTGGCACAAACTTGGGATCGTACATGGGCTCGTACTCCAGCTCGTCCTCGGGTGCGTCCTCCGGCTCTTCTTCAGGCTCATCTTCTGGGGCCTCTTCAAGTTTTGCCTCAGGTTCTTCCTCTGGTATCACCTCAAGATCCACGTCCATCGGATCGTACCCCGCCTGGGACTCTTTCGACTCCGGTTCATGCTCGGCCCCCGAGGGCTCAGGTGCTGCAGGTGCTTGCTGGAGTTTGGACTATGCTAGACTAGTCTCTAGGCTCGTCATCTCGCCGTCGGGAGGGGGTGTGGCTGATGGGTCCGAATCCCCAACTCCATCAAAGGGGACATTAAAACCACGGACGGGGCCAAACTCATCTACCCCGTCCCGGAACATCCATGCTGTATACGTGTGGGCCTGCCAGAGGGGTAGTCCTATATCTACCCAAACTACCATAGTATGCTTAACCCAGGTCATGTGGTCATCTATCGGATATTCTACAATGTCATGGTCAGTGTGCACAGGAATCCCAAAACGCTACGGCGACAGTGGTGGGAGATTCATGGCTTAGGCCGGGGTTCTAAAATTATTGGTTGAAACAACCATGAGATTACATCTCAATAAGAACACACCCTAAACCCTACCTAGGCTGTCACGTACCTCTAGACAACCACAAACACAACCACACTCAGCCATCACATAGCAGGCACACAATTTATACTTACTTGGGCCTTTCTAGCGTGCAACCTGCACGTTAGCCACAGTAGTATAATTTCCAATCACATGCACATTCTAATTACATTTCACGCATTCATTCCTGACTCATCGCATTCTTTTCACCCAGCTCGCCAGTGACCCACGTAATGATACCGCCTCAGGTTCACTGCGACCATCTCATACTCGACTCGCCAGTGACCCACGTAGTAGTACCGCCTCAGGTTCACTGCGATTAACTCATAACAACACTTCAGGGCCTGCATAATGGTACCGCCTTCGGCCGTGTATCTTGCCCGCGTAGTGATACCGCCTCAGGCTCAACACCCATCACCTACGACACAACCCGCGTAATGATACCGCCTCAGGTTGGCCGTCCTCCGGTAATACTGGGCATCGTCCTGCATAGTCATACCGCCTCAGGACGGATCAATTCCCCGCGTAATGGTACTGCCTCAGGGATTTTTGTAACCTCATGCACGACATTTCGCACACTTTCCCATTCAATTACTCGCTCGATTCTCACACTAACAAGCCCAATTACTAGCCGATTAAATCCGGCTCATGCACGCATCCTACTCCACACATTTCACATACTCAAATAAAGCCCAAACATGGCCAAATTGGCGATCTACGCAACTCAGCCCATGCGTGCACACAACAACTCATATTTCAATCAAATATTTCTCAAACTAACGAGCAATCATGGCCGCCATCGGGTCCACAATCACAGCCACAAATTCAACATTTCCACGCATATTTCAAGCCATAACAGGAACCATAACACAGCCACACCACAGCACATCAAACCGACACAAATCGTCTCCAAATTGAACCATATGCCCATCATTTCATTTCCCAATTTTCCAGCATCTAACTCAGCACCAATCAGCCCCGAAATCATCATAATTTCATTCATAAACCAGCCATAATTAGTCCCCAAATCAATCCACTAATATAACCACTAAACAACCTCTAATTAACCCCTAAACCGTCACCTATCAACCCGATTTAGCCCTAATTCGTCCGTCGATACCCGAAATCCTAAATAGAGTTTAGAGCGCGACTTACATGAACTCTAGACTAGCTCGGCTAGAGTGGGAAGGGGGCGGCTGATTGGCGGCCTCACAGCGGTACACGGCAGTGGCGAGCGGCTGAACAGTGGGCGGCGGTGAGCGGCTTTCTTGATCGCGGTTCACGGCCACAAGGGGAAAGAGAGATCGTCGAGAGGGAGAGGGAGAGAGAGAGGGGGACGGCAGTGTGAGGGTGCGGCTCGGTGACCAAGCGGCAGCGATCAGGCGGACGATAGCCGGCCAGCGGCGGCGCGGCAAGGGGGAAATAGAGAGAGAGGGGCGGCGATCAGTAATGAAGGAGAGAGAGCCAAGAGTGGGAAGGAGAGAGTGAGGAGAGAAAAAGGGAATTTGGCTTTAAATAGTCCAAGCCAATAATTGAGGTCCCAAATGACCATCTTGCCCTTCTCTCACAAATCCAATCAACAGCCTAGATTCGATCTTATCTTGAGATCGACGGTCCGGATATAATCTTTTCCAAAATATCCAAGGGCAATTTGGGAATTTCTCAAAAAGTCCAAGGGCAAAATTGTCCAAAAATCTCTAATTCTAAGGCTAGGGCGAAATTACCAAAATGCCCTTTCCAAATTACATTGGCCTTAACAAATTTCCAGGCGTAAAATGGTCATTTTCCATTTCTCGCCGAAATTCAATTTTTCTGAAGGATTCGAGCAAATCCGAGGCTACCCGAGCAATTGACAACATCGTCTAAGTGATCTGTCATGACTTTCTAAATTTCCAATGCCCAACTCGGTCTCTAATTAATGATTAAGTTCTAAATATCGTAACTCGCACATATCTCATACTAACGGGTGGCTTTTGGGGAAATTCGCATTATTGACCTGTGGCCGATACTAAATCAAGCCACGATCAAGTTCACTCGAGTCGTGACGACCTCGGTGGTCACTTAATAGCGAGGATCGATCGCTAGATCCGATGGGCACGATCGTTTGGTATAGGTTTAGGGTCATTCGTCAATTCATTTCGTGGTCCAGCGGAATCACCCGCGATCCATTAATATGACAGTGGCGAACTGATCCCTGGCCATCCTTGGATCGGCCTACAGTGGCTCAAAATGTCACTTTGACAATTTTCATGGTCGAAAGTCGGTTCACGATCGAATTCATTGGTCGCGCGAATTTAAATTCCCCAATTAGCCTTTCCTTAACGATTAGTATTCCCGAAGTGATCAATTCCGGGCGAGATCTAACTACAAGCACGTCCATAAACTATTCACTTCATAAATCCCAAGTGAGTCAGATTTCAGAATGTCACACGATGTCCTCGATGACAATTCCCTTGGCACTTTTGGTCATCATTTAGCAGTTTTTCTAAATTTCAAATTTCCCGCCTATGACTACCAGTACTTGCTAGCTATTTTGCTTACGTGAATCATCTAGTACGGGCGATGTCATCCTTTGACATTTTTATTTATTCATTTTATCTTAAGTGTGGACAACCTAATTAATTTTAGGTGTCAACACTCCTTAATTGATGTTCAAGTGTAAACTCACATGAATGCTTCTGGAGAAGAAATTGTTTTCAAAATTTGCAAATTCGAGTAGTGAGTAATGTGTAATGCTTCTAGAATACACTCAGATTGTGACATTCTAAAATCTGACCCACTTGGGATTTATGAAATGAATAGTTTATGGATGTGCTTGTAGTTAGATCTCACCAGGAATTGATCAATTCGGGGATACTAACGGTTAGGGAAAGGCTAGTTAGGGAATTAAATTCGCGCCACCATAGAACTCGATCGTGAATCAACTGTCGACCATGAGAATTGTCGAGGTGACATTTTGAGCTACTGTAGGCCGATCCAAGGATAACCAGGGATCAGTTCGCCACTGTCATGGTAGTAGATCGCGGGTGATTCCGCTGGACCACAAAAAGAATTGACGAATGACACTGAACCTACACCCAGCGATCGTGCCCATCGGATCTAGCGATCGATCCTCGCGATTAAGTGACAATCGAGGTTGGCACGACCCGAGTAAACTGGTATGTGGCATGATTCAGTATCGGCCACGGGTCAGTAACGCGAATTTCCCCAAAAGCCGCTCGTTAGTATGAGATATACGCAAGTTACGTTAATTAGAACTTAGTCGTTAATTAGAGACCGAGTTGGACATTGAAAATTCAGAAAGTCACGACAGATCACTTGGACGATGTTGTCATTTGCCCGGGTGGCCTCGGATTTGCCCGAATCCTTTAGAAAAACTCAATTTTGGTGAGAAACGGAAAATGTCTATTTTACCCGTGGAGATTTGTTAAGAACAATGTAATTTGGGAAGGGCATTTTGGTAATTTTGCCCTAGCCTAAGAATTAGAGATTTTTGGACATTTTTGCCCTTGGATTTTTTGAGAAATTCCCAAATGCCCTTTGATATTTTGGAAAAGATTTGCTCCGGGCCGTTGATCTCAGGATGAGAACAAATCTCGGCCGTTGATTGGGTTTGTGAGGAAAGGGCAAGATAGTCATTGGAACCTCAATTATTGGCTTTAGATTATTTAAAGCCAAAAACCTCTCTCTCTCCTCATTCTCTCTCTCACCTCTCTCGGCTCACTCCCCCTCCCCCCTCACCGAACCGAACTGACCGCCCCCCCTTGCCGTGCCGTCGCTCGCCGGCCGTCCGTTCGTCGCGCCACTGCCGCCCGCCACCGAGCCGCACCACCACCTCATGCCGTCTCTTTCTCTCTCTCTCTCTCTCTCTCTCTCTCTCTCTCTCTCTCTCTCTCTACCCTCTCGTGCCGTGAACAGCAGCTGAGGGAGCCACTGCCGCCGCACTTCAGCCACGGCCAGCCGCCGCCGCCGCACGTCCCCACTTGACCATCGATCAGCCGTTCCCCCTTTTCCGCTCTGGCCGAGTTAGTCTAGAGTTCGGGTAAGTCACGCCCTAAACTCTATTTAGGACTTCGGGTATCGACGGATAAATTAGGGGTGGAATCGGATTTAATTAGACGCGGTTTTTGCGAAATTTGGGGTTGTTTATGGATTAATTGTGTGGACCGATTTAGGGGCTGGTATTAACTGATTTTTGAGGATGAAGTTGTGATGTTTCGGGGCTAAATTGATGCCGAGTTTATTGCTGGAAATTGGGACTTGTAGTGATGAGCCTATGGTTTGATTTAAGGGCAATTGGTGTCGGTTTAGTGCGTGGCATGGTGGCTAAATTGTGATGCCCGTTATGGCTTGAAATGAGTGTGGAAAGACTGAAATAGTGCACGTGTATGTGGCTGTGATTGTGGGCCCGTGAGTGGCCATGCATGTTTGTTGAGTGGTGGATTGAATGACTAGACTTTGTATCGTTATGTGCACGCTTGGGCCGAATTGAATTAATTGTCAATTGGCCGTGTTGGATGCTTTTTGAGCATGAGAAATGTGTGTGAATTGGTGCGTGCACGGGCCACGTGTGATTGGCTAATCTATTGGCAATTGGGTGTTGAGCGTGTGAACGAACGAGAGATCGTGTGTGGCACGGTATTTGTGATTGTGGAAATCCCTGAGGAGGTACCATTACGCGGGGATATTTATCCATCCTGAGGCGGTACGACTAAGCGGGACGATACCCGGTATTATCGGAGGACGGCCAACCTGAGGCGGTACCATTACACGGGTTGTGTCGTAGGTGGTGGGTGTTGAGCCTAAGGTGTTACTACTACGCGAGCAACATATACGGCCTGAGGCGGTACCATTACGCCGGTCTTGAAGTGTTGTTATGAGTTGATCGCAGTGAGCCTGAGGCGGTACTATTACGCGGGCCACTGGCGAGACAAGTGTGAGTTGGTCACAGTGAGCCTGAGACGGTACTATTACGCGGGCCACTGGCGAGGCAAGTGTGAGTTAGTCGCAGTGAACCTGAGGCGGTACCATTATGCCGATCACTGGCGAGTGGTGCGGAAAAGATGTGATGAGATCGAAACGAATGCATGAAATGTAATTAGAACATGCATGTGAGTGGAATGGTGCTATTGTAACTAACGTGCAGGTTACACGCTGGAAAGGCCCAAGTAAGTGTAAATGGTCTGCCTGCTATGTGATATCTGAGTGTGTGATTGTCTGGAGGTACGTGATATCCTAGGTGGGGTTTAGGAGTGTACTTATTGAGATGTAATCTCATGGTTGCTTCAACCAACAATTTTAGAGACCCGGCCTGAGCAATGAAACTCCCTCCGCCGCCGCCTGAGCATTTTGGAGTACCGATGCACACCCACCACAACGTTGTAGAGTATCCAATAGATGAAAATACGACCTGGGTTAAGCACACGACAGTAGTCTGGGTAGATGTTGGGTTACCCCTTTGGCAGGCCCATAATTATACCGCCTGGTTCATTCGGGACGGGGTAGATGAGTTTGGTCCCATCCGTGGATTTAACGTCCACTTTCATGGAGTTGGGGATTGGGACCAATCTGCCATACCTCTTCCCGATGGCGAGATGACTAGTTTGGAGACTAGTCTAGCACAGTCCGGTTTTCAGCTTGCGCCGGTAGCACCTGAGCCCTCAGAAGCCGAGCATGAGCCAGAGCCGGAGGAATCACAGGCGGGGTACGATCCGATGGACGTGGATCTCGAGACGATCCCAGAGGAAGAACCCGAGGCAGAACCAGAAGAGGCTCCATAAGATGAGCCTGAGAATGAGCCTGAAGAAGAACCAGTGCACATACCCGAGAATGAGCAATGGCTCGATCTCGAGTTTGTGCCAGAGGACGAGTCTGAGGAAGAGCCAGTCGAGGAGGAGTGGGACGAGGTTCCAGCAGAGTCGGGTGATATAAACCACCCGATCGAGATCGAGGCCGAGCCAGAGTCCTTGGAGGAGTAGACAGTCTAGGGGGATTCAGATTCAGATGACGAAGAATCAAACTCGAAGTGGACGCCAAGCAGAGGGCGTAAGGGCTAGGTTTAGGGGTTGTGAATAGGCTTTTTGGGGTGTACCATTTTTGGTGATAGAATACCTAGGCTATCGATCCTTTTGAATATCGGTGGTGTATAGTTCGGTGTGCTTATGTATACGGTGGTTTGTAAATTGTGAATATTACATAAGTTTGGATGAGCAATGAATATGTAGCATGAGCCTGAAGAAGAACCGGTGCACATACCTAAGTATGAGCAATGGCTCGACCCCGAGTTTGTGCCAGAGGACGAGTCTGACGAGGAGCCAGTCGAGGAGGAGCGGGATGAGGTTCTAGCGGAGTCGTGTGATATAAACCACCCGATCGAGATCGAGGTCGAGCCAGTGTCCTCGGAGGAGCAGACAGTCCAGGGGGATTCGGATTCAAATGACGAAGAATTAGACTCGAAGTGGACGCCAAGTAGAGGGCGTAGGGGCTAGGTTTAGGGGTTGGGAATAGGCTTTTTGGGGTGTACCATTTTTGGTGATAGAATACCCAAGCTATCGATCCTTTTGAATATCGGTGGTGTATAGTTCGGTGTGCTTATGTATATGGTGGTTTGTAAATTGTGAATATTACATAAGTTTGGATGAGCAATGAATATGTTTATTCTCCCTAATTACCCCAGTTGTTATTGTCCGGGTATTGATGGCTTTCGCTGATCGTTTTAAATCTCTGATAATTTTAAGTGTGGTCGGCGATAACCTGGGATGTCGCATTAATTGACCAGAGAAGTGTGTTGCGATCTCGATGGGGTTCAGGGCGTGACATCACAGTTTGGTTTGGTATCAGAGCGAGGAAAGCTCGATCTAAACTGGTCGAAGTCTGGAGTGATAAGGAGTACAGACCCTGGGGTAGTAAGTTAGGGAGACCTTAACGAGTCATAGGACAGAATAAGCTACACGTGCCTCCAGATTATTTGTTGTGATTGATTGGGTGAATTGATTGCTATGACGATTGAAATGCAGGTGCGTCTGGACCTGAGGTAAGTACACAGACCTTATTTATTGTCGCCTTGTGCTTATGGTGATTGATTACCTGCTGAGTGAATTATTGCGTTAATTCACTGCCTAGGCCTAGACTGGCTAGTTGACCTAGGTTTCTTATTCCTGAGTAGAATTGTAACAGGTAGTTGAGTGGTAGAAATCGAGAGGATGAGTTCACGAGGTAGAGGAACTGGGGGTCCGTCCAGCTCGCGAGCTCGAGCCCGAGCCCAACCTGCAGAAGATCCTAGAATGGAAGCGATCATGAGGACCTTAGAACAGATTGGTAATATGCTAGGATAGCAGACTCAAGAACGAGCTGCTACAATTGCCCAAACTGCCGAGGCCGCTGTGGCTGTTGCTGCCAATGATAATAATGGAAATCAAGGGCAGGGGTAAGTGAATGCGAATAAGCAGATGCACCAGTTAGTCGAGCAGTTTATAAAATTGAAGCCTCCTAAGTTTGATGGTAGAGGCGATATTGACGGTGCATCGTTGTGGGTGGACGAATTAGAGAAAGCTTTTGAAGTATTGGGGTGTACGGATGAGTAGAAAGTGACATTAGCAGTATATCAATTGTAAGGAAATGCAAATGATTGGCGAAAAGCCACCAGAGGAATGATATTCCCGGCAGGTACAGCCCAGACTTGGCCGATGTTTGTGGAAGCCTTTAATGGCAAATATTTTTCTGAGAGTACCCGGGAACAAAAATTATCTGAGTTTATGATGTTGCATCAGGGGCAGAGAACGGTGGATCAGTACGAGGCTGAATTTGCTCGATTGTCTAAGTTTGCCCTGAAAATGGTTGAGGACCCGTTAGATAGGGCTCAAAGGTTCCAAGAAGGCTTGAAACCAGACCTTCGCAGCCAAATGAGTATAATGAAATCTATGATAGGAGTCAAGCGATTGAGCGGGACTTGGCGGATAGGGCCGCCGCTTTTGGTTCGAGATTTGCCCAGGGTAAGGACAACTGTCAGTTAGGAAAGAGGCCAATGACGGGTAATCGATGTTTTGTCCCTCCGACTAGAAGGAATATAGGGAAGCCGGCCCGTAATCAAAATGGTCCATGTCGGGTATGTGGGGAAAGACATGGAAATGGACCTTATCCAACCCAGGGCGGAGCATGTTTTGGGTGTGGTGGATTTGGTCACCACATAAGATTTTGCCCCAATCTCAGGCAGAATAGGTCGCCTGCGTTGCCGCCACCCCTGAATGGGAACCAGACTAGAGCGGCCCAGATAGCTAATCAGAATAGGCCACAGGCGCAAGGACGGGTGTACGCCATGGCCAGAAGAGAAATTGAGAACGCGCCAGGGGTTGTCACAGGTACGGTTTCTCTGTGCAACCATGCTGCGTATGCTTTATTTGACTCTGGGGCGTCACATTCTTTTCTATCTGAGCAATTTGTTGAGTTGATTAGAGAACCGCAATCGCTTAATGTTGTGTTATGCGTTACGACTCCCTTGAATGATAAGATGCTAGTTTCGTTGGGGTGCCCGAATTGTAAGATTGTGATTGGAGATAGAGAGGAAAGGATTGATTTAGCGGTTCTAGCCATGTATGATTTTGATGTGATAGTGGGTATGGACTGGCTGTCTAAGCAGAGAGCCATAATGGATTGCAATAGCAGGGTGATCCAATTTAATCCCGTTGGACATCCGGAATTCAAATTTGTGGGAAATCGAGGAGGACCTTCAATTCCATGGATTTTGTTGCTAGAAATGACGAAGTTGTTGAGTGAAGGGTGTCAAGGATTTCTAGCGGCCGTAGTTGATTCAACGGCTGAGGAGCCGAGGCTAGAGGACATAGCCGTGGTGTGCAATTATCCTAATGTTTTTCTGCAGGAATTGTCGGGATTGCCACCAGAAAGAGAAGTAGAATTTGTAATCGAGTTGGCACCTGGAACTGAGCCAATCTTGAAGGCACCTTATAGAATGTCGTTGTCGGAGTTAAAGGAGTTGAAGGTGCAAATACAAGAGTTATTAGACGAAGGATTTATTCGTCCGAGTGCATCCCCGTGGGGAGCACCGGTTTTATTTGTAAGGAAGAAAGATGATTGCTGAGGTTGTGTATTGACTATAGGCAGCTAAATTAGGTGACAATAAAAAATAAATATCCCTTGCCAAGGATTGATGATTTGTTTGATCAGTTACAAGGGGCTTTGGTGTTCTCTAAAATTGATTTGAGAATGGGATATCATCAGTTGAGGATTAGGAAGGAGGATATACCGAAGACGGCATTTAGGACGAGATATGGACATTATGAATTTACGGTAATGCCGTTCGGATTGACGAACGCCCCTGCTGCCTTTATGGACCTAATGAATAGGGTGTTTAAGGAATTCCTAGACCAATTCGTGATCGTTTTTATAGACGACATATTGGTGTACTCGAAGAGCCTAGAGGAGCATGAGTTTCATTTGAGTAAGGTGTTGCAAACTTTAAGAGAGAACGTACTGTATGCTAAGTTTAGCAAGTGCGAATTCTGGCTCAATCGAGTAGCGTTTCTCGGACATGTGATCTCTGAGGAAGGAATCTTAGTAGATCCATCGAAGATTGAGGAGGTAATGAAGTGGCCGAGACCGACGACGGTAACGGAAGTTCGGAGCTTTCTGGGTTTAGCAGGATATTATCGTCGTTTTGGGGAAGGATTTTCGGCAATAGCAACACTGTTGACACATTTGTTGAAAAAGGAAATAAGGTTTGAATGGACCGACAAATGTAAGAGGAGTTTTTAGGAATTGAAACATAGATTGACAACAGCACCAGTGTTGACTATTCCATCAAGACCCGGAGAATATGAAATTTATAGTGATGCGTCGTTGAAAGGACTGGGGTGTGTACTCATGCAAAATGGACAAGTAATGGCCTATGCGTCAAGGCAGTTAAGACCGCATGAGTTGAATTATCTGACGCACGATTTGGAATTAGCCACAATAGTATTAGCCCTGAAGATTTGGCGACACTATTTATGCGGAGAGAAATTTCAGATTTATACCGACCATCAGAATCTTAAATATCTGTTTTCTCAAAAGGAGTTAAATATGAGGCAGCGTCGGTGGATGGAGTTGTTGAAGGACAATGATTGTGATATATTATATCATCCCAGGAAGGCCAACCGGGTAGCAGATGCATTAAGTCGGAAGTCAAGCATCGCACATTTGATGGTCAAGGAATGGGCTTTATTGGAAAAAGTGCGAGACTCGGAGTTTAGGTTCGAAGTAAGTCAAGTCTCGAGTTTGTTAGCCATGTTAAGGATTGAACCGGAGATCCAGGCTAAGATTAAGACTTTGCAGTCTATGGATCAAGAAATCCAAAGGATTCTAGAGACAGAGGAGACCAAGAGAAAGCCGGACTTCCAGATATCCGAAGATGGGATATTGAAGTTCCGTGGACGATTATGTGTACCCGACGATGCGGAGCTTAAGGAAGAAATTTTGTCAGAGGCGCATCGCAGTAGTTATAGTATCCACCCAGGTAGTACTAAAATGTATCAGAATTTGAGGCAGTACTATTGGTGGAATGGTATGAAGGTAGACATAGCCAGATATGTGGCTACATGTCTGACGTGCCAGCAAGTGAAGGCACAACATTGTAAGCCCGGGGGATTATTGCGACCTTTGGAAATCCCAGAATGGAAATGGGAGCATATAACTATGGATTTTGTGACGGAATTACCAAGGAGCCAAAGAGGCCATGATACTATTTGGATGATTGTCGACAGATTGACAAAATCGGCACACTTTTTAGCTGTGCGAAAAGACTTCGCATTAGATCGATATGCCGAGTTGTATGTGCAACAAATAGTTCGTTTACATGGGTACCAGTGACGATCGTGATCCTCAGTTTACCGTCAATTTTTGGAAAAGTCTGCAGACGGTATTAGGATCAAAGTTGCAATTTAGTACAGCTTATTATCCACAAATGGATGGCCAGTCTGAAAGGACGATTCAGACTTTAGAGGATATGCTTAGGGCATGTGTATTGGATTTTCAGGGTAAGTGGGAAGAACAATTGCCCTTAGCAGAATTTGCTTATAATAATAGTTTTCAGCAGAGCATCGAAATGGCGCCATTTGAAGCGCTATATGGTAGGGCTTGTAGGATGCCTGTGTGTTGGAACGAAGTAGGAGAAAGGAGTATAACCGGGCCAAAGTTTGTTCAACAGTCAATTGAGGCTGTTAGGGTGATTCGCGAAAGGCTAAAAACAGCTTAAAGTCGTCAAAAGAGTTATGTAGACAGAAGGCGAAGGCCCTTGGAGTTTCAAGTAGGGGATCACGTATTCCTTAAGATATCACCCATGAGAAGACTATCCAAATTCGGTAAGAAAGGGAAGTTGAGTCCGAGGTACGTGGGACCTTTTGAGGTTTTAGAAAGGATTGGAGATTTAGCGTATCGCCTTGCACTTCTGCCAAATTTGTCGCAAGTGTATAATGTGTTCCACGTATCGATGTTGAGGAAATATGAACCGGATCCAACTCATGTGTTGAATTATGAGGAGATAGAAGTCGATGACAGGGTGTCATATATAGAGAGACCAGTAAGGATTAAAGATCGGAAAGAACGGGTTCTAAGGAATAAGACGATCCCAATGGTCAAGGTTATTTAGGAACACCACGGGACAGAAGGTGCAACATGGGAAAGCAAAGAGCAAATGCAGCGTCAATACCCCCATTTATTTGAGTAGTAGTGTGATTTGTAAATTTCGAGAACGAAATTTTTATAAGGGGGGAAGAGTTGTGACATTCTAAAATCTGACCCACTTGGGATTTATGAAATGAATAGTTTATGGACGTGCTTGTAGATAGATCTCGCCCGGAATTGATCAATTCAAGGATACTAACCGTTAGGGAAAGGCTAGTTAGGGAATTAAATTCACGCGACCAAAGAACTCGATCGTAAATCGACTGTCGACCATGAGAATCGTCGAGGTGACATTTTGAGCTACTAAAGGCCGATCCAAGGATAGCCAAGGATCAGTTCGCCACTGTCATGGTAGTGAATCGCGGGTGATTCCACTGGACCACGAAAAGAATTGACGAATGACACTGAACCTATACCCAGCGATCGTGCCCATCGGATCTAGCGATTGATCCTCGCGATTAAGTGACAATCGAGGTCATCACGATCCGAGTAAACTGGTACGTGGCATGATTCAGTATCGGCCACAGGTCAGTAACGCGAATTTCCCCAAAAGCCGCCCGTTAGTATGAGATATACACAAGTTACGTTAATTAGAACTTAGTCGTTAATTAGAGATGGAGTTGGACATTGAAAATTCAGAAAGTCACGACAGATCACTTGGACGATGTTGTCATTTGCCCAGGTGGCCTCGGATTTGCCCGAATCCTTCAGAAAAACTCAATTTTGGCGAGAAACGGAAAATGACCATTTTACCCCTGGAGATTTGTTAAGGCCAATGTAATTTGGGAAGGGCATTTTGGTAATTTTGCCCTAGCCTAAGAATTAGAGATTTTTTGGACATTTTTGCCCTTGGACTTTTTTGAGAAATTCCCAAATTATCCTTGGATATTTTGGAAAATATTTGATCCGGGCCGTTGATCTCAAGATAAGAACAAATTCTCGGTCATTGATTGGATTTGTGAGGAAAGGGCAAGATGGTCATTGGGACCTCAATTATTGGCTTTGGATTATTTAAAGCCAAAAACCTCTCTCTCTCCTCATGCTCTCTCTCACCTCTCTCGGCTCACTCCCCTTCCACCCCTCACCGAACCGACCGCCCCCCCTTGCTGTGCCACTACTCGCCGGCCGTCTGTTCGCCACGCCACCGCCGCCCTCCACCGAGCCGCACCACCACCTCACGTCGTCTCTCTCTCTCTCTCTCTCTCTCTACCCTCCCGTGCTGTGAACAGTAGCTGAGGGAGCCACCGCCGCCGCTGTTCAGCCATGGCCAGCCGCCGCCGCCAACGCCCCCGCTTGACCGCCGATCAACCGTTCCTCCTTTTCCGCTCTAGTTGAGTTAGTCTAGAGTTCGGGTAAGTCACGCCCTCAACTCTATTTAGGACTTAGGGTATTAACATATAAATTAGGGGTGGAATCCGATTTAATTAGATGCGGTTTTGGCGAAATTTGGGGCTGTTTATGGATTAATTGTGTGGACTGATTTAGGGGCTGGTATTAACTGATTTTTGAGGATGAAATTGTGATGTTTCAAGGCTAAATTGATGCCGAGTTCATTGCTGGAAATTGGGACTTGTAGTGACGAGCCTATGGTTTGATTTAAGGGCAATTGGTGTCGGTTTAGTGCGTGGTATGGTGGCTGAATTGTGATGCCCGTTATGGCTTGAAATGAGTATGGAAAAATTGAAATAGTGCATGTGTATGTGGCTGTGATTGTGGGCCCGTGAGTGGCCATGTATGTTTGTTGAGTGGTGGATTGAATGACTAGACTTTGTATCGTTATGTGTACGCTTGGGCCGAATTGAATTAATTGTCAATTGGCCGTGTTGGATGCTTTTTGAGCATGAGAAATGTGTGTGAATTGGTGCGTGCACGGGCCACGTGTGATTGACCAATCTATTGGCAAGTGGGTGTTGAGCGTGTGAAGGAACGAGAGATCGTGTGTGGCACGGTATTTGTGATTGTGAAAATTCCTGAGGCGGTACCATTACGCGGGGATATTTATCAGTCCTTAGGTGGTACGACTACGCAGGACGATGCCCGGTATTACCGAAGGACGGCCAACTTGAGGCGATACCATTACGAGGGTTGTGTCGTAGGTGGTGGGTGTTGAGCCTGAGGCGTTACTACTACGCGGGCAAGATACACGGCCTGAAGCGGTACCATTATGTTGGTCTTGAAGTGTTGTTATGAGTTGGTTGCAGTGAGCCTGAGGCGGTACTATTACGCGGGCCACTGGCGAGACAAGTGTGAGTTGGTCGCAGTGAGCCTGAGGCGGTACTATTACGCGGGCCACTGACGAGGCAAGTGTGAGTTAGTCGTGGTGAACCTGATGCGGTACCATTATGCGGGTCACTGGCGAGTGGTGTGGAAAAGATGTGATGAGATCGAAACGAATGCATGAAACGTAATTAGAACATGTATGTGAGTGGGATGGTGCTATTGTAAGTAACGTGCAGGTTCCACGATGGAAAGGCCCAGGTAAGTGTAAATGGTGTGCCTACTATGTGATGTCTGAGTATGTGATTGTCTTTATGATTGTCTGAAGGTACGTGATAGCCTAGGTGGGGTTTAGGGATGTACTTATTGAGATGTAATCTCATGGTTGCTTCAACCAACAATTTCAGAGCCCCGGCCTGAGCAATGACTCTCCTGCCGCCGCCGCCTGAGCGTTTTGGAGTACCGATGCATACTGACCACAATGTTGTAGAGTATCCAATAGATGAAAATACAACCTGGGTTAAGCACACGATAGTAGTCTGGGTAGATGTAGGGTTACCCCTTTGGCAGGCCCATAATTATACCACCTGGTTTTTTCGGGACGGGGTAGATGAGTTTGGTCCCGTCCGTGGATTTGACGTCCCCTTTGATGGAGTTGGGGATTGGGACCCGTCTGCCATACCTCTTCCCGACGGCGAGATGACTAGTTTGGAGACTAGTCTAGCACAGTCCGGTCTTGAGCCCGCGCCGGTAGCACCTGAGCCCTCGAAAGCCGAGCTTGAGCCAGAGCCGGAGGAATCGTAGGCAGGGTACGATCTAATGGACGTGGATCTCGAGGCGATCCCGAAGGAAGAACCCGAGGCAAAACCAGAAGAGGCCCCAGAAGATGAGCTTGAGAATGAGCCTAAAGAAGAACCGGTACACATACTCGAGTATGAGCAATGGCTCAACCCCGAGTTTGTGCCAGAGGACGAGTCTGACGAGGAGCCAGTCGAGGAGGAGCGGGACGAGGTTCCAGCGGAGTCGGGTGATATAAACCACCTGATCGAGATCCAGATGGAGACCGAGCCGGAGTCCTCGAAGGAGCAGACAGTCCAGGGGGATTCAGATGAAGAATCAAACTCGGAGTGGACGCCAAGCAGAGGGCGTAGGGGCTAGGTTTAGGGGTTGAGAATAGGCTTTTTGGGGTGTACCATTTTTGGTGATCGAATACCTAGGCTATCGATCCTTTTGAATATCGGTGGTGTATAGTTCGGTGTGCTTATATATATGGTGGTTTGTAAATTGTGAATATTACATAAGTTTGGATGAGCAATGAATATGTTTATTCTCCCTGATTACCCCAGTTGTTATTGTCCGGGCATTGATGGCTTTCGCTGATCGTTTTCTCTGATAATTTTAAGTGGGGTCGGCGATACCCTAGGATGTCGCATTAATCGACTAGATAAGTGTGTTGCAATCTCGATGGGGTTCGGGGCGTCACATCACACAGATTGTGTAAAACTTGGTCCATCATTCACCGATATCGGACTCTTCCATGACCCGTACTTCATTATATTTGGATGAAGAGTCATATGCTATTAGAGATGAATATCATGATTTACGGCAAAACAACACTATAAGTGCCATAACTTGTGTATAGCGCTTACTTTAGTGCCAAAAGTTTTCACCGGCTCACTTAAGTGCCAAATTGAAGGAAAAACAATCACTTAAGTGCCAAAAGTTTTTTTGGATCACTTCAATGCTAAATTTTTTGAAAAACGATTACTTAAGTGCCAACTCCGGCAAACCACGTCAGCTTCAGAAATTAATAAAAAAAAATGCCACGTCGGATTTCAGGTGAAAAGTTGTGTACGGCACTGGAGTTAGCACTTAAGTGATCGTTTTTCAAAAATTTTAGCACTTAAGTGATCTAAAAAAAACTTTTGGCACCAAAGTAAGTGCCGTACATAACTTATGGCACTTGTAGTGTTGTTTTGCCCATGATTTACATACACACCTGAAACATATCAGAGGTCTTGTTGGGAGTCTTTCTAAGATCTCCATTAGATTGTCAACTGGCAAGCTTGCCATTGTTGTCACATGATTCCTATGTAAATGGTGGTCAACTTCTTTGGACATCAGGAAGACTTCTTTTAGCCTAGTTGCATTGTATATTTTATAAAAAGTTCTTTGTCAAGTTAACTTACCTAGAAAGAACAATAATGTGGGATACACGATATGTTTTCTGTCAATTAGCGAATGTAATCAATCTGCTAATGCACGAAGACATACATAACCTTCATGAACACTCAAAATGATCAGGGAAAGAAATTCATTTTACTTGGGATTAAACTCACACAGCAATGAAGTCATCAATTGGAAAGCAGATCAAGTGCTACGTTATCAAAGTACATGGAAATAAAAGAGAGAATCTTATTTATACAAATGGAAGTCTCTTTAATATATCACAAGGCAATTTTCCCAACCAACTAATGCTCGACATTGTTTGTGGACGAGAGAGAAATCAAACTCTCTGTACAAGTAACCAGTTCAGTGTAATAGAGAGAATCGACTTCGACACTAAATGCCTTAAAACCTTCGCTCCCCATGTTGTATGGAACACAATTGAAGGGAGATTCCCAGTGTAAACCCATTGGTAATCTCTGTATGAAGCAAACTTCCCTAGAATTTGCAATCCCCACTGGCCAATATTGAATTATGCTTCTCGTAGACAATCCAATAGTATACAACTTGGTCCACGATTCGTTGATGCCAAACTCTTCCAAGATCCATACTTCATAACGTTCAACCGATGAGTTATGTACTATTACAGACAAGCATCCATCTATTAAGCCAATATATTTCTCTTTGGGAGGCATTATATCTGGAAATGCTAGTGTTTGGAAAATATTTTGAACTACATCAAATAGGATTAATAATGCGACTGTTTTATCATCGACACAAAAATAAGGGCACCAACAGATGAAATTCTTGAAGATAACTTGATGGCCTAAGTACACGGTAGGCAATGGAGAGAATGGAGACAAAATTTCAGAGGTAACTCGACGGCTTAAATATTGGGTGAGCACTGGAGGGAAAATGTTGCCAACCTTTTTCCAACAATTTCTTCTAAAGCCATACACCTCCACTTGGGAGGTGTGGCTCGAATGTTCAAAATGTACATGCACGCTGACCACTTTAAAATCATCTGGATGACCACTTGAGGAATCAAATCCGAATCCAACCATGTTTGATACGTGCAAGCTGGGATGAGGAAGGGCTCTGTTTTCACCTGTCGATGGGTTCCATAGAAAGACCTATGAGTTGTGAGGGTTCTTACCGTCATAAGTGGACAAACAAACGATTCCATTGCATGACCCAACTAATTGGAACTTTTCGCCATCTCTGACAAATGAATTATCGAGATCCAATAGTTCATTCTTGGGAGAATAGCGAATATGTACTCTCGAAAAGTTGTTGAAGTCATACTTAAGAAGATCATATTTGTGCAATTTGTTTGATCTCTCGAGATAAGCTTTAATGAAAAAGGGGGTGGTGAGAAGAGAATTCCAAGATTTACATACACACCTCAATCGAACCAAAGGTTTTGCAGAGAGCCACAAGAAGATCTCCATTAGAACGTCCACCGAAAAATTTGCCATTGATCTTCCACACTCGTTCAAGTGCTTACTTGAGAGAAACTCTCTTATATTGTCAACTTACAAATTTGCATCTTACATTGAGAAGCACCTCTTATTTATGGAGGGATGAGGACACTTTACTTGGAAACATCAAACTAGGAAATGATAAAACAGGAAATCTTAAACTAGGAAAAATTAAAATAGGAAACATTAAATTAGGAAACCCAGTCAAATTAGGAAACCTACTCAAAATTGGAAACCAATTTGAAATAGGCAACATTTTACTCATGTGAATGAGTTTTTATTCTTAAATCTTCTTGAAACTCCATCTTGGATGCTTCTTCTTATTAGACTTTGATGCTACCGCATCATCCACCCCAAAAAGACGGGGATTTGACCTAAAATCTGATTTGGCTTCAGCTTCAATAAATGGAGAAAGGTTTCCAACGTGGAAAGTAGTTAATACATAATAATCACCTCTTCTAAAAAATATCAAACTATGAAATGTTAAAACAGGAAGCATTAAACTAGGCAATATCAAAATAGGAAACCTTAAACTAGGAATCTCAAACTAGGAAACAACTAATTAGGAAACCCAGTCAAATTAGGAAACCTATTTAAAATAGGAAACTAATTTGAAATAGGCAACATTTTACTCAGGTGAATGAGTCTCTATTCTTCATTCTTCTTGAAACTCCAATTTGTATGCTTCTCTTTATTAGACCTTGATGCTCTCGCATCATTCGCCCCAGGTTGATAGAAATTTGACCTCAAATTTGATTGGGCTTCAACCTCAAGAAATGGAACAAGGTTACAAGAGAAAATTCCAAAACGGAGTCCAAAGTAGAGTCATTTTCTCCACCGGCGTTGGATTCACCGCTGGATCTGTCCAGGTAGTTGCCGACGAAGAGGTCGTCGAAGTGCGACCAGCTCTCCTTTAATTTCCCAAGCACCTCTCAATGCCCTCACTGGCCTTTTCCAGTCTTCAAGGATGTGGAGATGGCCGATGCTGAGACCTTCGCGTTTCAAGTAGAGATCAACCAGCTCCTGAGCTTGATCATCAACACTTTCTATAGCAACGAGGAGATTTTCCTTGGCGAACTTATCAAAAATTCGTCCTATGTACGTCTCTCTCTCTCTGCTTATTCCTTTTTATTTACCAATATGTTTCCGTGATTGTATGTGTGCCTTGCATCGCATTTAGCTCGCCTAGTGAATGGGAAACCTGGTGCGGAACGAATTTGAAGGCTAAAATATTAAGAAAAAAGTCTTGTTTAGATTCGTCAATTTTACTATCGTTTTTAATCACTTGCATTGACTTAGGAAGAGTTAGTCAGTGATGATGGGAGTCCGCAATATTCAATCATAGACCATGTAACATTATGAATTTTCGATCCTTTTCCCGGGATTTAAGAAATGAATATTTTGGCCAATGCACTTATAGTGAGATCTCACCCGGAAATGTGCATTCACGGGATGCTAACCTTAGGGATAAGGCCATTACGGGACTGAGTTCGCACGTCCAAAGATGTGACATCCCGAATTTCAGCCCATAGTTGGGATTTATAAAACGTGTAATTCGTCAGTGTGCTTATAGTAAAAATCTCGCCCGGTAACTGATCACTCCCGGTTATTATTTTAAAATTGAGATTTCGCTAGAATCACACTCGCTCGAATTTGGCCGTTAATTAGAGCCCAAACTTTGGTGTCGAATTTCTCGGAGTTCCAGGATGAATTTAATTAGACGGTGTCGATATTATTGTGGCCAGCCTCGAGATTGCCCGGAATATGTGAAAAGTAGATTTTTGACCGGGTGCGGATTTGGACTAGTAGACCTCCCTCGGGGTAGCTTGATTTAATTAATTTGGCCTTTGTCCCTTATTATACTCTAGGATTAATTTGGACCGCTAGATCGTTTGCGGTTTTAAATATAGGCCGTTGGATCGCAATGATTATTTGAATGAACGTTTGTTTTTTTCTCTCTCTTTCTCTCTCTCTCCCTCCTTCTTTCTTTCTCTCTCTCCTCCCCCTCTGCCGCGCACGATGGCCCCCCTTCTCTCTCTCCTCTCTCCTCTCTGCCGCGTTGCTTCTGTGCACGCGTTTTTCCCCTCCTCTATCAGACTCTCTCTCCTCCTCTTCTCTCTCTCTCTCTCTTCCTTTTTCTCTTTTTCTTCTTCTTCTTCTCTTCCTTCTCTTCCCCGACGCCATTGCTTCTGCTTCTTCTTCTTTTGCCGCTCGACCACTGCTTGTCGCTGCCCAGCGCCGCGCGTCGCTGCCGTCGCCAGCCAGCCCGACTGCCGCGCCGCGCCGCCCGTCCGGCCGTTTCCCCCTCCTCCGGCTTGGCTGTTCTTCTTCTTCCTGTCGCGCGCAGTAGCAAGTCGCCGCCGCTGCCCGATGCTGTCCAGTTGCGCCTCGCCATCGCCGCCATCGACCCAGCCGCCGCCGTGCCACCGTCGCCCGGCAAGCTTGTCGCAGTCGCCTCCCTCAGCCCTAGCCCCTTTCTTCCTCACCCTCGCTGCCCGGCCGACCTTCACTTCTCCGTCCGTCGCCGTCTGGCCGCCGCGCCCATAGCCTACCACACCAGCCGGCCAACCCGGCCACCACCCGACCAGCCACCCCACCGGCCAAGCCCGGCTTGCCCAGCCGTGGCCGGCCCGTGCCCACGCGACCAAGCCGCTCGCCCGCCGCTCGCGCCTTGCTCATCCGACCCGACGCCTTGCCCGTCGCCCAGCGTGTTGCCCGTTCACCTCGGCCTGTCGCCCATTCTGCTCGGCCGCGCCCCGGCACGCTGCTTCGGCCACCGCGCCCGTGCGCCGAGCATGCCGCTTCGGCCACCGCGCCCGTGCGCCGGGCACGCCGTCCGGCCACTGTGCCCGTGTTGGCCGGCCAGCGCGCCCGTTGGCCCGCGCCCGTGCCTAATCCAACACTGTTCACCCGGGCCATTTTAGGCCCGAGCCTATTTTCTCCGAGCCAAAACCAAGTAAGTGACTTCCTATTCCTTATTTAGGACTATGGGTATTTTTAAACTTGTTTAGGATGTGCTTGGTACCGGGTTAGGAATTAAATTAGGCGTGGGCTAATTTGACTGATTGTGCTCAATTTGTGAATTATTGTGGCGGTAATTGTGTGGCTAATTTCGTGATTGACTGAGATAAATAGCATGACTGAATTGTTGTGGCGCTTGTGGGTGAATTAGATTAATTGAATGTGTTGACTTGAATGTCGGAATCGTGAGTTTGTGATTTGAAATTGGGATGATTGTGGGTGCATATTTATGGCTATTGTGGTGAGTCAATGATTGGCTTATCGTGGCGGTTGTGAGTGGAATTGATAGCTGAATTTGACCGACTTGAAGGTCGGGTTGGTGGAATATTGTGGTGAGCATGCCTTGAGTTTGATTGGTATGACTTGTGATAATTTCGAATTGTGTTGTGGGGCATATGCATGAGACAAGCCCGGATTGATCGGAGGGCTACGGACTTGGGACGTGTTGACGGCGATCCATGTGAAGGCATGAATGGCCAGTGTGCCAAATGGATGCGGGCTTGAGACGTGTTGACGGTGGCCCGTTAAAGGTGTGTTGGACCGGGACGTGTTTACGTCGGTCATTAGAATTGAGCCCGGATTGATCGGAGGGCTACGGACTTGGGACGTGTTGACGGCGGTCCGTGTGAAAGCATGAATGGCCGGTGTGCCAAATGGGCCTGAGGCGCAGTAGCGCGGGCAGTGAGAATGGACCTGAGGCGCAGTGGCGCGGGTCGTGAGAAAGATGTTCGGCCACGCATGCGAATTGAGTGTGATTGAATTGGCTGGTTGAGCGTGTGATTGAATTGGCTGGTTGAATTAGTTGGATTGATTGAGTGCAAGTGTAGTTGGTGTTTGAGCGATTGTGATGTGTTATTTAATTACTATTATTGCATTATCACGTGACGACTAACGTGCAGAGTTTACATGGGCTTGATGGCAAGGTAAGTATAATGATGCGAATTCTATATGTTATGGGGTAGATTGCATGTATGACTTGTCTGGGTACGCATTGGCCTATGTGGGGTATAGGGGGTTGCTTATTGAGACTCGTTCTCACGGTTATTATATAACCATTTCAAATCCGCGACCATGAGTGATTGGAGACGCTGCAAGGGTATCTCGGAGATTGAGGACGGGGTCAAGTACCCAGTATTTTTGAGTTCCCCTTTTGTAGAGGAGTTAAGTTTGCGAACTATTGTCTCTTTCGAGGAATGTGGTTATGTTGTTATGGCCTAGCTCGGGGATTGTCTTTTGTGAGCGTCGTATGTATCTGCCAAGTGTAGGAATTACAGTTATTGTTTTGTGCTATTGCTACCCCTTGTCATTATTGTCATTATTAATTGTCTGGGTTTTTTCTATTTGTTTCCGCGCGTGCCTAATCTCTGATGTTTGGGTTGGGTCGGCGACGTGCCTGGGACGTCGCATTCAATGATCGACCATCGAGGGACGATCGCGCGCTCATAGGGTGCAGGGCGTGAAATCCCGGTTGATTTGGTATCAGAGCAAGGTCGGCTCGAACCAAGATGATCGAAGCCTGGAGTGATAAGGACCGATGACTTTGGGGTAGCCAGTTAGGGAGACTCGTGTGCCATGCGTACCCCAGACTGTGTGATTGTGATTGCTGAGTGGTATTATGTGATAATCCGTGAAATGCAGGTGCATCAGGACTTGAGGTTAGTGCACGATCCCTATTCTTTGTGATTGAGTGGTGTTGTGATTGACTTCCTGCTTAGTGAAGTGTTGTGATTCACTGCCTAGAGCTTATACTGGTATAGTTGGTCTAGGTCTTTAATTCCCGAGGGGAATTATAGCAGGTAAATGGGTAGTGTGAACCCTGTGAGTAAAAGTAGCCGAGGAAGAGGTCGAGGTCGAGGTCGTGTAAGTCCGCAAGTTGGAGTTGTGGGGGATCCAAGATGTGATGAGATTTTGAGGGCACTCGAGGAAGTTGGAATTTTAATGGGGAGACAGACTGAGGAGCGAAATGCAACTGTTGCTATTGATGCTGAGGCCACTGTTGCCGCCACCAATGGAAATAACGAGAATCGTGGGCATAATGGGAATTATGGGAATCAAGGTCAAGGGCAAGTTAATGCAATCAGATAGATGCGTCAGCTGATTGGAAAATATTTGAAATTGAAACCTCTGAAGTTCGATAGTAAATGTGACCCTGAGGCTACATTGCTTTTGAGGTATTCGGGTGCACTGGTGAGGAGAAAGTGACCCTGGCTATATATCAACTCTAAGGAAATGCAAAGGATTGGTAAGAGGGCCCCCGAAGTGGGATATTTCAGAGGGCATATTTCCAAGTTGGGGTGTCATTATCGAGGCCTTCAATGGGAGGCACTTTCAGAGAGTGCGTAAGGACAGAAAATGATAGAGTTTCTTTGGCTTCACTAAAATTGAATGTCAGTCGATCAGTACGGGGTCGAGTTTGTAAGGTTGTTTAAGTACGCACCAAGGATAGTCAATGATTGTGTGGATAGGACAAGGAGGTTCCGGGATGGACTGAAACTGAATCTCCGCAGTCATTTGATGCTAATGAACTTAAGGGATTGTAATGAGCTGTATGACAAGGCTTAAACGGTTGAAAGGGATATGAATGAGAGGGTTACCGTATATGGATCGCAGTACGCGCCGGCTAGGGACAATAGGAACTTTGGAAAGAAGTCTATGACAGAGAATCGGAGATTTGTCCCTCTAGTAAGAAAGAACTTTGGGAAGCCGAATTACTACTCCAACGTCGCATGTCGGTATTATGGAAAGAGGCATAGGAATGGCCATTGCCAAGGTAGAAGTGGAGCATGTTGTGGATGTGGACAATAAGGTCACCAAGTGAAAAATTGTTGAACCGACAGGTTAGGTCACTAATGCAATCGCAGCGACCGCAGGTAGGACATTAAGCGAGAGCTGCCCCGCAGATTAATCAGAATCGGCTAAGGACGTAAGGAAAAGTGCATGTTGTGGCTGAGAAGGAAGTGAATGATGTGCCTTGAAAGTCTAGATGCGTTATGAGATGGTATTGGGTACAATAGGAGATGATTTTAAAGTTATCGCTTGAGTGGTCATGTAAAACTTATAATCAATTTTATGGTGAATAGGCGCGATCGATTTAAGGATTTATGGATTACTGATGATATTCTTGGACGGGTTTGGAAGGATGAGTGTTGCTTGGAAATTTAGATTTTGTAAAGAACCGGGGTGATTTAATTTGGGAGACTGTTGGATTGAAATTGGATGGATTAAGCCTCGTCTTTGAGGTGTGGAAAGATAACTATCTTGTGATTAACTCGTTGGTTGAGTCAAGGCTAGAGGACATAGCCGAGGTGTGTAATCTTCCTGATGTCTTTCCTCATAAATTGCCGGGATTGCCACCTGATAAAGAAGTGGAGTTTGTGGATGAATTAGCCCCAGGGATAGAACCGATCTTGAAAGTGCCCGATAGGATGTCACTGTCGGAATTGAAGGAATTGAAAGTCTAAACGTAGGAGTTATTGGATAAAGGTTTTATTCGCCGAGTGCGTCTCCATGGGGAGCGCCAGTGTTGTTCGTGAGGAAAAAGGATGGATCATTGAGGTTGTGTATTGACTACAGACAACTAAATCAGGTGACCATTAAAAATAAGTACTCACTACCAAGGATTGATGACCTGTTTGACCAGTTACAATGGGGCGTCAATGTTTTCTAATATCAATTTGAGGACTGGCTATCACCAATTGAGGATTAAGAAGGATGATGTACCGAAGTCGGCATTTAGGATGAGATATAGATACTACGAGTTTACGGTGATGCTATTTGGATTGACTAATGCCCCTGCTGCGTTTATGGATTTAATGAATCGGGTATTTAAGGAATTTTTGGATCAGTTGTAATCGTATTCATAGACGATATCTTGGTATACTCAAAGAGTTCCGCCGAGTGTGAGTTACATTTGGAAAAAGGTTCTACGGACCTCAAGGGAACACGCACTCTACGCTAAGTTTAATAAGTGCGAATCTGGCTTCATCGAGTGGCGTTCTTAGGACATGAGATACTCGGGGAAGGAATTGCAGTGGACCCGATGAAGATTGAGGCCATCATGAATTGGCCAAGACCGACAATGGTAATCGAGGTTTGGAATTTCTTGGGTCTGGTAGGTTATTACAGACGTTTCGTAGAAAGGCTTTTAACGTTAGCGACACCGTGGACGCGTTTGCTAAAGAAGGAAACGGAATTTGAATAGACGGATGAGTGCAAAAGGAGTTTCCAAGAATTAAAACTGAGTTTGGCGACCACGCCGGTCTTGACGGTCCTATCAGGTCTAGAAGGATATGAAATCTACTATGACGCGTCGCTAAAGGGACTACGACACATGATTTAGAATTGGCCGCGATCATTTCGCCCTTAAGATTTGGAGGCATTACTTGTGAGGGGGGAGAAGTTTCAGGTTTATATGGACCACCAAAGTTGAAGGTATCTATTTTCCCAAAAAGAACTTAACATGAGACAGCGTCATTGGATGGAACTCCTTAATGACTACGATTGCGATATTTTATATCACCCCGGAAAGGCTAATAAGGTAGCGGATGCACTGAACCGGAAATCGAGCATCGCGCAATTAATAGTCAAAGAGTGGATTTTATTGGAAGGAGCGCGAGACTCAAAGTTTAAGTTCGAGGTAGGATGCCTCTCCAGTTTGGTGGCAACGTTAATGATTGAACCGGAAGTGCAAACCAAGATTAAGGAGTTGCAGTCTACGGACCCTGAGATTCAGAAAATTCTGGAGATGGATGGCACTAAGAGGAAACCGAACTTCCAAGTGTCCGAGGACGGAATTCTTAAGTTTCGAGGATGTTTGTGCGTGCCCGATGATTTGGAGCTTAAGGAAGAGATTTTATCGGAAGCTCATAGGAGCAATTATAGCATTCACCCGGGTAGTACGAAGATGTATCAGAACTTACGACAGCATTATTGGTGGAACGGCATGAAAGTGGATGTGGCCAAGCATGTGGCTAAGTGTTTAACATGCCTACAAGTGAAGGCGCAGCATTGCAAGCCGGGTGGAATGTTGCAGCCATTGGAAACCCCCGAGTGAAAATGGGAACACATCACGATGGACTTCGTCATGGGATTACCGAGGAGCCAGAGGGGCCATGATTCGATTTGGGTGATAGTGGATCGGTTGACAAAATCGGCACATTTTCTGGCAGTGCGAAAGGACTTCGCGTTAGAGAGGTACGCAGAGCTGTACGTGCAACAGATAGTTCGTCTACACGGAGTACTAGTGACGACCACTTCGGACCGTGATCCTAAGTTTACCGCTGCTTTGTGGAAAAGTCTTCAGATAGCATTAGGGACGGAGTTACAGTTAGCACGGCCTACCATCCACAGACGGATGGCCAGTCTGAGAGGACGATTCGGACTTTAGAAGATATGCTACGAGCATATGTTTTGGATTTTAGGGGCAGTTGGGAAGAACAATTACCTTTGGTTGAGTTTGCCTATAACAATAGCTATCAGCAAAGTATCAAAATGGCACCGTTGGAAGCGTTATATAGCAGAGTTTGCAGAACACCGATTTGTTGGGACGAAGTTGATGAGAGGAGCATCACGGGTCCCGAGTTGGTTCAGCAGTCGATGGAAACGGTAAAGATTATCCGGGAAAGACTAAGGACAGTTCAGAGCCGTCAGAAGAGTTATGCGGACCGGAGACGTAGGCCTTTGGAGTTTCAAGTGGGGGACCATGTTTTCCTCAAAGTGTCGCCGATGAGAGGATTATCTCGGTTTGGTAAGAAAGGAAAGTTGAGCCCGAGGTACGTGGGTCCGTTCGAAATCTTAGAGAGAATCGGTACCTTGGCTTATCGTCTCGCGCTACCACCAAATTTTATCTCAAGTGCATAATGTATTCCACGTGTCAATGTTAATGAAGTATGAACCGGACCCGACCCACGTGCTGAATTACGAAGAAATAGACGTGGACGACAGAGTGTCGTACGTGGAAAAGCCAGTTCGGATCGAGGACAGAATGGAAAGAGTGTTGCGGAACAAGAAAATTCCGATGGTCAAGGTGATTTGGAAGCACCATGGAACCGAAGGTGCGACGTGGGAAAACGAAGAGTTGATACGACACCAGTATCCCCATTTATTTGGATAGTTGGGTTGGATTGTAAATTTCGAGGACGAAATTTTTGTAAGGGGGGAAGAGTTGTGACATCCCGAATTTCGGCCCATAGTTGGGATTTATAAAACGTGTAATTCGTCAGTGTGCTTATAGTAAAAATCTCGCCCGGGAACTGATCACTTCCGGTTATTATTTTAAAATTGAGATTTCGCTAGAATCAATCTCGATCGAATTTGGCCGTTAATTAGAACCCAAACTTTGGTGTCGAATTTCTCGGAGTTCCAGGATGAATTTAATTGGACGGTGTCGATATTATTGTGGCCAGCCTTGAGATTGCCCGGAATATGTGAAAAGTGGATTTTTGACCGGATGCGGATTTGGACTAGTAGACCTCCCTCGGGATAGTTTGATTTAATTAATTTGGCCTTTGTTCCTTATTATACTTTAGGATTAATTTGGACCGCTAGATCGTTTTCGGTTTTAAATATAGGCTGTTGGAGACGCTGCAAGGGTATCTCGGAGATCGAGGACGGGGTCAAGTACCCAGTATTTTTTAGTTTCCCTTTTGTAGAGGAGTTAAGTTTGCGAACTATTGTCTCTTTCGAGGAATGTGGTTCTATTGTTATGGCCTAGCTCGGGGATTGTCTTTTTGTGAGCGTCGTATGTATCTGCCAAGTGTAGGAATTACAGTTATTGTTTTATGCTATTGCTACCCCTTGTCATTATTAATTGTCAGGGTTGTTTCTATTTGTTTCCGCGCGTGCCTAATCTCTGATGTTTGGGTTGGGTCGGCGACGTGCCTGGGACGTCGCATTCAATGATCGACCATGGAGGGACGATTGCGCGCTCATAGGGTGGTGGGCGTGACAAAAGAACTCGACCTTGGTTCGACCTTCGACCATAAAGATTGACGAGGGAATGTTTTGGGCCAACAGACACCGATCTATTTGATTGATCGTGTCCGAAGGGCACTAGTGATAGACCCTCGCAATTATATGACAATCGAGGTCGCCTTGATTCGAGTAAACTTAAACGTGATTGGACTTAGTGTCGATCACGGGTCGAGAGCGCGTAATCCCAACGAGTCACCCGTTAGCAAGAGATAAGCTAAAGTCGCGATTGTTCGATTTTAGTCATTTCTTGGAATTCGGGCCCGGGAATCGAGAATTTTGAAAGTGACAATTTTGAGCGGCAGATGACGTTTTTGGCTTTGCCAACCTTGGGGCCACCCATTTCTCCAAAAAAAATGGATTTTGGTTCGGGATCGGAAAAATTACGATTTTGCTCCTCGGGACCCCGACGTTGATTCTGAGGCCGTATGAGATTATTTTTCGAGGCCGATGTCATTTTAGGGTGGCCACGAATATTTGGAGTTGTTACAGTAAAAAATTGAAACTTTGGCTCGGAAGTAAAAAATAATATTATTTTATTCTCCAGGACTTTGCTGTCGATTTTCGAGGGCTTAAGAGGCTATTTTTGCGATTCCGACGCCATATTATGTTGGCTATACCCATTTGGGGTTAATACGGGCGAAAAATGGAATTTCGACCCGAGACCGGAAAAATGACCATTTTATCCCTGGCCTATTTTTTGTCCGAATTTTTGGAAAAATATTTGGGATAAGTAAAATTAATTATCAGCTCAATTATTGGACTCAATGACCCTTTTGCCCATCAATTATTAGATTAGGATGAATGAGGACCGTTGGATCGAGGGCAAAATGGGAAGATCGCGTAGGATCGCGACATGTGGCGCCCACCAGCCCCACTATTGACCAGCTTGGACCAGTTTCTCTCTCTCCTCCCCCTCATTCAGCCAACTCTCCCGATCACTCTCTCACTTTCTCTCTCTCTCTCTCTCTCTCTCTCTCTCTCTCTCTCTCTCTCTCTCACACTTTCTTCATTTTCGTTTCCTCCCATCGCCGCCGGGAAGACCGACCAGCCGCCGCTGGAGCTACCGTTCGCCGGAGATGCTGGTCGCCGGCACCGCCTAGTCTCACCACCACCACCCTCAACCCGTCCCCCTACCTCTTTCTCTCTCTCCCTTGTTTTCTCTCTCGCAGCCAAAGGAACGCCGGAGCAAGCCGCCGCCGCGCCAAAGCTCGAAAAGCCTAGCTGTTGCCGCCGTGACCCTCCAGCCGCCCTGTACATCGCCATCCGTACGGTGTCCGTACGCCGCGTCCGTACAGTGTCCGCACGCCGTGTCCGTACAGTGTCCGCACGCTGCGTCCGTACGTCGCCGTCCGTACACCGCCGCCGCCACTACTGCTATTCCGGCCACTACCCAGCCCTATTTGTCTCGCCTTTTAGTGTAAGTGTCTTCCCCAAAAACTACCTAGGACTTCGGGTATCGTAGGACATGTTTAGGGTTCGGTTTAGGGGTTTATGTGGCTGTTTTGGGGGCTGAGATGAAGGCTGGTATTTGGTTGTCGTGGGCTGATTTGGCGAAGAAATTTGTGAGGATTTGGAGGCTCGATGATGGCTGTGATGTGTGGAGCGATCGCGATTAATTTGTGTAATTGATTGGAATTATTGTGGCTTGAATGGGCTTATAGGAATGTTTGTGCTAGTTGTGTTTGTGGACTGATTTGGAATGTGTTCTGGACTGATTGTGGATTGGTGGTGTGCCGTGTGCATATGGCTGTGAGGTGTGGTGGCATGGTAATGTGAATGCGCATTGAGTTCGTGTGCTAAATATGTGTGATCGGGTGGTGTGTTCGTGTGATGAGGACGTGAATTGTGAAATGTGTGTGAAATGTGTATGGTTGATCGTGCGGTTGTTGGCCATGTGTAGAGTGGTTTGAGTGGAACGAGGGTATGGAAATGTAGGATTTGTTAAAAAGGATCCGTCCTGAGGCGTGTACGTTTACGCGGGACGATGCCGTCCCTGACGAGGTGACGATGCTCGGCCCGACGGGGTATCGATGCCTGACGAGGTCAGAAGACCGTTGGCCTGATGCGTTTTACGTGGGCGCGGTAGTGGTGGAAAAGTTGAGAATGAGCGGGAATTGGCTTGAGGTGCGAGGTTTGCGAAAGTGTTGCGTGGTGTGAGTCAGTGTGCGAGTGTATTTGTATCGCGTGATGTGATGCTTAATTATGGGGTAAAAACTGCTAGGCACGGTATGGGACGTGCCCAAGTGGGTTTTATCTTATAATTGAGGCACGTACGCGTCTGTGATTCATTGCTACGATATGTTGGCTGTGTTATTGTCTAACGTGCAGGGACGTGCATGATGGATTCCGGGTAGGGTCGCGTGTGGTTGTTAGTTTGGTTGATTATCGTGTGTTATGCGTGTTTTCGTCTGACGGTACGTGAGTGCCTACGTGGGGTTTGGGGTTGTACACTTATTGAGATTCGTCTCATGGTTGTATAACCACCACTTTCAGACCCGCAGCCGTAAACCTAGGGAGCCCGCTTCCTCTTTTTGAAGTATGAAGAGCAGCCATGGTGCCCGGTGGATTCGCAGGCGATGCCCAAGAGATTTCCGTAGGATCGAGCCAAATGAATTAGGAGCAGAATGGAGAAGGGCGACCCTTAGTTTTTTTCCCTAGGGTATTTTAGGGGTTGTGTAGTTTTGGGTAGACCTATAGTGAAGTTAGGTTAACCAGACCCCTGATATTTTTATTAAGTCGGTGGCTGAGGATGTTTGTCTGTATTTATATCTGTAATAAAATGTTTGTATATTTGGTGTTGTATGATTATGTTGTTGTTTGATCATTATGGTGTTCTACCCTGTTGTCGTCATCTTTTTGTCCAGGGTTTTTAATAGCCGTTTCCGCATGTGGCTCTGATGTTTGGGGTTGGGCCGGCAACGTTCCTGGGACGTCGCATCATATCGACCGCTTCGTGGGATGCTCGCGCTTCGTGGGGTGCGGGGCGTGACATCCCCGTTTGAATTGGTATCAGAGCAGGTTTGCTCGATATCGGTAAGGTCAAGACGTAGAGTGATAAGGAGTGACGACTTCGGGGTAGTCGGTTAGGAAGCCTTTGTAGATTGTATGTTTATGTTGGTTATGCATGTCCTGTGAGTACGCGCCTGTGATTGCTAAGTATTTTATTGTGGTTGTAATGTTGGTTGAGACGAAGGTGCGGCAGGACCGGAGGTGAGTACAAGAATCTTGTCGATTGTTTGGTGATGTTGGCTTGAGGTTATGTGATGGGTTTAATGATTGGGTGTTGGATGTCGAGTGTTGGTTAGTTAGTTTTGTGCCTAGAGCTTGGACTAGTGTAGTTGGCCTAGGTCCCTAATACCAATGTGGACTTATAGCAGGTACGAGAGTGGTAGGAAGCAGATACGATGAGCAGCGAAGGAAGAGGAATAGTAAGAGGTACAAGAAGGGGTGCAGGAAGAGGAGTACGGGGTCGAGGTCGTGCTCGGGCTAGAGCTGTAGAGGACATTGATATGGGTGCTAGAGCGATAGGAAATCCTGGAGTTGGTGTTGGAGTTGCAGTGGACCCCAGAGTTGATGTTAGGCCTGCGGAAGATTCGCGTATGGAAGGAGTCCTCAGAATATTAGAGAGGATTAGGAATATGTTGGACAGGCAAGCTCAAGAGCGAGATAATGCGACCGCCCAGGCTGATGAGGCCGCACCGATTGCTGGTGATGGAGGAAATCAAGCCCAGCAAGGGCAGGCTCAACCAACAGGGGTGAGACAGATGCCCCAATTAGTGGAATAATTTATAAAGTTGAAGCCACCTCAGTTTCATGGTAGTGGTGACCCCGAGACTGCACCGAGATGGGTGGAATCATTGGAGAAAACTTTTAAAGTTTTGGGGTGCACCAATGAAGAGAAGGTAACTTTGGCGGTATATCAGTTACAGGATAATGCCAATGATTGGTGGAAGGCCACAGAAGGCAGAGTATTTCGTGAAGGAACGGCCTCGACTTGGGCGGTATTTATTGAGAATTTCTATGAGAAGTATTTTTCGGAGAACGCCCAAGAAAAGAAGTTGATGCAATTTATGCGATTACGCCAAGGTCAGATGACAATTGACCAATATGAAGCAGAATTTGCGAGATTGGCAAAGTTTGCCCCGACAATGGTAGAAAATCCACGGGATAGGGCTAGAAGATTTCGTGACGGTTTGAAGCCGGATCTTCGGAGTCAGATATTATCGCTCGACATTAAAGATTATGGAAAATGTATAGGCGGGCTCAGATTATCGAACAGGATATGACGGATAGAGCCACTGCGTCTGGATCGCAGTATACCTTAGCCGGGGATGATCGTCAGCAAGGGAAAATACCGATAATGGAAAATCGACGGTTTGTCCCTCCGGCAAGAAGGAGTATTGGGAAATCGGCATATCCGTCTAATTCAGCCTGTAGACTATGTGGGAGAGACATCATGGGAGTGGTCCCTGTACAAGTGTAACTAGGGCATGTTTTTGGTGTGGCGGAATGGGACATCACATAAGGAATTGCCCGAATCTTCAGGTTCGACCACCCCCAGCATCGCAGACACCTCGAATTGGGAATCCGATTAGTACAGCCCCGCCGGCTAATTCGAACAGACCGCCGGCACAAGAACGTGTGTACGCCTTGACGCGAAAGGGAGTTGAGGATGTGTCAAGCGTAACCCCAGGTATGGTTTCCCTATATAGATATGTTGCATATGTTTTAGCGATCCGGGGGCGTCGCACTCAATTGTGTCTACTTGATTTGTTAAATTGGCTGGATTGAAACCGTTTTTGAAGTGCAATTGAGTGTGATTACATCATTGAGGAATAAGATATGCGTGTCGTTAGGATGCTTAGATGGTAATTGTGATTGGTGGTGTAGGAAGCATGATAGATTTGGCTGTATGGACTATGTAGGATTTTGATATTATTGTGGGCATGAATTGGTTAGTCGGACAGAATGCTGTGATGGAATGCAGCATCAGAGTGATTCAGTTTAGTCTTGCTAGACACCCTAGATTTGAGTTTGTAGGAAGTCGAGGAGGGATCTCGAAGCTGTCTTATAGGGCGTCGTGATCGAAATTGGAAGGATTAAACATTCAAATGTAGGAATTATCGGACAAGAGTTTCATTGACAAGGAAGGAAGAAACGTCATCACCCCCATATGTTGGGTAGCTTAGGATAGTTGCAAATTTCGAGGACGAAATTTTTATTAGGGGGGAAGAATTGTAACATTCTGAATTTTCGATCCTTTTCCCGGGATTTAAGAAATGAATATTTTGACCAATGCACTTATAGTGAGATCTCACCCGGAAATGCGCATTCACGGGATGCTAACCTTAGGGGAAAGGCCATTACGGGACTGAGTTCGCACGACCAAAGAACTCGACCTTGGTTCGACCTTCGACCATAAGGATTGACGAGGGAATGTTTTGGGCCAACAGAGACCGATCTATTTGATTGATTGTGTCCGAAGGGCACTAGTGACAGACCCTCGCAATTATATGACAATCGAGGTCGCCTTGGTTCGAGTAAACTTAAACGTGATTGGACTTAGTGTCGGTCACGGGTCGAGAGCGCATAATCCCAACGAGCCACCCGTTAGCAAGAGATAAGCTAAAGTCGTGATTGTTCGATTTTAGTCATTTCTTGGAATTCGGGCCCGGGAATCGAGAATTTTGAAAGTGACAATTTTGAGCGGCAGATGACGTTTTTGGCTTGGCCAACCTTGGGGCCACCCATTTCTAAAAAAAAAATGGATTTCGGTTCGGGATCAGAAAAATTACGATTTTGCTCCTCGGGACCCCGACGTTGATTCTGAGGCCGTATGAGATTATTTTTCGAGGCCGATGTCATTTTAGGGTGGCCACGCATATTTGGAGTTGTTACAGTAAAAAATTGGAACTTTGGCTCGGAAGTAAAAAATAATATTATTTTATTCTCCAGGACTTTGCAGTCGATTTCGAGGGCTTAAGAGGCTATTTTCGCGATTCCGACGCCATATTATGTTGGCCACACACATTTGGGGTTAGTACGGGCGAAAAATGGAATTTCGACCCGGGACCCGGAAAAATGACCATTTTGCCCCTGGCCTATTTTTGGTTCGAATTTTTGGGAAAATATTTGGGATAATTAAAATTAATTATCAGCTTAATTATTGGACTCAATGACCCCTTTTGCCCATCAATTATTGGATTAGGATGAATGAGGACCGTTGGATCGAGGGCAAAATGGGAAGATCACGTAGGATCGCGACATGTGGCGCCCACCAGCCCCACTATTTGACCAGCTTGGACCAGTTTCTCTCTCTCCTCCCCCTCATTCAGCCAACTCTCCCGATCACTCACACACACACACACACACTCTTTCTCTCTCTCTCTCTCTCTCTCTCTCACTTTCTTCATCTTCGTTTCCTCTCATCGCCGCCGTGAAGACCGACCAGCTGCCGCCGGAGCTGCCGTTCGCTGGAGCTGCTGGTCGCCGGCGCCGTCTAGTCTCACCACCACCACCCTCAACCCGTCCCCCTACCTCTTTCTCTCTCTCCCTTGTTTTCTCTCTCGCGGCCAAAGGAACGCCGTAGAAAGCCGCCGCCACGCCGAAGCTCGAACAGCCGAGCTACTGCCGCCGTGACCCTCAAGCCGCCCCGTACGGTGTCCGTACGCCACGTCCGTACGTCGCCGTCCGTACGCTGCCGCCGTCGCTGCTACTGTTCCGGCCACCACCCAGCCCTGTTTGTCTCGCCTTTTAGTGTAAGTGTCTTCCCCAAAAACTACCTAGGACTTCGGGTATCGTAGGACATGTTTAGTGTTCGGTTTAGGTGTTTATGTGGCTGTTTTGGGGGCTGAGATGAAGGCTGGTATTTGGTTGTTGTGGGCTGATTTGGAGACTGATTTGGCTAAGAAATTTGTGAGGATTTGGAGGCTCGATGATGGCTGTGATGTGTGGAGCGATCGCGGTTAATTTGTGTAATTGATTGGAATTATTGTGGCTTGAATGGGCTGATAGGAATGTTTGTGCTCGTTGTGTTTGTGGACTGATTTGGAATGTGTTCTGGACTGATTGTGGATTGGTGGTGTGCCGTGTACGTATGGCCGTGAGGTGTGGTGGCGTGGTAATGTGAATGCGCATTGAGTTTGTATGCTAAATATGTGTGATCGGGTAGTGTGTTCGTGTGATGAAGACGTGAATTGTGAAATGTGTGTGAAAGGTGTATGTTTGGTCGTGCGGTTATTGGCCATGTGTAGAGTGGTTTGAGTGGAACGAGGGTATGGAAATGTAGGATTTGTTGTAAAGGATCCGTCCTGAGGCGTGTACGTTTACGCGGGACGATGCCGTCCCTGACGAGGTGACGATGCCCGGCCCGACGGAGTGTCGATGCCTGACGAGGTTAGAAGATCGTTGGCCTGATGAGTTTTACGCGGGCGCGGTAGTGGTGGAAAAGTTGAGAATGAGCGGGAATTGGCTTGAGGTGCGAGGTTTGCGAAAGTGATGCATGGTGTGAGTCAGTGTGCGAGTGTGTTTGTATCGCATGATGTGATGCTTAATTATGGGGTAAAAACTGCTAGGCACGGTATGAGACGTGCCCAAGTGGGTTTAATCTTATAATTGAGGCACGTACGCGTCTGTGATTCATTGCTGTGTTATTGTCTAACGTGCAGGGACGTGCATGATGGATTCCGGGTAGGGTCGTGTGTGGTTGTTAGTTTGGTTGATTGTCGTGTGTTACGCGTGTTTTCGTCTGGCGGTACGTGAGTGCCTACGTGAGGTTTGGGGTTGTACACTTATTGAGATTCGTCTCATGGTTGTATAACCACCACTTTTAGACCCGCAGCCGTAAACCCAGGGAGCCCGCTTCCTCTTTTTGAAGTACGAAGAGCAGCCATGATGCCCGGTGGATTCGCAGGCGATGCCCAAGAGATTTCCGGAGGATCAAGCCAGATGAATTAGGAGCAAAATGGAGAAGGGCGACCCTTAGTTTTTTTCCCTAGGGTATTTTAGGGGTTGTGTAGTTTTGGGTAGACCTATAGTGAAGTTAGGTTAACCAGACCCCTAATATTTTTATTAAGTCGGTGGCTGAGGATGTTCGTCTGTATTTATATCTGTAATAAAATGTTTGTATATTTGGTGTTGTATGATTATATTGTTGTTTGATCGTTATGGTGTTCTACCCTGTTGTCGTCATCTTTTTGTCTGGGGTTTTTCATAGCCGTTTTCGCATGTGGCTCTGATGTTTGGGTTGGGTCGGCGACGTTCCTAGGACGTCGCATCATATCGACCGCTTCATGGGATGCTCGCGCTTCGTGGGGTGCGGGGCGTGACAGACCAAGACAAGGTTGTTCCTTGCATCTTCAAGCCGTTGAACGAATCTCTGTCATGGTGTATCGCTATCAGATAGTTTCTCATACAAGGCCTTGATTGACAATTGGACAGTTTCTGAGTTTTAGATGAACTATGGGATCTTTGAGATTTAGTGAGAAGTAGCTAAACTGTCAAGGTTAAAGAGTGAATGTGTGAAGCGGATTAGTTCAAGGCAATGGAGTGTAGAATAAATTGAAGGCGAATTAAGTTTCTTATATCAGCAACTCTAAATTGGCAAGGAGTTGATTGAATTGAGAAAAGCAAAATCAACTTATTGGTGTAAGGGCAAGATCCTCGCCCTAATTGGTCTGTCTTTGAGCTTCTTATCTCGGTGTACTCATTACTTTCAATATTGTCTTTTGGCTTCAAACATCTCAATCTGACTAACCAATGCTGTATGCATAGCTATATCATTATTATGGTTCGGTTTTCTGCCAAAAACATAAAAATTTAATGGCAATATTTTTAGTTTCTACGTTGGTTCTTTTGCCATTAATGTCATGGGAGACATTTCCTTTTCCCAAAATTGCTCATGCCTCCCATGCTTCATACTAATATTGTCATTTCTTTGCTACGGGTGCGTCTGTTGATGAGAAATCTATCATTTAATCTGACAAGCCTTCAATAATGCCGTACTTGGTGCATCTTTTCTTGGCAGGCGAACAAAATAAATAGTCCACCTTTTCTTCATCAAAGTTCTGTTTGCTTGGAGATACTTGCTATCCCTTCAAATATATCGATAAAAATCTTTCTATCAACTTCATTACTTGATGCATCTTCTAGGGAAATCTCCAATTTTCTAAAAGTTTGTTCACCTCTATGAAATGCAATAGAGACATAGGTGGCTGTGACAATAGCCTTCGGTAACGCCGTAGCTCTCTTTACAATACTTGATTCACTAGAAAGTATTGTTTGTGTAATGTGTCGAAGGCAGCGTGGACTTAACAGGATCCATGTCACTTTAGGAGATGGAGTTACTTAGTCTCCATCAGTGTCTAAGTCAGAATGAGAAGACACCATGCTATGCAATAACGTTGGGAGTCTTTTGCCCATAATTTACATACACACCCGAAACATATCAAAGGTCCCGTTGGGAGTCTTAGTAAGATCTCCATTAGAATGTCAACTGGCAAGCTTGCCATTGTTGTCACATGATTCCTATGTAAATGGTGGTCAACTTCTTTGGACATCAGGAAGACTTCTTTTAGCCTAGTTGCTTTGTATATTTTATAAAAAGTTCTTTGTCAAGTCAGCTTACCTAGAAGGAACAATAATGTGGGATGCACGATGTGTTTTCTGTCAATTATCGAATGTAATCAATCTGCTAATGCACGAAGACATACATAACCTTCATGAACACTCAAAATGATTAGGGAAAGAAATTCATTCTACTTGGGATTAAACTCACACAGCAATGAAGTCATCAATTGGAAAGCAGATGAAGTGCTACGTTATCAAAGTACATGGAAATAAAAGAGAGAATCTTATTTATACAAATGGAAGTCTCTTTAATATATCACAAGGCAATTTTCCCAACCAACTAATGCTCGACATTGTTTGTGGATGAGAGAGAAATCAAACTCTCTGTAAAAGTAACCAGTTGAGTGCAATAGACAGAATCGACTTCGACACTAAAAAACTTAAAACCTTCGCTCCCCACGTTGTATGGAACACAATAGAAGGAAGGTTCCCAGTGTAAACCCATTGGTAAGCTCTGTATGAAGCAAACTTCCCCAGAATTTGCAATCCCCACTGGCCAACAATGAATTATGCATCTCGTAGACAATCCAATAGTATACAACTTGGTCCACGATTCGTTGATGCCAAACTCTTCCATGATCCATACTTCATAACGTTCAATCGATGAGTTATGTACTATTACAGACAAGCACCCATCTAGTAAGCCAATATATTTCTCTTTAGGAGGCATTATATCTGGAAGTGCTAGTGTTTGGAAAATATCTTGAACTACATCAAATAGGATTAATAATGCGACGGTTTTATCATCGACACAAAAATAAGGGCACCAACAGATGAAATTCTTGAAGATAACTTGATGGCCTAAGTACACGGTAGGCAATGGAGAGAAAGGAGACAAAATTTCAGAGGTAACTCGACGGCTTAAATGTTGGGTGAGCACTGGAGGGAAAATGTTGCCAACCTGTTTCCAACAATTTCTTCTAAAGCCATACACCTCCACTTTGGAGGTGTGGCTCGAATGTTCAAAATGTATATGCACGCTGACCACTTTAAAATCATCTGGATGACCACTTGAGGAATCGAATCCGAATCCAACCATGTTTGACACGTGCAAGCTGGGTTGAGGAAGGGCTCTGTTTTCACCTGTCGATGGGTTCCATAGAAAGACCTATGAGTTGTGAGGGTTCTTACCGTCATAAGTGCACAGACAAACGATTCCATTGCATGACCCAACTAATTGGAACTTTTCGCCATCTCTGACAAATGAATTATCGAGATCCAATAGTTCATTCTTGGGAGAATAGCGAATGTGTACTCTCGAAAAGTTGTTTAAGTCATACTTAAGAAGATCATATTTGTGCAACTTGTTTGATCTCTCAAGATAAGCTTTAATGAAAAAGAGGCTGGTGAGAAGAGAATTCCAAGATTTACATACACACCTCAATCGAACCAAAGGTTTTGCAGAGAGCCACAAGAAGATCTCCATTAGAACGTCCACCGAAAAATTTGCCATTGATCTTCCACACTCGTTCAAGTGCTTACTTAAGAGAAACTCTCATATATTGTCAACTTACAAATTTGCATCTTACATTGAGAAGCACCTCTTATTTATGGAGGGATGAGGACACTTTACTTGGAAACATCAAACTAGGAAATGTTAAAACAGGAAAAACATTAAATTAGGAAACCCAGTCAAATTAGGAAACCTACTCAAAATTGGAAACCAATTTGAAATAGGCAACATTTTACTCATGTGAATGAGTCTTTATTCTTAAATCTTCTTGAAACTCCATCTTGGATACTTCTTCTTATTAGACTTTGATGCTCCCGCATCATCCACCCCAAAAAGACGGGGATTTGACCTAACATCTGATTCGGCTTCAGCTTCAATAAATGGAGAAAGGTTTCCAACGTGGAAAGTAGTTAATACATAATAATCACCTCTTCTAAAAAATATCAAACTATGAAATGTTAAAACAGGAAGCATTAAACTAGGCAATATCAAAATAGGAAACCTTAAACTAGGAATATCAAACTAGGAAACAACTAATTAGGAAACCCAGTCAAATTAGGAAACCTATTTAAAATAGGAAACTAATTTGAAATAGGCAACATTTTACTCAGGTGAATGAGTCTCTATTCTTCATTCTTCTTGAAACTCCAATTTGTATGCTTCTCTTTATTAGACCTTGATGCTCTCGCATCATTCGCCCCAGGTTGATAGAGATTTGACCACAAATTGGATTGGGCTTCAACCTCAAGAAATGGAACAAGGTTACAAGAGAAAATTCCAAAAAGGAGTCCAAAGTAGAGTCATTTTCTCAAATAAGGGTCCGAAGTGGACTTTATCTCAAACAAGGACCCGAAGTGGCTGATGAGTCTCAAAAGATGGCCTAAGCTCTCCGGCCGGCCAAATGTTCACCGGTCGGCGAGCAAGTGAATTTGCTGGCGACCGGAATAGGGGCACTTTTGTCAGAAAAAGAATCAGAATTAAAAGTTACCGTCCCTAAAAATAAAAAATTTGTTCTTCCCATCTCCTTCGTTACCTTCGGAGACAACCCTAATCCTCCTCCGTCATACGCACGACCTCGTTCACCACTGCTGCCGGGTCTCTCTAGGCAGTTCTTGACCGGCGTTGGATTCACCGCCGGATCTGTCCAAGTAGTTGCCGACGATGAGGTCGTCGAAGTGCGACCGGCTCTCCTTTAGTTTCCTAAGCACCTCTCAATGCCCTCACCAGCCTTTTCCAGTCTTCAAGGATGTGGAGATGGCCGACGCAGAGACCTTCGCGTTTCAAGCAGAGATCAACCAGCTCCTGAGCTTCATCATCAACACTTTCTACAGCAACGAGGAAATTTTCCTTGGCGAACTTATAAAAAATTCATCCTATGTATGTCTCTCTCTCTGCTTATTCCTTTTTATTTGCCAATATGTTTCCGTGATTGTATGTGTGCCCTGCGTCGCATTTAGCTTGCCTAGTGAATGGGACACCTGGTGCGGAATGAATTTGAAGGCTAAAATATTAAGAAAAAAGTCTTGTTTAGATTCGTCAATTTTACTATTGTTTTTAATCACTTGCATTGACTTAGGAAGAATTAGTCAGTGATGATGGGAGTCCGCAATATTCAATCATTATAACATCCTGAATTTCGACTCATTTCCAGGATCAATGTAATTGATATTATTCCTAGTTTAATTTTAGTAAGTCTCGCCCGAAATTGAGCTCTCTTGGGATACTAACCGATAAGGATTGGCTAATTAGGAAACGGTACGTGGACCGGGAACCTGATCGCGATTCGGGCATCGATTCTGAGAAACGATGAGGAATTATTTTGGGCCAACGTGGGCCGATTCTAGGAGAGTGACGGATTTAGTTTGGCCAATGATGTACGATCGGATCGTAGGTGATTCCTCACAACTGAGAGTACGCGTGGCGAACAAATCCCGAACTTAAACCAAACGATCGTGACCTCTGAAACTAGTGATAATTCCTCATGTTCTACTGGAAATCGAGGCCGTTACAACTTGAGTAACCCTAGGCTGATATGCGTAATCCTTAAACAGCCGCTTGTTAGTAAGAGACCCCGAAATTGGAAATTGAGCGAGTTTTGGTCACGAAATTTTATCCGGACTTCGGTGTTGATTTTCGAGGACTTGTATGACTATTTTTGCGAATCCGACATCATATTATGTTGGCCACTCATATTTGGGGTTGGTACGGTCAAAAAATGGAACTTCAACCCGGGACCATTGTGCCCCTAGGCCTATTTTGGGTTCTGAATTTTTGGATAATTATGAGGATTAAATTAAGGTTATTTCAGCCCTGGAAATGACCAAAGCGCCCCTCAATTATTGGATAAGAATGAATAAGGGACAAGTGTTCAAGGGCATTTTGGGAATTTTGGAAAAGGTTGGTCAAACCTCTTTGACCCATTAATAAATTTGTTTTTCTCTCATTCCTCCCCCATTTCCCCCGGCCATCTCTCTCTCCTCTCCCTCTCTCCCGAAATCTCCCTCTCTTTCTCTTCCTTTCGCCGTGAGCCGCCGCCGCCGGAGGAGCATCGCCGGCCGCCGTTCGCCGCCGCTCACCACCAGTCGCTGCCACCGTCTCTCTCACCCTCACCGACTCTTTCTCTTTCTCTCTCGTCCGGCCAAGGATCGCCGGACCAGCCAAGCCGAGACCGCCGGCGTGAAGGACTCGCCGGACCGCCAACCGCCGGGACGCCGCCGCCAATTTCACCGCACGTCGGTGATTGGCCGCTCGTTCCCCGTCATCTAGCTCGGTTTAGATCTTAGATCAAGTGAGTATTAATTCCTAAACCTTAATTAGGACTAATGTGCATTTCTAGATAGGATTATGTGATTTTAGAGGTTAATTAGGTAAGATTTAGACTTGATTAAGTTCCAATGATTAGTGGGTGATTATGTGGAACATTTGAGAGTTAAACACGTCAATTAATAGGTGGATTGATGCCCTAATGCAGCTGTTTGGTGGCTGCCCATTCTAGATCCGAATTTGATCATTTTGACTAAGTTGAGATTTGTGTGGATCATTGCCATGTTGAGGATTAATTGGACAATTTGGGGAGTTTAAATTGCAATTTCCCGGCTATGCCTTGTTTAAATAATTTATGGGCTGATTATTATCGGATGATTTTGTGGTGTTTGTGGGACTCAAAGGAGTTAATTAAGAGGTGGATAATGCCCTAAATTGAGCTGTCTTGTAGCTGCCCTTTTATAGAACCGAATTTGACTAATTTGGTCAATTTGGGAATTCAATTGGGTAATTGTGAATTATGCCTAAATGAGCTGATTGTTGGCTGATTCATGTTAAATAAGATGTTAATTTCGTGATGCCATGTCGCGTTGTTGTGTAACCGATTAATGCGGTGTGTGATTGGCCATTGATTGGCGTGAATTATGGTGCCCGAGAATGTGAAGTGTGCGTTTGGCCGATTAGCATGTTAATTGGGCACGTGTGGCATGAATTGAGAAGGTATTGATTTTGTTGAGTTATGTGCTTGTGATTGAAATTGATTGCTCATCTTGCATGGTCACGCATTCTGTATGCCGAGAATGGGCATGAGTAGAAAAGTGTGCGAGTTTGGGTGCCTGGCATGAGCATGTGTGATCACCCTAAATGCCCAGATGCGTTTATGCGGGGCTCAGATAAAATTGGCGGTGTGCAGTGTGATCACTTAAGGCCTTCGGGTCGTGCCGTCCTCATGCACTTTGAAGCAGGATTATGCCCGGTTTGTCCGAAAGACGGCGTTGGTCCGTAACGAGATCGGTGTTGCGCCTCATGCACTTTGGAGTAGGCTAGAGACACTGGGCCGGAAATGCGCTTCTGCGCGAGCCGCGGAGTGTTGTGGGCCTTCAGTCGGTTTATAAAATTGTTAAAATGAGCTGTGTGCCAGAGTGCATCAATCGAGACGAATCATGAGCATCGCAAATGTGTGCCGGAGTAGGTGGCTAATGTGTATGCAGGTGATTCGTGTGTGAGACACACACTTTCAAGTGTGAGCATGCGTTTGGCATACGTGTGACCGATGTGTCGCATATATGCCGTGATTTATATAAAATGCCTAACCTGCAGGGTCGTTCGCATAATCGATCTGGGCCCAAGGGCCTAGGTCAATTGGTTGAATATTGTTGTGGTGAGTTTGTTTGCATGTCAAGAGGTGCATGTTAGCCTAGTTTTGATTTAGGGGTTTTTACTCGCTGAGCTTGTATCATTGTTGTATAAACCCACTCTTTTCAGGCCCCTCCCAGCATTGAGGATGACAGGTGAGCCGACATGTTTTGGGAGGAGCCCCGGATAGATATGGTGTTTGACCGCCGAGCCATGTACCCCCTTTTGATGTTGGTGGTTATTGACCCTTTTTGGCTTTTATAAGTGTATTTGGTGTAAAACGGATATTGTAAATATTTTACCAGAAATGTAATGTGTGTTTTTCCAGTCTCATTGGTTTTGACTATTGTGTTATCCTTGGTTGTCTGATTTATTGTGCGGGTGTATAGATATATTTATGTACGTCGCTTCCGCATGTGCTTTGATCTGTGTGATTTGGGCGTTGGGTCGGCGACGCGTCCTGGGATGTCGCATCAAATTCGACCAGTGACGGGATGCTCGCGCTTCGTGGGGTACGAGGCGTGACATCCCCGTTTGAATTGGTATCAGAGCAAGGTTAGCTCGGTCCAATCAGGTCGAAACCTGGAGTGATAAGGAGCGATGACCTTGGGTAGCTAGTAGGGTGACCTCGTGTGCTAAGTGTACCTCCTGACTATTTGTGATTGATTGAGTGCATATATAAATTGATCCGTAAGATGCAGGTGCGGCAGGACCTGAGGTGAGTAGGTGTACCTCCTTGTTTGAGGTCCTGTGTTGTTTGTGCTTAGCCACATGCTGGGTGGTTGATTGTTTTTGTGCTAGCTACCTGCCTAGGGCCTTAGACCAGTTTAGTTTGGTTTGGGTCTCTAATTCCTAGTGGAATTACAGCAAGTAAGAGAGTGGTAGGAAGCTGATATAATGAGCAGCGAAGGAAGAGGTGTAGGAAGAGTCCTAAGAAGGGGCGCAGGAAGAGGAACAAGAGGTGGAGGTCGTGCTCGAGCTAGAGCTGTAGAGGACCTCGATATGGGTACGAGAGCGGTAGAAAACCCTGGAGTTAATGCTGGAGCTGCAGTGGACCCCAGAGTTGATGTTAGACCTTCGGAAGATCCGCGTATGGAAGGAGTTCTTAGGGTGTTAGAAAGGATTGGGAATAGGATGGATAGGCAAGCTCAAGAGCGAGATAATGTGACCGCCCAGGCTGCTGAGGCTGCAGCAGCTGCTGCTGCAAATGAGGATCAAGCCCATATTGGACAGGCTTAGGCAGCTGGAATTAGGCAGATGCATCAGCTTGTAGAGCAATTCTTAAAGTTAAAACCGCCTAAGTTTACGGGAAAAGGTGACCCCGAGGCTGCACCGAAATGGGTAGAGGAACTGGAAAAGGCATTTGAGGTATTGGGGTGCACCGAGCAGGAGAAAGTGACCCTAGCGGTTTACCAGTTGCAAGATAATCCTAATGATTGGTGGAAGGCCTCTAGGGCTAGGGTATTTCCGGAAGGTGTCGCCCAGACTTGGTACGTATTCACTGAGAGTTTCTATGGAAAATACTTCTCGGATAGTGCTAGGGAAAAGAAGATAGCAGAATTTGTGCAACTCCGCCAGGGTCAGATGATTGTCGATCAGTACTAGGCGGAATTTGCTAGATTATCTAAGTTTACGCCGAGGATGGTGGAGCACCCTGAAGATAAGGCGCGAAAATTCCGGGAAGGATTGAAACCTGACATTCGTACCCTGTTGATACCGTCCAATTTGAGAACCTATGAGGACATCTATGATAGAGCTCAGGCCCTTGAACGGGATCAGATGGACAGGACAGCCGCATCTGGATCGCGGTTTGCTCAGAGTAGGGACAACCGCCGCTTGGGAAAGAAACCTATGACAGGGAATAGGCGCTTCATCCCGCCAATCAGGAGGAACATTGGGAAGCCAAACCAGCCATTGAACAGAGTTGGGGCATGTTTTAGATGTGGAAGTCTAGAGCATCAAATCAAAAACTGTCCCCAACAGCGCCCCTCGATACCCCCAAGGCAACCACAACAACCCCAAATAGGGAGTCAAGTCGGGAATCCCCCACCGGCTAATCAGGGCAGGCCGCCAGCGCAAGGGCGAGTTTATGCTATGGCACGTAGAGAGGCAGAGGATACGCCGGGCGTGGTCACAGATACAATTTCTCTGTGTAATCATGTTGCCTATGCATTGTTTGACCCGGGGGTGACCCATTTGTTTATTTCAGAGCAGTTTGTTAGGCTGGTTGGGATAAAACCTGTATTGCTTGAGAATATGCTTTGTGTGACAACCCCATTGAATGATAAAGTGTTAGTGTCGTTGGGGTGTCTTAGTTGTAAAATAGTGATTGGGGGTAGAGAAGAAAGCATCGACTTGGCAGTGTTGGCCATGTTCGATTTTGATGTGATAATTGGTATGGATTGGCTGACTAAGCAGAAAGCCTTAGTGGATTGCAGCAGTAGAGTGATCCAGTTTAATCCGGTTGGATATCCTAGGTTTGAATTTCAGGGAAATCGAGGAGGAACCTCGATCCCTTGGATTTCCTCGCTTGAGACAACGAAGTTGCTGGATGAAGGATGCGAGTGATATTTGGTAAATGTGATTGATTCGACCGTGGCAGAACCTAAGTTGGAAGAAATACCGGTAGTGTGCAATTTCCCCGAGGTCTTTCCTCAGGAATTACCTGGTTTGCCACCAAAGCGAGAAGTTGAATTTGTGATAGAATTGGCCCCGGGTACAGAACCGATTTCAAAAGCACCATATCGGATGTCGTTATCAGAGTTGAAAGAGCTGAAAGTCCAGATGCAAGAGTTGTTAGACAAAGGTTTCATTCGTCCTAGTGAGTCTCCATGGGGAGCACCGGTCTTGTTTTAAGGAAGAAGGACGGGACGTTGAGGTTGTGTATAGACTACCGGCAGTTGAATCAGGTGACAATTAAGAATAAGTATCCACTGCCGAGGATCGATGACCTATTTGACCAGTTGCAAGGGGCGTCCGTGTTTTCTAAGATTGATTTGCGAACTGGATATCATCAGTTAAGAATCCGAAAGGAGGACATTCCTAAGATCACTTTTAGGACGCGGTATGGGCACTACGAGTTTACAGTGTTGCCCTTTGGATTGACCAATGCCCCTGCAGCTTTTATGGATCTAATGAGCAGGGTGTTCAAAGAGTTCTTAGACAGATTCATCATAGTGTTTATTGACGACATATTGTTGTATTCAAAAAGCCCTGAGGAACATGAGATACATTTAACAGAGGTTTTACGGACCCTAAGGGAACACGCACTCTTCGCCAAGTTCAGTAAGTATGAGTTTTGGCTAAGCAGAGTGGCGTTTCTTGGACATATAGTTTCAGGAGATGGAATTTCTATGGACCCAACTAAGATTGAGGCAGTGATGAAGTGGCTAAGACCGACCTTAGTAACTGAGATTCGAAGTTTCTTAGGATTGGCTGGTTGTTATCGACCCTTTGTAGAAGGATTCTCGTCGATAGCTATGCCAATAACGCGACTGCTTAAGAAGGAATCTAAGTTTGAATGGGACGATAAATGTGAGAAACGTTTTCAGGAATTGAAGCTTAGGCTTACAACTGCCCCAGTGTTGACCATTCCGTCTGGGCCAAGAGGATTCGAGGTTTATAGTGATGCTTCGTTTAGGGGACTTGGTTGTGTGTTAATGCAGCATGGAAAAGTAGTTGCGTATGCGTCGCGCCAGTTGAGGCCGCATGAGATGAACTACCCGACGCACAATTTAGAATTGGTAGCGATTGGTTTTGCCCTTAAGATCTGGAGGCACTACTTGTGCGGAGAAAAGTTCCAGATTTATACTGATCATCAAAGCCTCAAGTACTTGTTTTCGCAGAAGGAATTGAATATGAGGCAGCGCCGATGGATGGAACTTTTGAAAAACTACGACTGTGACATTATGTATCACCCAGGGAAAGCAAACCGAGTAGCGGATGCGCTAAGTCGTAAGTCAAGTATGGTGTATATGATGGTTAGAGAGTGGACCTTGCCGGAAAGACTCAGAGATTCGGAGTTTAAATTTGAGGTGAGTCAAATGTCTAGCCTAATGGCTGCATTAAGAATTGAACCGGAGATCCAGGCAAGGATTAAGGCACTCCAGTCTACGGACCAAGAAATACAAAAGATTATTGGATTGGATGCCGCTGCTAGGAAACCGGAATTCCAAGTAAGTGATGATAGAATTTTAAAGTTCAAAGGACGATTGTGTGTGCTTGATGATTTGGAACTTAAGGAAGAAATTTTAAGTGAGGCACATCGCAGTAATTATAGTATCCACCCTAGTAGTACAAAGATGTACCAGAATTTACGGCAACACTATTGGTGGAATGGACTGAAGAAAGATGTGGCCAGGCATGTGGCCAAGTGCTTGACGTGCCAACAAGTGAAGGCCCAGTACTGTAAGCCTGGAGGGTTGTTGAGACCACTAGAGGTTCCTGAATGGAAATGGGAACACATCACGATAGATTTTGTCTCAGGACTACCGAGAAGCCAGATAGGACATGATTCCATTTGGGTGATAGTGGATCGATTGACAAAGTCAGCGCACTTTCTGGCGGTGCGAAAGGATTTTCAATTGAAAAGGTACGCGGAGCTATATGTTCGACATGTCGTCAGATTACATGGAAGACCAGTAACGATCACGTCGGACCGTGATCCAAGGTTTACGGCCAATTTTTGGAAAAGTTTGCAATCGGCCTTAGGAACGAAGTTACAGTTCAGTACGGCTTATCATCCGCAGATGGATGGCCAGTCTGAAAGGACGATTTAGACTTTGGAGGATATGTTGCGTGCCTGTGTTTTGGACTTCCAAGGCAAATGGAAAGAACAGTTACACCAACTATCAGCAAAGCATTCAGATGGCACCGTTTGAAGCCTTGTATGGCAGGGCGTGCAGAACGCCAGTGTGCTAGGATAAAGTCGGTGAAAGGAGTATCACAGGGCCAGAATTGGTTCAGCAGTCGATTGAGGCAGTTGAGATTATCAGGGAAAGATTAAAGACCGCGCAAAGTCGCCAGAAAAGTTATGCCGATCGAAGACGACGACCCTTGGAGTTCCAAGTTGGGGATCATGTGTTTCTCAAGGTGTTGCTCATGAAAGGATTATCCAGATTCGGCAAGAAAGGAAAGCTGAGTCCGAGGCTTGTCGATCCGTTTGAAATTCTAGAGAAGATTGGCGATACGGCTTACCAACTAGCATTGCCACCCAAATTGTCCCAAGTGCATAATGTTTTCCACTTGTCAATGTTAGGAAGGTATGAACCTGACCTGACCCACGTTCTAAGGTACGAGGAGATAGACGTGGACGACAGGGTGTCGTACGTGGAGAGACCAGTAAGGATCGAGGAGAGAAAACATCGTGTGTTGCGGAATAAGACGATCCTAATGGTTAAGGTTGTATGGAAGCACCACGGAACCGAAGGTGCCACTTGGGAAAGCGAAGAGGCCATGAGACGTCAGCACCCCCATCTGTTTGAGTAGATAAGTTTAGATTGCAAATTTCGAGGACGAAATTTTTGTAAGGGGGGAAGAGTTGTAACATCCTGAATTTCGACTCATTTCCGGGATCAATGTAATTGATATTATTCCTCATTTAATTTTAGTAAGTCTCGCCCGAAATTGAGCTCTCTCGGGATACTAACCGATAGGGAATGGCTAATTAGGAAACGATACGTGGACCGGGAACTCGATCGTGATTCGGGCACCGATTCCGAGAAACTATGAGGAATTATTTTGGGCCAACGTGGGCCGATTCTAGGAGAGTGACCGATTTAGTTTGGCCAATGACGTATGATCGGATCGCGGGTGATTCCGCACGACCGAGAGTACGCGTGGCGAACAAATCCCGAACTTAAACCAAATGATCGTGACCTCTGGAACTAGTGATAATTCCTCATATTCTCTCGAAAATCGAGGCCGTTACGACTCGAGTAACCCTAGGTCGATACGCGTAACCCCTAAACAGCCGCATGTTAGTAAGAGACCCTGAAATTGGAAATTAAGCGAGTTTTGGTCACGAAATTGGATCCAGACTTCGGTGTCGATTTTCGAGGGATTGTACGACTATTTTTGTAAATCCGACGTCATATTATGTTGGCCACTCATATTTGGGGTTGGTACAGTCGAAAAATGGAATTTCAACCCGGGACCGGAAAAATGACCATTTTGCCCCTAGGCCTATTTTGGGTTCCGAATTTTTGGATAATTATGAGGATTAAATTAAGGTTATTTCAGCCCAATAATTCAGCCCTGGAAATGACCAAAACGCCCATCAATTATTGGATAAGAATGAATAAGGGCCAAGTGTTCAAGGGCATTTTGGTAATTTTGGGAATTTTGGAAAAGGTTGGCCAAACCTCTTTGACCCATTAATAAATTTGTTTTTTCTCTCATTCCTCCCCCATTTCCCCCGGCCATCTCTCTCTCCTCTCCCTCTCTCCCGAAATCTCCCTCTCTTTCTCTTCCTCTCGCCGTGAGCCGCCGCCGCCGGAGGAGCACCGCCGGTCGCCGTTCGCCGCTGCTCACCACCAGTCGCCGCCACCATCTCTCTCCCCCTCACCGACTCTTTCTCTTTCTCTCCCGTCCGGCCAAGGACCGCCGGACCAGCCAAGCCGAGACCTCCGGCGTGAAGGACTCGCCGGACTACCAACCGCCGGGACGCTGCCGCCGATTCCATCGCACGTCGGTGATTGGCCGCTCGTTCCCCGTCGTCTAGCTCGGTTTAGATCTTAGATCAAGTGAGTATTAATTCCTAAACCTTAGTTAGGACTAATGAGCATTTCTAGATAGGATTATGTGATTTTAGAGGTTAATTAGGTAAGATTTAGACTTGATTAAGTTCCAATGATTAGTGGGTGATTATGTGGAATATTTGAGAGTTAAACACGTCAATTAATAGGTGGATTGATGCCCTAATGCGGCTGTTTGGTGGCTGCCCATTTTAGATCCGAATTTGATCATTTTGACTAAGTTGAGATTTGTGTGGATCATTGCCATGTTGAGGATTAATTGGACAATTTGGGGAGTTTAAATTGCAATTTCCCGGCTATGCCTTGTTTAAATAATTTATGGGCTGATTATTATCGGATGATTTTGTGGTGTTTGTGGGACTCAAAGGAGTTAATTAAGAGGTGGATAATGCCCTAAATTGAGCTGTCTTGTAGCTGCCCTTTTATAGAACCGAATTTGACTAATTTGGTCAATTTGGGAATTCAATTGGGTAATTGTGAATTATGCCTAAATGAGCTGATTGTTGGCTGATTCATGTTAAATAAGATGTTAATTTCGTGATGCCATGTCGCGTTGTTGTGTAACCGATTAATGCGGTGTGTGATTGGCCATTGATTGGCGTGAATTATGGTGCCCGAGAATGTGAAGTGTGCGTTTGGCCGATTAGCATGTTAATTGGGCACGTGTGGCATGAATTAAGCAGGTATTGATTTTGTTGAGTTATGTGCTTGTGATTGAAATTGATTGCTCATCTTACATGGTCACGCATTCTGTATGCCGAGAATGGGCATGAGTAGAAAAGTATGCGAGTTTGCATGCCTGGCATGAGCATGTGTGATCACCCTAAATGCCCAGATGCGTTTACGCGGGGCTCAGATAAAATTGGCGGTGTGCCGTGTGATCACTTAAGGCCTTCGGGTCGTGCCGTCCTCATGCACTTTGAAGCAGGACGATGCCTGGTTTGTCCAGAAGACGGCGTTGGTCCGTAAGGAGATCGGTGTTGCGCCTCATGCACTTTGGAGCAGGTTAGAGACACTGGGCTGGAAATGCACTTCGGCGCGAGCCGCGGAGTGTTGTGGGCCTTCGGGTCGTGGCCTTCGGGTCGGAATATTTATTGGCCTTCGGGTCGTAGCCTTCGGGTCGGTTTATAAAATTGTTAAAATGAGCCGTGTGCCAGAGTACATCAATTGAGACGAATCATGAGCATGGCAAATGTGTGCCGGAGTAGGTGGCTAATGTGTATGCCGGTGATTCGTGTGTGAGCATGCGTTTGGCGTACGTGTGACCGGTGTGTCGCGTATGTGCCGTGATTTATATAAAATGCCTAACCTGCAGGGTCGTTTGCATAATCAATCTAGACCCAAGGGCCTAGGTCAATTGGTTGAATATTGTTGTGGTGAGTTTGTTTGCTTGTCAGGAGGTGCATGTTAGCCTAGTTTTGGTTTAGGGGTTTTTACTCGCTGAGCTTGTCTCATTGTTGTATAAACCCACTCTTTTCAGACCCCTCCCAGCATTGAGAATGACAAGTGAGCCGACACGTTTTGATAGGAGCCCCGGATAGATATGGTGTTTGACCGCCGAGCCATGTACCCCGTTTTGATGTTGGTGGTTATCGACCGTTTTTGGCTTTTATAAGTATATTTGGTGTAAAACGGATATTGTAAATATTTTACCAGAAATGTAATGAGTGTTTTTCCAGTCTCATTGGTTTTGACTATTGTGCTATCCTTGGTTGTCTGATTTATTATACGGGTGTATATATATATTTATATACGTCGCTTCCGCATGTGCTTTGATCTGTGTGATTTGTGCGTTGGGTCGGCAACGCGTCCTGGGACGTCGCATCAAATTCGACCAGTGACGGGATGCTCGCGCTTCGTGGGGTACAGGGAATGACAATCATAGACCAAAACACGGTTGTTCCCTGCATCTTCAAGCCGTTGAACGAATCTCTGTCTTGGTGTATCGCTATCAGATAGTTTCTTTTACAACGCCTTGATTGACTATTGGACAATTTCTGAGTTTTAGATGAACTATGGGATCTTTGAGATTTAGTGAGAAGCAGCCAAACAGTCAAGGTTAAAGAGAGAATGCGTGAAGCGGATTAGTTCAAGGTAATGGAGTGTAGAAAAATTGAAGGCGAATTAAGTTTCTTATATCAGCAACTCTAAATTGGCAAGGAGTTGACTTAATTGAGAACAGCAAAAACAACTGATTGGTGTATGGGCAAGATCCTCGCCCTAATTGGTCTGTCTTTGAGCTTCTTATCTCGGTGTACTCGTTACTTTCAATATTGTCTTTTGGCTTCAAACATCTCAATCTGCCTAACCAGTGCTGCATGCATAGCTATATCATTATTATGGTTCGGTTTTCTGCCAAAAAAATAAAAATTTAATGGCAACATTTTTAGTTTCTACATTGGTTCTTTTGCCTTTAATGTCATGGGAGACATTTCCTTTTCCCAAAATTGCTCATGCCTCCCATGCTTCATACTAATATTGTCATTTCTTTGTTACAGGTGCGTCTATTGATGAGAAATCTATCATTTAATCTGACAAGCCTTCAGTAATGTCGTACTTGGTGCATCTTTTCTTGGCAGGCGAACAAAATAAATAGTCCACCTTTTCTTCATCAAAGTTCTATTTGCTTGGAGATACTTGCTATCCCTTCAAATATATCGACAAAAATCTTTTTATCAACTTCATTACTTGATGCATCTTCTAGGGAAATCTCCAATTTTCTAAAAGTTTGTTCACCTCTATGAAATGCAATAGAGACATAGGTGGCTGTGACAATAGCCTTCGGTAATGCCGTAGCTCTCTTTACAATACTTGATTCACTAGAAAGTATTGTTTGTGTAATGTGTCGAAGGCAGCGTGGACTTAACATGATCCATGTCACTTTAGGAGATTGAGTTACTTAGTCTGCCTCAGTGTCTAAGTCAGAATGAGAAGACACCATGCTATGCAATAACGTTGGGAGTCTTTTGCCCATGATTTACATACACACCCGAAACATATCTAAGGTCCCGTTGGGAGTCTTAATAAGATCTCCATTAGAATGTCAACTGGCAAGCTTGCCATTGTTGTCACATGATTCCTATGTAAATGGTGGTCAACTTCTTTGGACATCAGAAAGACTTCTTTTAGCCTAGTTGCTTTGTATATTTTATAAAAAGTTCTTTGTCAAGTCAGCTTACCTAGAAGGAACAATAATGTGGGATGCACGATGTGTTTTCTGTCAATTAGGGAATGTCATCAATCTGCTAATGCACGAAGACATACATAACCTTCATGAACACTCAAAATGATTAGGGAAAGAAATTCTTTTTACTTGGGATTAAACTCACGCAGCAATGAAGTCATCAATTGGAAAGCAGATGAAGTGCTACGTTATCAAAGTACATGGAAATAAAAGAGAGAATCTTATTTATACAATTGGAAGTCTCTTTAATATATCACAAGGCAATTTTCCCAACCAACTAATGCTCGACATTGTTTGTGGACAAGAGAGAAATCAAACTCTCTGTACAAGTAACCAGTTGAGTGGAATAGACAGAATCGACTTCGACACTAAAAAACTGAAAACCTTCGCTCCCCACATTGTATGGAACACAATAGAAGGAAGGTTCCCAGTGTAAACCCATTGGTATGCTCTGTATGAAGCAAACTTCCCCAGAATTTGCAATCCCCACTGGCCAATATTGAATTATGCCTCTCGTAGACAATCCAATAGTATACAACTTGGTCCACGATTCGTTGATGCCAAACTCTTCCATGATCCATACTTCATAACGTTCAACCGATGAGTTATGTACTATTACAGACAAGCATCCATCTAGTAAGCCAATATATTTCTCTTTAGGAGGCATTATATCTGGAAGTGCTAGTGTTTGGAAAATATCTTGAACTACATCAAATAGGATTAACAATGCGACGGTTTTATCATCGACACAAAAATAAGGGCACCAACAGATGAAATTCTTGAAGATAACTTGATGGCCTAAGTACACGGTAGGCAATGGAGAGAATGGAGACAAAATTTCAGAGGTAACTCGACGGCTTAAATGTTGGGTGAGCACTGGAGGGAAAATGTTGCCAACCTGTTTCCAACAATTTCTTCTAAAGCCTACACCTCCACTTTGGAGGTGTGGCTCGAATGTTCAAAATGTATATGCACGCTGACCACTTTAAAATCATCTGGATGACCACTCGAGGAATCGAATCCGAATCCAACCATGTTTGACACGTGCAAGCTGGGTTGAGGAAGGGCTCTGTTTTCACCTGTCGATGGGTTCCATAGAAAGACCTTTGAGTTGTGAGGGTTCTTACCGTCATAAGTGGACAAACAAACGATTCCATTGCATGACCCAACTAATTGGAACTTTTCGCCATCTCTGACAAATGAATTATCGAGATCCAATAGTTCATTCTTGGGAGAATAGCGAATCTGTACTCTCGAGAAGTTGTTGAAGTCATACTTAAGAAGATCATATTTGTGCAACTTGTTTGATCTCTCAAGATAAGCTTTAATGAAAAAGGGGCTGGTGAGAAGAGAATTCCAAGATTTACATACACACCTCAATCGAACCAAAGGTTTTGCAGAGAGCCACAAGAAGATCTCCATTAGAACGTCCACCGAAAAATTTGCCATTGATCTTCCACACTCGTTCAAGTGCTTACTTAAGAGAAACTCTCATATATTGTCAACTTACAAATTTGCATCTTACATTGAGAAGCACCTCTTATTTATGGAGGGATGAGGACACTTTACTTGGAAACATCAAACTAGGAAATGTTAAAACAGGAAATCTTAAACTAGGAAATATCAAAATAGGAAACACTAAAATTGGAATATCAAAATAGGAAACATTAAATTAGGAAACCCAGTCAAATTAGGAAACCTACTCAAAATTGGAAACCAATTTGAAATAGGCAACATTTTACTCATGTGAATGAGTCTTTATTCTTAAATCTTCTTGAAACTCCATCTTGGATACTTCTTCTTATTATACTTTGATTCTCCCGCATCATCCACCCCAAAAAGACGGGGATTTGACCTAAAATCTGATTCGGCTTCAGCTTCAATAAATGGAGAAAGGTTTCCAACGTGGAAAGTAGTTAATACATAATAATCACCTCTTCTAAAAAATATCAAACTATGAAATGTTAAAACAGGAAGCATTAAACTAGGCAATATCAAAATAGGAAACCTCAAACTAGGAATATCAAACTAGGAAACAACTAATTAGGAAACCCAGTCAAATTAGGAAACCTATTTAAAATAGGAAACCAATTTGAAATAGGCAACATTTTACTCAGGTGAATGAGTCTCTATTCTTCATTCTTCTTGAAACTCCAATTTGTATGCTTCTCTTTATTAGACCTTGATGCTCTCGCATCATTCGCCATAGGTTGAGAGAGATTTGACCTCAAATTTGATTGGTCTTCAACCTCAAGAAATGGAACAAGGTTACAAGAGAAAATTCCAAAAAGGAGTCCAAAGTAGAGTCATTTTCTCAAATAAAGGTCCGAAGTGGACTTTATCTCAAATAAGTGATGTAGCTAGCAAGGGTCACCTAGAGGGGGGTTAATAGGTGATCCAAAACAATTTTTAATAATTTATGCGGAAACAAAAGAAATCACAGAAGAGTATGAATAAAATTCAGATTCAAGAAAGATTATATAGACGGTGCTTTTGATGTGCAGAATGTAAAGTAAGAGATAAAGGATAGAGAATCTGCACACAAGTTTATAGCGGTTCGGCTTATAGCAAGCCTACGTCCATTCTCCCACGCTTACAGCCTACCGGCTGGATTTCACTACGTAATCAAGAGGAATTACAACTTCTGAGTGTTAACACTCTTGTGTATGATAGGACTCTCTATCTAACACAATCACTCTTACAAAGTATCCCTCAAGATCTTAATATTTGGCTTAGAATGACAAGAGAAATGATTGGAGTATGCTCAGACTTTGGACTTGTTGATTCTTGATTCTGTACCACCTTCTGCTGCTCGTTGATCCTCTTAAATACTCCTCTACTAGCCGTTGGATAGCTTTCAGAGGATCATCTTCCAATCTTCACCTTGGACAGATTTGTATAATGAGGATTGAGTAGCCGTTGGATGACAGATTCTGAATCCCGCTGATTCTGGTCGCCCATACAATCAGAATCTTGGTTTCCATAAGTAGAGCTTTGTCCGTTGTAATGCATTCTTGTCGTGATGTTTGATTGTCAATCAATTTGATTGAGATTGAGACAATCAGAACATTCCTTCTGTGAAATCCATGCCAGATCACTAGCTGTTATGTTACGTTCTGAATTCTGCGTTTGAAGAAATTCTGCGTCTGCATCTTAAGAACTTCTGTGTCTGAGTCTGAAGAATTTCTTCGGCTGCATCTGCATCTGAATAACTTCTGCTTCTGCATCTGCATCTGAATAACTTCTGCGTCTGAATCTCAGAATCTAGATTATGTGGGTCTTCAAAAACATACTTGACAGTTTGTAAAGTCTGAATAACTTTCTTCTGAGCTTCCAGAATATACAGACCTGGAATAAATTTGTTCATAATAAGTATCAGATTTACAATAATACAGAAGGTTTTGTCAACTTCAAAATCAATAGGAGTTTTCCTCAACAATCTCCCCCTTTTTGATGGTGACAAAACTTTCTTGCAGATTGAATTATTTTGAAAATAAATAAACATATTAAGCTCATGAAGCACATATTGAAAGAGCAAACTCTGTTGATATCTGTGTCTTTCTTCATTTGAATATAACCTGTAAATCTACATATAATTTCTCCCTCTTTTTGTCATCAGCAAAAATAATAATAAAGAGAATAAAGCACTGAGATTAAATAATCAACCAGTCTAACAATAAGTATGAGATATATTACAGACCAATTGAAAAAAAAAATGTGGAGAGAAATGTTGAAAAACAGGCTATTTTTTGGGAGTACGAATCAGTTGAAAATTTTCCAATATTGAGACAGCCTCCTCAATCTTCGAACTGCATTGACCTATGGCCTTATCCATGTTGGATGAGCACATAGTAATGGCTTCCTCTAATGCTGCTTTATCTGCTGCTGCCTAAAGTTGTTAAGCCTTGTTGTTTTCCTCAACAATTTTCCGTAGATTGTGCATATTTTGTTCTAGAGCAGCTTGCTTGTCTTTAATCTCAAGCAGAATAGAAAGGATGTTCTGATTTTCGGATGGCTGACCTTGGACATTAGCTTCCTCAGACTGATTGTACCCTGTGGCTGATTCTGGTGGAATCTCCCCCTGAACAGGTGCTTGATCTTCAGAAACATGTTCTTCATGAATTTGTTCTGAAACTTTGGGAACTGGTTCAGGAACATGTTCTGGTTCTACAGTGTGACCCGATTCAAAGTGTTCTGCTTCTGCTTCATCATTTTCATCATGCAGAAGAGTTTTTCTTTTCTTTCTGTACACTTTGATTGGGGTGGGAGAATTAGTTTGCTTGCTGGCTGAACTGGTTCTTTTCCCTTGCTCCTTTTCTTTCTCAACTTTCTTGCCAACAGATTTTGCCTCTGACTTTTGAGCCTCTTTTCCTTGTACTCTGTCCCTTACATCTTCAAATTTCTTCATTTTGGAGAGCATTCTTTCTCCAACAAACATAAGAGGTAGCATAGTTTCACGCAACTCACCAGGAATAGATATATTGAGAAACATGAAGATACGAGTGATTAAGGCTCCATATGGCAGATGACCCTTATCCTTCTGTAATGCTCTGTACATATGGAATATGATGAGGTGAGGAAGAGAGAAGTATTGACCTTTCAATATAGCCCAAATGAGCTTTATCTCTGATTTTGATAGGTCAGTTTTTGAGGCATCTTTTGGCTTCAAATAGTTTATTTATGATCTTATGCAAGATCACATATCGTCTGGACAAGTCAGAATAGGAGAGATGGCGCTTGGATCCTTGAGCAAAGTTTGGATTTTCAGAAGTCACCTGTGAAGCTTCTTCAAGATTCACTGCCAACGGAGTAAAAGTGGAATGTGTGGCTCCAATTATCCTAGCCAACTCATGCGCCTTTAAGTCAACCTTCTTGTCACCAACAGTAAACTGAATCCAATTTGGTGACAGAATTGAAAGATTGGAATAGAAGTAGGCAGTTAATTCAGCATAAGTATTGGCAGATTGAAGGCAAAATTCATAAATCCCTAATTTTTCAAACAGGTGCTGTACAGAAATGCCAGCCTTCTCCAGGTATTCGAAATCCATAGTCCTATTGTTCATTACCCCTCTAGCAAGTAACAACTTGTAGCACATATGATGCGCAGTGCTTCTGAACAAGCCTCCTGTTCCAGGCAAACCAGATGATATTCCCACCTTTATCTCAAAAGTCTCAAAAAATCGTGCATCATCATCAGGAACAACAAATTTTGAGGCACTAGTGGACTTAGGGCTTACATGAACCGATTTCTTTTCAGAAGGAGTTGAAGCTTCTCCAACTTTTTCTTTGCCCTTTTTGGAAGAAGGTTCTATTGGGGTAGAACTAGCTGGAACATTGTCAGTTTTACTACAAAACTCAGAGTAGGTTTCAGCGAGATGTGCTTCAGAGAGTGAATTATTGTCTTTAAGACAGTCACGCATAACCGATTCAGAGGCATTGCTTCTCTTTAACCGCTGATAAGCATTCCATACAAGCTTGATACTTCGAAAACGAAAATTTGTTGTACCGGACGATTTCGGTTGCGACGAACGCTAAGAAGGTGTCGCTTCAGAAGGTTCTTCATGATGGTCGGATTCTGAGTCTGAAACCTCCAAATATTCCGCCGGTGCTGTAGACTTTGAGTCTTGATCGAGAATACAGGAAGATCTTCTACGGGCCACCATCTTGACCGGCATTATGATCACTTTTGGAGACGAAAGTTTCGATCTTTGGAGGAAGAAGAGGAGAGTCTCTGAATATCGGAAGGGTTTTGAGAGTAAAAGATCGTACTGATAGGGTTTTGAAGAGACGGACGGGTTTAAAAAAGGAGGTGGATAAGTTTTGGAAGGAAAAGTTATTTTTAGAAAATATCCCAAACAAGTAGGAAGAAAATATACTCTTTGAAGCGTAACCAAACATGATGATATCATAACAATATATTAAGCACAATTTATTAGATAAATTAGAATACATACCTAATTTGCTTCCAAAAGTAACGAATATAAAAATATCCTGCCAAAAATGTCAAAAAAAATACCCGCCAAAATTTGAATAAGGAACGTACCTTTCTTTGTGAGTCTGAAAAATATTCAGACTGAGAGTGCTTGAGTCTAAAAAATTCCTGTCTATCAAACACTTCAAGAAAATGGATAAGTGATGCACAGTTTTGTCTCTTATGAATTCAAATGAAGATTTATCAAAAGGTTTTGTAAATATATCAGCTAATTGATTCTTAGAATCAATGAATTGAATATGCACATCACCATTTTGAACATGATCTCAAATAAAGTGATGCTTGATTTCAATATGCTTAGCTCGAGAATGAAGAATTGGGTTCTTTGTCAAATTGATTGCACTTGTGTTGTCACATTTGATTGCAACACTTGATTCTTCAATATCAAAGTCTTGTAATTGCTACTTCATCCACAGAATCTGTGCACAGCAACTTCCCAATGCTACATATTCTGCTTCTGCTGTAGAAAGTGCAACTGTATTTTGCTTCTTTGAGTATCAAGATACCAATATATTTCCAAGAAGTTGACATGTACCTGAAGTACTTTTCCTATCCACTTTACATCCAGCTAAATCAGCATCAGAATATCCAGTAAGAGTAAAATCAGAATCTTTGGAATACCAAAGACCTAACATTGGATATGTTCCAATGTATTTGATTATTCTCTTTACTGCTTAAAAATGAGATTCCCTTGGGTCTGATTGAAATCTCGCACACATACAGACACTAAAAAGAATGTCAGGTCTAGATGCAGTTAGATATAATAATGAACCTATCATGCTTCTATATACCTTCTGATCAACCTTTTTACCATTTTCATCTTTGTCCAGTTTGGATGAATGAGACATGGGAATGTCTGTCTTCTTGCAATTCTGTAATCCAAACTTCTTGATAATCTCCTTTGCATACTTCTCTTGGCAAATGAATGTACCATCTTTGGTTTGTTTCACTTGAAGGCCAAGAAAGAATGATAATTCTCCCATCATACTCATCTCGAACTCGTTCTGCATATTCTTTGAGAATTCCTTGCATAGCAGTTCGTTAGAGGATCCAAAGATTATATCATCAACATAAATTTGAACAAGTAGGAAATCCTTACCCTTTCTCTTAACAAATAAAGTTGTATCAACCTTACTTTGGTGAAACCATTTTGCAGAAGGAAGTTACTTAACCTTTCATACCAAGCTCTGGGTGCTTGTTTCAGACCATAAAGAGCCTTCTTTAGTTTGTAGACATAATCAGTCTTTCTTGGTTCTTCGAAACCAAGTGGTTGTTCCACATATACTTCTTCTTTGATATATCCATTCAGAAAGGCACTTTTCATGTCCATCTGAAACAATTTAAAGTTATGGAAACAAGCATAAGCTAATAGTAGCCGAATGGCTTCTAACCTTGCAACTGGTGCATATGTTTCATCATAATCTATGCCTTCTTCTTGAGAATAGCCTTTTGCAACCAGTCTTGCTTTGTTTCTTGTAACTTTTCCTTTGTCATCCAGTTTGTTTCTGAATACCCATTTTGTTCCAATTACTGGATGATTTTTGGGTCTTGGCACAAGCTCCCATACTTTATTGATTCTGAACTGCTAAAGTTCCTCCTACATAGCATCGATCCAGCTTTCATCTGATAAAGCTTCACCAACTTCTTTTGGTTATATTTCTGATATCAATGCCAAGTTGTTGATGTTCTCTTTGTGTTTGGATCTTGTCTTGATGCCATCTTCTATTTATCCAAAGATGAGGTTCTTTGGATGACTGGATTTATGTTTTCAGTTTTTGTCAAATCTTTCCTTCTGAAAATCTGCAGACTCTGAACTTTCTGGTTGAGTCTGTATTGTATCTTCTTTTCCTTCTTTTCCTTCTGATACTGATTGTTGATAATCTTCTGATAATTCTTGACTGTCGGGAGATGGTTCAGATTCATCTCTGTGAGTCTGAATGTTTTCATCAAACCTTACATTCATTGATTCTTCAACAGTCTGAGAGTTCTTGTTGAAGACTCTGTATGCTTTACTTGAAGTAGAATATCCAAGGAAAAATCCTTCATCTGCTTTCTCATCAAACTTACCAGTGCGGTCATTTGGATTTTTCAGAATATAGCATTTACAACCAAATACACGAAAATATGAAATGTTAGGCTTTCTACCTTTGTAAAGCTCATAGGGGGTTTTCTCAAGAATGGGTCTGAGAAAAGCTCTGTTAATGATATAACATGCTGTAAAAACTGCATCTGCCCAGAAATAAAAAGGAATTTTGCTTTTAATCAGCAGAGTTCTTGCCATTTCTTGCAAAGAACGATTTTTCCTTTCTACAACACCATTTTGTTCTGGTGTATAAGGAGTAGAAAAATTGTGTTGAAAGCCATTTTCCTCACAAAAAACTGAAAAACTTTTATTTTCAAATTCTCCCCCATGATCAGTTTTAATGCAGGAAATGGAATAGCCCATTTCATTCTGAACTCTTTTTGCAAATTTTGAAAAATATGAAAATGCTTCATTTTTATGAGCAAGGAAGAACACCCAAGTAAATCTTGCGAAGTCATCAACAATGACTAAATAATATTTCTTACCACCAATACTTTGTGTTCTGGTTGGTCCAAATAGATCCATATGAAGAAGCTGCAAAGCACGATTAGTGGAAACATGATCTATAGACTTGAAAGAACTTCTTACTTGTTTTCCTAGAGTGCAGGCATTGCATAACTCTGTTTTCTTGTATTTCAAATCTGGTAGACCTCGAACTAGTTTCTTGTTTGAGATCTTTGAGATTTGTTTCATACTGATATGCCCCAATCTTCTATGCCAAAGATCTTCATCCTCTTTGATTGAGATCAAGCAATGAGTTGAGTTTGGATTGACATCTAGAAGATAGATATTGCCATGTCTTCTTCCTGTAAATGTTTGAGAAGAATCTTTGCTTGTCCCTGAGCATGTATCTTCTTGAAAGTTGATTCTGAAACCTATATCACATAGTTGGCTTATGCTTATCAAGTTATAGTTGAGTCCTTTCACCAAAGAGACATCATTGATTGTAAGTCCTCCAATTTCAACTGTTCCTTTGCCAACGATTTTTCCTTTGGTATTTCCTCCAAAGGAAACTTTTCCACCATTCAGACTGTGTAGATCAGCGAATATGCTTGGATCTCCTATCATATGTCTAGAGCATCCACTGTCTAGGTACCACTTCCTTTTTCTCTTTGTGGTAACCTGCAAAAATCACAACAACTCAAGTTTTCTTTGGTACCCAAATTTGTTTGGGTCCTTGAGCATTAGTATAGGCTGTCTTAACAAAATCTCTTCGAACAGATCTCCAGACCTTAGGACATTCATTCTCAAAATGTTGTGAATCTCCACATTTTGAGCACCTGAGTGCACTTCGGCCGATAGGTTTTACAAAATTCCTTTTGAAAATGGTTTTTATAAGCTTGTCGAGGAGGTCTTTGTTTTAATCTCTCCTTGACCTTTGGAAAATCAATCAAGCTATCACTTTCCTTCACAAATCCGAGACCAGATTTGTTGTAGTAAGGAATTTGGATAGAAAGGATATGCTTCAAGGTTTCTGAACCCTTTGAAAACTTGGAAGTAATTTCTGAAACTTGCTTTTTCAAAACCGCATTTTTTTTGGAAAGAAAATCTCGACTTTCCTTGACTTGATGAAATTCTTTTTGAAGGAAATCGATTTTTTCTTTTTGTGAAACATCATGTTGCCTCAGTGATGAATTTTCCTTTTTCAAAGAAGAGATGCATTTAAGAGCAGTCTTGAATTCAAAGCATAATTCATTAATGTAATTTGATATTTCAATAGGCATGTCAGAATGTTTTACCTCAATCTCCACTTTGGGATCAGAATCTGAATCTGAGTCTGAGTGTGACTTAGCCATTAGACAGAAATTTGAGATATCTTCATCACTGTCTTCACACTCTGTATCACTCCAGGTTTCTGCTTTTAAGGCCTTCTTTGCTTTCTCAAACTTGGTCTTCTTTTTCAGAAGTGGACAATTTGGCTTAATATGTCCACGTTTCTTACAGTGAAAGCATATAACATCCTTTGATCTCTCTGTTTCATCGAAAGACTTCTTCTTCTCAAAAGGCTTATTACCTCTGAGGTTTCTTCCTTTGATCTTCATTTCCTTATACTTCTTTATAAAGAGAGCTAGTTCTTCATCATCAACGTCTTCATCTTCAGAATCTGCATCAGAATCAATGTTAGTCTTCAAAGCAATTAACTTATTACCTTTGGATTCAATCTCCTCATTCCGTTTCTCAGTCTCATATGATTGAAGAGTTCCAATTAACTCATTCACTGATAGAGGCTTGATCCTTTGTGTCTCTCGAAGAGATGTTTTGATGTTATCCCACTGATTTATCAGTCCTCTCAGAAGTTTGTTGACTTTCATTGCATCTGGAACTGGTTGTCCTTGATAAGCAAGACCGTTTACTATATCAGTAAACCTATCATACAAATCAGCAATTGATTCTCCAGGCTTCATTTTGAAGGATTCATATTGACCAAGCAAAAGATTGATTTGAGTTTCCTTGGCTCGATCTGTTCCTTCATAAGTAACAAGGAGATTATCCCAGATTTCCTTAGCTGATTCACAAGCAGCAATTTTTTTATATTCAATGGGTGATAAAGCACAGTAAAGAGAATAAATTGCTTTAGAATCTAAGGTTTCTCTTTTGGATATCTCAGTTTGAGATAACGGAGGATCTGCCGCTAAGCTTGCATCTACCTTTTCTTTTGAATCAGAAGATCTTAGATTGACTCCTCTGATGATGACATCCCATTGCATGTGATCAATTGACTTTATGAATGCCTTCATCTTATTCTTCCAGACACTATATTCCTTGCCATCGAAATATGGTGGTCTATTGTTGCTCTGTCCTTCAATGAGCCCTGGAGCACCATAGCTAGCCATATAGATCGTTAGCTCAGAAGTAAGACACTTCTATAAATGAGCAATCTGCTCTGATACCAATTGATGTAGCTAGCAAGGGTCACCTAGAGGGGGGGTGAATAGGTGATCCAAAATAATTTTTAATAATTTATGCGGAAACAAAATAAATCACAAAAGAGTCTGAATAAAATTCAGATTCAAGACAGATTATATAGACGGTGCTCTTGATGTGCAGAATGTAAAGTAAGAGATAAGGGATAGAGAATCTGCACACAAGTTTATAGTGGTTCGGCTTATAGCAAGCCTAGATCCACTCTCCCACGCTTACAGCCTACCGGCTGGATTTCACTATGTAATCAAGAGGAATTACAACTTCTGAGTGTTAACACTCTTGTGTATGATAGGACTCTCTATCTCACACAATCACTCTTACAAAGTGTTCCTCAAGATCTTAATGTTTGGCTTAGAATGACAAGAGAAATAATTGGAGTATGCTCAGACTTTAGACTTGTTGATTCTTGATTCTGTACCACCTTCTGCTGCTCGTTGATCCTCTTAAATACTCCTCTACTAGCCGTTGGACAGCTTTCAGAGGATCATCTTCCAATTTTCACCTTGGACAGATTTGTATAATGAGGATTGAGTAGCCGTTGGATGACAGATTCTCAATCCCGCTGATTCTGGTCGCCCATATAATCAGAATCTTGGTTTCCATAAGTAGAGCTTTGTCCGTTGTAATGCATTCTTGTCGTGATGTTTGATTGTCAATCAATTTGATTGAGATTGAGACAATCAGAACATTCCTTCTGTGAAATCCATGCCAGATCACTAGCTGTTGTGTTACGTTCTGAATTCTGCGTCTGAAGAAATTCTGCGTCTGCATCTGAAGAACTTCTGCGTGTGCGTCTGAATAATTTCTTCGTCTGCATCGGCATCTGAATAACTTCTGCTTCTGCATCTGCATCTGAATAACTTCCGCGTCTGAATCTCAGAACCTAGATTATGTGGATCTTCAAAAACATACTTGATAGTTTGTAAATTCTGAAAAACTTTCTTCTGAGCTTCTAGAATATACAGACTTGGAATAAATTTGTTCAGAATAAATATCAGATTTACAATAATACAGAAGGTTTTGTCAACTTCAAAATCAATAGGAGTTTTCCTCAACAATAAGGATCCGAAGTGGCTGATGAGTCTCAAAAGAGGGCCAATGTCACATCCTGAAAATTGTCCATTTGGGATTTGTGAAATATTTTGTAAATTCTGAAAAACTTTCTTCTGAGCTTCTAGAATATACAGACTTGGAATAAATTTGTTCAGAATAAATATCAGATTTACAATAATACAGAAGGTTTTGTCAACTTCAAAATCAATAGGAGTTTTCCTCAACAATAAGGACCCGAAGTGGCTGATGAGTCTCAAAAGAGGGCCAATGTCACATCCTGAAAATTGTCCATTTGGGATTTGTGAAATATTTTGTTTTATAAATGTACTCGTAGTTAGTTCTCACCTGGAACTGATCATTCTTGGGACACTAACCTTTGGGGAAAGGCTAATCAGGGATTTAAATTCGTGCGACTAGGAGAAAATTCGATCGTGAATTGATTTTCGACCATAAAATCGCCGAGGTGACATTTTGAGCCACTGTTGGCCGATCCAAGGATAGTTAGGGGTTAGTTCGCCACTGTCATAGTAGTGGATCGCGGGTGATTCCGCCGGACCACGAAATGAATTGACGAATGATCCTGAACATATACCGAACGATCGTACCCCTCGGATCTAGTGATTGATCCTCGCGATTTAAATGACAACCGAAATCGTCACGAACCGAACGAACTTGCACGTGACTCGATTTATTATCAGTCACGGGTCGAATATGCAAATTTCCCCAACGAGCCACCCGTTAGTTTGAGAAACGCTCGAGTTGCGTTTAATAAAATTTAAATTATTTGTTTGAGCCCAAATCGGACACCGGAAAATTAGGAAGTCACAACGGGGCGTTAGGAGGACGTTGCAGTTGGAACGTGTAATTTTGGATTGTCCCGAATCCTTCAGAAAAATTTGATTTCGATGAGAAATGTAGGAAGTGACCGTTTTTCCCTTAAGGCTTTCTAAAGGGTTAGTTTTATGAGGCAAGGGCGTTTTGGTTATTTTGCCCTAAATTTTGGAAAAAACACTTTTGCCCTTGGACTTTTTGAGAAATTCCAAGATTGCCCTTGGATATTTTGGGCAAGATTCGATCTCGGCCATCGGTTTCAAGATAAGATCGAATCTGGGCCGTCGATTTGGATTGTGAGAGAGGGGCAAGATGGTAATTTGCCACTTTGGTCAAAATGTGACTATTTAAGTTCAAAACCCATTCTCTCCCCTCATTTCTTCTCTCTCTTCCTCACGGCAGCCCCCTCTACCTCACTGTGAGCTCTCTCTCTCCCCTCTCCCGTGACCGTGACCCACGGCAAGGAAGCCGCGCCGCCGCCGTACGCTGATCGCCGTCCACCGTGCCAAGCTGCGCCGTTCGCCGCCGTCCCCCTCAATCACCGCCGCTTGTCGCTCTAGCCGAGGTAGTCTAGGGCACGGTAAGTCGCCCCCTAAACCCTATTTAGGATGTCGGCTATTAACGGACTAGTTTAGACTCGGTTTAGTGTGGTTTTAGGGGCTGTTTAGCGTTGGATTAGGGGCTGATTGTGCTGGAATTAAGTGCTGGAATTGTGGACTGATCATGGCTGAGAAGTGGGTTGGATTATGGTGATCTAGAGACCAATTTAGGGGCTAATTAAGGTTGATTTACGAGTTGGGTTAGAACTAGAACTTGAATTTTTGAAGTTGTTGTGAATCTCGGATTCGCGGTTACTGTACCCGTCCGGTTTGCTATTTTGTGGAGAATTTTTTGGGCCGAATTTGAGGAAGTTTTCTACATGAAATTTTCTCCTACCATCTTGAAGTATGACATACTTTAATTTAGGAATTTTTAGAAATCATTTTAGGCCATTCGGAAGTCCATTTTTGGACCGAAATGGGTCTGCCCGATTTACTGTTGACCCGACCTTCGGGTCTGTTCGAATTTTTATAAATTTTTCCAGGCCTATTATCAAAATACTTCCTTCAAAAAAATTGTTGGGGACATTTTTGGGTGTAACATATAAAAATTTCAAGGCTTTCAAAAGTGATTTGGGTATTGGATGAGATGCATTTTGATGGTCAGGTGGCCTGACCGGACGGGTTGATTTTCATCTGATTCCAAGTGACAAAAAGAGGTGTTTACAGTTCGAACTGGGTATCGAGTTCTTCACGGAAAATTTTTATTAAGATGTTTTACGCAACATATCCAAATTTCAGAAATTTTGGACTTCTTTTACTATTTAATTGAATAGGATTTCGGTCACTGTGTAAACTGCCCAATTTTACCCCGATTCTTTGGATGTTCATTTTTCTGAGCGGAATGGTGGGGGTATCGGGGTTGAATAGTTGCTGCCTCGTGACCAGAATTTATGCTTGAATATGTGTTAGATGAGTTGATTTGAGGATGAAATGAGGATGTTTCGGGGCTGGAGTGAGACCGATTAGAGTGCCGGACGATGTGGATTGAAATGACAGACATATGGTTCGATTTGGAGACGAATTGTGTCAGTTTGAATGAGCTATGATGTAGCTGTGTTGTGGTGCCCGTTATGACTTGAATTATGCGTGGAAATGTTGAATTTGTGCCTTTGAATGTGGCTGTGTTTGTGGACCCGTGAGTGGCCTTGTGTGTTTATTGTACCGAGATTTGTTGGATTGAAATATGCTTGATTGTGTGCACGCTTGGGCCGGATTGAATGAATAGTCAAATAGGCCATATCAAATGCTTTGTGAGCATGAAAAGTGTATGTGAAATGTTGCGTGCACGGGCCGCGTGTGATTGGCCAACTGAGTGACAAGTGGTTGTTGAGCATGTGCATGAGCAAGAAAGTGAATGTGGTGTGGCATGTGCGATCGTGGGAATTGTGCCGTCCTGAGGCGTGTTTGTTTACGCGGGACGATGCCCGGTATTACCGGAAGACTGCCAGCCTGAGGCGTGTACTTCAACGCGTGTTGCGCAGTAGGTGGCAGATGTTGAGCCTGAGGCGTGTACTTTAACGCGGGCAAGAAACATGGCCTTAGGCGTGTACGTTTACGCAGGCCCGGAAGTGTTGTGAAAATTGGTCGCAGTGAACTTGAGGCGTGTACTGTAATGCGGGTCACTGGCGAGTGGTATGGAAAGGAATGTGACGAGGCAAGCGGGAATGCGTGAAACATGAACTAAGCATGCATGTGTTTGCATATGATGTGGGTGCAACTAACGTGCAGGTAGCACGCGTGATAGGACCAGGCAAGATCAATTGATGTGCCTGCGTTGTAATGACAGTATGTGTGTGATTGTGTTTTGTGTGATTGTCTGAAGGTACGTGATAGCCTAGGTGGGGTTTAGGGTGTGTGCTTATTGAGATGTGATCTCATGGTTGTTTCAACCAACAATTTCAGAACCCCGGCCTGAGCGATGAACCTTTCGCTGCCGCTGCAGCGTTTTGCAATACCGTTGCACACCGACAATAATGTGGTAGAGAACCCGACAGACGAGCAGGAGGCTCAGGAGGATTCAAACTCGAGTTCTGAGAAGTCGGACTCGGAGTGGACACCAAGCAGAGGACGTAGGGGCTAGTGTAGAGGTTGGGAATAGGCTTTTTGAAGCGTACCATTTTGGTGATAGGTATACCCAGGCTGCTGATCTTTTTGAACGTCAGTGGTTTATAGAGTAAAAGTTCGGTGTGCTCATGTATATTGTGGTGTGTAAATTGTGGATATTGTATAAGTTTGAATCAGTAATAGATGAGGTTAATCTCCCTTATTTACCCCAGTTATTATTGTCCGGGTATTGATTGTGGCTTTTGCTGATTGATAAATCTCTGATAAGTTTAATTGGGTCGGCGATTTTCCGGGACGTCGCTTTATTCGACCAGAGAAGTGTGTTGCGTGCTCGATGGGGTTCGGGGCCTGACACCTAAGCTCTCCGGCCGGCCAAATGTTCACCGGTCGGCGAGCAAGTGAATTTGCCGGCGACCGGAATAGGGGCACTTTTGTCAAAAAAAGAATAAGAATTAAAAGTTACCGTCCCTAAAAATAAAAAATTTGTTCTTCCCATCTTCTTCGTTACCTTCGTAGACAACCCTAATCCTCCTCCGCCATACGCACGACCTCGTTCACCACTGCTGCCGGGTCTCTCCAGGCACTTCTTGACCGACGTTGGGTTCACCGCCGGATCTGTCCAGGTAGTTGCCGACGAAGAGGTCGTCGAAGTGCGACCGGCTCTCCTTTAGTTTCCTAAGCACCTCTCAATGCCCTCACCAGCCTTTTCCAGTCTTCAAGGATGTGGAGATGGCCGACGCAGAGACCTTCGCGTTTCAAGCAAAGATCAACCACCTCCTGAGCTTGATCATCAACACTTTCTACTGCAACGAGGAGATTTTCCTTGGCGAACATATCAAAAATTCATCCTATGTACGTCTCTCTCTCTGCTTATTCCTTTTTATTTGCCAATATGTTTTCGTGATTGTATGTGTGCCCTGCATCGCATTTAGCTCTCCTAGTGAATGGGACACCTGGTGCGGAATGAATTTGAAGGCTAAAATATTAAGAAAAAAGTCTTGTTTAGATTCGTCAATTTTACTATCGTTTTTAATCACTTGCATTGACTTAGGACGAATTAGTCAGTGATGATGGGAGTCCGCAATATTCAATCATAGACCAAGACACGGTTGTTCCCTGCATCTTTAAGCCCTTGAACGAATCTCTGTCTTGGTGTATCACTATCAGATAGTTTCTCATACAAGGCCTTGATTGACAATTGGACAGTTTCTGAGTTTTAGATGAACTATGCGATCTTTGAGATTTAGTGAGAAGCAGCTAAACTGTCAAGGTTAAAGAGTGAATGTGTGAAGCGGATTAGTTCAAGGCAATGGAGTGTAGAATAAATTGAAGGCGAATTAAGTTTCTTATATCAGCAACTCTAAATTGGCAAGGAGTTGATTGAATTGAGAAAAGCAAAAACAACTTATTGGTGTATGGGCAAGATCCTCGCCCTAATTGGTCTGTCTTTGAGCTTCTTATCTCGGTGTACTCATTACTTTCAATATTGTCTTTTGGCTTCAAACATCTCAATCTGACTAACCAGTGCTGTATGTATAGCTATATCATTATTATGGTTCGGTTTTCTGCCAAAAATATAAAAATTTAATGGCAATATTTTTAGTTTCTACGTTGGTTCTTTTGCCTTTAATGTCATGGGAGACATTTCCTTTTCCCAAAATTGCTCATGCCTCCCATGCTTCATACTAATATTATCATTTCTTTGTTACAGGTGCGTCTGTTGATGAGAAATCTATCATTTAATCTGACAAGCCTTCAATAATGACGTACTTGGTGCATCTTTTCTTGGCAGGCGAACAAAATAAATAGTCCACCTTTTCTTCATCAAAGTTCTATTTGCTTGGAAATACTTGCTATCCCTTCAAATATATCGATAAAAATCTTTTTATCAACTTCATTACTTGATGCATCTTCTAGGGAAATCTCCAATATTCTAAAAGTTTGTTCACCTCTATGAAATGCAATAGAGACATAGGTGGCTGTGACAATAGCCTTCGGTAATGCCGTAGCTCTCTTTACAATACTTGATTCACTAGAAAGTATTGTTTGTGTAATGTGTGAAAGGCAACGTGGACTTAACAGGATCCATGTCACTTTAGGAGATGGAGTTACTTAGTCTCCATCAGTGTCTAAGTCAGAATGAGAAGACACCATGCTATGCAATAACGTTGGGAGTCTTTTGCCCATGATTTACATACACACCCGAAACATATCAAAGGTCCCGTTGGGAGTCTTAATAAGATCTCCATTAGAATGTCAACTGGCGAGCTTTCCATTGTTGTCACATGATTCGTATGTAAATGGTGGTCAACTTCTTTGGACATCAGGAAGACTTCTTTTAGCCTAGTTGCTTTGTATATTTTATAAAAAGTTCTTTGTCAAGTCAGCTTATGTCACGTCCCGAACCCCTTCGAGCACGTGACACACTTCTCTGGTCGAATGATGCGACATCCCAGGGTATCGCCGACCCAAATTAAACTTATCAGAGATTTATATCAACAGCGGAAACCACCAATACCCGGACGATAATAACTGGGGTAATCAGGGAGAATGCACAAATTCATTTCTCATTCAAACTTATGTAATATCCACAATTTACAAAACCATATATATACAAGCACACCGCATCGCCACACTACATACCACCGATATCAAAAAGGATTGATAACCTGGGTACCCTATCACCAAAAATAGTACGCCTCAAAAGCCTATTCCACAACCCCTACACTTGCCCCTACGCCCTCTACTTGGCGTTCACTCCGAGTCTGATTCTTCGTCCTCTGAATCTGAATCCTCCTGAGTCTCCTGCTCGTCTGTCGGGTACTCTACCACGTTAATGTCGGTGTGCAACGGTATTGCAAAATGTTGCGGCGGCGGCGAAAGGTTCATTGATCAGACCAGGGTTCTGAAATGTTTGGTTGAAACAACCATGAGATTACATTTCAATAAGTACACCCCTAAACCCCACCTAGGCTATCACGTACCTCCAGACAACACATACCTGACACAAACAACCACTCATACTAACAATCACACGCGAACCTACCTGGAATTTTTCATACACCTCCCTGCACGCCAAATAATAATACAGCCAACATGCCACAGTGATGCATCATTCATGTCGCAAAACCAAAGCCTGTAATATGAATTCACATGCATCAATGCATCACAATCGCGCGTGCCTCGATTATAAGGCAAAACCCACTTGGGCACGTCCCATACCATGCCTAGCAGTTTTTACCCCATAATCGAGCACTACATCACATGATACAACCACACTTGCACACTAACTCACGCCATGCATCAACTTTCGCAATCCTCACACGTCAAATCGAGTCCAGCTCATTCCCAACTTTTCCACCACAACCGCGCCCGCGTAAAACGCATCAGGCCAACGGTCTTCTGACCTCGTCAGGCATCGTCACGCTGTCGGGCCGAGCATTGTCACCCCGTCGAGCCGGGCATCGTCACCTCGTCAGGGACGACATTTTCTCGCGTAAACGAACACGCCTCAGGACGGAATCCTACACTCAACTTTCCTTCTACCGCGCCCGCGTAATACGCATCAAGTCAACGGTCTTCTGACCTCGTCAGGCATCGTCACCCCGTCGGGCCGGGCATCGTCACCTCGTCAGGGATAGCATCGTCCTGCGTAAACGTACATGCCTCAGGACGGAACCTACCCCGCGTAAACGAACACGCCTTAGGGTACCACTTTTCCGACCATTCCAATCGTCTCATACCATCGTACCACACGTGCCACACGGTCACACATCACACACAGCCACACAATCCCACGCCATACATGCCTTACACCAACACACATTACCATCATACAATCATGCCACAGGGCCACACATACTTGGCACGCGATCACACACAATCTCTTGCTCATAAAAATGAACATCCATAGAATCAGGTAAATCTGGGCAGTTTACACAGTGACCGAAATCCCATCAAAATAAATAGTAAAAGAAATCCAAAAATTATAAATTTTGGATATATCATAAAAAACATCTTGATAAACATTTCTTATGCAGAACACGAAATCCGGTTCAATCTGTAACCAATCTTGTCCCTCGAAATTAGACCAAAATCAGTTTGCTCCAACAGACTGTTTTTTCCTCAAAATACATTTCGTTCGACACACAAATCACATTAAAAAGCTTTGAAATTTTTATATGTCATATAAAAGAAAGTCACCAACAAATTTCATGAAGGAAGTTTATTGAAACTAGCTCTGGAAAATTTTATAAAAATTCGGCAAGACAAGAAGGTCAGGATAAACAGTGCTCCGGGCAGTTTTAATACGGTCTGAAAATGGGTTTCGTGCGACCCAAATGGACTCCAAAAATTCCAAATTTAAAATATGTTATACCTCAAGATGTTAGGAGCAACTTTCATAAAGAAAACTTTCTCAAAGTCGGCCCACAAAATTCTCCAAAAAAATAGTAAACCGAACGGGTACAGTAACCGCGAATCCGAGAATCACACCAAACCTCAAGGATTCAAATCCTAATTGATTTCTACCAAATTTCAACCACCAAAACTCATTCCACCATGTCCAAACTATCATCCATCAGCCACATGAACATCCATAAACACAACAAGGGATCAAGCTCTCCTCTAATCCATTTACAATCACTTCCACCAATCCCTAAACTACCCTAAACCGCGCCTAAACAAGTCCGTTAATACCCGATATCCTAAATAGAGTTTAGGGTGTGACTTACACGAACTCTAGACTAACTCGGATAGAGAGGGAAGGGGGAACGGCTGGCCGGCGGCTCACGGTGGCGGCGATCGGCATACGGCGACGACACGGCGTGGCGGCTTTCTCCGGCGAGCGGCTCCGGCGATGATCCTCACGGCCGAGCAAAAGGGGGAGATGGTTCGGTGAGGGAGAGAGGAGAGGAGGGGATTTCGGTGAGGGAGGGGGAGGAGAAGGGGAAATGGTCGAATGGGGAGAGAGAGAGAGAGAGAAACGACTAATTTATAATTGGTCCAAGGTTTGACCAACTTTTCCCTTAATTCCAATTTTGCCCTTCTAATACTTGGTCCACATTGTTCCAAACCAAAATACCTAAGGGCGTTTTGGTCCAATCTTTTGGGGCTGATATTTATCCACAATTAATCCCCAAATTTAATTTCCAAAATCCCCGAAATTCGGAATACCCAAAAATAGGCCTAGGGGCAAAATCGTAATTTTCCGGTCCCGGGCCGAATTTCCATTTTTCGACCGTACCATCCCCAAATATGAGTGGCCAACATAATATGATGTCGGATTCGCAAAAATAGTCGTGCAAGCATTCGAAAATCGACACCGAAGTCCGGGTCCAATTTCGTGACCAAAACTCGCTAAATTTCCAATTTCAGGGTCTCTCACTAACGGGCGGCTGTTTAGGGGTTACGCGTATCGACTTGGGGTTATCCGAGTCATAACGGTTCCGATCCTAGAGAGAGATAGGAATTATCACTAGTCCCAGAGGTCACGATCGTTCGGGTTAAGTTCGGGACTGGTTGGTCACGTGCACTTTCGATCGTGCAGAATCACCTGCGATCCGATTGTATATCGTTGGCCTTGGCCAAACCAAATCCGTCACTTTTCCTAAGATCTGCCCACGTTGGCCCAAAATATTTCCTTATCGTTTCTCGAGATCGGTGCTCGATTCGCGATCGGGTCCCTGGTCCATGTACCGTTTTCCTAGTTAGCCATACCCCATTGGTTAGTATCCCGAGAGTGATCAGCTCTGGGCGAGACTTGCTAAAATGAAATGCGAAATGATGCCAATTTTATTGATCCCGGAATTACGTCGAAATTCAGGCTGTTACAGCTTACCTAGAAGGAACAATAATGTGGGATGCACGATGTGTTTTCTGTCAATTAGCGAATGTAATCAATCTGCTAATGCACGAAGACATACATAACCTTCATGAACACTCAAAATGATTAGGGAAAGAAATTCATTTTACTTGGGATTAAACTCACACGGCAATGAAGTCATCAATTGGAAAGCAGATGAAGTGCGACGTTATCAAAGTACATGGAAATAAAAGAGAGAATCTTATTTATACAAATGGAAGTCTCTTTAATATATCACAAGGCAATTTTCCCAACCAACTAATGCTCGACATTGTTTGTGGACGAGAGAGAAATCAAACTCTCTGTACAAGTAACCAGTTGAGTGCAATAGACAGAATCGACTTCGACACTAAAAAACTTAAAACCTTCGCTCCCCACGTTGTATGGAAAACAATAGAAGGAAGGTTCCCAGTGTAAACCCATTGGTATGCTCTCTATGAAGCAAACTTCCCCAGAATTTGCAATCCCCACTGGCCAATATTGAATTATGCCTCTCGTAGACAATCCAATAGTATACAACTTGGTCCACGATTCGTTGATGCCAAACTCTTCCATGATCCATACTTCATAACGTTCAACCGATGAGTTATGTACTATTACAGACAAGCACCCATCTAGTAAGCCAATATATTTCTCTTTAGGAGGCATTATATCTGGAAGTGCTAGTGTTTGGAAAATATCTTGAACTACATCAAATAGGATTAATAATGCGACGGTTTTATCATCGACACAAAAATAAGGGCACCAACAGATGAAATTCTTGAAGATAACTTGATGGCCTAAGTACACGGTAGGCAATGGAGAGAATGGAGACAAAATTTCAGAGGTAACTCGACGGCTTAAATGTTGGGTGAGCACTGGAGGGAAAATGTTGCCAACCTGTTTCCAACAATTTCTTCTAAAGCCATACACCTCTACTTTGGAGGTGTGGCTCGAATGTTCAAAATGTATATGCATGCTGACCACTTTAAAATCATCTGGATGACCACTTGAGGAATCGAATCCGAATCCAACCATGTTTGACACGTGCAAGCTGGGTTGAGGAAGGGCTCTGTTTTCACCTGTCGATGGGTTCCATAGAAAGACCTTTGAGTTGTGAGGGTTCTTACCGTCATAAGTGGACAAACAAACGATTCCATTGCATGACCCAACTAATTGGAACTTTTCGCCATCTCTGACAAATGAATTATCGAGATCCAATAGTTCATTCTTGGGAGAATAGCGAATCTGTACTCTCGAAAAGTTGTTGAAGTCATACTTAAGAAGATCATATTTGTGCAACTTGTTTGATCTCTCAAGATAAGCTTTAATGAAAAAGGGGCTGGTGAGAAGAGAATTCCAAGATTTACATACACACCTCAATCGAACCAAAGGTTTTGCAGAGAGCCACAAGAAGATCTCCATTAGAACGTCCACTGAAAAATTTGCCATTGATCTTCCACACTCGTTCAAGTGCTTACTTAAGAGAAACTCTCATATATTGTCAACTTACAAATTTGCATCTTACATTGAGAAGCACCTCTTATTTATGGAGGGATGAGGACACTTTACTTGGAAACATCAAACTAGGAAATGTTAAAACAGGAAATCTTAAACTAGGAAATATCAAAATAGGAAACATTAAAATTGGAATATCAAAATAGGAAATATTAAATTAGGAAACCCAGTCAAATTAGGAAACCTACTCAAAATTGGAAACCAATTTGAAATAGGCAACATTTTACTCATGTGAATGAGTCTTTATTCTTAAATCTTCTTGAAACTCCATCTTGGATACTTCTTCTTATTAGACTTTGATGCTCCCGCACCATCCACCCTAAAAAGACGGGGATTTGACCTAAAATCTGATTCGGCTTCGGCTTCAATAAATGGAGAAAGGTTTCCAACGTGGAAAGTAGTTAATACATAATAATCACCTCTTCTAAAAAATATCAAACTATGAAATGTTAAAACAGGAAGCATTAAACTAGGCAATAACAAAATAGGAAACCTTAAACTAGGAATATCAAACTAGGAAACAACTAATTAGGAAACCCAGTCAAATTAGGAAACCTATTTAAATTAGGAAACTAATTTGAAATAGGCAACATTTTACTCAGGTGAATGAGTCTCTATTCTTCATTCTTCTTGAAACTCCAATTTGTATGCTTCTCTTTATTAGACCTTGATGCTCTCGCATCATTCGCCGCAGGTTGATAGAGATTTGACCTCAAATTTGATTGGGCTTCAACCTCAAAAAGTGGAACAAGGTTACAAGAGAAAATTCCAAAAGGGAGTCCAAAGTAGAGTCATTTTCTCAAATAAAGGTCCGAAGTGGACTTTATCTCAAATAAGGACCCGAAGTGGCTGATGAGTCTCAAAAGAGGGCCAAATGTGACATCCTGAAAATTGTCCATTTGGGATTTGTGAAATATTTGGTTTTATAAATGTACTCATAGTTAGTTCTCGCCCGGAACTGATCATTCCTGGGGCACTAACCTTTGGGGAAAGGCTAATCAGGGATTTAAATTCGTGCGACTAGGAGAAAATTCGATCGTGAATTGATTTTCGACCATAAAATCGCCGAGGTGACATTTTGAGCCACTGTTGGCCGATCCAAGAATAGTTAGGGGTCAGTTCGCCACTGTCATAGTAATGGATCGCGGGTGATTCCGCCGGACCACGAAATGAATTGACGAATGATCCTGAACCTATACCGAACGATCGTACCCCTCGGATCTAGTGATTGATCCTCGCGATTTAAATGACAACCGAAATCGTCACGAACCGAACGAACTTGCACGTGACTCGATTTATTATCAGTCACGGGTCGAATATGCGAATTTCCCCAACGAGCCACCCGTTAGTTTGAGAAACGCTCGAGTTGCGTTTAATAAAATTTAAATTATTTGTTTGAGCCCAAATCGAACACCGGAAAATTAGGAAGTCACAACGGGGCGTTAGGACGACGTTGCAGTTGGAACGTGTAATTTTGGATTGTCCCGAATTCTTCAGAAAAATTCGATTTCGATGAGAAATGAAGGAAGTGACCGTTTTGCCTTTAAGGCTTTCTAAAGGGTTAGTTTTATCAGGCAAGGGCGTTTTGGTCATTTTGCCCTAAATTTTGGAAAAGACACTTTTGCCCTTGGACTTTTTGAGAAATTCTAAGATTGCCCTTGGATATTTTGGGCAAGATTCGATCTCGGCCGTCGGTTTCAAAAAGAGATCGAATCTGGGCCGTCGATTTGGATTGTGAGAGAGGGGCAAGATGGTAATTTTCCACTTTTGGTCAAAATGTGACTATTTAAGTCCGAAACCTATTCTCTCTCTCTTCCTCACGGCAGCCCCCCTCCTCACCGTGAGCTCTCTCTCTCCCCTCTCCCGTGACCGTGACCCACGGCAAGGAAGCCGCGCCGCCGCCGTGCGCCAATCGCCGTCCGCCGTGCCAAGCCGCGCCGTTCGCCGCCATCCCCGTCAATCACCTCCGCTTGTCGCTCTAGCCGAGGTAGTCTAGGGCTCGGTAAGTCGCCCCAAAAACCCTATTTAGGATGTCGGATATTAACGAACTAGTTTAGACTCGGTTTAGTGTGGTTTTAGTGGCTGTTTAGCGTTGGATTAGGGGCTGATTGTGCTGGAATTAAGTGCTGGAATTGTGGACTGATCATGGCTGAGAAGTGGGTTGGATTATGGTGATCTAGAGACCAATTTAGGGGCTAATTAAGGTTGATTTACGAGCTGGGTTAGAACTAGAACTTGAATTTTTGAAGTTGTGAATCTCGGATTCGCGGTTACTGTACCCGTCCGGTTTGCTATTTTTGTGGAGAATTTTTTGAGGCGAATTTGAGGAAGTTTTCTTCATGAAATTTGTTCCTACCTTCCTGAAGTATGACATACTTTAATTTTGGAATTTTCAGAAATCATTTGTGGCCATTCGGAAGTCCATCTTTGGACCGAAAATGGGTCTGCCCGATTTACTGTTAACCCGACCTTCGGGTCTGTTCGAATTTTTGTAAATTTTTCCAGGCCTATTTTCAAAATATTTGCTTCACAAAAATTGTTGAGGACATTTGTGGGTGTAACATATAAAAATTTCAAGCTTTCCAAAGTGATTTGGATACTGGATGAGATGCATTTTGATGGTCAGGTGGCCTGCCGGACGGGTTGATTTTCAGGTGATTCCAAGTGACAAAAAGAGGTGTTTACAGTTGGAACTGGGTATCGAGTTCTCATGGAAAATGTTTATCAAGATGTTTTACGCAACATATCCAAATTTCAGAAATTTTGGAGTTCGTTTACTATTTAATTGAATGGGATTTCGGTCACTGTGTAAACTGTCCAATTTTACCCCGATTCTTTGGATGTTCATTTTTATGAGCGGAATGGTGGGGGTGTCGGGGTTGAATAGTTGCTGCCGTGTGACCAGAATTTATGCTTGAATATGTGTTAGATGAGTTGATTTGAGGATGAAATGAGGATGTTTTGGGGCTGGAGTGAGACCGATTAGAGTGCCGGACGATGTGGATTGCAATGACGGACATATGGTCCGATTTGGAGATGAATTGTGTCGGTTTGAATAGGCTGTGATGTGGCTGTGTTGTGGTGCCCGTTATGACTTGAATTATGCGTGGAAATGTTGAATTTGTGCCTTTGAACGTGGCTTTGTTTGTGGGCCCGTGAGTGGCCTTGTGTGTTTATTGTACCGAGATTTGATGGATTGAAATATGCTTGATTGTGTGCACGCTTGGGCCGGATTGAATGAATTGTCAAATAGGCCATATCAAATGCTTTGTGAGCATGAAAAGTGTATGTGAAATGTTGTGTGGACGGGCCGCGTGTGATTGGCCAACTGAGTGACAAGTGGTTGTTGAGCATGTGCATGAGCAAGAAAGTGAATGTGGTTTGGCATGTGCGATCGTGGGAATTGTGCCGTCCTGAGGCGTGTTCGTTTACGCCGGACGATGCCCGGTATTACCGGAAGACTGCCAGCCTGAGGCGTGTACTTCAACGCGAGTTACGCAGTAGGTGGCAAATGTTGAGCCTGAGGCGTGTACTTTAACGTGGGCAAGAAACATGGCCTCAGGCGTGTACGTTTACGCGGGCCCGGAAGTGTTGTGAAAATTGGTCATAGTGAACCTGAGGCGTGTACTGTAACGCGGGTCACTGGCGAGTGGTATGGAAAGGAATGTGATGAGGCAAGCGGGAATGCGTGAAACATGAACTAAGCATGCATGTGTTTGCATATGATGTGGGTGCGACTAACGTGCAGGTAGCACGCGTGATAGGCCTAGGTAAGATCAATTGATGTGCCTGCTTTGTGATGATAGTATGTGTGTGATTGTGTTTTGTGTGATTGTCTGGAGGTACGTGATAGCTTAGGTGGGGTTTAGGGTGTGTGCTTATTGAGATGTGATCTCATGGTTATTTCAACCAACAATTTCAGAACCCCGGCCTGAGCGATGAACCTTTCGCCGCCACCGTAGCGTTTTGCAATACCGTTGCACACCGACAATAACGTGGTAGAGTACCCGACAGAAGAGCAGGAGGCTCAGGAGGATTCAGACTCGAGTTCTGAGAAGTCGGATTCGGAGTGGACGCCAAGCAGAGGACGTAGGGGCTAGTGTAGAGGTTGTGAATAGGCTTTTTGAAGCGTACCATTTTGGTGATAGGTATACCCAGGCTGCTGATCTTTTTGAACGTCAGTGGTTTATAGAGTAAAAGTTCGGTATGCTCATGTATATTGTGGTGTGTAAATTGTGGATATTGTATAAGTTTGAATCAGTAATAGATGAGGTTAATCTCCCTTATTTACCCCAGTTATTATTGTCCGGGTATTGATTGTGGCTTTCGCTGATTGATAAATCTCTGATAAGTTTAATTGGGTCGGCGATTTTCCGGGACGTCGCTTTATTCGACCAGAGAAGTGTGTTGCGTGCTCGATGGGGTTCGGGGCCTGACACCTAAGCTCTCCGGCCGGCCAAATGTTCACCGGTCGGCGAGCAAGTGAATTTGCCGGCGACCGGAATAGGGGCACTTTTGTCAAAAAAAGAATAAGAATTAAAAGTTACCGTCCCTAAAAATAAAAAATTTGTTCTTCCCGTCTTCTTCGTTACCTTCGTAGACAACCCTAATCCTCCTCCGCCATACGCACGACCTCGTTCACCACTGCTGCCGGGTCTCTCCAGGCACTTCTTGACCGGCGTTGGGTTCACCGCCGGATCTGTCCAGGTAGTTGCCGACGAAGAGGTCGTCGAAGTGCGACCGGCTCTCCTTTAGTTTCCTAAGCACCTCTCAATGCCCTCACCAGCCTTTTCCAGTCTTCAAGGATGTGGAGATGGCCGACGCAGAGACCTTCGCGTTTCAAGCAAAGATCAACCACCTCCTGCAACGAGAAGATTTTCCTTGGCGAACATATCAAAAATTCATCCTATGTACGTCTCTCTCTCTGCTTATTCCTTTTTATTTGCCAATATGTTTCCGTGATTGTATGTGTGCCCTGCATCGCATTTAGCTCTCCTAGTGAATGGGACACCTGGTGCGGAATGAATTTGAAGGCTAAAATATTAAGAAAAAAGTCTTGTTTAGATTCGTCAATTTTACTATCGTTTTTAATCACTTGCATTGACTTAGGACGAATTAGTCAGTGATGATGGGAGTCCGCAATATTCAATCATAGACCAAGACACGGTTGTTCCATGCATCTTCAAGCCGTTGAACGAATCTCTGTCTTGGTGTATCACTATCAGATAGTTTCTCATACAAGGCCTTGATTGACAATTGGACAGTTTCTGAGTTTTAGATGAACTATGCGATCTTTGAGATTTAGTGAGAAGCAGCTAAACTGTCAAGGTTAAAGAGTGAATGTGTGAAGCGGATTAGTTCAAGGCAATGGAGTGTAGAATAAATTGAAGGCGAATTAAGTTTCTTATATCAGCAACTCTAAATTGGCAAGGAGTTGATTGAATTGAGAAAAGCAAAAACAACTTATTGGTGTATGGGCAAGATCCTCGCCCTAATTGGTCTGTCTTTGAGCTTCTTATCTCGGTGTACTCATTACTTTCAATATTGTCTTTTGGCTTCAAACATCTCAATCTGACTAACCAGTGCTATATGCATAACTATATCATTATTATGGTTCGGTTTTCTGCCAAAAACATAAAAATTTAATGGCAATATTTTTAGTTTCTACGTTGATTCTTTTGCCTTTAATGTCATGGGAGACATTTCCTTTTCCCAAAATAGATCTTGCCTCCCATGCTTCATACTAATATTGTCATTTCTTTGTTACAGGTGCGTCTGTTGATGAGAAATCTATCATTTAATCTGACAAGCCTTCAGTAATGCCGTACTTGGTGCATCTTTTCTTGGCAGGCGAACAAAATAAATAGTCCACCTTTTCTTCATCAAAGTTCTATTTGCTTGGAAATACTTGCTATCCCTTCAAATATATCGATAAAAATCTTTTTATCAACTTCATTACTTGATGCATCTTCTAGGGAAATCTCCAATATTCTAAAAGTTTGTTCACCTCTATGAAATGCAATAGAGACATAGGTGGCTGTGACAATAGCCTTCGGTAATGCGGTAGCTCTATTTACAATGCTTGATTCACTAGAAAGTATTGTTTGTGTAATGTGTGAAAGGCAGCGTGGACTTAACAGGATCCATGTCACTTTAGGAGATGGAGTTACTTAGTCTCCATCAGTGTCTAAGTCAGAATGAGAAGACACCATGCTATGCAATAACGTTGGGAGTCTTTTGCCCATGATTTACATACACACCCGAAACATATCAAAGGTCCCGTTGGGAGTCTTAATAAGATCTCCATTAGAATGTCAACTGGCAAGCTTGCCATTGTTGTCACATGATTCGTATGTAAATGGTGGTCAACTTCTTTGGACATCAGGAAGACTTCTTTTAGCCTAGTTGCTTTGTATATTTTATAAAAAGTTCTTTGTCAAGTCAGCTTATGTCACGTCCCGAACCCCTTCGAGCACGCGACACACTTCTCTGGTCGAATGATGCGACATCCCAGGGTATCGCCGACCCAAATTAAACTTATCAGAGATTTATATCAACAGCGGAAACCACCAATACCCGGACGATAATAACTGGGGTAATCAGGGAGAATGCACAAATTCATTTCTCATTCAAACTTATGTAATATCCACAATTTACAAAACCATATATATACAAGCCCACCGCATCGCCACACTACATACCACCGATATCAAAAAGGATCGATAACCTGGGTACCCTATCACCAAAAATAGTACGCTTCAAAAGCCTATTCCACAACCCCTACACTTGCCCCTACGCCCTCTACTTGGCGTTCACTCCGAGTCTGATTCTTCGTCCTCTGAATCTGAATCTCCTGAGTCTCCTGCTCGTCTGTCGGGTACTCTACCACGTTAATGTCGGTGTGCAACGGTATTGCGAAATGTTGCGGCGGCGGCGGAAGGTTCATTGATCAGACCGAGGTTCTGAAATGTTTGGTTGAAACAACCATGAGATTACATTTCAATAAGTACACCCCTAAACCCCACCTAGGCTATCACGTACCTCCAGACAACACATACCTAACACAAACAACCACTCATACTAACAATCACACGCGAACCTACCTGGAATTTTTCATACACCTCCCTGCACGCCAAATAATAATACAGCCAACATGCCACAGTGATGCATCATTCATGTCGCAAAACCAAAGCCTGTAATATGAACTCACATGCATCAATGCATCACAATCGCGCGTGCCTCGATTATAAGGCAAAACCCACTTGGGCACGTCCCATACCATGCCTAGCAGTTTTTACCCCATAATCGAGCACTACATCACACGATACAACCACACTCGCACACTAACTCACGCCATGCATCAACTTTCGCAATCCTCACAAGTCAAATCGAGTCCAGCTCATTCCCAACTTTTCCACCACAACCGCGCCCGCGTAAAATGCATCAGGCCAACGGTCTTCTGACCTCGTCAGACATCGTCACCCTGTCGGGCCGAGCATTGTCACCCCGTCGAGCCGGGCATCGTCACCTCATCAGGGACGGCATTTTCCCGCGTAAACGAACACGCCTCAGGACGGAATCCTACACTCAACTTTCCTTCTACCGCGCCCGCGTAATACGCATCAAGTCAACGGTTTTCTGACCTCGTCAGGCATCGTCACCCCGTCGGGCCGGGCATCATCACCTCGTCAGGGAGAGCATCGTCCTGCGTAAACGTACATGCCTCAGGACGGAACCTACCCCGCGTAAACGAACACGCCTTAGGGTACCACTTTTCCGACCATTCCAATCGTCTCATACCATCGTACCACACGTGCCACACGGTCACACATCACACACAGCCACACAATCCCACGCCATACATGCCTTACGCCAACACACATTACCATCACACAATCATGCCACACGGCCACACATACTTGGCACGCGATCACACACAATCTCTTGCTCATAAAAATGAACATCCATAGAATCAGGTAAATCTGGGCAGTTTACACAGCGACCGAAATCCCATCAAAATAAATAGTAAAAGAAATCCAAAAATTATAAATTTTGGATATATCATAAAAAACATCTTGATAAACATTTCTTATGCAGAACACGAAATCCGGTTCAATCTGTAACCAATCTTGTCCCTCGAAATTAGACCAAAATCAGTTTGCTCCAACAGACTGTTTTTTCCTCAAAATACATTTCGTTCGACACACAAATCACATTAAAAAGCTTTCAAATTTTTATATGTCATATAAAAGAAAGTCACCAACAACTTTTATGAAGGAAGTTTATTGAAACTAGCTCTGGAAAATTTTATAAAAATTCGGCAAGACAATAAGACCAGGATAAACAGTGCTCCGGGCAGTTTTAATACGGTCTGAAAATGGGTTTCGTGCGACCCAAATGGACTCCAAAAATTCCAAATTTAAAATATGTTATACCTCAAGATGTTAGGAGCAACTTTCATGAAGAAAACTTTCTCAAAATCGGCCTACACAATTCTCCAAAAAAATATTAAACCGAACGGGTACAGTAACCGCGAATCCGAGAATCACACCAAACCTCAAGGATTCAAATCCTAATTGATTTCTACCAAATTTCAACCACCAAAACTCATTCCACCATGTCCAAACTATCATCCATCAGCCACATGAACATCCATAAACACAACAAGGGATCAAACTCTCCTCTAATCCATTTACAATCACTTCCACCAATCCCTAAACTACCCTAAACCGCGCCTAAACAAGTCCGTTAATACCCGATATCCTAAATAGAGTTTAGGGTGTGACTTACACGAACTCTAGACTAACTCGGATAGAGAGGGAAGGGGGAACGGCTGGCCGGCAGCTCACGGTGGCGGCGATCGGCATACGGCAACGACACGGCGTGGCGGCTTTCTCCGGCAAGCGGCTCCGGCGATGATCCTCACGGCCGAGCAAAAGGGGGAGATGGTTCGGTGAGGGAGAGAGGAGAGGAGGGGATTTCGGTGAGGGAGGGGGAGGAGAAGGGGAAATGGTCGAATGGGGAGAGAGAGAGAGAGAAACGACTAATTTATAATTGGTCCAAGGTTTGACCAACTTTTCCTTTAATTCCAATTTTGCCCCTCTAATACTTGGTCCACATTGTTCCAAACCAAAATATCTAAGGGCGTTTTGGTCCAATCTTTTGGGGCTGATATTTATCCACAATTAATCCCCAAATTTAATTTCCAAAATCCCCGAAATTCGGAATACCCAAAAATAGGCCTAGGGGCAAAATCGTAATTTTCCGGTCCCGGGCCGAATTTCCATTTTTCGACCGTACCATCCCCAAATATGAGTGGCCAACATAATATGATGTCGGATTCGCAAAAATAGTCGTGCAAGCTTTCGAAAATCGACACCGAAGTCCGGGTCCAATTTCGTGACCAAAACTCGCTAAATTTCCAATTTCAGGGTCTCTCACTAACGGGCGGCTGTTTAGGGGTTACGTGAATCGACTTGGGGTTATCCGAGTCATAACGGTTCCGATCCTAGAGAGAGATAGGAATTATCACTAGTCCCAGAGGTCACGATCGTTCGGGTTAAGTTCGGGACTGGTTGGCCACGTGCACTTTCGATCGTGCAGAATCACCTGCGATCCGATTGTACATCGTTGGCCTTGGCCAAACCAAATCCGTCACTTTTCCTAAGATCTGCCCACGTTGGCCTAAAATATTTCCTTATCGTTTCTCGAGATCGGTGCTCGATTCGCGATCGGGTCCCTGGTCCATGTACCGTTTTCCTAGTTAGCCATACCCCATTGGTTAGTATCCCGAGAGTGATCAGCTCTGGGCGAGACTTGCTAAAATGAAATGTGAAATGATGCCAATTTTATTGATCCCGGAATTACGTCGAAATTCAGGCTATTACAGCTTACCTAGAAGGAACAATAATGTGGGATGCACGATGTGTTTTCTGTCAATTAGCGAATGTAATCAATCTGCTAATGCACGAAGACACACATAACCTTCATGAACACTCAAAACGATTAGGGAAAGAAATTCATTTTACTTGGGATTAAACTCACACGGCAATGAAGTCATCAATTGGAAAGCAGATGAAGTGCGACGTTATCAAAGTACATGGAAATAAAAGAGAGAATCTTATTTATACAAATGGAAGTCTCTTTAATATATCACAAGGCAATTTTCCCAACCAACTAATGCTCGACATTGTTTGTGGACGAGAGAGAAATCAAACTCTCTGTACAAGTAACCAGTTGAGTGCAATAGACAGAATCGACTTCGACACTAAAAAACTTAAAACCTTCGCTCCCCACGTTGTACGGAACACAATAGAAGGAAGGTTCCCAGTGTAAACCCATTGGTAAGCTCTGTATGAAGCAAACTTCCCCAGAATTTGCAATCCCCACTGGCCAATATTGAATTATGCTTCTCGTAGACAATCCAATAGTATACAACTTGGTCCACAATTCGTTGATGCCAAACTCTTCCATGATCCATACTTCATAACGTTCAACCGATGAGTTATATACTATTACAGACAAGCATCCATCTAGTAAGCCAATATATTTCTCTTTAGGAGGCATTATATCTGGAAGTGCTAGTGTTTGGAAAATATCTTGAACTACATCAAATAGGATTAATAATGCGACGGTTTTATCATCGACACAAAAATAAGGGCACCAACAGATGAAATTCTTGAAGATAACTTGATGGCCTAAGTACACGGTAGGCAATGGAGAGAATGGAGACAAAATTTCAGAGGTAACTCGACGGCTTAAATGTTGGGTGAGCACTGGAGGGAAAATGTTGCCAACCTGTTTCCAACAATTTCTTCTAAAGCCATACACCTCTACTTTGGAGGTGTGGCTCGAATGTTCAAAATGTATATGCATGCTGACCACTTTAAAATCATCTGGATGACCACTTGAGGAATCGAATCCGAATCCAACCATGTTTGACACGTGCAAGCTGGGTTGAGGAAGGGCTCTGTTTTCACCTGTCGATGGGTTCCATAGAAAGACCTTTGAGTTGTGAGGGTTCTTACCGTCATAAGTGGACAAACAAACGATTCCATTGCATGACCCAACTAATTGGAACTTTTCGCCATCTCTGACAAATGAATTATCGAGATCCAATAGTTCATTCTTGGGAGAATAGCGAATCTGTACTCTCGAAAAGTTGTTGAAGTCATACTTAAGAAGATCATATTTGTGCAACTTGTTTGATCTCTCAAGATAAGCTTTAATGAAAAAGGGGCTGGTGAGAAGAGAATTCCAAGATTTACATACACACCTCAATCGAACCAAAGGTTTTGCAGAGAGCCACAAGAAGATCTCCATTAGAACGTCCACCGAAAAATTTGCCATTGATCTTCCACACTCGTTCAAGTGCTTACTTAAGAGAAACTCTCATACATTGTCAACTTACAAATTTGCATCTTACATTGAGAAGCACCTCTTATTTATGGAGGGATGACACTTTACTTGGAAACATCAAACTAGGAAATGTTAAAACAGGAAATCTTAAACTAGGAAATATCAAAATAGGAAACATTAAAATTGGAATATCAAAATAGGAAATATTAAATTAGGAAACCCAGTCAAATTAGGAAACCTACTCAAAATTGGAAACCAATTTGAAATAGGCAACATTTTACTCATGTGAATGAGTCTTTATTCTTAAATCTTCTTGAAACTCCATCTTGGATACTTCTTCTTATTAGACTTTGATGCTCCCGCACCATCCACCCTAAAAAGACGGGGATTTGACCTAAAATCTGATTCGGCTTCGACTTCAATAAATGGAGAAAGGTTTCCAACGTGGAAAGTAGTTAATACATAATAATCACCTCTTCTAAAAAATATCAAACTATGAAATGTTAAAACAGGAAGCATTAAACTAGGCAATATCAAAATAGGAAACCTTAAGCTAGGAATATCAAACTAGGAAACAACTAATTAGGAAACCCAGTCAAATTAGGAAACCTATTTAAATTAGGAAACTAATTTGAAATAGGCAACATTTTACTCAGGTGAATGAGTCTCTATTCTTCATTCTTCTTGAAACTCCAATTTGTATGCTTCTCTTTATTAGACCTTGATGCTCTCGCATCATTCGCCGCAGGTTGATAAAGATTTGACCTCAAATTTGATTGGGCTTCAACCTCAAGAAGTGGAACAAGGTTACAAGAGAAAATTCCAAAAGGGAGTCCAAAGTAGAGTCATTTTCTCAAATGAAGGTCCGAAGTGGACTTTATCTCAAATAAGGACCCGAAGTGGCTGATGAGTCTCAAAAGAGGGCCAAATGTGACATCCTAAAAATTGTCCATTTGGGATTTGTGAAATATTTGGTTTTATAAATGTACTCGTAGTTAGTTCTCGCCCGGAACTGATCATTCCTGGGACACTAACCTTTGGGGAAAGGCTAATCAGGGATTTAAATTCGTGCGACTAGGAGAAAATTCGATCGTGAATTGATTTTCGACCATAAAATCGCCGAGGTGACATTTTGAGCCACTGTTGGCCGATCCAAGAATAGTTAGGGGTCAGTTCGCCACTGTCATAGTAATGGATCGCGGGTGATTCCGCCGGACCACGAAATGAATTGACAAATGATCCTGAACCTATACCGAACGATCGTACCCCTCGGATCTAGTGATTGATCCTCGCGATTTAAATGACAACCGAAATCGTCACGAACCGAACGAACTTGCACGTGACTCGATTTATTATCAGTCACGGGTCGAATATGCGAATTTCCCCAACGAGCCACCCGTTAGTTTGAGAAACGCTCGAGTTGCGTTTAATAAAATTTAAATTATTTGTTTGAGCCCAACTCGGACACCGGAAAATTAGGAAGTCACAACGGGGCGTTAGGACGACGTTGTTGTTGGAACGTGTAATTTTGGATTGTCCCGAATCCTTCAGAAAAAATCGATTTCGATGAGAAATGAAGGAAGTGACCGTTTTGCCCTTAAGGCTTTCTAAAGGGTTAGTTTTATCAGGCAAGGGCGTTTTGGTCATTTTGCCCTAAATTTTGGAAAAGACACTTTTGCCCTTAGACTTTTTGAGAAATTCCAAGATTGCCCTTGGATATTTTGGGCAAGATTCGATCTCGGCCGTCAGTTTCAAGATAAGATCGAATCTGGGCCGTCGATTTGGATTGTGAGAGAGGGGCAAGATGGTAATTTGCCACTTTTGGTCAAAATGTGACTATTTAAGTCCAAAACCCATTCTCTCCCCTCATTTCCTCTCTCTCTTCCTCACGGCAGCCCCCCCTCCCTCACCGTGAGCTCTCTCTCTCCCCTCTCCCGTGACCGTGACCCACGGCAAGGAAGCCGCTTCTCGCTCTAGCCGAGGTAGTCTAGGGCTCGGTAAGTCGCCCCCTAAACCCTATTTAGGATGTCGGGTATTAACGGACTAGTTTAGACTCGGTTTAGTGTGGTTTTAGGGCTGATTGTGCTGGAATTAAGTGCTAGAATTGTGGATTGATCATGGCTGAGAAGTGGGTTGGATTATGGTGATCTAGAGACCAATTTAGGGGCTAATTAAGGTTGATTTACGAGCTGGGTTAGAACTAGAACTTGAATTTTTGAAGTTGTTGTCAATCTCGGATTCGCGGTTACTGTACCCATCCGGTTTACTATTTTTGTGGTGACTTTTTTAGGGCGAATTTGAGGAAGTTTTCTTCATGAAATTTTCTTCTACCATCTTGAAGTATGACATACTTTAATTTGGGAATTTTTGGAAATCATTTGTGGCCATTCGGAAGTCCATCTTTGGACCGAAATGGGTCTGCCCGATTTACTGTTCACCCCCTTCGGGTCTGTTCGAATTTTTATAAATTTTTCCAAGCCTTTTCTCAAAATACTTCCTTCACAAAAATTGTTGGGGACATTTGTAGGTGTAACATATAAATATTTCAAGGCTTTACAAAGTGATTTGGGTACTGGATGAGATGCATTTTGATGGTCAGGTGACCTGACTGGACGGGTTGATTTTCATCTGATTCCAAGTGACAAAAAGAGGTGTTTACAGTTGGAAGTGGGTTTCGAGTTCTGCACGGAAAATGTTTATCAAGATGTTTTACGCAACATATCCAAATTTCAGAAATTTTGGAGTTCAGTTACTATTTAATTGAATGGGATTTCGGTCACTGTGTAAACTGCCCAATTTTACCCCGATTCTTTGGATGTTCGTTTTTATGAGCGGAATGGTGGGGGTGTCGGGGTTGAATAGTTGCTGCCTCGTGACCAGAATTTATGCTTGAATATGTGTTAGATGAGTTGATTTGAGGATGAAATGAGGATGTTTCGGGGCTGGAGTGAGACCGATTAGAGTGCCGGACGATATGGATTGAAATGACGGACATATGGTCCGATTTGGAGACGAATTGTGTCGGTTTGAATGGGCTGTGATGTGGCTGTGTTGTGGTGCCCGTTATGACTTGAATTATGCGTGGAAATGTTGAATTTGTGCCTTTGAACGTGGCTGTGTTTTTGGGCCCGTGAGTGGCCTTGTGTGTTTATTATACCAAGATTTGATGGATTGAAATATGCTTAATTGTGTGCACGCTTGGGCCGGATTGAATGAATTGTCAAATAGGCCATATCAAATGCTTTGTGAGCATGAAAAGTGTATGTGAAATGTTGCGTGCACGGGCCGCGTGTGATTGGCCAACTGAGTGACAAGTGGTTGTTGAGCATGTGCATGAGCAAGAAAGTGAATGTGGTTTGGCATGTGCGATCGTGGGAATTGTGCCGTCCTGAGGCGTGTTCGTTTACGCCGGACGATGCCCGGTATTACCGGAAGACTGCCAGCCTGAGGCGTGTACTTCAACGCGGGTTGCGCAGTAGGTGGCAGATGTTGAGCCTGAGGCGTGTACTTTAACGCGGGCAAGAAACATGACCTCAGGCGTGTACGTTTACGCGGGCCCGGAAGTATTGTGAAAATTGGTCGCAGTGAACCTGAGGCGTGTACTGTAACGCGGGTCACTGGCGAGTGGTATGGAAAGGAATGTGATGAGGCAAGCGGGAATGCGTGAAACATGAACTAAGCATGCATGTGTTTGCATATGATGTGGGTGCGACTAACGTACAGGTAGCACGCGTGGTAGGCCCAGGTAAGAACAATTGATGTGCCTGCTTTGTGATGATAGTATGTGCGTGATTGTGTTTTGTGTGATTGTCTGGAGGTACGTGATAGCCTAGGTGGGGTTTAGGGTGCATGCTTATTGAGATGTGATCTAATGGTTAATTCAACCAACAATTTCAGAACCCCGGCCTGAGCGATGAACCTTTCGCCGCCGCCACAGCGTTTTGCAATGCCGTTGCACACCGACAATAACGTGGTAGAGTACCCGACAGACGAGCAGGAGGCTCAGGAGGATTCAGACTCGAGTTCTGAGAAGTCGGATTCGGAGTGGACGCCAAGCAGAGGATGTAGGGGCTAGTGTAGAGGTTGGGAATAGGCTTTTTGAAGCGTACCATTTTGGTGATAGGTATACCCAGGCTGCTGATCTTTTTGAACGTCAGTAGTTTATAGAGTAAAAGTTCGGTGTGCTCATGTATATTGTGGTGTGTATATTGTGGATATTGTATAAGTTTTAATCAGTAATAGATGAGGTTAATCTCCCCTATTTACCCTAGTTATTATTGTCCGGGTATTGATTGTGGCTTTCGCTGATTGATAAATCTCTGATAAGTTTAATTGGGTCGGCGATTTTTCGGGACGTCGCTTTATTCGACTAGAGAAGTGTGTTACGTGCTCGATGGGGTTCAGGGCGTGACATCCTAGTTGAATTGGTATCAGAGCGAGGACAGCTCGATCTATACTGGTCGAAGTTTGGAGTGATAAGGAGTAGAGACCTTGGGGTAGAAATTAGGGAGACCTTAGCGAGTCAAAAGGCGGGATAAGCTATGCGTGCCTCCAGATTGTTTGTGAATTGAGTGTTATAATGATTGAAGTACAGGTGCGGCATGACCTAAGGTAAGTATGCGTACCTCCTTGTTTGAGGTCCTGTGTTGTTTGTGCTTAGCCGCATGCTAAATGGTTGAATGCTGTTATGCTAATTCCCTGCCTAGGACCTTAGACCGGTTTAGCTTGGTTGAAGTCTCTAATTCCCGAGTGGAATTATAGCAGGTGGGTGTGTGGTGATACAAACTTGTAAGGATGAGCTTGAGAGGTAGAGATATAAGGAGCCAACCAAGTCTTGAGCACCAAGCAGCAATGGACCTGCGAGTGGATAGGGTCGTGAGAGCACTTGAGGAAATTGGTAATCTTATAGGTAGGCAGGCTCAAGAGCGAGCTGCCACTAAAGCTCAGGCTGTTGAGGCCGCTGCAGATGCTGCTATTGGTAATAATGACAGTCTTATTAAGGTCAAGGAAATGCGAATAAACATATGTATTAGTTGGTTGAGCGATTTCTGAAATTGAAACTCCTTCAGTTTGATGGGAAAAAGGTGATCCTGAGGTTGCGTCACTTTCGGTAGAGGAATTGGAAAATGAGGTATTGAGGTGCAAGGAGGAGGAAAATTTGACGCTAGCAGTCTGCCAGTTACGAAGAATTGCAAGTAATTGGTAGGGAGCCACCAGAGAAAGAGTGTTTCCTACTAGTACCGCTTCAATTTGGATTGTGTTTGTTGAGGCCTTCAAAGGCAAGTACTTCCCCGAGTGGACTCGAGAACGGAAATTGGCTGAATTTATGAGGTTCCGTTAAGGGCAGATGATAGTTGACCTGTTTGAGGCTGAGTCTGAAGGACTATAATGAGATTTGTGGACAGATCTAAGCAATGGATCATGATGTGATAGAAAGGGCTGCCACTTTTGTGGATAGTAATTGAGAAGAAAGGATAGACCTAGTAGATCTAGCTATGTATAATTTGGATGTAATGGTGGGCATCGAATGATTGGTTAACTAGAATGCCGTGTTGGATTGCAATGGCTGGGTGATTCGGTTTAGTCCGGCTGGACACCCCAGATCCAAGTTGGTAGGAAATCGAGGAAGAACCTCGATCCCTTGAGTTTTACCAGTAAAAGCAGCCAAGTTGTGGAATGAGGGTTGTCAAGGTTACTTGGCAAGTGTGGCCGATTTGACGATGGAGGAAGTGCGGTTAGAGGATATAGCAGTGGTGTGCAATTTTCCTGACGTCTTTCCTCAGGAATTGCCGAGATGGCCACCAGAAAGAGAAGTGGAGCTTATTATCGAGATGGCCCTGGGATTGAGCCAATCTCGAAGCCGCCTTCAAAGATGTCATTGTCGGAATTGAAAGGATTAAAGGTTCAGATACAGGAACTGTTGGATAAAGGATTCAGTCGTCCTAGTGTGTCTCTATGGGGAGCGCCAGTCCTATTTGAAGGAAGAAGGACGAGACGTTGAGGTTGTGTAGCGATTACCGGCAGTTGAATCAGAAGATGATTAAGAATAAGTAACCACTGCCGAGGATTGATGACTTGTTCGACTGATTGCAAGGAGCCTCAGTGTTCTCTAAGACTGGTCTATGGACCGGATATTAGCAGTTAAGGATCAAGAAAGAGAATATTCTTAAGACTGCTTTTAGGACGCGGTATGGGCAATATGAGTTTGTCGTGATGCCATTTGGTCTAACCGATGCCCCTGCTGCCTTTGTGGATCTAATGAAGCGGGTGTTTAAGGAGTTTCTAGACCATTTCATCGTAGTGTTCATTGACGATGTATGGGTGTATTCGAAAGGCTCGGAAGAGCGTGAAGTGCAGTTGAGTAAAGTGCAACGGACCTTAAGAGAACACGCACTCTTCGCTAAGTCCAGTAAGTGTGAGTTTTGGCTTAGCAGAGTAGCATTTATTGGACATATAATGTTGGGAAATGGAATTTCTGTGGATCCGTCAAAGATTGAGGCCGTGACTAAGTGACCAAGACCGGTATTAGTGACGGAGGTTTGATGTTTCTTAAGATTGGCCGGTTATTGTCGATGTATGGTAGAAGGATTCTTGTCGATAGCCAAGCCGTTGACGCGACTGCGTAAGAAGGAAACTAAGTTTGAGTGAGATGAAAAATGTGAAAGGAGTTGTCAGGAGTTGAAGCATAGGCTGACAACTGCCCCGATCTTGACTATTCCGTCTGGATCAGGAGGATTTGAGGTCTATAGTGACGCGTCATTAATAGAACTTGAATATGTTTGATGCAGCATGGAAGGGTAGTTGCATGTGCGTCGCGCCAATTGAGGCCGCATGGAATGAATTATTTCGACGCACGATTGAGAATTAGCTGCAATAGTATTTGCCCTGAAGATGTGGCGACACTATTTATGTGGAGAGAAAATTCAAATTTATGCAGACCACCAGAGCCTCAAATATCTGTTTTCGCAAAAGGAGTTAAGTCTGAGGCAGTATCGGTGAATATAATTGTTAAAGGACTATGATTGTGACCTTTGGTATTATTCCGGAAAGGCCCACCGGGTAACTGATGTATTGAGTCTGAACTTAAGTGTCGCACATTTGATGGTAAAGAATGGGCATTGTTAGAAAGAGTACGAGACTCAGGGTTAGATTCGAAATAAGTCAAATCTCAAGCTGGCTAGCCACTATGAGGATTGAATCGGAGATTCAGAATAAGAGTAAGATCTTGCGGTCTACGGATCAAGTAATTCAAAAAATTCTAGACATGGATAGCATTAAGGGGAACTGGACTTCCAAGTGTCCGAGGATGAAATTTTGAAGTTTTGAGGATGTTTGTGTGTGCTCGATGAGTTGGAGCTTAAGAAGAGATTTTATCAGAAGCTCATAGGAGCAGTCATAATATTTACCCAGGCAGCACGAAAATGTACAAGAAATTGCGATAACATTATTGGTGGAATAAACTGAAAAAAGATGTGGCCAAGCATATGGCCAAGTGATTGGCGTGCCAACAAGTGAAGGCACAGCACTGTAAGCCTGGAGGGAAATGGAGACCATTGGAAATCCCAGAATGGAAATGGGAGCATATAACTATGGATTTTGTGACGGGATTACCAAGGAGCCAAAGAGGCCATAATGCTATTTGTGTGATTGTCGACAGATTGACCAAGTCGGCATACTTTTTAGCTGTGCGAAAGGATTTCGCAGTAGATCGATATGCTGAGTTGTATGTGCAGCAGATAGTTCGTTTGCATGGGGTACCAGTGTCAAGAACCTCAGATTGTGATCCTAGGTTTACCGCCAATTTTTGGAACAGTCTGCAAGCGGCGTTAGGATCAAAGTTGCAGTTTAGTACTGCTTTTCATCCGCAAACGGATGACCAGTCTGAGAGGACGATTCAGACTTTAGAGAATATGCTTCGGGCATGTGTGTTGGATTCTCAGGGTAAGTGGGAAGAATAATTACCCTTAGCAGAGTTTGCTTATAACAATAGTTTTCAGTAGAGTATAGGAATGGCGCCCGTTGAAGTGTTGTATGGCAGAGCATGTAGAACGCTCATATGTTGGGACGAAGTTGGAGAAAGAAGTATGAACCGGACCCAACTCATGTTAAATTATGAGGAGATAGAAGTCGATGATAAGGTGTTGTATGTCGAGAAACCAGTAAGGACTGAAGATCGGAAAGAACGGGTTCTAAGGATCAAGACAATCCTGATGGTCAAGGTTATTTGGGAACACCACAGGACAGAAGGCGCAACGTGGGAAAGTGAAGAGCAAATGCAACGTCAATACCCCATTTGTTTGAGTAGTGATGGGATTTGTAAATTTCGAGGACGAAATTTTTTGTAAGGGGGGAAGAGTTGTGACATCCTGAAAATTGTCCATTTGGGATTTGTGAAATATTTAGTTTTATAAATGTACTCGTAGTTAGTTCTCGCCCGGAACTGATCATTCCTGGAACACTAACATTTGGGGAAAGGCTAATCAGGGATTTAAATTCGTGCGACTAGGAGAAAATTCGATCGTGAATTGATTTTCAACCATAAAATCGCCGAGGTGATATTTTGAGCCACTGTTGGCCGATCCAAGGATAGTTAGGGGTCAGTTCGCCACTGTCATAGTAGTGGATCGCAGGTGATTCCGCCGGACCACGAAATGAATTGACGAACCTATACCGAACGATCCTGAACCTATACCGAACGATCGTACCCCTCGGATCTAGTGATTGATCCTCGCGATTTAAATGACAACCGAAATCGTCACGAACCGAACGAACTTGCACGTGACTCGATTTATTATCAGTCACGGGTCGAATATGCGAATTTCCCCAACGAGCCACCCGTTAGTTTGAGAAACGCTCGAGTTGAGTTTAATAAAATTTAAATTATTTGTTTGAGCCCAAATCGGACAGCGGAAAATTAGGAAGTCACAACGGGGCGTTAGGACGACGTTGCAGTTGGAACGTGTAATTTTGGATTGTCTCGAATCCTTCAAAAAAATTCGATTTCGATGAGAAATGAAGGAAGTGACCGTTTTGCCATTAAGGCTTTCTAAAGGGTTAGTTTTATGAGGCAATGGCGTTTTGGTCATTTTGCCCTAAAATTTATAAAAGACACTTTTGCCTTTAGACTTTTTGAGAAATTCCAAGATTGCCCTTGGATATTTTGGGCAAGATTCGATCTCGGCAGTCGGTTTCAAGATAAGATCGAATCTGGGCCGTCGATTTGGATTGTGAGAGAGGGGAAAGATGGTAATTTGCCACTTTTGGTCAAAATGTGACTATTTAAGTCCAAAACTCATTCTCTCCCCTCATTTCCTCTCTCTCTTCCTCACGGCAGCCCCTCCCCCTCACCGTGAGCTCTCTCTCTCCCCTCTCCCGTGACCGTGACCCACGGCAAGGAAGCCGCGCCGCCGCCGTGCGCCGATCGCCGTCCGCCATGCCAAGCCGCGCCGTTCGCCGCCGTCCCCGTCAATCACCTCCGCTTGTCGCTCTAGCTGAGGTAGTCTAGGGCTCAGTAAGTCACCCCCTAAACCCTATTTAGGATGTCGGGTATTAACGGACTAGTTTAGACTCGGTTTAGTGTGGTTTTAGGGACTGTTTAGCGTTGGATTAGGGGCTGATTGTGCTGGAATTAAGTGCTGGAATTGTGGACTGATCATGGCTGATAAGTGGATTGGATTATGGAGATCTAGAGACCAATTTAGGGGCTAATTAAGGTTGATTTACGAGCTGGGTTAGAACTAGAACTTGAATTTTTGAAGTTGTTGTTAATCTCAGATTCGCGGTTACTGTACCCGTCCGGTTTGCTATTTTTGTGGAGAATTTTTTGGGCCGACTTTGAGGACATTTTCTTCATAAAATTTGTTCCTACCATCTTTAAGTATAATATACTTTAATTTGGGAATTTTTGGAAATCATTTGAGGCCATTCGGAAGTCCATCTTTGGACCGAAATGGGTCTGCCCGATTTACTGTTCACCCGACCTTCGGGTCTATTCGAATTTTTAAAAAAATTTCCAGGCCTATTTTCAAAATACTTCCTTCACAAATATTGTTGGGGACATTTGTGGCTGTAACATATAAATATTTCAAGTCTTTCCAAAGTGTTTTGGCTACTGGATGAGATGCATTTTGATGGTCAGGTGGCCTGACCGGACGGGTTGATTTTCATCTGATTCCAAGTGACAAAAAGAGGTGTTTACAGTTGGAACTGGGTTTCGAGTTCTTCACGTAAAATGTTTACCAAGATGTTTTACGCAACATATCCAAATTTCAGAAATTTTGGAGTTCGTTTACTATTTAATTGAATGGGATTTCGGTCACTGTGTAAACTGCCCAATTTTACCCCGATTCTTTGGATGTTCGTTTTTATGAGCGGAATGGTGGGGGTGTCGGGGTTGAATAGTTGCTGCCTCGTGACCAGAATTTATGCTTGAATATGTGTTAGATGAGTTGATTTGAGGATGAAATGAGGATGTTTCGGGGCTGGAGTGAGACCGATTAGAGTGCCGGACGATGTGGATTGAAATGACGGACATATGGTCCGATTTGGAGACGAATTGTGTCGGTTTGAATGGGCTGTGATGTGGCTGTGTTGTGGTGCCCGTTATGACTTGAATTATGCGTGGAAATGTTGAATTTGTGCCTTTGAACGTGGCTGTGTTTGTGGGCCCGTGAGTGGCCTTGTGTGTTTATTGTACCGAAATTTGATGGATTGAAATATGCTTGATTGTGTGCACGCTTGGGCCGGATTGAATGAATTGTCAAATAGGCCATATTAAATGCTTTGTGAGCATGAAAAGTGTGTGTGAAATGTTGTGTGCATGGGCCGCGTGTGATTGGCCAACTGAGTGACAAGTGGTTGTTGAGCATTTGCATGAGCAAGAAAGTGAATGTGGTGTGGCATGTGCGATCGTGGGAATTGTGCCGTCCTGAGGCGTGTTCGTTTACGTGGGACGATGCCCGGTATTACCGGAAGACTGCCAGCCTGAGGCGTGTACTTCAACGCGGGTTGCGCAGTAGGTGGCAGATGTTGAGCCTGAGGCGTGTACTTTAACGTGGGCAAGAAACATGGCCTCAGGCGTGTACGTTTACGCGGGCCCGGAAGTGTTGTGAAAATTGGTTGTAGTGAACCTGAGGCGTGTACTGTAACGCGGGTCACTGACGAGTGGTATGGAAAGGAATGTGATGAGGCAAGCGGGAATGCGTGAAACATGAACTAAGCATGCATGTGTTTGCATATGATGTGGGTGCGACTAACGTGCAGGTAGCACGCGTGATAGGACCAGGTAAGATCAATTGATGTGCCTGCTTTGTGATGATAGTATGTGTGTGATTGTGTTTTGTGTGATTGTCTGAAGGTACGTGATAGCCTATGTGGGGTTTAGGGTGTGTGCTTATTGAGATGTGATCTCATGGTTGTTTCAACCAACAATTTCAGAACCCCGGCCTGAGCGATGAACCTTTCGCCGCCGCCACAGCGTTTTGCAATACCGTTGCACACCGACAATAACATGGTAGAGTACCCGACAGACGAGCAGGAGGCTCAGGAGGATTCAGACTCGAGTTCTGAGAAGTCGGATTCGGAGTGGACGCCAAAGCAGAGGACGTAGGGGCTAGTGTAGAGGTTGGGAATAGGCTTTTTGAAGCGTACCATTTTGGTGATAGGTATACCCAGGCTGCTGATCTTTTTTGAACGTCAGTGGTTTATAGAGTAAAAGTTCGGTGTGCTCATGTATATTGTGGTGTGTAAATTGTGGATATTGTATAAGTTTTAATCAGTAATAGATGAGGTTAATCTCCCCTATTTACCCCAGTTATTATTGTCCGGGTATTGATTGTGGCTTTCGTTGATTAATAAATCTTTGATAAGTTTAATTGGGTCGGCGATTTTCCGGGACGTCGCTTTATTCGACCAGAGAAGTGTGTTGCGTGCTCGATGGGGTTCGGGGCGTGACACCTAAGCTCTCCGGCTGGCCAAATGTTCACCGGTTGGCGAGCAAGTGAATTTGCCGGCGACCGAAATAGGGGCACTTTTGTCAAAAAAAGAATCAGAATTAAAAGTTACCGTCCCTAAAAATAAAAAATTTGTTCTTCCCATCTTCTTCGTTACCTTCGTAGACAACCCTAATCCTCCTCCGCCAAACACACGACCTCATTCACCACTGCTGCCGGGTCTCTCCAAGCACTTCTTGACTGGCGTTGGGTTCACCGCCGGATCTGTCCAGGTAGTTGCCGACGAAGAGGTCGTCGAAGTGCGACCGGCTCTCCTTTAGTTTCCTAAGCACCTCTCAATGCCCTCACCAGCCTTTTCCAGTCTTCAAGGATGTGGAGATGGCCGACGCAGAGACCTTCGCATTTCAAGCAAAGATCAACCAGCTCCTGAGCTTGATCATCAACACTTTCTACAGCAACGAGGAGATTTTCCTTGGCGAACTTATCAAAAATTCATCCTATGTACGTCTCTCTCTCTGCTTATTCCTTTTTATTTGCCAATATGTTTCCATGATTGTATTTGTGCCCTGCATCGCATTTAGCTCACCTAGCGAATGGTACACCCGGTGCGGAATGAATTTGAAGGCTAAAATATTAAGAAAAAAGTCTTGTTTAGATTCGTCAATATTACTATCGTTTTTAATCACTTGCATTGACTTAGGACGAATTAGTCAGTGATGATGGGAGTCCGCAATATTCAATCGTAGACCAAGACACAGTTGTTCCCTGCATCTTCAAGCCGTTTAACGAATCTCTGTCTTGGTGTATCGCTATCAGATAGTTTCTCATACAAGGCCTTGATTGACAATTGGACAGTTTCTGAGTTTTAGATGAACTATGGGATCTTTGAGATTTAGTGAGAAGCAGCTAAACTGTCAAGGTTAAAGAGTGAATGTGTGAAGCGGATTAGTTCAAGGCAATGGAGTGTAGAATAAATTGAAGGCGAATTAAGTTTCTTATATCAGCAACTCTAAATTGGCAAGGAGTTGATTGAATTGAAAAAAGCAAAAACAACTTATTGGTGTATGGGCAAGATCCTCGCCCTAATTGGTCTGTCTTTGAGCTTCTTATCTCGGTGTACTCATTACTTTCAATATTGTCTTTTGGCTTCAAACATCTCAATCTGACTAACCAGTGCTGTATGCATAGCTATATCATTATTATGGTTCGGTTTTCTGCCAAAAACATAAAAATTTAATGGCAACATTTTTAGTTTCTACGTTGGTTCTTTTGCCTTTAATGTCATGGGAGACATTTCGTTTTCCCAAAATTGCTCGTGCCTCCCATGCTTCATACTAATATTGTCATTTCTTTGTTACAGGTGCGTCTGTTGATGAGAAATCTATCATTTAATCTGACAAGCCTTCAGTAATGCCGTACTTGGTGCATCTTTTCTTGGCTGGGGAACAAAATAAATAGTCCACCTTTTCTTCATCAAAGTTCTATTTGCTTGGAAATACTTGCTATCGCTTCAAATATATCGATAAAAATCTTTTTATCAACTTCATTACATGATGCATCTTCTAGGGAATTCTCCAATATTCTAAAAGTTTGTTCACCTCTATGAAATGCAATAGAGACATAGGTGGCTGTGACAATAGCCTTCGGTAATGCGGTAGCTCTCTTTACAATACTTGATTCACTAGAAAGTATTGTTTGTGTAATGTGTGAAAGGCAACGTGGACTTAACAGGATCCATGTCACTTTAGGAGATGGAGTTACTTAGTCTCCATCAGTGTCTAAGTCAGGATGAGAAGACACCATGCTATGCAATAACGTTGGGAGTCTTTTGCCCATGATTTACATACACACCCGAAACATATCAAAGGTCCCGTTGGGAGTCTTAATAAGATCTCCATTAGAATGTCAACTGGCAAGCTTGCCATTGTTGTCACATGATTCCTATGTAAATGGTGGTCAACTTCTTTGGACATCAGGAAGACTTCTTTTAGCCTAGTTCCTTTGTATATTTTATAAAAAGTTCTTCGTCAAGTCAGCTTAAGTCACGTCCCAAACCCCTTTGAGCACGCGACACACTTCTCTGGTCGAATGATGCGACATCCCAGGGTATCGCCGACCCAAATTAAACTTATCAGAGATTTATATTAACAGCGGAAACTACCAATACCCGGACGATAATAACTGGGGTAATCAGGGAGAATGCACAAATTCATTTCTCATTCAAACTTATATAATATCCACAATTTACAAAACCACATATATACAAGCACACCGCATCGCCACACTACATACCACCGATATCAAAAAGGATCGATAACCTGGGTACCCTATCACCAAAAATAGTGCGCTTCAAAAGCCTATTCCACAACCCCTACACTTGCCCCTACGCCCTCTACTTGGCGTTCACTCCGAGTCTGATTCTTCGTCCTCTGAATCTGAATCCTCCTGAGTCTCCTGCTCGTCTGTCGGGTACTCTACCACGTTAATGTCGGTGTGCAACGGTATTGCAAAACGCTGCGGCGGCGGCGGAAGGTTTATTGATTAGACCGGGGTTCTGAAATATTTGGTTGAAACAACCATGAGATTACATCTCAATAAGTACACCCCTAAACACCACCTAGGCTATCACGTACCTCCAGACAACACATACCTGACACAAACAACCACTCATACTAACAAACACACGCGAACCTACCTGGAATTTTTCATACACCTCCCTGCACGCCAAATAATAATACAGCCAACATGCCACAGTGATGCATCATTCATGTCGCAAAACCAAAGCATGTAACATGAATTCACATGCATCAATGCATCACAATCGCGCGTGCCTCGATTATAAGGCAAAACCCACTTGGGCACGTCCCATACCATGCCTAGCAGTTTTTATCCCATAATCGAGCACTACATCACACGATACAACCACACTCGCACACTAACTCACGCCATGCATCAACTTTCACAATCCTCACACGTCAAATCGAGTACAGCTCATTCCCAACTTTTCCACCACTACCGCGCCCGCGTAAAACGCAACGGGCCAACTGTCTTCTGACCTCGTCAGGCATCGTCACCCCGTCGGGCCGGGCATCGTCACCTCATCAGGGACGGCATCATCCCGCGTAAACGAACACGCCTCAAGACGGAATCCTACACTCAACTTTCCTTCTACCACGTCCGCGTAAAACGCATCAGGCCAACGGCCTTCTGACCTCGTCAGGCATCCTCACCCCGTCGGGCCGGGCATCGTCGCCTCGTCAGGGACAGCATCGTTCCGCGTAAACGTACACGCCTCAGGACGGAACCTACCCCACGTAAACGAACACGCCTCAGGGTACCACTTTTCCGACCATTCCAATCGTCTCATACCATCGTACCACACGTGCCACACGATCACACATCACACACAGCCACACAATCCCACGCCACACATGCCTTACGCCAACACACATTACCATCACACAATCACGCCACACGGCCACACATACTTGGCACGCGATCACACACAATCTCTTGCTCATAAAAATGAACATCCATAGAATCAGGTAAATCTGGGCAGTTTACACAGCGACCGAAATCCCATCAAAATAAATAGTAAACGAACTCCAAAAATTCTAAATTTTGGATATATCATAAAAAACATCTTGATAAACATTTCTTATGAAGAACATAAAATCCGGTTCAATCTGTAACCATGCCTTTTTGTCCCTCGAAATCAGACCAAAATCAGTTCGCTCTAACAGACTGTTTTGTCCTCAAAATACATTTCGTTCGACACCCAAATCACCTTAAAAATATTTTAAATTTTTACATGTCATAGAAAAGAAAGTCACCAACAAATTTTGTGAAGAAGTTTATTGAAAATAGCTCTGGAAAATTTTATAAAAATTCGGTAAGACAAGAAGGTCAGGATGAACAGTGCTCCGGGCAGTTTTAATACGGTCTGAAAATGGGCTTTCGTGCGACCCAAATGGACTCCAAAGATTCCAACTTTAAAATATGTTATACTTCAAGATGTTAGGAGCAACTTTCATGAAGAAAACTTTCTCAAAGTCGGCCCACACAATTCTCCACAAAAATAGCAAACCGAACGGGTACAGTAACCGCGAATCCGATAATCACACCAAACCTCAAGGATTCAAATCCTAATTGATTTCTACCAAATTTCAACCGCCAAAAGTCATTCCACCATGTCCAAACTATCATCCATCAGCCACATGAACATCCACAAACACAACAAGGGATCAAGCTCTCCTCTAATCCATTTACAATCACTTCCATCAACCCCTAAACTACCCTAAACCGCGCTTAAACAAGTCCGTTAATACCCGATATCCTAAATAGAGTTTAGGGTGTGACTTACCCGAACTCTAGAGTAACTCGGCTAGAGCGGGAAGGGGGAACGGCTGGCCGGTGGCTCACGGTGGCTGCGATCGGCGTACGGCGACGGCACGGCGTGGCGGCTTTCTCCGGCGAGCGGCTCCGGTGATGATCCTCACGGCCGAGCAAAAGGGGGAGATGGTTCGGTGAGGGAGAGAGGAGAGGAGGGGATTTCGGTGAGGGAGGGGGAGGAGAAGGGGAAATGGCCGAATGGGGAGAGAGAGAGAGAAAAGACTAATTTATAATTGGTCCAAGGTTTGACCAACTTTTCCCTTAATTCCAATTTTGCCCCTCTAATACTTGGTCCACATTGTTCCAAACCAAAATATCTAAGGGCGTTTTGGTCCAATCTTTTGGGGCTGATATTTATCCACAATTAATTCCCAAATTTAATTTTCAAAATCCCCAAAATTCGGAATACCCAAAAATAGGCCTAGGGGCAAAATCGTAATTTTCCGATCCCGGGCCGAATTTCCATTTTTCGACCGTACCATCCCCAAATATGAGTGGCCAAAATATTATGATGTCGGATTCGCAAAAATAGTCGTGCAAGCCCTCGAAAATCGACACCGAAGTCCGGGTCTAATTTCGTGATCAAAACTCGCTAAATTTCCAATTTTAGGGTTTCTCACTAACGGGCGGCTGTTTAGGGGTTACGCGTATTGACTTGGGGTTATCCGAGTCATAACGGTTCCGATCCTAGAGAGCGATAGGAATTATCACTAGTCCCAGAGGTCACGATCGTTCGGGTTAAGTTCGGGACTGGTTGACCACGTGCACTTTCGATCGTGCAGAATCACCTGCGATCTGATTGTACATCGTTGGCCTTGGCCAAACCAAATCCGTCACTTTTCCTAAGATCTGCCCACATTGGCCCAAAATATTTCCTTATCGTTTCTCGAGATCGGTGTCCGATTCGCGATCGGGTCCCTGGTCCATGTACCGCTTTCCTAGTTAGCCATACCCCATTGGTTAGTATCCCGAGAGTGATTAGCTCTGGGCGAGACTTGCTAAAATGAAATGCGAAATGATGCCAATTTTATTGATCCCGAAATTACGTCGAAATTCAGGCTGTTACAGCTTACCTAGAAGGAACAATAATGTGGGATGCACGATGTGTTTTCTATCAATTAGCGAATGTAATCAATCTGCTAATGCACGAAGACATACATAACCTTCATGAACACTCAAAATGATTAGGGAAAGAAATTCATTTTACTTGGGATTAAACTCACACGGCAATGAAGTCATCAATTGGAAAGCAGATGAAGTGCGACGTTATCAAAGTACATGGAAATAAAAGAGAGAATCTTATTTATACAAATGGAAGTCTCTTTAATATATCACAAGGCAATTTTCCCAACCAACTAATGCTCGACATTGTTTGTGGACGAGAGAGAAATCAAACTCTCTGTACAAGTAACCAGTTGAGTGCAATAGACAGAATCGACTTCGACACTAAAAAACTTAAAACCTTCGCTCCCCACGTTGTACGGAACACAATAGAAGGAAGGTTCCCAGTGTAAACCCATTGGTAAGCTCTGTATGAAGCAAACTTCCCCAGAATTTGCAATCCCCACTGGCCAATATTGAATTATGCTTCTCGTAGACAATCCAATAGTATACAACTTGGTCCACAATTCGTTGATGCCAAACTCTTCCATGATCCATACTTCATAACGTTCAACCGATGAGTTATATACTATTACAGACAAGCATCCATCTAGTAAGCCAATATATTTCTCTTTAGGAGGCATTATATCTGGAAGTGCTAGTGTTTGGAAAATATCTTGAACTACATCAAATAGGATTAATAATGCGACGGTTTTATCATCGACACAAAAATAAGGGCACCAACAGATGAAATTCTTGAAGATAACTTGATGGCCTAAGTACACGGTAGGCAATGGAGAGAATGGAGACAAAATTTCAGAGGTAACTTGACGGCTTAAATGTTGGGTGAGCACTGGAGGGAAAATATTGCCAACCTGTGATTCCATTGCATGACCCAACTAATTGGAACTTTTCGCCATCTCTGACAAATGAATTATCGAGATCCAATAGTTCATTCTTGGGAGAATAGCGAATCTGTACTCTCGAAAAGTTGTTGAAGTCATACTTAAGAAGATCATATTTGTGCAACTTGTTTGATCTCTCAAGATAAGCTTTAATGAAAAAGGGGCTGGTGAGAAGAGAATTCCAAGATTTACATACACACCTCAATCGAACCAAAGGTTTTGCAGAGAGCCACAAGAAGATCTCCATTAGAACGTCCACCGAAAAATTTGCCATTGATCTTCCACACTCGTTCAAGTGCTTACTTAAGAGAAACTCTCATATATTGTCAACTTACAAATTTGCATCTTACATTGAGAAGCACCTCTTATTTATGGAGGGATGAGGACACTTTACTTGGAAACATCAAACTAGGAAATGTTAAAACAGGAAATCTTAAACTAGGAAATATCAAAATAGGAAACATTAAAATTGGAATATCAAAATAGGAAATATTAAATTAGGAAACCCAGTCAAATTAGGAAACCTACTCAAAATTGGAAACCAATTTGAAATAGGCAACATTTTACTCATGTGAATGAGTCTTTATTCTTAAATCTTCTTGAAACTCCATCTTGGATGCTTCTTCTTATTAGACTTTGATGCTCCCGCATCATCCACCCCAAAAAGATGGGGATTTGATCTAAAATCTGATTCGGCTTCAGCTTCAATAAATGGAGAAAGGTTTCCAACGTGGAAAGTAGTTAATACATAATAATCACCTCTTCTAAAAAATATCAAACTATGAAATGTTAAAACAGGAAGCATTAAACTAGGCAATATCAAAATAGGAAACCTTAAGCTAGGAATATCAAACTAGGAAACAACTAATTAGGAAACCCAGTCAAATTAGGAAACCTATTTAAAATAGGAAACTAATTTGAAATAGGCAACATTTTACTCAGGTGAATGAGTCTCTATTCTTCATTCTTCTTGAAACTCCAATTTGTATGCTTCTCTTTATTAGACCTTGATGCTCTCGCATCATTCGCCCCAGGTTGATAGAGATTTGACCTCAAATTTGTTTGGGCTTCAACCTCAAGAAATGGAACAAGGTTACAAGAGAAAATTCCAAAAAGGAGTCCAAAGTAGAGTCATTTTCTCAAATAAGGGTTCGAAGTGGACTTTATCTCCAATAAGGACCCGAAGTGGCTGACGAGTCTCAAAAGAGGGCCTAAGCTCTCCGGCCGACCAAATGTTCACCGGTCGGCGAGTAAGTGAATTTGCCGGCGACCGGAATAGGGGCACTTTTGTCAAAAAAAGAATCAGAATTAAAAGTTACCGTCCCTAAAAATAAAAAATTTGTTCTTCCCATCTTCTTCGTTACCTTCGGAGACAACCCTAATCCTCCTCCGCCATACGCACAACCTCGTTCACCACTGTTGCTGGGTCTCTCCAGGCACTTCTTGACCGGCGTTGGATTCACCACCGGATCTGTCCAGGTAGTTGCCGACGAAGAGGTCGTCGAAGTGCGACCGGCTCTCCTTTAGTTTCCTAAGCACCTCTCAATGCCCTCACCAGCCTTTTCCAATCTTCAAGGATGTGGAGATGGCCGACGCAGAGACCTTCGCATTTTAAGTAGAGATCAACCAGCTCCTGAGCTTGATCATCGACACTTTCTACAGCAACGAGGAGATTTTCCTTGGCGAACTTATCAAGAATTCATCCTATGTATGTCTCTTTCTTTGCTTATTCCTTTTTATTTGCCAATATGTTTCCGTGATTGTATGTATGCCCTGCATTGCATTTAGCTCGCCTAGTGAATGGGACACCTGGTGCGGAATGAATTTGAAGGCTAAAATATTAAGAAAAAAGTCTTGTTTAGATTCGTCAATTTTACTATCGTTTTGAATCACTTGCATTGACTTAGGAAGAATTAGTCAGTGATGATGGGAGTCCGCAATATTCAATCATAGACCAAGACACAGTTGTTCCCTGCATCTTCTAGCCGTTGAACGAATCTCTATCTTGGTGTATCGCTATCAGCTAGTTTCTCATACAAGGCCTTGATTGACAATTGGACAGTTTCTAAGTTTTAGATGAACTATGGGATCTTTGAGATTTAGTGAGAAGCAGCTAAACTGTCAAGGTTAAAGAGTGAATGTGTGAAGCGGATTAGTTCAAGGCAATGGAGCGTAGAATAAATTGAAGGCGAATTAAGTTTCTTATATCAGCAACTCTAAATTGGCAAGGAGATGATTGAATTGAGAAAAGCAGAAACAACTTATTGGTGTATGGGCAAGATCCTCGCCCTAATTGGTCTGTCTTTGAGCTTCTTATCTCGGTGTACTCATTACTTTCAATATTGTCTTTTGGCTTCAAACATCTCAATTTGACTAACCAGTGCTGTATGCATAGCTATATCATTATTATGGTTCGGTTTTCTGCCAAAAAAATAAAAATTTAATGGCAACATTTTTAGTTTCTACGTTGGTTCTTGTGCCTTTAATGTCATGGGAGACATTTCGTTTTCCCAAAATTGCTCGTGCCTCCCATGCTTCATACTAATATTGTCATTTCTTTGTTACAGGTGCGTCTGTTGATGAGAAATCTATCATTTAATCTGACAAGCCTTCAGTAATGCCGTACTTGGTGCATCTTTTCTTGGCTGGCAAACAAAATAAATAGTCCACCTTTTCTTCATCAAAGTTCTATTTGCTTGGAAATACTTGCTATCCCTTCAAATATATCGATAAAAATCTTTTTATCAACTTCATTACTTGATGCATCTTCTAGGGAAATCTCCAATATTCTAAAAGTTTGTTCACCTCTATGAAATGCAATAGAGACATAGGTGGCTGTGACAATAGCCTTCGGTAATGCGGTAGCTCTCTTTACAATGCTTGATTCACTAGAAAGTATTGTTTGTGTAATGTGTGAAAGGCAGCGTGGACTTAACAGGATCCATGTCACTTTAGGAGATGGAGTTACTTAGTCTCCATCAGTGTCTAAGTGAGAATGAGAAGACACCATGCTGCTATGTAATAACGGCACCCCCCCCCCCCACAAATATGAGCTATTGTGAGAATTGGAACCCGAGGGTCAACAATAGCAAGTATCGAATATCTCCTTGACAATGCATGTGCGACAATGTTAGTTTCACCAATTTTATATTTCGAGATGAAAGAAAAGAATTGAAGAAATTATACTCATTTGGCAGTTCTTGAATGAGCTTGCATTAGCCACTAATGTACTTGAGAGCTTCATGATTAGCATGAAGAACAAATTGATTAGGTCTCAAGTAATGACTCCAATGATTAAGAGTTCTCACAATGACATAAAACTCCATGTCATAAGTGGAATAATTCTTCTTTGACCCTATCAACTTGTCCTTGAAATACGTTAGATGTTTTTGGGCTTGGATAAGAACATCCCCTATGCTAACTCTACTCGCATTGCATTCCACATCAAATTCTTTATTAAAATCACTAAGGACAAGGATAGGAGAGATGCAACTTTTTTTTGATAAATTTAAAGGCATTATTGACATCTGAATTTTAGACGACAAGTCCAATAAGAGTAAAAACTCGAGACTCGAGATCCATGATCGCGACATGGTCTGTTTCTCAGCCAAAAAGAGTCAATATAGTGTCTTTCAAGTTCCATTTCATTTCATTTGTCTTAGGTATCATTTTCTTAAAATGTCAAAAATTGACTTTTTGGTCAAAGCTAAAAGGTTAACTCTTGATCAACTTTTCATATAATTTGTGAAAGTTATAAAGACCATCAATTCTATCTTTTGTATGTGTAGTTAGACTTTTAATTTTCATTTTTTATAAAAGTAATCAAGAGTTGACTTTTTGGTCAAACCGAACACTTTGATCCTCGATCGAAAAAATTCCAATACTCACTGATTTCATTCTTTTTTTAGACATTTGATCTAGGAACCATGGCAATTTGACAGACCAAGCCGAATTTCGTGAATTCAAACACAAATGTGATGGCCATTGTTCGAGGTCAAGTTTAGGGTCCCATTTCATCCTTCACATATAGAGTTAATTAGCACAAATTATATCCGATTAGGTAAAATTAATTCAATTTCAAATATCAATTTTGGCAATGTCAAGGTAATTTGGTGAAATTTTGTAGAAGCAATGAATAAATGAATAAGGACAAAATGAGTCGAGCCAGGTCAACCCGGTTGACCCGACCTAATTTGGCCCACTATGTCGAATCAATTAAGGTGGCCCAGCTCATAGAAAAATTACAGGGAATTAAGACAATCGGAAATCCCTAGGTCAATCCGGTCCACCCGGGTCGACTCAGCTAGGCCTAATTGGGCTAAAAATTCTAGTCTACTAAGGCCATTCGGCCGACCCCCTCTCTCTTCCATTAATTACCAAATTGCCACTCCTCCTTAATTACAAGAATACCACACCATGTCATCAATCCTTATGAAGCCCCAATCTTGGCCCTTCATTCCTCATTTTATCCTAGCCCATCAAGATACCATGTCACCCATCCATGTGCTCTAACAAGAACCAATGGAAGGCTTTTTTAGCCATTAAGGATTGAATTAGGGCCCTTAGATCATGGGATGAGGTGTAGAGTCAAGATTTGCTCTTAATTCAAGTTTCCCTCCCATTTTCCCTTTCATTTTCTCTATTATTCCCCTATGTCCGAATTTCATTAATTAATTACATTCACAATTGAAAAAGTTACACAAAAAACTCTCTCTCTCTCTCTCTCTCTCTCTCTCTCTCTCTCTCTCTCTCTCTCTTCCCGCTCCCCCTTGATCGTCCATTGTTCCCGTGTGTCGGCTGAATTCTGGCCACTAGCCACCGATTTCCTCGTGTGACGGTGGTCCTTGACGAGTCCCCAAGCCGGCTGTGGGTGACATTCTTGGTGATTGTTGCCGGAAGTCCTTGATTTTGGCCGGTTGTCTTTGTCGCAAGCTGGAATTGATTACAAAAGGTAGGAGCACCAACTTTGAGAATCAATTCCAAGTGATCATCCAACGATCCTTGAATCAACTATAGTTGAAAATTGGAGTAAATCTTCAATCTATAGTTGATATCAAGGTAGGATGTGATGGAATTAGATAGATAAAAGTTGTTAGAATTAGATAGATTTCTGGAAAATGAAAGTCCGTTGCATGATAGTGGATGATCATGTTTGATTTCATGTGATTAGATAGAGATCCTTGGGAATTAAGCTTAATTCAAGTTCAACTGATGATTGCATGACAAATTTCTCTCTAATTTTGCATATGGCGAAGCATTTCCTTGTTTAGGTTTGATGTTCATGGATTGTTAATTAGACCTTGGTTTGATAAATTCTAGATGAATGTGGATTAGGATGAAGTTTGGTCGATTTGATGATGTTTTTATACAATTCGCAAGAGTTGATGAATTTATTTGATGTTCATATGAATTGGAATGCTTGAAGATTAGTTTGAATGTTCATAGGATGAGTTTGAAGTTGTTTTAGTTCTGGAAAGATGATAAGAACATAGGTTGAAGGAGGTTGAAGATGTGAAGGATTTCTGGAAAATCGCAACTCAATATGATCTTAATGGGTTCTTCGATTTTTTCAAAAAAAATCTAAAATGAATCAGGAAAACTTATTTGCATAAGATTTGTAGCCAAGATTCCTAGCTTTCTATTGATATCAAGATCATAAAGATCAGAGGTCATTTGGTTCATGGAACGTTTGTCCAAAATACCAAAGAAAACTGCTCTCAGATCTGAAAAAATTGTTCCCGCATCGACCGAACTTTTTTTTTGCAATTTTAAAATACTTGGAGGTCTTTTTTGCAAAAACTTAAAAAAATTGAGGAGCTCCAATGCCGGCACAATCATAGACTCCGGGACCACAATCACGAATTTGCCTCCAACCGCGTACATCGCCCTCCGGTCGACATTCCAACAGGTAATGGCGAACTACACTGTGGCACCTCCAATTTTTCCGTTTGACACTTGCTATGACTTTAGTAGGGTTAGTACCGTCACCATCATTGTGAACACGTTCTCTTTCGATGGGCCAATTAAGGTGGATTTGGACATGAGCGGGATGTTTTACGTGGTGAGTGCGTCGCAAGTTTGCCTAGCATTCGCGTCCAACATCGCAGACACTGACGAAGGCGTCTACGGCAACATACAACAGAGGACATTTGAGGTGATCTATGATGTTCCTAAGATGAGCATGGTCCACTTGGGCGTGCATGTGGAGTTCTCGGAAGGAAAAGGAATCATTTGAGTGTGTGCTTTAGTAGTACTTGGTTCGAGGAATAACAATGGATGTCGTTCTCTTTGTCACTTCAAGTCGAAAAATGCTACGGTTGTGATTGCGTGATAGATAGCGACTTTTATGACGGTTTGCTCTCCATTTGAAAGAGATACATAAAACATTATGTGGATTCCTAATATCACTACCATGTATAGATAAATATTTCACAAATCTAAGTACATCGTGTAAGCCGCGAAAACAGCACCTCGAAATCTCCATAACTAGAATCTAGAACACATTAATGGAGGAAAAGAGACTTGCGCACCTGATTTGGAATCCATCGTTCTTGATGCGAAATAACCACAATCCAAAGCTCAAGTGCTTCTACTCAATTGTCCTTTGTATCACTCGCTCAATGAGACTGCCCATCACCCTCAGTGTTCAATAAATGCTCCTTATGTGAGGTTACTTGTGCATCAAGTTAGAGGAGAGACTTGAGCACTATTAATAGAGTTTTAAGCCACTGCTAGGCTTTGCTCGTCTCACACAAGCCAACCACGTATTAGTCTAATTTAGAATCTTTATATTTCACCTTATTAGATCAATCCAGTGAAATGGTAAATTACAATCTCAATTAATGTAGCCCACATTAGCAAAACTCTTACAAATTATAGCTCTATCGTATTTGAAGTAGAATTTTTGCGAACAGAAATGCTTGATTTTTGGGATTTTCTTCTTCTTTGGCCAAGGGGGGACAACAATTGAAATCTTCAAAGGGGACTGGTGGGCAAAATGATCTTGAGGGGGCGCTTACACTTATCGTAGGCACTCCCAAGCCCTACCAATCACAACTTAATTTTCCTAATTAATTATTAATTTAATATTAGACTTATGAGTCACCACTAACATATTATGAGCTGGTTAGGAGCCAAGTAAAAAGCGGAAGTTTGCCTTACTTTTGTAAACCAGAGATTTGGCTCCGGGAACTTGATTACCCTATATTCATTTGATACTCATTTTTTGTACCTTTTTCTTTTTTATAAAAATGTTTTTCACGTGATCTTTCCTTTTTATTTTCCTATTTTGTCATCTAAGATATGTAAAGCAAGTGATCATGCGCAAATATCACATACAAAAACAATACCTAAGCAATTTCGGGAAAGTACAAAGTTTTAATAAACTTTTTCCCCAAAAAAAAAAAATTTCACATAATGGCTTAGAATAAATTAAAAAATTCCGAAAATTCATAAAAATTAGAAAAATTTCAGAAAAATCCCATAAAAATTAGAAAATTAAAAAATTCCCAAAATTCATATAAATCAGAAAAATTCTCAGAAAATCCATAAAAATCAGAAAAACTCAAAAAACCCTTAAATATTTGCAAAATTCCGAAATTGAAAAAATTTAAAAAATTTCATAAAAAATTTTCGGAAAAATAAAAAGAAAAAGATTTAGGGAAAGTAAAAAATTTTAATAAATTTTACCACAAAAAATATATAAAAAATTCACATAATGGCTTAGAATACCTGTGGCCACCCACTTTGAGTGAAATTTAAATTTTTGAGGTGCCCAAGTGGTATTTTTGAAGATTCCTTAGTTTAGGGATTAAAAGGAGTTTTAAACCCCTAAAAAGGATTAGACAAACCAATAAATCATGCTTATTAGTTTTTTTCACTTATAACTTGTACTTATAGTTAAATAAAAGATATAGATTTGAATGCAAAAAATTGGAAATAGAAATTTTGTGCAGTTACCAAACGCATTTATGTTCTTTTTCTATTCCAGGAATAGAAATTTTGTGCAGTTATCAAACACATTTCTGTTCTAGAAATATAAATTTTGTGTAGTTACCAAACGCATTATTTTGCTCAGAAACTCTTCCAGGAAATAGAAATAGACAAAACTATTTCTGAAAAGAAATTGTTCCCAGAAATAGAAACGTTACCATACGCACCCTAAAGAACCTAAGCCGTGCCGAGCAAAATTAACATAGCCCTGTTAATTTATTAAGCCCAAAATAGGACCCATGAGCTATAAATGGAAACTTGATATTAAATCTCTATTTAGAAAACGAAAGTGAATATACAAATATAAAGTTCTATAAATATTTAATAAATAAATTACTTTCCTAAAATGAACTATTTAAAATGGAAATAATCTAATTAATACAATCTAAAGTGTAATGAAACATTAAGAGAATGAATCTATTTGTGAATATGCATATTTCTAATGCTACATCTGGTAGTCAGAATAAAAGTTATGATAAGATATATTTTATTATATCCTATCATGTGTTTGGTTATTGTCCAATAAAAGATAAAGTTGGATATGAGAACGATATAACTATAATAAAAAAGTCTCATGTGAAGAGTGGCGTAAAGGTGGAAAAGATTTCTTATAATTATAATGTAACAGTTAATTTTCTAAAAAACCCTCTCCTCTCCTTCTCTTTCTCCTCCGTAGTTCACATGGAAGCTTCACGGCTCCTGCTTCACATAGAAACTTCATGAAAGTGGGAAGAGAGTCAAACCACTATACATTTTAAAATCGAATTATTGAATGATCATGCTTTTTCTCTCTTACTAGATCTACACTCTTTGGTTGATCTATCTTGTCGATGTCACTATAGCCCGTTTGCATTTCTTATTATTGTCAATCATGTGGTTTTGAAATGTTACAATGAGCTCTTCTATTATTTAAGATTTATATCATACAATATTAATGGATTAACTACTGGAAGTTGTCTCCGTTTGTGCATTTTTGGTTTCTTCAACGGTGAATTATGAAAGATTATTACCATTCCATTTGTTCATTTTCAAGTTCTTTAGCAGTATATTCATAAGAAATAGTTGCTATTATTTTACTTGGTAGTTCATACATATTAATGTTTCTATTGTTTTTTCCTCGTTAGATATGGATTACAATACGAAGAATAACATTTTTTCATGAGCAGCATATAAGGTTATATTTGTCATTCACACTGATATGCAGTTCCTACCAAACAATGGACAAAATAGGATGTAAAAATATCCGACTTTATTGCTACGATTAATCAAACAGTGAATATGATATAGCAAAATCCTGACATTTCATATTCTAATCCTATCCACTCCTATCTTGTCTAGAAATATGACCAAATACATGCATTCATGAACCTTTCTTTAATATTTTTACGAGGATGCAATCCAAATATGCTAACTATGCACGGAAACATTTATCCATGGAAACTCTAATTTTCCAATATAGTATTGTCATGATGCAAATAAAACATGAGATTCTATATTAATATGCAAAATATGCAATCATTAATATGCAAACATGAACACGATTAGTTGTGCAATAAAAGCAACTTAATTAATCGTATGATGCAATGATCGCCTAGATGCAATTCTAATTTAATTTTTTTCGTCTGTTTTTTTTTTTTGGTAACCGAGGATCCGCCACCATTCCCCGGGGACGAGCCCGCACGGATAATCGGGGCGCCTATATCTTGGGGGAGACTAGCCTAGCAACACACCGCCAGGGCCCTCCCACTTAAATCACGGAACCTTTATTTTTTATTTTTTTGGTAAGGACCTTTATTTTTTATTTTATTCCTTTATAAACCAATTAAAACGTGAAAATCGACCATACACTGAAGTAATCATGAAATATAACCTGTATGCATATATCAACCTATATGTTGAACTAAAATGTAATGTAACTATGGATTTCATCAAAATTAGCACAAGGGATCAACCTTCGTCCTATTGGATTTTCAACCTTAAATTTCATGTGAGAACGGGGTTAGTGCAAACTGGAAAATAATGAAACCAAAGCAGCATAATGTTGGAAATTGAAGTAAAACCGATCTAAACATGAAATGAACATGTAAATCGCATGGACACTATGCCAAATCAACATGAAGGAATGATGACATGCTTCTATACTGATTGGGACTTAAGAATGTCGAAAATAACTACTTATTGAGGCAGCATTTGTTTTGCAGAAATGAATGATTTGTAAAATATTTTCCTAAAATTATCGTTCATATCACTTACAAAACTTAATGAATGAAAAATATTTCTATCGTCCAAAAAATATGCAAACATAAATTCTTGTCTATAATGAAAACATTTTTAATTGGCTAATTATTTCAAGAGATTATTTTTAGGAATTTCTTTTAAAATCACTCATTTTCTGCAAAACAAACAAAGCCTAAAGATCAAATTATTGGTTTCCCCCGCATCGGTTCAGACAGAAAAGTGAGGTTTTTAATTATATGAATTCCTTAATGCAAAAAATACTAACAAAACCAATATACCTTGGTAATTAGACTTACCTTTTATTTCTCTAGACAATACGGGAGCGTCGTCTTCAAACCCATCATCATCTGCACCTCATCAAGTTGTTGATGTTACACCATCTCTAGCTATATCAAGTGGAGTTGTTGATCCAATCGTTCCATCAGCCTCTACTTCTCTTCAGCGTCAATATGGTTCCCTATCGCTACCTTCTTGCTCAGCTCAACAACCATGTCATGTAAGGAGTGAGAGTTCTCCGAATTCTCTGTCAAAGCCAAACTCATATTGGAAGAGGCCTCTTTTGTTTTAACTGCCAGCCCTGGTGATTTAGCTTGTGGAACCTCGACTTCTTGCCAAATTGCTATTGAACAAGCAAGAGCCAGATTGACAAGGTTCCAGGACCTTTCAAGTGGTGGATTTCCAATAGAATGAACTCCAATGCAGCCTTCAACCAGCTCGAACGTCTACTAGGCGAGTTGTGTGAGGACAATGTTAGCTCTAACATGCCTTCTGAGCTCAAGGAAAAGCTTCAAGATTTCACCAGGGGGTTTGTTGCTAAAGTAGAGGCTTATAGACACAATTATAAATTGAAAATGTCTCTAACCATCTTAGAACATGACAACTTAGACGTCAGTGATTTTGTGAAAGAAGTTAGTCAGGGTGTAAAGGACAACATGTTCTTCTGCAGGCAGTAGTAGACGAAATAGCTGGTCTCGACGAGCAAGAGATGGTCCATGAAAGACAACTAGATGAGATTGAGAGAAGACTGGCTGACGTGAGCCAACAACGGAACCTCAAGCATATTCAAAGGGCTCCGGTGGCAGATGACTTAAGGGCCCGTTTGGTTCGGCTTTGGGGGACTGCATTTGGGGGAATGCAAATACCTTTGGGCTAAAGGGGTTTTCCGAAGTGCAAGTAGCGTTTGGTAAGTGTTTTGTAAAATCAACTTGGGCTAAAGGACTTTTGCTTTTTTTTTTATTAAAAAAAGAGCTCCGATGGAGCTACACCGCCGGCCACCGCCTCCGGCCAGATCTGGTCGCCGGCCAACCGCCGACGGCCAGATCTGGTTGCCGGCGACCACCGCCTGGGGTCGCGCGACCCCGGCGACCGCCGCTTGGGTGTCGCGCGACCCCGGCGACCGTCGCCTGGGGGTCGCGCGACCCCCAGGCGGTGGTCGCCGGAGTCGGGCTAGCCCTTAGGCGGCGGCCGCCGGACGTCGGTTTAGGGAAGATGAACAGTATCGATGAATAGTACAAGTTGCATTCCGAAAATGCAACTTCCCAAAGCACCTTCAGAGGTGCATTGGCCAAAGGTCCCTTGGCCAGCATTCCAAATGCAATTGCATTTCCCCAAAGTGAGTAAAAAAAATTGCCAAACGCTATTTGCATTTGGCCAAGGGACTTTAGAGGCCAAATGAGCATTGGGAATGCTGAACCAAACGGGCCTTAGATAAGCACATTGCCTCTCTTAGAGAGTTGAAGAAAGCTGAATATACTCGCTTGTCGACGACAAAAGTCGAACATCGTCGCATTAAGAATGATTGTATGTCCAAGAATGGTAGGCTTATAGCATACTCGATCTTTAGCGTAAGGTTAAAAATTTATTGTACCCCCAAGAAGACACCTTAATAAAATCCCCTTTTGTCTCGTAAGTCCTCTTGGTCATGTACATTAAGCTTTCGAAGCTTCCATTTGCTCTTGTTTCAAGAATCCTTATAATTAGAGGTGAGCGGTTCTCTATCCGATCCGGTCCAACCGGAGAACCGAGAACCGGATCAGGAGAACCGGTTCCCAGTTTCTAGGACCAGGGACTAGACCGGCTAGTCTTGGGACCGTGGACTGGACCGGACCATCGGTCCAGTTCCAATGGGACCAATCACTTATTGGTAAAGGCAAGTGGGAATTGGGAAAATTAGATTATATTTTCTATTGTCTTCAAAAATTTTAAAAAGTAAATAAATATATATATAAAAATTTAGAAAAATATATATTTATCTATCCTATCCTTCCCTCCCTAGGATCGGGAACCGGACCGCCCGGAAATCAGTTCCACTTTTAGGAACCGGAAACCGGACCGATATTCCCGAAAACCGGACCAAACCAATTGGTCCGGTCCCAATTTGGGCGATCCATCTTGCTCACCCCTACTTATAATGCCAAAGGCCTCAACCTTCTCTTATGAACTTCATGGCGGAACTGAGTCATTTTCAAATTTTTAACTTCCAATACAACTTCTCTCCAAGCTCCACTTCCCACGTCTTTTCAAATCTTTGAATAGTGCGTCCAGTCAGTAACTTCGTCCACGTCGCTAATTTGCGACGAAAAATTATTCGTCGCTAATTTGTGACGAAAAAAAATTCGTCACTAATTTGCGACGAAAAAAAAATTCGTCGCTAATTAGCCACGGATTTAGCGACGAAAATTATTCGTCGCTAATTTGCGACGAAAAAAAAATTCGTCGCTAATTTGCGACGAAAAATTTTCCGTGGCTAATTCCGTTGCAAATTAATCACGGAAAATTTTTCGTCACAAATTAGCGACGAACTTTTTTTTCGCTGCTAAATCCATGGCTAATTAGCCACAAATTTAGCGACGAAAATAAACTCTCGCTTCACTTTCTCGACTATTTTTAATTTCGTCGCTAAATCCGTGGCTAATTAGCCACGGATTTAGCAACGAAAATAAACTCCTGCTTTACTTTCCCGATTATTTTTTATTTTCGTGGTTAAATCCGTGACTAATTAACGACAGACTAAAATCCGTCACAAAATTACACTATAAAAAATAAATCGAGCCACGGAAAATTAGCTGACGAGCATTTTTGTCCGTCGCAAATTTCGCGTTCCCCGCCCTCACTTCCAATTTGCCTGCCCTCACCCGCCATTCTCTCTCTCTCTCTCTGCTGATTCCTCAGATCCTCCCTGCACTCGCTGTTCTCTCTGCCTCTACCTCCTTCGTCTCTCGATCAGATCTGCACTCGCTGTACCCCTCCCTCCCTCGCTAGAGATAGTACCTACCCCTCGCACCGCCTCGGAGGAGGAGGAGGAGGAGCAGCAGCAGCAGCAGCAGCTGGGCCCCGCGTCCCTTCGGGTTCCCCTCTCCGGCGCCGCCATTTCTTCTAGGGTTTCTCGTTCCCTCGTCCGAATTGGGGGGCGGCGCCGCCGAGCTGGCCTCGAGGTACTTCCCCCTTTGGGTGGTTCCGGTTGGTGTTCGCTGGATGGGGTCGTCGCGTTCCGTGATTCTTGCACCCACCCGATTGCCGGCTCGTTCGTTTGATTGCGTGCTCCTCCCGTTCTCTCGGGTGCCTGATTGCTCGATTCTAGCTGCGTTCCTGCTCGTTCTCGACTGTTTCGGGTGTAGTTTGGGGTAAAGGGGGTTCTGGTGTTGTAAATTCGTGATTTTAGTGCTAGTGTTGCGTGCTGAATTTCAAGCGATGTTTCTGGGTGCGACAGTGGCGTTGCTTGGCTTTTGATTTTCGTATCCAGCGGGGTTCTGTTAGCTGAATTACTGGGCTGACTGTTCAAATTCGGAGCTTTTGCAATGCTCTCGGGGAAGTAAACTTTTTGGTTGTTGGGTCTTGAATTTACACTTTTCTTTACTTGGGAATGTGTTCAGTTCGATTCCGTTGAAAGTTCTTACCTATGTCTGTGGTTCCCCAGAGTAGTTTTGGTTAAATAGCGGAAGCTTGCAACTTTTGTTATGCTAAGTGACTGTTGAGTCGCCTTTGGTAACAGAGCTTTACTTGGTGAAGTCGTTCTGACCTGTAATTCAGTTTGGAATTGGCTGCCCCCCTGCTTCAAGTGATTTTGGAGGGTTTAGACCATGGATTTCTCAAAACTTCTAGCACCTTTGATTTTTTTCCCTTGCTTTTTTGTAATTATAACTAGAAGCTACTGCGTTGAAATTAAAAAAAAAAACAATGTTACTCTGTTTTTAGGTCTTTATAGTTTGTAAAATGCATCTCTTTGGAAGGTATAAATTACGATTTTAGGTGCATAAACTTCTTGACCAAGCTTTTCTTGAAGTTGTGGAGTGTGCTCTGTCAACGAGGTTGGCATCTTATTTTTCCTAAATGATGATAGATAAGCTCTGACATCTGTTTTAATATGGGTGATGGTATGGCAGTAAAACACTTATCAGCATGGCAAGCCAACTTTGATTGATGGGGATGTATTAACTTGGTACCCTAACCCAGGAAGAATCTCCTAGGATATTGACTCGTGGCTAGGAAGGGCAATCGGCAGAAGAATGGGGTTAGTCGTTCCTCACAGAATGGCAAAAAGAAGGGTTCAGAAACACATCAAGAAAGAAGACAAGCTACTGACGTGAAGATTCCTCCTAAAGAGACAACTGTGAACAGTCATCACTCAAGCAACGCGTCGGCTGAGAGCATGAGTCAAGGAATTGGGAAACTAATGAGTTTGGATAAACAAGGGACAGATGCAGCTCAGGGATTAGAGCACCCAGTTCTGTCTGGGGAATCTTCAGGGGATTATATTCAAAATGCATCTCCTATGGGCATGTCCCACGAGAGAGAACAAGGTGGACTAGATTGTGATAATAATTGTCAAAATAGCCGAAAAGGTGGCCTGGGCCGCAAGCTGAATGGGCATATAACAAATCTAATAGAAAATGTCCACATATTTGACAATTTAGTTGTTAGAAATGTGAGAAGAAAGCTTTGTGTGTCCTAAAGGCAGCTGGAGAGTGGCTAGAGTCACAAAGACCTTTTGTCATTAATTTAAAAGGTGACATACTAAAGGCTCGTGACTATGTCAAAGTGAAGATTGAGCTGGCCTACCCGGTTGTTTTGAAATGGCTTGTATACTTTGGGAACATAATGTTTCTCTTATCAATGATTTGGTTGGATTGCACTCTTAGGGGAATCAATTCTTTCCTACGTATGGGGACTACATCTTTCTTTTCTATCATATGGTGTGGAATTTTCTCAGCTATCGCTATGGTCGGCATGGTAAAGTTTCTTGTGGTCTCGGTAAGCCACTCATCACTTTTTTCCTTTTAGGTCGAAAAGTCACTCATCGCTTCACAAGCTACTTTTATTGACTTCCTATTGTATTGCTGGTTCAAGTTATCCTTTCCCATCCTGACATGACCTGTTACCCTGGATCCATTCATGTTTGTATGTCAATATTTCATCCTGAACTGAGCTTATAAATATGTGCAACTCCTCCTTCTTCCTGTCAAAGTAGAAGAAATCAAAATAAGCATAGAGTATTACCTGTTGTCACTTCCAAACTCCTTGGAGCCACATGGTATTGTTGCTGGATTTTATCTAGTAAGATACAGATCCTCTTTTGTCTATGTTCCTAGAATTCATTCCTCAGTTGCTCTTTCTGAAATGTTCAGAATAACTCTATTAAGCACACTTTGCTTCTGCTGCATTCCTTTTTACTGACTGAAGTTTGCATTCATTCAGGTGCTAGCTGTTCTTGTGGGTATTTTTGTGGGGTTTGCCGCTGCACTTTTGCTGCTTGCACTTTGTGGCACTGTCTTCTTGTGGTTTTATGGAAGTTTTTGGACAACAGCTCTTGTAATCATCCTTGCAGGTAATGGCTTCAAGGCTTTCTCTTAAAGACTTAACTCGATGTCTGCTATTAATGTGCTTTTGAGTTTGTAAGCTTGCTTAGATCCAATGTTCATGTACATGCAGGTATATCATTCACATTGAGCCATGAACGCCTTGCACTTTTCATATCAACGATCTATGCCGTGTACAGTGCTTGGGCATATGTTGGATGGATGAGCCTGCTTTCTGGTTTGAATTTGTCTTTCATCTCAAGCGACGCTCTCATATACTTCCTGAGGAATAATATACATCAGCCTCAGCGACCCAATGGACCGTGTCTTTAGTTTTGTTCAGTATTTATATGATGGGTGTTGTCGCTAAAAGCAGGATATTCTTTTTTTATTCATTTCTGTCGTCATTATTTATTGTGCAAAGATGAGTTATTGTGCAAGATTATTTATTCTCTCATTATGTGTACTATAAAGAAAAATATTTATGTCATTCTTGTGGAAAATGTAGATGAATGTATTTCATTTTCATATTATTATAATATTTTGATGTTATTAAGTGTTTAATCAATGTTAAGTATAAATTCCAAAAATTAATTTTGCTTTTGATTAGGTTTAAAATCAAAAAATAAAATAAATGATTTTATCGTACGATCACAAATTACAAAAGTTCGTTGCAAAAATAAAATTCCGTCGCTAATTTCGTCCCTAAACAATATTCGTTGCAGAGTTCATCGTTAAAGAATTAATAAAAAATCGTCGCTAAATTTGTTCATGAATAATGTTCATGGCAAAAGTAAAAAAATTTGCGAGGCAATTTTAGTGGCGAATTTTGCGACGAATAAAGTTCGTGGCTAATTTGTGACGAATTATTTGCGACGAATCTTGCGACAGATAAAGTTCGTGGTTAATTTGCGACGAATTTTGCGACGAAATTTCCGACGAATTTTGCGATGAATAAAGTTAGTGGCTAATTTGCGACGTCGAATTAGCGACGGAAATTTCGTCGCAAATTCGATTAGCAACGGATTTTGCCAAATTTTTCGTCGCAAAATTCGTCGCTAATCCTTTGTTTTTTTGTAGTGCTTTGCTGCTTCTGGTCCCGTTCATCGCATTATTTTTATTTTCCAACGGGGCCTGTTTCTGTCACTTTGTTGGATATATGGTGTCTCACGGGCCTTCCTCCATTTGGGAGAATATACTGATTTCGCCTTACCCACTTGTCCATACTTTCATGATCCATCTTGTTTGGACCTTCTATATAAAACGTTTAGGCTGCATTTGGTTATCCGGATAAAAGTCAAGATAAGACATATTTTTATCCTATCCTATGTTTGGTAGTTGCCCAGAACAGGATAATGGGGGTATAGCAAGGATAAAATAATCCTAGGAGGGAGGTGGGATAGAGCCGGATAAGATTTCTCAAGAGAGCAACATACGAGAAAACTAATTTTTCCCACAATTACAGCCTCTCCTCCGCGCCTAGCCGCCTCTCCGCCATGCCCAACCGTCTCTCTAGCGGCAAGGTGCCTCTCCGCTGTGCCTAACCGCCGCTCCGGCGCCGGTGACCGGCCCATGGGAAGATGAGCAAAACTAGGAGTAGATTTGATGAATTGGAAAGATTTGTTACATGTTTTCTTCTTGATTCTGGGATGTTATGTCATTCGGAACAAGAAAGTTGATGTTAATTTAGTGTTTGATTCACATAAAATGTTGGGTCATTCTGAGATTTATTTTCATCTTTCTGTGCTTCTACTGAAGTGAGATGTTAATTTAGTGTTTGATTCACACGTTTGTTCCTCACTAAGCAACTGGATTGGGGCACATTCCCTGATATTTTTGTGTAAACAAAGCTGCAAGCAAGAATTTGCAGTGAGTGAAAAATGGGATTAATTTCTCCTTCATGTTGTGCCATCACTAAGCAACTGAATGGGAGCACACATCCTTCACGTTGGAAGGCTTTTGCATTATCTCTATTGGCCAATTAGATTTTGAAAAGAAACATGAGATGAACTTCTTCTTTTACTGCTCTCATAAACATATCGACAAAAAGAAGTGCAATTTTTGTCATATTTTGCCACAAAGAATAGTTTATAATAATACTAAATCAGCGAAGATATTTTTATGATGATAACATCCATATGAAATTGCACTACAAAGGGGCATATATTTCTTTATATTGATATCCAGTTTCTATCAAACAACGGACATGATAGGTTATAAAATAATCCAACTTTAAATCCATAGTTCACCAAACAATAGATATAATATGACAAAATCCCAGAATTTCTTATCATATCCAATCCAGTCATATCTAATTAAAAATCCAAACACCCAAACGCAGCCTTATTGGACAAATTTGCAAAATCGGAAGGGGAAATTACCCTAGAGGAGCATACCGTCTTTCTCCTTTGCTGGTTTTCACGGCATGTATTTTGTCATCCTTCTATGATTGTATCTCATGAATTTATAAACATTGCTTACGCCCTCTCTCATGGCTTAAACATTAGTTTGGAGCGCATAGTTCTGGCTACTCTTTATAGGTCTCTGTCCAATACACAAACTTCTCTTTGCAATGCGCATCCCGATCTCTTTTTTTGGTCCATTATGGCTTCTCCTTGGCTGGGTACGATTATATTCTCCCGACTTATTTGGTAATCCAATACCCCCTACCCAGTGAAGTGAAATCCATTTTCGAGCGTCTAAAAGGGATCCAGGATTCTGGACATGTTGTCGCCCTGTCAAGCTTCTTCTTGCTGCCTTTTCCTCTTTCGAGTGTTTCTTGAGACGCATTTTACTCCTCTTGGAATTCACCTTTGACGTTGTCGATATCGATCAAGTGTTTTATGATCATGATGACATGGATCTTGAATTGAGCGGGATGTGTTATGTGGTGAGCGTGTCGCAAGTTTGCCTAGCATTCGCGCCCAACAGTGCTGACGCCAACGTTGACATCTACGGCAACATACAACTGAGGACACTTGAGGTGATCTATGATGTGCCCGGGGGACAAATTGGGTTTGGCGCCAAGGGTTGTTCCCGAGATGAGCACGGTTGACTTGGGTTGCATTGGGAGTGTTCGGAAGAAGAGGGAATCATTCGAGGTGCTTTACTAGCAGTTGCTTGTTTTGAGGAATAACAATGAATGTCATTCTCTTTGTTATTTCAAGTCGAAAGATGCTACAATCGTGATTGCATGATGTGGTGACTTTTTGTGAGTATTCGTTCTCCATTTGAAGAAGAGATATGATATGTAAATTTATAACGGCAGTGCCATTTTATTGAGTCGTAACGTGATAATCAGAATTATTCGCAAGATCATACCCCTACATCATGCAGCACCTCGTATTCATTTGAAACTTTACATAGCGAGTCTGGTGGTCCATTTCATGGGGTCGCCTAGAAATCAGATCCAATTGAACAAGATGAGATGTTATATCGATTTCTTATATAAACCACAATTTATTTATAGATCAATGATGGCATGGCAAGTATGACATGTCAGGTGATGATGTTCGTATGACGCGGATGCATGAATCCTAGGGCTATGTGTACAAATGTGTAGTCGGACTATAACTTTAATCATGTTGGATGATACAAGATGCATGTTTTGAGATGATAGAATCAAACATTTGGGCGTGGACCGTCATTGAGGACGCACTCGCTCCTGTTGCCCGATTTTTCTATAGTACTAGATTTGGAAAGTTTAAAATAGTTTTTCGTGGAAACATTCATGAACTTTTAAAGTATGTTTATGGAAAACATGAACATACAAGGAACCTAGGGTTGTCGTATTGGATTTCGACTAGGAGTCAATCCGGCTTTAAGTTCAATCTATATTGCGTGCAATTCCGTCATGTTGTGTGGTTGGCATGTTTCGACATATTTGGAAAAATCTCGACATAGTAAGCCCACCAGAGCCAAAGGGGAATCAGCGTGGCCACCCTAGGCCGATTTGCTGTTTTCCATTTTTTTGTGTTCTCATCTGATGTCGTCTAATATCGAGTTCGTTCGGGATTCGCGGGGCATTAAAAATCTTGCCGTGCTTAGTTTCTTTTTATTCGCTCGAATCGCAATATCGACGATGGATGTTATGTTCGTCCCTCTTCCTAAATATCCAGCCTCCGTCGCTGTAGAAATGAAGACCAGGTTTAATGACTTCAAAGACTTGTTTCTTCATAAGTGTGGAAGATTTCACAAATGTGTGTGAAAGAAGAAATTCGATTCGACTGGTTGGGGAAAAGATAGAGGAATCTGCCATTGACTTGAGCTATCTAATCTCGGAAAAGTGAATTGCATATTCATCCATTATAAACCCGACAAAAGACTAGTGACTCGACTCTTAGATGGGAATGACATTATTAACACCAGACGATGCATATCAAAATAGAGATACTTTATGATAAGAATGTCAAACTTCGATAAATTGGATATTGATTGAAAGCTCTCCATGGGGTTTTTTTTATGCATGTCAATGTTGGTCCAAAAATGATCGAACTTGAGAAATCCTACATGAAAAATTGACGTGCCCTCATACGGTTTGTTTCATTTATGATAATGTCTTTCTTCTGTTTTAAATATGATAATGGGATAAACATCCTTTTATTGCTAGGAAAAGTCTGCTCCCCTCTTCGTGAAAATGAGATCTACCGCCCATCAGAATAATCTATCAAGACTCTTACTGATTGTTAAAACACTTAAATAGATGTACATTTTTATGATTTTTCTTATTAAATTTAACGATGTTAATTTTATTGCTTCGACGGATATTATGTTCGCCCCTCTTCCCAAATATGCGGCCTCCGTAGCTGTAGCGATGAAGACTAGATTTAATGACTTTTAAGACTTGTTTCTTCATAAATGTGAGATTTCGTGTATGAGAGAGAAATTTGATTCGTCTGGTTGGGTGAATAATAGAGGAATCCGCCATTGACTTGAGCTGTCTAATCTCGGAAAAGTGAACTGCGTATTCGTCCATTTTAAACCCGACAAAAGTATGGTGACTCGACTCCTAAATGAGAATGACGTCATTAAGATCAGACGATCCATATGAAAATAGGGATACATTATGAATAAGAATGTTAGATTTGGATGAATTGGATATTGATGCTCTTGACGAAAACTATCTAACGACACCCTCTGATTGGGTTTTTTATGCAATTTAATGTTGGTCAAAAAATGATCAAACCTGAGAAATCCTAAATAAAAAATGAAGTGCCTACGTATTTTTTGTCTCATTTTCATATCAAAGTACCGTATGGTTGTGTATGAAATTTTCGACAGCATTAATTACTCAATAGTGATTGATGCGAGCTCTATTATATGATGATTAAAAATTTGTTTTATTTGTTTACTAATTGCTAATCATATTGTATTGAATTAAATGAATAGGCAACTCTGTTGATCTTGTAGGTAAGTTCTTCTTTTTCATTGGGAACCGTTCTTTAATCTATAGTAATAAAGTTTCTCGGATCCAAAGACACGTGCTTGAATTATATTTAAGAGTTTACTAACCTGAGGAAATATACAAAGATGATCATATAACCATAGGGTTGGTGAAATAGGTTGACACGTTGGAGGATTTCCGGCTCGGCAACTGTAGGTCACTCGTACGAAGCCCACCAACTGCGTACAAATTGCTCTAGGTCAAAGGTGTCCACTTAACCGGTTTATGGAACTTGCAGAGTGTTTCACGACCCTGCAAATCATATAATTATTACCAATGTGTTACCAGATAATTTCTTTCTTCCGTTTTAAATATGATAAAGGGATAAACATACTTTTATTGCTAGGAAAGTCCACTCCCCACTTCATGAAAATCGGATCTGCCGCTCATCAGAACAATCTATCAAGACTCTTGTTGATTGTTAAAACACTTAAATAGATATACATTTTTATGATTTTTCTTATTAAATTAAACGACATTGATTTTATTGCTTCGATGGATGTTATGTTTGCCGCTCTTCCTAAATGTCCAGCCTCCGTCGCTGTAGAGACGGAGACAAGATTTAATGACTTTGAAGACTTGTGTCTTCATAAATGTGGAAGATTTATGAAGAGGCACGATGTGTTGGATACGAAGAAGAAATTTGATTCGTTTGGTTGGGGGAAACATAGAGGAATCTGCCATTGACTTGAGCTGTCAAGCTCGGAAAAGTGAATTGCATTCTCATCCATATCAAACCTGATCGACAAAAGACTGGTGACTCGACCCCTAGATGAGAACATATGACCCACATCAAAATAGGGATACTTTATGATCTGAATGAATTATATTTAAGAGGTAACTAAGCTAAGGAAACATATAAAGACAAATTAGAGTCACGGTTCCCACTCCAAAAGGAGGAAGCAAAATGTTCAATTTTCTACCGACCAGACGAATCAAAATTTTCTTCCATATCCATCGAAGCTTGCCTATTTTAGAAATCAACTATATTTACTGAGAAATGAGCTGTCAAAGTCATTAAATGTGGTCCCCATGGCTAAGGAATTGAGGTGGAATGTGCAGACAGAGGGGCGAACAAATCATCTATCGAAGCAATGAAAATGAATATCATTCAATTTAATACGAAAAATCATAAAAATGTATATTTATTCAAGTGCTTTAAGAACCAACAAGAATCTTGGCAGATTATTCGAATGAGTAGTAGACCTCATTTTGAGCTTGGAGGGTACGTGGGGCCCAAATTAAAGAGACTTGAAAATCTTGTTTTACTAGACCACAACGTTTGCCAGAGGCCTATAAGAATGGACATTGGACACACAACCGCAAAAGCATTTCTGTGAGTTGTGAAGGCGACTGATATTACCACGCTAAAGGGAAGAAGAAGAAGATGACGACGGTGGCTTCACCTTGTTTCTCTTTCCTCATCAAGATCTTGCTTTATGTCTCTCTCCTTTGTCTTCTGTGCGTCGTCCATGGAGCTGATGAGATCACCGTCCCAGTCAGCTCTCTTTTCCCTTCTCCCAACTGCAAAGCTTCAACTTCCAATGGTTACTCTCTCTCTCTCTCTCTCTCTCTCTCTCTCTCTCTCTCTCTCTCTCTCTCTACTTATCATAATAATATGAACAATGTCATCAACTCCAGTGTACTTAAACAATTTCCGTTCAAGCTGAACCTTGATTAACCCGAATACTTCTCTTTCTATTCACAGTGAACTCCACCGTGAAGCTGGTTCATAAGCACGGTCCGTGCTCCCCACTTTTCCAGGGCGAACCTGTGAACCACACGCAATTACTGCTTGAAGACATCGCCAGGGTGGAGTGGATTGAATCCAAGTACTCTGGCGCCGACGCCACCAACAGCCCAAAAGACTCAGCCGTCAGCCTCGAGGCCAAATATAGTCCTAACGCCGCAGGCTACTTCGTGACAATAGGTGTTGGCACGCCAAAGCAGGACCTGACCCTCTTGTTTGATACGGGAAGCGCGCTCACGTGGACCCAGTGCAAACCATGTGCTGAGTCTTGCTCTGAGCCAATCTTCGACCCCTCTCGGTCTTCATCCTATGCCAACATCTCTTTCTCTGATCCATCTTGCCTTCTGCTTCGTTCTGGCACTGGTAACCTCTTAGAACTTTTTACCTGTTAGAGATTTTTTTCATCTCGATATTGATTTCAGGTTGCTCCGTGGACCATGCAGGTCATAAACCTCTCCCCAGCGGTTCCACATGCAGTTACAGGGCGACGTATCTTAGCGGAGCCTACTCGGAAGGTTTCTTTGCAACAGAAACTCTGACGTTATCACCAATCGACGCAATCACCCGCTTCAAGTTCGGGTGCGGTCAGAAAAGCGAAAAGATCAAGGGATTTGCTGGACTGTTGGGGCTCGCCCGCGACGAGATTTCACTCTTCGGTCAAAGCGCGACCAAATATGGCCGGTCTTTCTCATATTGCCTCCCCCCTTCATTGAGCTCCACCGGCTACTTAACCTTGGGCACGGGCAGCAGGACATCCGCCTCGGTCAGCTTCACGCCATTAATAACGATCCCAAGGAGGCCACTATTCTACGGCATCAAGATAACAGGAATCAGTGTCGGAGGCAAACAGCTCGATATAGAGGAGACCGTGTTCTCAACTGCTAACACTGTCATTGACTCAGGAGCCACGTTCACGCGATTGCCCACTAAAGCATACGATGCCCTGCGCTCAGCTTTCCGGCAGGGGATGTTGAAATACAAAATGTCCGATCCAACTCCTACCCTCGACACTTGCTATGACTTGCGCGGATCCACCAGCATCACTATCCCAAGGATCAGATTCTCCTTCAGCGGATCAGTTGAGGTCGACTTGGACCCTCGCGGTGTGTTGTTTGGAACCAATGAAAAAATGTGCCTGGCGTTTGCACCGAGCCACCCCAACACGGATCTCAGCATCTACGGGAACGTACAGCAGAGAACATTCGAGGTGGTGTACGATGTGGCTGGAGGGCGGATTGGTTTCCGCGCTAAAGGCTGTTCCTAATCATTGTCTTGGAGCTTCCAACACTAAAGGGGCAGAGGAATTTGCCCGTTATAATGTACTTCAAATAATGTCCTAGACAGTTGAATCGAGGCATGTAACATCTATCGTTGCGTATTTTGAAAACTATGTCGGACAGTAATGATTTGATTTCATCTCTCTTAGTTCGGTGCCTCTCTACTCCGAGGTACTCTGTCTATGTCGGTTTCGTTTTTGATTTCTTTGTTGAATGTCTTGATTTCGGTATTGCTGACTGATTCTCTTGACCATACATCGGAGGATAACAGATACTGTATCAACTATCAAGCCCTGACTTTTGAGCCACAAAATCATCGATTAACATTAAGATTGAGTTAAATGGAAGACAGTGAGTTAGGTACTGTCGTATTGTATATCTTTAATGGAAATTGGGATTTGGTGTGGTATATGCAAAAGCTTTCCCAGTAATATATTTGCTGGGTTGATAATAGGTAAGTCAAGAATTCTCACCTTCTTCAGCAGCTAATTTTCTATGGAAGTAGGGATGCTATTTTTCTAATGTTTAGACGTACTCTTTTTTTGGGGGGGTCAAAGAATGTATTTTGAATCAATGTATTTTGGCTGTCTTTTGTTTGAACTATTTTGCTCTACAAGCTGCAAGCTATTCGACATTTTTTTTTCTTGTAGTTCTGTGCTTGTGTCTTGTTGGGCTGCTATGACATTCTTACATGAACCTGTTATAAACGTGTTATAAATGAGTGGAGATGGTGATGCTCTGTGGTTATCTGTATGTGCTTCTCTGTCCTTTCTCTCTCTCTCTGTTGTTGGTGATGACAATCAACTGGTAAGAAGGGACTGTCCGCGAACACTTTGTTTTTTTATCTCCCCCAATAAGAAAGTAGACACAGAAAATGAAAAAGAGATCGAATCAAACACCGATTCTCTGTTGTTGCGACTTTTGGATGGTTTGTCCATGAGCCTGCGTACTGCACTTCAGTTCTTTAAGGATACAAGGGGCAGGGGGATTCACCTGATGTTGGTAACGTACAATACACTGATTAACGGTTATTATAGGTTCAAAAAGATGGACGAGGCAGAGAAGCTGCTTTGTTGGAATAGATTTGCCTGCAATTGTAGTGATTATAGGTACTGTGTTTTGTTAGTGTCCTTGTCGTGAGCTTGACAGTTGGCCAAGAAGACAACAGAATTAGATGAAGGCTGGGGCAGGGCAAAACACTTGCTGACATTCAAAGTGGTGGGAGCTCTGCTATTCTCTTATGGGTCTAAAATTTATGTCTATGTGTCTTCAACTCTTTTGGAGAAGTAATTCTGCTTCGGTTATGTTTCTCAGAGAGGCATTTGCTGTGGGACACGAAGGTGCGAAGACAAAGTTTGGAATGCACCACTTTGATATACAGGTTTGTCTTTCGCCCATTTTTTGGTTCCGTCTCTTTTTAAGCCATCGCATTATTCTGACATGCTACTCTAGATTGGCGCTGTGCTTCATGACAGGTCCATTGCTGAGACGAAAACATGGGAAAAAAACCCTGGTATCTACTCTAGCAGCATATCTTAATGCTCTGACTGATGAAGGTGTACATGGTATGTCAATGTATAGAAGGATTTGTTGCCATGCAACTGCATGCAGCCAATAAGTCATTGTTCTTCAACAGTAAACTGAAAAACTAGGAAATGGTAGCTTCACAGTGCTTTATTTGTTTCCTGCAAACTGCATGCTAAAAGAAAATGAAGGATAAGGCCCTTTGCTCCTACACAGAAGACAAAAAGGGTGTGGAAAATTGATTGTCAACCAAAACTTAAACATTGTCTGTGGAAATTATGGCATGGAGCATTAGCAACAGCTGACAACTTATATAAAAGAAGAAATGTAGAACCACCAAAACGCATATCCTGCAATGAGCCTGAAACTATCGAGCATCCAATTCTCTGTCTTTGCTGGTGCAAGTGTGTGTGGTTTTGAGCTGCAACATTGAAGTGGAAAGGAGCACAATCCAGACTTTTGACAAATGTTTGCTGCTGCAGATTGACAGGAAAGATTTGACAAAGGATGACCTTGGAGTTGTAGCACTGTTGAGAAGAATTGCCTACACATACCGGCACATATGGGAAGCTAGAAATGCTGTTGTTTGTCAAACGAAGCCTGTTGATCCTGAGGGAGCGATTGCAACAATTGAGAGGTCTTTGAAACAGTTTGTCATATAAGAAAGGAATTCCCCATTTTCTTTGGGGCAACTGCTTGTATCTACTGTTGGGAAGAAACCACCATGGTTGTAGCTACTTCAATTTGTAATGTAAGTTCATGATAGAGCAATTAAATAAATAAAAAATTAAACAGGAAAAGTAAAAGGGTTAGCCGGTTCTAGGGTCCACAGGTTTGATTTCCAATTCCATAAAATCAGGAACCGACCCTGACAAGCTAAGTTTCAGGGGGGCTTTTAGAATCCTGATATGTAACTCATTCATTTTAGAACCGATCACCCCCCTAACAACTAGTAGTCTGACGGTACTAGTAGAAAAGGATGAGGTGATCGGTCATGCCTCTAGCGTGGCCGCGAAGGTTTGGCTTTCAATCGCTTCCAATACAACTCTGGTTGACACTCCCCTGGTTCTTAAATCTCCGTCTGTCATTTCGGGCAAGAAATTGGGCTGAATTTATAAATCTACTTCTAACTCTCCCGTAAAAAGAGCGTTATAAAAAATACAAAAACTTTTACCAAAAGAGCAGTGCGTGCTATTATAAACATACGCTCAAAGGGTTCTCGGCATTAAATAGAATCAAACTTACATTTGGTTATTATAATAAATTAAGCTTATTTATTTACTCATCCCCATCCCCACTCTACCGACTCCTGTCATCAACACTTCTTTGGCATTCTCTAATTTTTTGATCTGCAAATATCTTCAGCTATTCAGAATATTCAAGTGTTACCGTGAAAAGAAAACAAGAGAAAATACCGGTATTTCAGAACGCAAAGTTATTTTGGGTGAAATTGTAATTGGCGTCTTCCTCTTTATCATTTCGCGCATAAATTCGTTACTCACTGGGAAAGAATAGCGTTCGCAAAATCCAATGGCTTAGAGATTTGCCTGTGTATTACACACTTGAGGGCCATTTACAGTGAGGAAGATCTCATGTAAGTAGTTGCACCATCACTCTGAAAGTTTTCGCCTGAACACCCTCAAAAGTGTCATGATTATAGTTTCTTCGCAAACATGTCTGAGAGATTGGCTATGATGGATTCTGAGAAAACTTGAAACGAACAAGCCAGTGAGAATGTCCGAAACAGGCTTCGTCGAACATATTTGCACCAATACCATACAGTTATGAAAGCACAAGCTCAGCTTAAACTTCGGGTTGTATCAAAGGTGACATATGGGCAAGGAACATACACGTACCTGGACGCATCCGACAATGTAAATTTCAGAGAAACGATGGCCTTGAACAAGCATGTCTGCCACCACTGCGAGGGGGATGGCCATGGACATGCCGAGTGTCGTAACCAACGGAGTTGTCCAAACAATCGATAGGGCCCTGTTTCAACATTTTCCGACATTACTCACGAAAGAATGGGGCCACTTATAGATAGAAACCAGTGGCTAATGTTGAGGACAAGAAAATGTGTAACCGCCGATTGGAATTTGGTGAAGTCTATTGGAACTTCTGAACCATTAGTAAAGGGTACGACGTCGTTTATCCATCTCCTACACAAAAAGCATACTGAACTTTATCTAAACCATATTCACCTGTGGTAAGTTGACTGACCCTTCTTGAAACAAGAATGAGCGCGACATACGAAAAGTAATCCAAAAGAACACTCCCCACGGAGCCATTTAAAACCAAGGCTCCACCAACAGATGTCGATGGCGGGAAGCTAAAAGTTTCTGTTATCGAAGCAGTAGAAAAATGTGATGCATTGGGGGGATTCATCAACTAAAATACAAATCATCGAGGAAAGATGTTTGCAGAACCGAAACCGGAAGAGTGGGCTTTAAATTTTTTAGGCACGAAATTGAATGCTAAATCTTTTCAATAACTAAGGTGAGCCAGCCAGCTCGCGTTCCCCCATCCACCCAGATTATTCAAAACCACAGCTTTGTCTCAAAATTCATGCCAATTAACTGTCAAAACTAAATCCAGCTCAATTTTTCCATTGCAGAAGATAAGCAGAATAAGTTTGCTTCAGTTCTGCTTCCGCACCACTCACCAGTTACCAAGCCACCGAAGGCCAAGAAGAGTGAAGAGGCCAATGTATCCGAAAAACTGGTGCACACCGACCTTCTCTCCCTCTGACCCTGCAAACTTCTTTAGCAGCACTGCACAAGACCCAGGCAGTTAAAGACAATGAAAAGAGAGTCAAAGAAGTACTATGAAAATCCTGATTTTGAGGCAGAGATTTTCACCTGTGAACAAACTGTATAATACTGCTGACAGAAGGCCAAAAATGTTCCCCATGATTGTGTGCTTTTTGATCCTTGGCAACAAGAACAGAAGGTATCAGGAAAAACACACAAGATATATCACACAGACATGACGTAATAAAAGGCAAGCATTCAGTTTATTGATGCATGTGAAAAGGTAATTGTTTAGCTGCAATGTGAATTTGTCATAAAAGGTTACAATGGACCATCTTCCAAAAGGAATATAGCGGCTCTTGTGGGGAAATGCAGACTCAACTTTTCCTGCATCCTCAACAAACTCGTTACACACCAAATTAAGTAGAAGAGACATCACTAATATTTTCAAAGAAGTATCAGTTATTTTCACATTCCATGCAGACTCCATATCTTAGTTGTGCAAGTTCCATATCTTTCACTTCATTTGGGGACAAAATTGGTGTACACCAGAGTATGAAAGCTACCAAAGTATTGTTTTTCACAAAAGTTTTAGGATATTGGCATTAGGAAATTCAAATATGTTCTTCTTCTCTGACTAAATAAGGGAAAAAACTTCATCTTGCAAGCAAAACCCTGCTATATCCTCATACTCACTCTGATGCGCTTAAGGACTCATCAGACGCCGAAGTTTCTCCAATTGTGGTCATGGCAACACCAGCCATGCTGATAAAGACAGCGACCACCCTCACGATGCTTATGGATTCCTGGCCGAGAAGAGCTCCAAAGAAAAGTGTGAAGAGGGAAGATGTAGACGCCAGGACAGTCGTACTTGCTACACTGGTATTTGCCAGAGCGGAATTCATCAAGTACTGCATGTGATTTAACCAGTCAATTACTAACTTGTCCAGAAACAGGTATTCAAGAATTACACAGGAATGGGGGGAAGGGCAATCTTTATCTGATTCCGTCACATGCAGACAAGATACCCCATTCACTGTCATCAAGTACACAACATCAAGTTATCCCAGTGCAATTGAACAAAACTACTAAGAAATTATAGTGGACTGGAAGCAGTCAAAAATCTTACAAATATTAATCAAGCTTCCACATCTAGCTCTCTTATGAGAATCAAAAACCACCTTCTGATTATAGAAATTGCTGTTTCATATAAAAGAACGACTTAGGTTTCAAGATCGCAAAGATGTATTACCTCTGTTAGAAACCATATAGGGGTGAGATATAAGCTACATTTGACAATATCCAATGAACCAAGTCCAGGATTCTCGCCAAGTAATGGATGTTCACATTCCTCATTCATTGACCTCATAGGCCGACCCTCTTCCCTCTCACTAATATCCCAGGCCGAGTCAGGAATTAGGTTACTCTTTGAAGCTGTTTCTGCATCGTCGTACATTTCACTGGATATAAGGGGAATATTAATGTCACGCCCCGACCTTTGAGCTCGCGACAATCCCTATTCACTTAGGTCAATTGAATGCGACGTCCCAAGACTCGTCGCCGACCTTTCATTTTATCTTTCAGTCACGCATGCGGAAGCTACAACAATTACCTAATCATAACAGTAAACAATAGGGATAGTAATAATAATAATCAACAACAACAGGGATAGACAGGAAAATATACAATAAATATATGTACATACATTAACAGCAGTACATCGGGAATTAATATATTACAAGTCCGCCACGCAGACCTTCCCGATTACAACCACAAAAGGTAGGGGGTTAATTTAGCTCCTCTATCCACGAGGACAATCTCAAAAGGTGTTCCCCCTCAAAATAGCCGGTTCCCATGGAACGCAACGCGTACTCATACCCGAACACCTGAAAAATGGTTAACCACAACGAATGAGATATAAATCTCAGCAAGTTAACGATCTAAACCTCATTTAGGAAGTCAACTCGTCTCGGATGCACCTAAAACATGCAGCGATATAATGATGGCAGATCAATAGTAAAGCAACCCCTTGCTTTGCCTTAGTTATACACGGTGTCAGGCAACTTAGTACAGCATACACAAACACGCCATCATACAATCGCAAGCATCCTTACCTTGTCTTGGCACATGCCCTGCATGTTATAAATCATCGCGTGTCATAATAATGCAATAAACATATAACATAATCAGAACACATAACAACTTTCCCATGCACGATGCACTCATGCGTGTTTCGATTATTAAGACCATTCAGGACCACGGCACAATCCTATGGTTTGACGGTCTTCCAACATGACCGACATCTATCGCGACCACTTAGGTTACGCCCGTCTTCGAACGGGGATCTTCTGGTTTAACCAGGTATTGATCACGGACACTCAGGGCACGCTCGAAATTCCATCGTGGGTCTCATCACGGCCATTCAAGTTACGCCCGCAATCATGCGAGGGGTTTTATCACGGCCATTCAAGGCACGCCCGCACTCATACGAGGGTAACGGTTTCTCATTATGTGATCACGCAAGCACCTAAACCATTCAAGCTAATTTCATTTCTCCTCATTTAACCAATGCAGACGTGGTTGTACTTACACATCAAAATACAGCTACTTTCATGCCTAAAAATGCAGTAATAAATTCACACGTAATTATATACACATAATTAAACCGTTAAACTTTGCATGCTTTCCTTTTTAAACATCCTTGCCCTATTTTACTTATAAAACTTGGCATATAAGCTCGACACCTCGGGATTTACTATTTAATATGTCCACAAAAACCCTTTTAAAAATTAACTAACAGGGTTTCACGTAGGGCAATCATTTTTTAGGGTAAAACATGCTTTAAACAGTACGAAACGGACATAATTCAACACTTGAATCAAGTAGAAAACACCCATATAAAATTCACTTATTGCCCTAATTGCGATAACTTATCATTCAAATAATGATAGCTTATCACCTAATTGATGATAGCTTATCAATTAAATAATGATAGCTTATTGTCCCTTTGACGATAGTTTATCACCCTTTTTCCGATAGCTTATCGTCCTTTTACGATAGCTTATCATCATTTCCTCGATAGCCTATTGCCTATTTGGCAATAGTTTATCACCAAAACTTTGATAGCTTATCACCTAATTGGTGATATCTTATAACCAAAACTTCGATAGCTTATCGTCCAACTTTCCGATAACCTATCGCTAGTTGATAACCTATCAACTAATTAATCACCATTAATCACTAACCACCTAATTAACTTAATATAAACTAATCATAATCAAGTTTAACGAACTAATCAAAGGATTATAGCGTTAACTCACCCGTTAACGATTCAGATGACACGGGCTCGATGGGTGTTCACTCGGCCCACTTCCTCGTGGGCACCAATTCTAGGACCAAAATTTCCCTTTCCGAGAATTTCGAGCAAACCGATAAATCGAAGAATTAACGAGGCACACATTGGGCGTGAGGCCCAATGGGCCACTTCCTTGTGGGCTCCAATTCTCGGACCAAAATTTCATTTTCCAAGAATTTTGAGCAAACCGATAAATCAGAGAATTAACGAGGCGATATCCAATAGGTTAGTCTTGAAATCCTTGAAAGTTCGATACTCAAATTCGGATTCTAATTCATGGTCAAAATCGATCAATTGCGACTTTAATATATCTCAAACTAACGGGCGGCTTTTAGGAGTTACGCGTATTCAACCCATGGTTGATTTGATATCAAATCACGTTTAAGCTTTCTCGAGTCATGGGTGACCTCGATTGTCATGTAATTGCGAGGGGTCAATTGCTAATTTTGAAGTACACGATCGTTAGGAATTGGTTTGGGGTTGTTCGTAATCCATATAATGGTCAGGCGGAATCACTCGCGATCCGATTGTATACTATTGGCGAATCATTCTATAACCATTCCTTGATCGGTTTATAATGGCTCAAAATTATCCCTTGACAATTCTTATAATCAAATTGTCAATCCATGGTCGAGTTCTCGGGTCGTGCATACTTAAGTCCTTAATAGCCTTTTCCTATTGGTTAGTCCTCTCATGAGTTATCAATTCAGAACAAGATTTAACTAATAGTGCATCGATAAAATAGTCATTTCATATATCTCGAAAATGGTCGAATTTCAGGATATCACAGTTAAATTCACTTGAACTGCTGCTCTTGCCACTGATTTTACAGTAGAGTCTTCTGAAAGGGTCTCTTCTAAGTAAGTCACAGACACGGTCCTTGAGGAACACGATAGGAAAAAAGACGACCATGAGAGAGACCATAAGATATGTAATGGCGAATGGCTGTTTGTATTCTTAGAAAATTTTCTGAACAGCAAGAACCCCAACAAACAAAAATTAGGAACTTGGATAGACAACATAATATATCCAAAAGCAAATAAAAACATGTTTTAAATGACACCCATCAAAAGATACCGCTATCTCAACCAGCATACACCTAGTAAGAACAATATTAGCCAAATTCAATGGAACACTTCAAGGTGTACGCGCTACCATAATCCAGAAATAAGATTTTGGCAGGAATGTGGGGCTGGGAAAACACTTCCAGGGCACTCAAACAGGCAAAATATTTATCGTTTCTAACTTTTCTGCAAAAGTCAACTCTTCCTCTATCAAGTCAGAAACCAAACCAGGGATATAAAGAAGCAACCCCGTCAAGTAAAACATATAATCAAGAGCAGAACAATTTGTCATGTTCCCAGAAATCAGTATCGATTCTTGGGTTTCAGAGCAACAAATGCAGAGTGAATCACTAACTTCGGATCTCACGGTGTAATTTAAATTCCAAACGGTCAACCCCTCCTTCTCTTTTCTCGCAGCAACCAAACAAAACACAAGGAAATAAATCTCACCTGAGTCACCTCCGCTGCAGCGACCCATATGAACACAACCGTGCCAATCAGATCCAAACCAGCTTTGTATCTCCAACCCATCATCATCCAAGAACACTTAGAGAATGCAGACGGAGCAACACCGCACCGAGTCTGCTGCAAAGCACCGAGTCCGCACCGGAGAGATCATTGAAAGGGAGCCCAATTTCAAGTCCGTTAACATATTCATGTTCAGATCCATCTTCGTTCAAAAATTTTAAAAGAATGGGTTATGGTGCACTAGATTATATTAGTTCTTACACATCATACCAAAACTCCAGCACAAATCTCCTCTACCCCAACTCACGTATGCGCCTCGACAAATTTGTTCTTCTAATCCCATTTTTTCACGAATCCGTGGTGATATCGAAATGAACTTTTTTTTGACCTCTTTCCTACTATATGTTTATTCTTCATTACTATTTCATCCGATATACGACGCGAAAAAAAATAAGTATATTTGTCGCCAATCGTCTCAACTCGGAAAAAAAGCTTAAATCTAATTCCGAGAGCCAAGTCATCTTAAAATAGTTTCGAGACCATTTGGCTGTTTTAACAATTTGCTATTCTTGTACACTTCGAATTGACTCCTCAACAGTCTAATTAATCACACTAACCATAAATACTTTCAACCTAACAACCCAATACATGAAAACTATCAGTAAAAAAAGCAATCAAAATAGGAGTAATTGATGTGATTGACCGTCCGAAACCCAGTCGGTCGCTAAAAACTTCAACCGAATTGAAGCTCGGGCCACAAATCTCCGCATTTCTTAAAAGGTGCGTTCGTTTCACGGAAAACTCAACATTTGAAAAACATTTTTCGAAAAAATAATCGCCCATATCGCTTATAGAACTGAACGAATGAAAATATTTTCAATCACCCACGGAAATAATTAAATATAAATTATTATCAATAATGAAAGCATTTTTCATTGACTAATTTTTCTATGGTTAATATCATGAAAAACCTCAAACTCGTACATCCGTGACAAATTTATCTCGAACAAATTTTTTGACCACCAAAAATCACAAACTAGTACACCCGTAATAAATTTATCACAAACCGATTTTTTGGACGATCAAAAAGCCCCAAACCGGTACACTTGTAATAAAATGTACCCTCCGTTAAGTTGGATTAATATTACGAAAAATCACAAATTGATAAATCCGTGAGTAAAATCCTAAATCGGTACACTTGTCAACTGGCAATTCAGTAATTTGACGATAAAACTCGACTTACTCTCACAAACATACCCATGTACAGTTTTTCTACGAACCAATATAACCAGCCATTTTTTTTTTCATCCTAAATTTCCCGTCGAACAAAACGCGCCCCCAATAAGTAATTCCACAAAAATCGGCTAAACTGCCCCCCGGATTGAAAAATCCACCCGCACGAATCGCGGGCAATCAATGCCGGCCGGCGGGTGGGAGGGAGGGCCCCCCAACCGGCCCCCCCGCCCCCGCACGATAGCCACGTGTGCATCCCCAACCACCAGAGGATAAGGACGATCCGGTCCGATCCGATCGCCCTTTTCCCGGGGGCGTTGACCTTGACCGGGTCTCGTTCCGTTGCTCCTGCGTGGCCTACAAACCACAGGCCGTTTCCCACGATAAACAAAAACCAACCCCAACCCAATCCCCCTCACTTTTCGTTGCCTGAAAAATCGCTCGCTTTTTTTTTTCCTTAATTAAGTAATTTGCCCCTCCAATTTCCTTCATTTTCGAAATTACGGAATCGGGAAAATCAAAAATAATAAATTCGAATTATTAACTGGTCTCCACACTCGAAGAGCCCGGTTCCTCGAAAAGCTTAAATCGATAGGCGAATGGCATACAAAATCCCGTCGCCTCGATGACCAAGAAGATTTTCGCTAAATATTAAATTAATTGATTTATCATCTCGGGTTCGACCCAAAAAAAAATCATTATTTCGATTATTCGGATATTTTTATTTTCATTTTTTAAACCTCTTTCTTAAAATCAGGAAGGGAATTTGTTTTTTTTTTATTTTCTCTCTTTCTCTCTCTTCCGATTGCGTCCGGTCTCAACAAACCACCCCCCCCCCCCCCCTCGGAAACGAATTCCGCCATTGATTTCTTCTCCTCCTCCTCCTCCTCCTCCTCCTCCTCTTTCGTCTCCTCCTCCTCCTTCTTCGTCTTTGTTTCTCTCTCTGTTTCTCTCTCTCTCTCTGCAGACGATTGGAGGCCTCGCCCTTCGCTCCTCGACCGCAAATCCGCCGCCGTTTCCTCCATTGACGCCGCATTTCGCACTTCCCTTCTGGTACTCTCTCTCCCTCTCCCTCTTCCTCCCATCCGTCGGTGCCGATTGCTCCGCCGTTCGTCATCGATCGATGCGGTCCGCGCGTTCGACGCGGCCTGAGGCGGTGGTGGTGGTGGTGACGCTGCTGTTGGTGGTGGTGGTGGTTGGTTTTTCGCAGGTCGGAAGCTTGGGGGGAGAGAACCGATCGGGGCGGGGGTTTTGAGGCGATCTCATGAATGTTGGGGCCGTACGGCTTGATTGCGACCTGCGAGTGACGAATCGCTTGGCCCTGCTGCTGTTGACCTTCTGCCTGCTGTCGATTCTGGAGACCGCGGCGTTGGATTCGGGGGATTCGAGCGGGGGCGGCGGGGAGATGGGGTACCTCAACTCGATCATATCGACTTCGGGCCAGCTTCATGCCGATGAAGCCCCGGTCAGCGGCGGGGGGCTCAGGTACATCGTTACCGGCTAGATCTCGGGCGCTTCGATTTTGTGTATTTCAGCATCCGGTTTTCGGTTCGATGTCATGCGTCAGGGGCGCGCCTGTGTCTGGATTTGTTTTATGCTGTTATGGTGAATCGTATATCTATGCCTACTTGTCCTGAATAGGGTGCGTTTTAATAATTTCGGTGGCTAATTTTTGCGTGTTGTATGGAACTTGAGACTCCCGTGTCGGTGTCTTTCGTGTCGATCTCTTCTCTATGCAATATGAACTTGACAACGTGTATTAGAGGCTCACGATCTCGGCGAAACACTTTTGTGAGACTTTAAAACAAAAATGCTGGGTGGTCTTTGATAAGTGAAACCTTTTGGTTACTTGGGGTTGACTTGGATTATGGTAGACAGTTGGATTGTTTTGATCTCCTCGTTTCATCAACAATATCCAACCATAAATCTGCCATAAATCTGCCAACTTGCATAGAGTGATGGGGCGTGTCATTTCCTCTCAAATGATTGATTTTTTGAAGGTAGAAGCTCGGGTTGGAAGCCTCTTTACCTCATTCAAATGTGTCTGTTAGTTTCGAAAGAGAGCTGCTCCACTAATATTCGTTTATTAAATGCATATATCTCTCCCTAATCTTCGGGATGCATTAGTGTCTATTGTCTTGTTGTCGGGTCTTGACTTACCATACGAGGAAGATTGCAAGAGTTTCCGCCGACCAAAAAACTAAGAAATTGGCATATCTTTCTTGAAGTCCCTTCGTTTAGTCCTCCTTGCCCTGTCTCCCACATTGATATGCTAACTGTGCAATGGTCACCAGTAGGAAATTGATGGGAAAAGTGTGATAAATAGTCCTTAGTGGACTTTATAGAAGCTTCTCCTCCTTTAACCCTGAGACGTTCTAGAATATCTAGAAAATCACCAAGCCTCTAGCTGGTTCACGACCTGCCTGGACCTATCAAAAGCTTCCCTACCGCACTCTGTGGTGTTTCAGATTCTTCTCATGATCAAACTTAGAGAGCTGACCTAAATTTCTTGCAAGTGAACCACCGCTGTTAATTTCAAGATCTATCATGTGATTGGAGATTTTGTTTTGTCAGGTTCAGGCAGTCAGGCCTGACAACAAGGTTTGCAATAGGTTGTCTTATGTGATTTAGTGATTATTGTTTGACAACATGATCTTATGTTGCTGACTTCTACAAATTATGTCTGCCACAATTGAAGGTCTTTCAAGTAAACAAGAGCTATTTATTTTGTAAGCTGCCTTAGTAGAAGGTCTTTCAAGTAAAAAAGAGCTATATGGGTTGTAACTTACTTGTATCCCAAAAAATCATGTGTATTATGGCCTCTCAGTTTTAAAGACAATGGAAGATGGCTACTCTCTCTCTCTCTCTCTCTCTCTCTCTCTCTCTCTCTCTCTCTCTCTCTCGTTTATGCCAGCATTATGATTTAGAGCCTCTTCTTCTTGATTCGCAAACTTTATTCTTGTGAAATTATTACTTTCCATGAATTAAGAAGTCAACTTCTTTCATTGATGAAGAAAGTTATTGTTCAATAGATCCATTTAGTGCCATCAGACAGCTAAATTCACTCTGAAATTAGCATGAACTGTCCATTATATGGTTACTGATTTAAAATGCCCGCTCATACATTTTGGAGGAAAGCATTTATTATGTTTGTTAGCCAGTTTTTTCTGACATAAGGTTTTTGTCCCTGGAACAGTCAAAATGGGAAATTCAGCTATGGTTATGCAAGCTCTCCTGGGAAAAGGGCTTCAATGGAAGATTTCTATGAGACAAGAATAGATGGTGTAGATGGGGAGATAGTTGGTCTTTTTGGAGTTTTTGATGGTAGCTCTCTCTCTCTCTCTCTCTCTCTCTCTCTCTCTCTCTCTTTGGGTGTGTGTGTGTTGGAGTGTGAGAGTGTGTGGATGTTTGTTTGTGATTCTTGGTTGTAGAAATTTTAAAGGGTAAGGCATCCTTATAAATTCATACCATGAGAACTTTAGACTCGATATTTGTCAACCATTTAGGGAGGCACTCTTTTGCAGTTCGGGACACAGATGCTTAGGGTCGTTAATTTCAGTGATCAAACATAGCTGCGGTCTTCTTTTTTAAAACTGGATTTGATCAGCATTTTACATTGTTAGTTGCTAGTTTTTGTTCTATTGTCAATATAGTTATTGTGATCATTTTTCTTCAAAAATTCCTTGAAAACTTTTCACCCCATGACTGTTTCCCATTAGAGTTTTGATTTGCATGATATGTCCTCAGAGGGTTTCATGGACTGCTACTCATCGGATGTTGCTTGATACTCGAGAAAACGTAAAGCATTTTAGGTTGCCATCTGCTTCAATTATGTTGCAATACCCGAAGTTAAAGCCCTTGGTGCATGTGCAAGGCTGTACGTAGGATGAGAAAGTTGGTAGGGTAAACTGTGTAATTTCTGCGGGACTGAAGTATCTGATTTGGCTCGGGATGAGATGTCACCTTAACTGGACTTGTTGTGATGGTTCATTGGGTCCACAATGACATCCCCAAATATGGAGGCAAATTGGTTTCTACTATCTTAATTTGAAAGACAAATAGTAGGTGCTCTGACTTTTACAGGATGTCAAATTATTGATGTAGCTTGCTAAGGAGGTGGAAGAGGTGGGGTGACGGTAATGATGAGAAAACTCTTGATGGTGAAAAGGGAAGTTGTGAAGCTGCCATGTATGGGAAGGGCTGGGAATGAAGTAGCTGTTCCTTTCCAATTGACTACGTTTAAGCCAGTGTCTTGGTGTTATAACAAGGATGCTGATCATTTGTGGAGGAGAGGTGAAGCTTGATCCAAACGATGCGGGATGCAGCTCTAAAGAATTTGAGGGTGCTTATGGAGTAGGTGTGTTAAATAAATTCAACAAGGCTGGCAGGAAATGTGGAATTATGCGGAAATTAAGGGCAAAATGGCCTCAAATCAGAATTTTTGTGCGATAAATAGCATGGAACACCATTTTGATGACTCTTTACCGGGAGATATGCAATGCAGCTGGAGGGAAACAGCAATATCCGCTCTTTTGGTATCTTTACAAATGGAAGAATGGTTTTACATGTAAATTTTTTGACAAATGACTCGGAGGTGGAAATCCTCATGAACTTTTATGATACCCTATGCAGGCAGATAGTGAAATACGTACCGAGGGAGATATTGATGTGTGGGTAGTAGTAAGGGAAGTCCTCTCTTTGAAAAGCTATCATGGCTGCTTGCAGGATGAGGCTGGTCATGTGTGAAGATGGAATTACCCATGGCAGAAGCATTGGGTAGACAAGAGTTTCTCTCTGGTGCTCGTGGTTTTTGACAATCTTGAAAAGAGAAGGAAAATGCTGGTTGGCTCGTGCTTTCTTTGTAAAGAGGAATAAGTCAACAATTTATAGCCATATGGTAGCTTAACTTGTAATGCTTCTCCACCTGCTTTTCGTCTTTGCCTGGAAGACTTTTGAGGGCAGAGCTGTAGGCGTGTAACTAGAGCTTGCAAAGAAGAGAAAATAGTCATCTACATGATTTATCTCTTTAAATTTTTGGCTTGTTCAGGAAGAAAAACATGAAACATATGATTTTCTCATGGATGCATGGTTCAGGATTTTTTTTCTTTTTTGGCTATAGCGCACTTGACTTTGTAGATGTCTCAGCCAGTACATGTGCTCCATTTTTTTAGGAGCATTACAAGAAATGGGATAGCATCCACCTTGGTGTGCTTTCATGAAATTTTGAGTTCTTCTATGTTTGTGCTTTCAAATTAGCAACTATGCAACGGTGAAATAGGATTTATATAGCCAGCCCATTTAGTGGGGCATGTATGTGTGTGTGTGTGCGCGCGCGCTTCTTTCATGAAGAACCGAATTAGGATTGACAAATTTTTTTTCTTGAATGTTTATTTCAGGTCATGGGGGTGCACGAGCTGCTGAATATGTGAAACAAAACCTTTTCAGTAATTTAATCAGGCATCCAAAATTCATCTCTGATACCAAATCTGCTATAGGTTTGTTGCTTCACTATCAACAAATGGGTTCTTGCCATTTATATGTTGTCATTAGGTAAAACAAACTGTTCATAAGAAGGGGGCCATGGTGGTTGTGGAACAATTTCAGGATCAAGTTTATGTCTCATAATTCCTCATTATGTACTTCCATTGATTATTGAAATTCATAAATGTTTTTCACACACTTCTCTATTAACCTAATGCAGCTGATGCATACAGCCATACAGACTCTGAGTTCTTGAAATCAGAAAATAATCAGAATAGAGATGCTGGGTCAACTGCTTCCACTGCCATCCTTGTTGGTGACCGGTTGCTTGTTGCCAATGTTGGAGATTCTAGAGCCGTGATATGCAGGGGCGGTAAAGGTAAATATTATCAGTACAGATGTTCAATTTTTGTTCCACTGGAAAGTGAAACTTTGGTCAAAGGTTTTCCACTTGGCAACTTCAAGGCAAAATATGTCTCTGATGTGGTAATCTTATTCATTCTTTTAGAAATGTAAGACATGCAATGCTGTTGCTGGCTGTTAAAAATATGGTATATATTTTATTTGTAAGGGAAAGTTATAAAAATAACCTCAAGTTTTTCATTTACTAGTTTGTCGAACACCTCTAATTTCAAAACACTCTAGACTATGAGATTTCAAAAGCCCACATTCGATACCATGTAGTCTTAACACTATTAAGAAAACGCTTGGAAATTTACACAGGTAGTGCAAAGGGTGCAACTTGTATGGTCTCGAAACTAGAGGATGTAAAATATGGGTCGTGAAATTAGAGGGCGCTAAGTATAGCTAAAGGAAAAGTTGGCTATGATTTTAACAATTTACCCTCTCTGTAATGGATGAGTCTTTTTATTCCTTAGGTTGAGGTAATGATTGTGACACGTGAAATTCTCAAACATTAACTCAGTAGGGTGGCATACTTGGCTATTACAAGTGATAGGCAGCAATGTTAATCTTTGAGAGTGATTGAACTTTTTGCTTACTCTTTGATTCAGTTTGCCAATTCCTCTATTTTATGCATCAGTCTTTGGATTGTGTTGCCAAAATTATTGTTCCTTATATTATGATATAATTAACTTTTGGTACTCCGCCAAGTGTAAATAGGGATCAGCTCATAAGATCGTCATTCCCTACAGATATATAGATATCTTTATGCGGAGAAGTTGGATAATCTTTCCTGGTAGCCTACACATGCTAATAATCTCAGTTTTGTACTGACTGCTTTCTTACAAAGAGGAGTAAAGCTTATAAGAGGAGTAAAGCTTATAAGAAGTTGCGTAGAGCGCATTTCTTTAATATTGATTGACTCAATTATTGGGATCCCTGCTTTCTTTTACCAGAGTGTTGGATTCCCTGCTGGCTTTTAGGTACTTGGGCAATTTTGATTGTCCAATCATAGGATTTGGGATCTGAAACTGTCGACCAAGAATGAGCTTCATCTGTCTAAAACTTCCTGAAGTATATTTCTTTTTCTAGGAAGTGGTTGGAGGGGGCTGATTTCTGGGAAAGTTATAGGACAGTAAATAATGCGCAAATCATATGATTTCAAATGTGTCCTACAAATTATCCTATTCGGTTGAAATCAAGTTCTTTGTAAATATTCTTTCACTAAATTGATGTTGAAATCAGTGTAGACTATCTCTTGGAAAAATTTTAAGGATATTAGGTGAAACCTACCTTTGTAGGTCATTTTCTATAAAAACTACCCATTGTTCAAATTTCGAAGTGTTACACTTGTTTTTGGCTTGGTGGTCGTTGTTTGATCAAATCATACCTGATATGATGACTTTAGAGAATCAATGTGATCAGATTTATGGGTAGTGAATGTAGATGAAGTGGATCAATTAGTTGCAACCCGCATGTCTTTCTCCTTTTGATCAGTTGATTTATCTATGTAAGTTTGAACGGCAAGTAGTTTTAGCACAATGTTTGAAAAATAGTTAGCATTTTAGATAAATGGCCTATCTGCGCAGAGGTGTTGGATATTCTCTTTCCTTGCTCTCTCGGCATGTCTTTTTTCAAAAACATAAGTTAATTCTCAAGTTGGATTTTATCCCTTTCTTCCTTTCTTATTACGGTTTTCCTATCATGGTTTTACAATGATTTTTTCACCAACAATTTCATATCTTCCTTTTCCAGCTATTGCTGTTTCTCGAGACCATAAGCCAGATCAAACAGATGAGCGTCAACGCATTGAAGAAGCTGGAGGATTCGTTATGTGGGCTGGTGAGGTTTTTCATTTATATCATTCCCCAATATCAATTTCAAATGTATATGAGTACACATTTTAATCTTGTTGGTTGCTGTGTGTTTGGATGATCGCTGAACTTTCTACGTATAGGTACTTGGAGAGTTGGAGGTGTTCTTGCTGTGTCACGTGCTTTTGGGGATAGGCTTTTGAAGCAGTATGTGGTGGCTGATCCTGAAATTCAGGTCTATATAGCTCTTCTATGTGCATGTGCATTTGTTCTTACATCACTTGTGTAAGTGTAGGGCACGTATGAGTATTCAAACAAAGAACTTTTACCAGGGACTCTGGCAGTGTAACAAAATTACTTCATAATTGAATTAAAATATTGACGACTTTTAGTTTTAGTAAACGCATTACAATCAATTAGTGAATACTTTTTTTATTTTAAGAGGGCTTCTGTCAAATTTCCTTTTTACAATGGCTTACAATGGCACTGTTTTAATATAGATCCTTGAACAAAATATTGCATTTGATGCCTTATTGAGATATGTTTATTCTTTGATTTGCTCTATTTATCTCAGAGATGATTGAAATGAGTGGAACTTTATTTGCTTTTATAGTGGCAGCACTTCTTTGCCTGAGCTTTAGCCTTTTATAACCTTTTAAAAATTGCAGGAGGAGAAGATTGACAGCTCACTCGAGTTTCTCATTCTTGCTAGTGATGGGCTGTGGGATGTTGTCACAAATGAGGTTGGCATTTCATTTAATTTTAGGCTGCTTTTTTTGTGATGGAGGATGGAGTTTTTCTTCATTTTAGTCTCTTGAATTATCTTAGCACTGTCCCAAATAACTAGAATACATTTGCTTCCAGCTGTGATAGATTGACCTAAGATTTAGTCATTACCAGTTGTCATTGGTCACACTGATAATTTTTTATCCGTGTGCTTAGAGCCATGGTGAGTGCATTATAGATGTTTCTTTGTGATGAACGAATGAGGTTTGCAACTGTACTTTTTACTTCTGTGCTTTACCTTGCGCAGGAGGCTGTTGCAATGATCAAGCCAATCGAAGATGCAGAGGCAGCAGCAAAAAGGCTTATGCAGGAAGCGTACCAGAGAGGGAGTGCGGATAACATTACATGTGTCGTCGTCCGTTTCTTGGCCAATCAGGGGTGTTCTTCTCAAAGCAGTTCTATGTAATCTCGCATTCCCATGCCGCTACTCGCCCTGCAGAATTTCTACCACTTTTGGTAATACTCTGATGCTGAATAAAAAGCACTGGTCAATTAACTTGACATAGGATCTCTTCGGTAGCGTAATACTAAGGTAAAGATAGCCCTAAGATGAAAAACCTTACCAGACTGCTAATGTGCATATCAGCAGCTTCTAGAATAGAACCATGTGTGGATTTAGTATGTGTACTTCGAGTCTTTTAATCTAGATAGAAAATATTCTTGAGTTGGAGCTGTTATGTCTGTAACTTGTAAATGTGTTCCAAGTTCAGTCCCTCAATATATGCTCTTTGTTCTTTCCCCCATGTATTTTAGTTTGTCCAAAATGTAAGGCGTCTCTATGCCCGCTTTTCGAGTTTATGAAGTGTTGTTGGTCAATCAGCTGCAGTGGTTCCTGTCTTATCGGCTTCACGGAAAGTCTTTACGATCACTCTTTGTTCCTGTAGTCTCTTCGGAGGTTCCCGCTGTCATGTCGCAGCGCTAAATGACATACCACCCCAATGTCCGGGTCTCTGGGTAAACGTGATTCGTAACATACCCGTTTGGTGTGTGTGTTTGAAGGATCGAAACTATGTAGACGACACAAACCTGCGTTCGTCGTGCAGGGCAGGGTTTGTTGTGCGGGATCGGGGTCGCTGATAACGTAAGAAGGCTAATGTGAGCCTCGATCTTCATGGTATAGGTATTGATCGCCACATTATGTCCATGACCCATGGAATGGATCACTGGCAAAAGAAGTGGTCCAGACTTCCCGCTTCATTTGTTTATTGGCAAAATCACACGAGTATACATAAAAAATTTTAGTCGCGGTAGGAGCTATCCATTGAGAATTCGACACGTGGCTGTGCGCGAAGCCTCGACCGGTATTGCCGTTCTAATGTGTTGTGGTTATCCTTCAGGATGAGTCTTGGGACATCCTGCCCCTCCATACTTGCTGAGTTCCGGAGGCTAGGCTTCTTGACTGGACGCCTTCTTTATCTTTCTCGTCGCGATCGACGTTGGCAACCTAATGCAATTATGGCATTTGTTGCCAGAGCTTGAGCTGCGTCGTTACGGCGCTGGAGCCAATCGTCCTCCCTGATTGGGGGATGTAAGTCAATGGCCGAGAGCTAGTGAGGTCGAAAGAATCGACTCTAAAGTTGGGTGGCTCTGAGGCTGTTTTTTTTTCAAATTAAAGAAGATGCCATCCTGTTTACTACATCCATCCATTATGAAAGATTGGTTCAATTATCGTAAGGAATATGATTTAATGGCAAAAACACGAAAAGATAAATGACCATCCAAGCGCCAAAAGTTAGTGACGAAATTTCTAGATTTTATTGATAAATATCGCAAAAAGACGTCAATTGTTATATGCGGATGAAATTCAGCGTTGACACCTAAATTCTTTTTTCTTTGTTCAAAAGGTCAATTGGTCGACCAATGGCGTGATCGAAATTTCACCTATGATTAGAATGATTCACGTCGTTTTAACTTCATACGTGTGTTTTACTCATTAAGACATTTTTACTTTGATACCATTAGGAGCCATGATGTTAAAAAAAATCCTCAAAATGCATCTTTTGTACTACCGAGGATTCAAAAGTAAATTCGAATTGTCTTCTCAAGCAAACTGCCAAGATCCATGGGCCATCGTGTTGAGATTTGTACACCAAGGAAGCTTCATACGCCAACATTTCTGTGACATAGTTTGCGCCGAAGAGACTTCGTCGTCGACCTCGAAGAGAGATATACTTGATGTACTTCCCTGTCGTAATCTTTGAATTCGAGATGGTCGAGGCCAAGGATGCGAAAGGAGAATGGAATGGATTGCAAGCTATATGATCAATCACCTAAATTAGCATAAATGGTTGATAATGTTATTGATGAGCTTCGAATTGGAACTTTAAAATGGGAAAAATGACACTACAATTTGCCACAATTTTCATATGGCGCTCACTTCAGCGCCAAACATTTCGACTATCACTTGAGTGCTATATCAGTAAAAAAACGACCACTTAATTTGTGTAATATTGACATTTTTTTATATATAGTCCTTTCTCCGTTTTAGGTTATTGTGTTTCCTTTTCTTAAATCATCTTATTAGTTCTATTTATATTCATCAAATTTTAACAATTTTTCTTAATAATTTTTACTTGATATATTTTTTTCATATATGAATATCTTAGTTTATTCATTTTCTCTATTTTTTATTCCATTAAAAAATAAGATGGATATTCTCTTTTAACCCTAAAAAACAGAAAATATAACAGAGGTTTAAATCTATAACAAAATGAAATTCAGGAGGGTAATGTGTTATAATTGAAAGTTTAGGTGTAAACATGTACAACCTCTAAATTTTGGGAGAGAATTGTGTAATTTTCCCCAAAACCAATTACGTATCCTCTTGATATATTGATTTTGTCTCCCATCAAGACCAACCCTTTGTTGAGTATGTCTTGAATTTTGGCAAACCAAGGTGGATGAGCTAGAGTGACAGTGAAATGCAAATATTCAGATAGATGATTTTTGGCAGCGTAGACAGCTCTGCTGTAGAGATGTAGAAAGTGAGAATTGTCAGAATGTTACGAATAGCTCAGTAGAGTTACGTTGGAAGCTAACAAAATGCTCCATCAAGCAGTTCATAAAATCTTTAAGTACTCATTTACTACATATTGTATATACTATAAAAGTGCACTGGTATGAAGGTGGAACATTTGCCCCTTGCTCCACATACTAGTATTGTTGGTCGTCTAATTTATGTCATTGATAATAGTAGGTCTAATATTTCACATGATGTTAGGAGTATGCATACTGCCAATCCATATTTACATTGTGATGCTATGAAATAGATTCTCCTGATTTTGTTAGGGACTGTAGACATCAGTTTGTACTGTAGAGGATGTAGCTTAGGTAGTGTGGTAGTAGCTAAGTATTTTGACCCGAGCCAAATAGGAGGCTAGAGAGCAGTCGATCTTTGAGTGTTTTGTACCTTTACTTTTATGAGCTGTGCTGTGAGCAAGGTGTTGTTGAGAGATCATGGTGGTTTTATTGATGAGTACGGCCTAGAATATAGCGATAGTAGAAGAAGGGTAAAGGCAATGTGATCGGGCAACTTGGTTGGTGACGTTGGCCGATGGTATCACGGGAGAACCGAGTTCAGTAGAGACCGGCACCTTTGCTTCAGAGATGGCATGTCAAGAGAGGATGTAACCGTAAAGAAACGTCTTGTGCTGAAGTATTTGTTGAGTAAGTCTCAAAGTCTTGGCTAACGGCTCAAACGAGGATGGAATCTCAATGATGTTGGATAGGCTCGAGAGGGAGTTTGGCGAAGCATCTAAGGATGAATTGTACTCACCCATAGTTAGACTATGGCTGGCCATAGTTGGTGAAGCCAGGCCAAAGCCCCGTGGCTACTAGCCTAACGCAGGGAGAACGAGCACCAAATGGCGTGAAGCGGGCGACCGGACAAATCCATTCAAGTGCTCAAGAGAAGCCATAAACTTTTCGGAGACTCGTTTCAAAACCGATTTTCCGAGGGCTTTAGTCAAATTACATGCCAGAGACTCTTGATATTGTGTCAAGGGTTCTCTATGTAGTTTTGAGAAGTATAAATCGTGAGAGATTGTGTAAAACACCGGGTGAAGATTGTTTAGAGTGTAACTGGGGTCAGGATCGAGAGAAACGTAGATTCAAGCTTGTAATCTCCTTGCTCACAGTAGATTTACTGCTCCCTCTGAAAAAAGTAGATTTCGACACTCTAGCCCAATCTCACAACTTCGTGTGCGTGTATTTTTCTATGGACAATTACTGTCGTAGTCGTGAACAGGTGATAAGAACACTCGCTATTCCCTCTACACTTCAATTAAAGCATGATAACGTGAAAAAGTTTCTTCCCTTCAAAGTAATAAAGTAATAAAATCTACATACCAACCGCACAAAAGTCCAAGATAAGAAAGCAATGACAAGCAAGCAATGGAGTGCACTGTTGATACACTCGTAATGATTGATTTCGTCACTTTAAAACCAATGATCATTCGGATTTTGATCTGCCCTTGACATTATTATATTCCCTAATCACTTCTTTATTCCTAATCACAGTAGGGCTTTACAGCAAATTTTTCCTTCCATTTTGCATCATCAAATTCCATGAAAATTCACCACAAACATTCAGATCATCAACGGTCGGAGATCCATGGATCAAACGCCAAGTCTCCTACTATATACAAACAGATCGACATTGCTAGAGAGAAAGCAGCAGCAGCAGCACAAAACCAGCAAGAAAAACGAGCCAAAAATTTCTCGAGAGAGAGAGAGAGAGAGAGAGAGAGAGGCGTTCAGAACGTTAGATGGATCTCAGAAGGAGGGCACGACCCCGAACCCGAACATGCGCTCGGCCTCCGCCTCGATGTCGGCGCGCTTCGCGAACCTCCCCTTGATCCGGGGCCGCGTCTCGGCGTAGGCCTTGCGCGAGGCGTACCGGATGGTCTTCTCGAACTTGCGGTTCTTCCTCTTCTCCCTGTACCTCAGGACCCTCGCTTCCCTGTCCACCGACGACAGCTGCAGCGCCCGGCTCGCGGACTCGAACCCCACACCGGCCGCTCGCCCGCCCGGGTTCGACATGTCGGTGCCCGTGCTCCCGTCCGGCACGACTCCGACGTCGAGAGAGGACGACGATACCTGCCACGATGAAGAATCCTACAGGTCAAGCTATTTTCCAGGTGTTCGTACTTCCATTTTCGAAGCGAAGTAGATCGAAACAGTAAATCTACATGGATTCGGCACTAAGCATGATCTGAATAACAAGCACGTTATGCTTACACTCTGGCTCAAGCAGTGAGCGCCATAGCCGAACTCGAACCCCTTCGATCCACCGGTCAACTCCAGGTCGAACCCGCCCTCCCCCATGAACGGCCCGTGGACGACGCCCTCGCAGCGCACCGGGACGACGCCGTCCGCCGTGCCGGAGCTGTGCTGGTCCCCGCTGGCCTCGAACTTGGGGTCGACCGGACCGTAGTCGACGTCCAGGTACGGGTCCACGTCGTCGCCGCCGCCGAACAGGAACTGGTGGGCGGAGTTCACGTCGGGGCTCTCGGCGGCCTTGGAGGGGTTGGGCAGCAGCCAGGAGGCGGCCTCCTCCTCCTCCTCCCGGCTGACCTCGTCCTCCGACTTGAGGACGAAGCCGCCGCCGCCGGACCTGGCGGAGGGCGGAGGGGGGACGGCGACGGCGGGGTGGTGGGGGTGGTTGGGGGGGAGGGGGTCGTAGAAGGGGACGACGGGGACGCGGTCGTGCTTCTGGGCGACGGGGTTGGCGGAGTGGATGTCGCGGTCGCAGGAGAGGCAGAGGGAGGCGGCGTCGGCGCGGCAGGTGACGTGGGCGGGGGACTGCTCGCAGACCTCGCAGACGACGACGCGGGCGTGGCGGGAGGCGAGCTTGTTGGCCGCGTGCACCTTGGCGTCGCAGCTCGGGCAGAGGAAGGCCGAGTCGGCGCGGCAGAACAGCGCCGCCGTCGCCGACTTGCACGCGTCGCACAGCTTCGACGCCATGACCGGATCTTCAGCTCAGCTCAGCTCAGCTCAGCTTCTGCTCAGCTTCTGCTCTGATCTGATCTCTCTCTCTTTCTTTCCTCTTCGTGAATGGCGTGTTTGCGCAATTATCTGCGGGTGAGGAGAGTGGAGAACCGGGGGTCTATCTAGTGGGCCCGGGGAGATCTGGGTATCGACCAATGGAAAGGAGACACGTGGCACAGGCTTAGCCAGATCGGGGGAAATTTTTTGGGGGTTCGTACTAATATTCGGGGACGGGGGAAATTTGTCGATTTGTCGTCGTGGTGGACCCACAGAAGGAGCTTTCTCACCGCTTTTTTATTTTTTTTGGTCGAAAGAAAATGAGGGGAAATTTCTAATAAGCCATTGAGATGCCTTTATTTTCTCAAATAAAAATTTAAAATGAATTTTATTTCAAATAAAGATCTGAAGTATCATCATTTTCTCGAATAAAAGTTTGAAGTGACTATAACAATTTCAAATATGGGCCTAATCTTGCCGACCGATCAAATTTTCCAGCCGGTCAAGGGCCACCAAATCGATGCAAGAGCCGACGACTCTCACCCAAACTGGGACGAGGGCCGGCGACCCTCACCTAGATCTGGGAGAGGTCGTCACCCTCTCCCGATTTTGGCGAGGGCCTGGCCCTTAACTCTGGCCAGTGAGGGTCACCTACCCTCGCTGAGGCGCAAGTGACCCCACCAGACATCGCCACCACCCTATCGGCAATGGGCGGCGGCCACAACGTGTTCCAATTTTTTGTTAACATTAGCTTTTTTTTCTTTTTCGAGTTTGTTTTTTATGGAAAAAATAGATAAGGAAGAAAGAAAAAAAAAGTCGAAAAACGGCCTTAACCTGTGAGGTTAGGCCTTTCTTTGAGATTGAGATGGCCACTTCAAACCTTTATTTGGAACAATGTTCACTTCAAACTCTTATTTTTTTTTTAAAAAGGTAGTACTTAAGGCCCTTATCTGAAATAATGTCCACTTTAAGCTCTTATTTGAGAAAATGATGTCACTTTTGGCCCTTAGTTAGAATTTTTCCAAAGAAAATTACATCCATTACTTAAAACGATACATGAGAAGTACATAAACTTTTATAGCAAAGGAGATCGAAATAGAGCAAAGCCCATAATACAACAAAATAAAGCCAAATTGTGAAAAGAATGAGGATCAACATAGCACTGGCATGATTAAGCACACACCCGTTCCATGAAAATCGATTTGTCAAGCAAAGTAATTGGCAGTCGATCATTAGATCTCGTATCATCATCAGTGATGAGCACACGCCGAAAATTCTTATCATCCTCATGGGATATTTTTATCCGGGCTGTATACCTCTTATATTCGACTTTATCTTATTTTGAACAGGAACCAAATATAAGATAAGATAAATTTTATCCTATTCCGATTTTTATCCTAACTATCAAACGTAGTCACGTAGTTTAATTCGGGAATACTAAATATGGAATGTAGTAGAATCTAACATTATTCAACAACAAACACCATTTTATACCTAGCTTCTAATTGTCCCTAGATCTTAGATTTTTCATGATCATTTATCTTAGTTTCTTTCCATCTTTGAGACTCTGTAAACTTGAAATTTGAGTTTACAATGCACGGGTTTGAATAAATAGTTGTCTTTTTACAAATTTGAGGCTATTTATTATGTACTTGAATAAGACTGTTATTTATGAAATACTGTAGTGGGCTATATAGGTAGCCAAAGGGAAATTGATTATCTTAGTAAGGCGAATTTTGGAAAATTATATCAATACCCATAATGGGTTTTGGATTGAGTTTTGGAAGTAATAACAAGTTGATAGAATGGGTTTAGGATGGCGGCGGCGGCTTCCATCCCTATAATATGAAACTCCATGACCAACATAAACTCACTGCATCAGGCTTATTTGGTGCCCCCAAGATGTAGCAGTCGACATGGCCTCGACTCCATTACACCCACTAGCCCATCGGGAGGAACTCAACTCTCCATGGTCGCCAAAGCTCTCATGCCCTCAGTACTGAACATTCCAAAAATGCTACTTCTCAAGATATCTCCAATCCTCTGTCAAGTTAAAATCCTTTGGAGAGCTTTGAGGATGTAATTGCATCTTTCCAAATTTCTTCAAAAAATTTGCCAAACATCGTTTACCTTGAATTAAAGGACTTTGGCAAAGTGTTGCCAAATGCGCCACTCATATTGACCTCGATTTGAGGTCGTTTATTTCAATTTGCTTGATCACAAAACATGCACAACGCTATCATGGTGCTGGGAATGGGGGTAGAGAGAGAGAGAGCACTGATGAGCACAGTGATTGGGAATGATCTTGGGGTCGACTGTGACAGTGGGCGGTGATGTTGTGTCACGTCATCAACAGCTGCTGCGCAGAGAGAGAGAGAGAGAGAGAGAGAGAGAGAGAGAGAGGTGATTAGAGTTTCCAATTACGATTTTTTTGGTTTACACGATGAAAAAGTCATATGTAATAGTCAGCAGCCAGTAGCTTGGACTGCATCTGATACTTCAGTCACAGCAAAAGCTTAACCACTCAACTTTTCCTTGTTCTGGCAATCCCATTTTCTGGACAACATGCTGGTTGACTATTTCAAGTATGTTTATGCCTCTAAATGTAAGTAAGCTGTCTCATCTATGTGTGTCAAATGAGGCACTTTACACGTTGCGGAAGCGTGATCTTTAAGATTACGCTGAATGGAAGACATTATGATTTGAACATGAATTCCGACATTCAAGTTAGACACTCCACTACTTTGCCAACCTCTCTTAAATTCAATAAATGAAGTAATTTGTAGAGTTTCAAAATTTGTGCTCCTTCAAAGTTGCCCGTATCCTTTCATGTCGGACTAGAATTTTGCTGCACAAATTTCCATGTATCATCTGTCTGTTCAAATTGCATTCTCATGCACAACTCATCCCCGCGAATGTTTCCTCATCTCCATGTTTTCTTTTTCCAAATTTTAGCATCCTCCTCTAAACCCAAATGAGTATGAGAGAAACAAAGTAATCATCTCTCAGTAGAGAGCAAAATTCAGTGTGGAGAGAATGATAATACTTCACATAAGATGTGTAGTGCACTTGATCTTGAGGAGAATGTGGTTCTCATTCTTTCCCTCCTGCATCTAGTTTAACCGGAATCTTACATGACGAAGGCTACAAGCACTTTCCATCTTTGTCCGAGCAAAAAGACATGACAGGAAGAGGGTCACCTCGTAGATGTCAGTGGTGGGTTTGGGGACCGCAGTTGGTGGGGGCAGAATTCAACAGGAAGGACAGGGATGGCTTTGGGTAGTTTGTGTCAGCTGGCCTGACCCATGTGAAGTGGAGACGGTGGAATGCTGATGCGACGACGTGAGTTTGGGCTATGATGTGCGTGTTTGAAAAGGGCTCTTCCCGAAGATGCGTATGAGGCTTAGATTTTGGAGCTCTGAAGATGTATGGTTAGATCCCGTATACGACAGGGGAGATGGTAGACCAGATTTTGATACGACATATCTACAATCCCCCCTCCCTCTCTCTCTCTCTCTCTCTACTCGTGTTGTCGATAGTGGATGATGCGACCGGGATTGTCATGTGGCTCACTTAGAAGTTATCTCAAAGGTTTTAGAGGTTAACGTTCGAGAAATTGATGAAATGATAAAGCACTTGATTTGGAAACGACGGGTTTTGTGTTTGAATAAATCATAGTATCTTCATTTAAAGTGATTCTTGTGTTTTGTCGAAGATTGTACTCGAGTGTTCATGCTCCCAACCTTTTCTGCATTTTCTAATTTACCCATTTTTCAGTCTAGATGGCATAATCACGAGGCACGGATAATGTTATGGTAATTCTTCTTTTTACAAATCGATATCTTCAAAATTAATTAGTCGAATAATGTTTGCTTTTTATCAAGAGTTGCATCTGACAGTAAAATAGTATCTCCGTTCATATGAATGTTGCATCTAATAGTAAGATAATAAGTTCATTTATATGAGAGTTGCATCTTTTCATAATACAGGACTATTTGTTCCAACAGTGTGTCTTTCGATCTACTTTTGGACGCACAGTTATGAGAAGATATTTCACATTCACATTTAATTATCTACTTAGTTGGAAGTTGAATATTGACTTTACTTTTCTTTCTCCTATAAATCCACAATTTAAATTGTCAATTAACAGTTAATTTGGATCTAAAAAATTTCTTGTCTTTTATAATACAAGTCTGCTTCATATTTTCCAAAATCTATTAGTCTATAGACCTACATATAAAAAGGTAATGCATCTTGCTTTCTCTCAATCATTTGAAAGCAAATACAAGAAGCTTTCTTAGAATGTCACAGAATTCTTGTATAGCATATTCAAACTGCGTGTGGTTTTAATTTTTAAGGAGTTATTTAATTCAATTTAATAGCATTATCAGGACAACACGGACTTAAATGGCATAGTTCAATTTTTTTTTTCAATTCTGATAATCTCTTATTTAATTTCTATAAATAATTTATATATTAAAGCAATTGTAGGAATTTTCAAAATTTTTCTGTATAAGTTTGATATTTTGGGTTGCAGTTTTCTTTCTTATATTTTTTTTATAGAAATTTTTAGTTTCAGCATTTTTTTCAACCATCTTCAATGTCCAATGAAGATTATTAGTGCGATAATTATTATTGAGACATTCATCCTATCTCTACATGTAGCTTTTTTAATATAATGTTCCATATATCGCGCAACTATTGCTGTTTGTTCAAGAGAATAAAGAATAAAAGTTGCTAATTATGCACTATAATTTATAAAAATTATAATTTATTTACCACGCATACGCGCGCGGGTCACCGTCTGGTTTTACTAATGATGATATCGCTTTCTCTTACTTTCTGGGGCTCACTAAATTGAGTTTGTGGTTCACATTATGCCGTTTCTGTTGTATCAAATCATGAATTAAAAGCAAAACCATTAGACAATGGCTTCTTTTATGTTATAAACTTGAATGAAGCACTAGAAGCAGCCCCCTTTGTTGACCAGGATTTTACTTTTGTTGGTGTTTGTCTATATTAAAAGTCCAAAGCAGGCGTGGATTAAGTCCGGTCAACCCTTAAAGTGAACATTTTCGCTTTGACTTTTCTTCAAAACGGGCCTAAAACATCTCGCAAAAGCTTTTTTGTGTACCGAATTATCGTGGGACAACGACACTGGAGAAAGTCAATCTGAAATGAAATCGTTGTACATTTAAACATAAAGCTAATTGGATTAAAGTTCCGTTCGTTTAATGAAAAATAACTTTCATAAAAGGATTTTTAGATTTTTTTATATTCGTTTTACAAAAAATAAATTAATAAAAAAACACCTTCAAAAGTGAGGAAGAGAGCGGAAAATATTTTCCATATTTTCTTTTTAGAAAGCTGAAAACATTTTCCATATATTTCTTTTTATTTTTTCTTTTCATTTTTAAAAAAATTCAAGTTTTAATTATTTTTAATTTTTTAATCTTTTTCTTTTCTTTTTTTTCTCTTTTTCTTTCTTCCTCTGCCGGTTGCCGGTCATGGCAACGGTTGATGACTAGCCATAGGCGAGGCTCGACCTTACTTGCCCAAGGCCGGCGAGCTCGAGCCTTGTCGGATCTGGCTCGGCCTTGCTCGAGGCCGGCGAGTTGAGAGTTTGCCCTCGCACCTTGGGCAAGTGAGGCCGGTGAGACTAGAGCTCACCCTCGCTAGCCTTGTGCGAGCGAGGCTGGCGACCGGCGGAGGAAGAAATAAAATAATGAAAAAAAGAAGAGAAAAAAAAATATAAAAAATATTCAAAAATTCAAATATAAATAATTAAAAATTCGATTTTTTCAAAAAAATAAAATAAAAAATAAAATTTTATTAAAAGGAGTGCAAAGTAAAATCAAATTAGCTTTTCCATACCGAATGACGCAAAATATTCTCCGGTTCATTTTCAAGTCTCAATAGAACACCGGAAAATATTTTCATTTTCTTGGAAAACGACTTTACGAAAAACATTTTTAAAAAAACGTCACATTTTTCGCAAAACGAACGGAGCTTTAGTGTGCATCGTGATTGGCTTAATTACACTATGTCAAGAATGCAAATCATTGCCTGAAATGCTTTCTTATGAGATTGAGAAGGAAGTTCTCCCTAATTAACCGTAAAGTACTTATTTTAAATATGAATTTGCTTTCTGTCATGCAGAATGAGATCACAAAGTAAGAAAGAAATTGAAGGGAATCCGTTCGAATATGTTAAATGCGCTTCGTTGGAGGATGTACTTCTAGAAGGTAAACTAAGCGATCCTCACTTTTGTAAGTGGCTAGGCTTAACATGAATTGAACTTCAGACCTATCTCTTTTCGGAAGGCAAGGTTCAAGTCCAGCCCCTTGTCACATCTCAATGTCAATTATCAAGACTTTTACGAATCTTGTGTTGTCCTGGCAAAGCCCCCAAGACCGCATATTATTTTGAAACGTGGCCGTCGGTAACGCGACATAAAGGCTCCGTTATTTTCGAAATTTCATAAACCTAGAATAAAATTGAACTAAATTAAATGATAAATGAATAAAAAGGAAAGGCAAAACAAAAAAGTGACCATTGAAAAAGGGGGAAAAAGCCTTTTGAATGTTCTTTGATTTCAAATGGACATTATCAATCATGTGAAAAATCAAAACAAAAAGATAAAAGGCCGGCTATCGGAATCGAACGCATGACCATCGCATTACATGTACATGCATAGGAATTTAGTAAAACTAATGGGTCGGGCAGAGTCGAAAATGGTCAAATCCAAATTGATTCATTTAACTCATATTAACCTATTTTTCTACAATACATTTCTAGCGACCCAAACTAGATCCAACCCAGATTAAATTTCTTATCAATTTTCTCCTTACATTCTTATCAATTTTCTTTTTTAATTTTAGTATATTTAAAAATAAATTTCAAAAAAGAAACTTTAAAAAAATATATATTTTTTCTAAAAAAGACAATCTTAAAGTTTGTTAGATAGAAAGATACTAAGATTAAAAAGGAAAAACAATAACAACCCACATCCGCAACATTGCTTGCTAATAAACAAATTACAATGGCACCATTTGCAGGAGCAATCCGACTCAACCATAGAACCACCAACCATCAGCCTCTTAGACCTTCGCCACGCCACCAACAACTTCCTCTCCGGCGGCCTCTACTCCTCTTGGTGTTACGTCCTCCGCGGATGGGACCCTAGCAGTGGGTCCGGGTTGGAATTGTCAATAGCTCGAACATCATCTTGATGGAGCCGCCGCTTAACACCAAGATCTGCCACTTTGAGACCGCTCAACTGCGTAGTGAGGCGGCGGCCCCGGACGCGAAGGAGAATGAGGTGAGCAGCTCTGATCCTATGGGCAGCCGGAAATTGAAGAGGTCCATGGAAGCTCATTCTCGACATTTGCTCCATTAGGCTCCCCTCCAGCTTCTCCGACGCGGTCTCTAGAGTCCGGACCAACATCTCCTTCTTCCTCACCAATTATGCCATTTTCCTCCTCCTCATGCCTCCTCTTGCACTCAAATCTCACCCATCGTCTTCGTTGTCATGATGGTCACGTGAGACACTTTCTCTACTTTCTCCGGGTTGAGCCCATATTTGTCTTCGGCCGGACCATCGATAATCACGTGGTCTAGATTTTGATGTTTAATGCTGACGATCATGTTCCCGCTGTTGATGCACGCGACAGTGAACATCTTGGTGGCGATCCTGATCGGCGCTATGGTGGTGGCGCTGAGGAAGGCGGATGTCTTTGGTGAGGCGTGGATTGATGATAAGTGTTGGACTTTTTCTTTGCTAGTTAATCAAATGGGGTGAAAAAGAGTTTCTTTATGACCCATAAAAACCCATTATTAGTTAGGCTTTATTCCCTTAAACTCGTTTAGGCTGCATTTGATTCGGCTTTTGGGGAAAGCTTTTGAGGAATTGCAAAGGCCTCTAGCCTAAAGATGTGTGGTAAAATGCAAATACTGTTTAGTAAACTGTAGTTGACAAGTGCCATGGGAAAGCAACTTTAGGGAAAATGCTGTTTGGTAAACATATATTTGGAAAGTCCTTTGGCGTGACCAATTTAAGTTTTTAACTTTAATTTGTTTAAAATTAAAAAGAAATAATGACTTTAACTTCCATATTTTCTTGTTGAGAGTAATGTAAAAAAGACAATAACAAATTTATATAAAAAAAATCACATCAAAGTTAATCTTCTCAATTAAAAAGAGAGTAATTTTATTATAGTAAACACGGTCACATACGTCTCAAGGAAAGAAATATGTTATCTTTAAATATTAGAAACCTCCTCGACTATATTTAAACCCATGGCTATTTCATCGCGTAAATGTGCCATGTTTGGATATGTATTATCATTTGAAGCACTTGCTCCATCATTTACAACATCATGGTCAACTGAATATCCATACTCGGATCCAAATATGCTGTTTCAAAATCCGTATCAGTCATGGCATTTCTTAATAAATAACTTGCTTTTGCACTTGCTTTTCATATGGATAACTTGAAAACAAAGTAGCATACCAAAGAGTTCAAATAAAATGCTATAACATCCTAGCTATGACTAAGCTCTTCCAACTCAAGCTTAAGATACTTGACTCTTAGTGCATCATTATTCAAGCTCATGAAGACTTGCCTATTGTCTTTCTTTTCCTTAAAATATTTGATTGCAAAGAAGTATAACTTTTCATCTTGCATAATCTCAGGTATGGTATCCAACATAAATACGAGGTCCTTGTAAGGACCGAATCCATCATTTGCTTGAGATGCAACAGCAGCACCGCTCCTACTTTCAACAGCGGAACAAAGCCTGTTAATTTATTTTCCAAGCCGTTGTGTTGAGGTCAATCTCTTTTTTTTCTTTCCTCGAGCTTACCTCACTAAAGTCTGCATCGCTCTTTTATGGGTCTGAGTTCGAATTGGTTCAATAATATTTTCACCCATGTGACACTCCAAATTATCATTAGTAGATCCTTCACCATCACCGATGTTAGGTTATGTGGCCAACGTCCTCATTGATACATATACCTTGTGCAGGATGCCATGTGATTCCTCCAGTAGCAACTGTATCCCTGAAGAGTCTATCTAACAACACTTCAAAATCAGGAAGTATGCCTTTCATCCTAAAAACCTTAAGGTTATGATTGGCATATTATAATAGAGCATTTAAGTAAGTTGTATCATTAAAGATGAACTTAACGGAAAAGTAAAAGAAGTTATAAAAACCTGAATTTTATTCTCCCTCCATTCATCACTCACGTCAATGGTTTTCTTCCCTGAATCCCATCCTAGTCTTGTTTCACGTAAAATCAATGTCCTCTATCTTTTCCATTATTCCGTAAGATTATCTCAATTACTCTTCATTTGAGTTTTATCACATTTTTTTCTCCTGAACTCCTCGAACTTACTAATTATGTTTGTGTATCCATCCCTCTTGTTGATTGCATGACAATTGCCTTTTTTCAATTTGTTCAATGTACAACTTACAATATGTTTCCACATCTTTGGCGGTCCAATATGCCTTTTTCTTTGATGAACTTGCCATCTTCTAGTAATATGAACATGAACAAATTTGAGAGGCACAAAAAAAACAAACAATTGAAGTGAAGCCAGATCAAGACGAACCAGCAAATCACAAATCAAAGTGACATCGTAAAAACTTTCATGCTCAACATGAAGTTGTCCAAAAAAAATGATCAGCAAGACCAGCAAATTAAAATGACCAGATGGTTCATGAAAAAGCAAATTGAAGGTATTGCTCCCTTAAGCGGAAACCATAGATTGAAAAATTGCTCAACAAGCAAAGCAGATATCGAAATCAATTCAAACTAAGAGAGGACGAACTAGCATACCAATAGACCAGAAATCGAACAAACCACAAATCAAAGTGACATTGTGAAATTGCGAACGAAGATTGCCAATGTAGCTAAAAAATAAGTCAAATTTGCGATTACCAACACAAATTTCTACAAAAATCTCAACAAGAATAGAGAAATCTTACTTGGGAAGAGAGGTGGCGAGCGTGAAGCCGGGCGTGAGGGAATGCGGCATGACAAAGAGAGCTCAATGGTGCGGGTGTGACGGAATGCGGCGTGAGGAAGAGAGCTCGAGGGCGTGAGGGAACGTGGCTTGAGGAAGAGAGCTTGAGGGCGGCGGGCGCGAGGGAAAAGAGCTTGAGGGCGAGAGAGCTCAACGGCGAGATGAGCGCAAGGAAAGCGGTGTCTCGAGGGCAAGAGAGGAGCGCCAGGAAAGCGGCATCTCGACGGCAAGAGAACTTAAGGGCAAGAGAGAGTGAGGCACAGATCTGAGTGAAAGAGGCGACTGAAGAGAGAGGAGCATAAACATCTTCCAAGGGAGCACTCATCAATTAAATAAGTCTTGAAAATTGACAAAATTTCTCCATTAACCTCATACTCTTCAGAGTTCCAGGACAATTTGACGTCAAGCCAATTTCAGATAAAGAGTGTGTAGACTGGAACCCCATACTTCTCAAATTTCCAGGCTGATTTTACTATTTCCAGAGAGAGTGGATGATTGCTCCAAAATTAATTAACGTATTTAAAAGGGTTTAGGATAGCAATGATCCGACTTGGCCTCAGGAGTAAATTCCGTAGAAATAAGGACCCAGTTGCAATCAAGCGTCGTTAGCTAAAAATCTATCGAGCTTTTCTTGCCACAAAGGCAAGAAGACATACATGCAAATTGCTTCTATGTCCTTTCGATTAGTGTTTGCATCCGGATGTCCTCCATTCAATTCTTGGGTTTTATACAATTCTCTGTATGAAACATGACACTTTCTTGAATCAGAGCTTCGGAGCTTCGCTATTATTCACAAGCTAAACTAGCTTGGATTGTGAAAACGAATATTATTTGCACAATTACACACTCTTTGCAAAATCAATTTGGATTAGGCATCCGATACTTATCGAGTACTAGAAATTGGAGAGAAAACAATCTTGGAAGTGGAAAGAGGGAAATTTACCAAATAATTTACGTTAGATGATTCGAGGGACGAGGACTCGTGCCGACTCATGACTGATCGGGCAATGAACTTATTCCTATATTTTCAAAAGCGATTTGAAACGATAACATGTAGCGTTCCCATCATCATGATCATGTACACAAAAGAACTTTTCGAAATACCATATCCAAATTAAGCCCTCCTATCCATTTGCACCCTCGCATTACATAATATGGATTTTGCATTTCCATGCAGAAATCTCTAAACTCCAAAGGCCCATTTGCCTCTCTCAACAAAGGCAAAGGAAAAAAAACTACCCTCTCCACCTAGTCACCAAACCCCAACACCCAAACCCTAGGCCAGCCACACCTGCCGTGCCTGCCATTGCCCGAACACCATCGCCCGGCAGGCCGACCCCCCCTCTCCCCGTCGTGAGCCAAGCAAGCTTTATTCAGAGCTTCATGGACGTTGTTAGCTCTGTTCCGAGCTCGCCCGCGATGGGGCGAGCTCATGCCGCTCAAACTTGCCTCGATGAGCTTGGAACCAGGAGTTGCATGACCAGATCAAGGTGGGGGCCGACCTCCATCCGGGCCTTAATGGAGGTCGCGATCGTCACCGACTTTGAAATTTAAGGTTGGTCATGGTTGTGACGCCACCTGAGCAAGGCAAGAAGCATCGAAAGGAGAGAGAGATATTTGGGTTTTAGGGTTTTTTGTAGTGAAGAAAATTAATGGTGATTTAATAAACATGATTCGATAAATAAGTAGACAGCGGCTGTAAGTGAGATATGCAACTCGAAATTTAGCGCAAATATTCAAGGTGCAAAGTGTAGAAATAAAAAAGTGGTGGTGCACATTCGGAGGGTGGAACAAAGTCAAAGGGTTTTAATGAAAAGCAAATAGTCCTTGAGAATAAAATACTTATTGCAAATTAATTTTTAAAATAAAAAAAAGGATTGGAGACCGATTAAAGCTCATACGACAAGGGATGAAAGCTCAGGTGATAGCCAGCTGAGATCGCGCGATCCCAAGTGAGGAGACATTGGGGCCACATAATGCCGGGCGACTAGTCGGCAATGTCGCGCGATGCAAGTTAGATCTAAGTACGCCTGAGCCTCGAGTCTGGCAGCAAGATTTGCACAAGATAGTGAAGGCGAGGGTAAAGCTGGATTTTAGATAGTTCAATGAGGGCAAAGTTGGGAGGAAAAGAAATTCATTAGCCCCTTCGAAATATCTCAAGGCTCAAAATTGAGCAGAAGTTGCATTGAGTTTCGAGCATTTGCAAAGCAAAACTTGCACCATCAAAATATTGATTTATCGGCCCTCTGGAAGCTTGAAACTGCTTGCAAAAGCTCAACCAAACTAGCACTTGATTTGCGTGAATTCAATTCATGTGGGCCATTAATTTTAGGGTTAATATAAAAAAAAATTCAAACGGGTGCACATGTGATAAATTTACTTCAAATTAATTTTATGACCATGAAAAACCCCAAAGTGATACAGCTGTGACAAGTTTACCCTAAATTAATTTTTCGACCACCGAAACTACAAACTGGTACATCTGTGATAAATTTACCCTATGCTAAATTAAATTAATACCAAGAAAAATCACGAATTGGTACATCTGTGACAAACAAATGGTAAAAATCCATAATAGTACACCCGTCAACTGCCACGTGTAAACTCGAAAATTTGACGGTAAAATTTAACGCAAACTAACAGAGGGTAAAATCGTTATAGGTATACAAATTTGATATTTTTAGAGGTCAAAAATTAATTTGGGGTAAATTTATCACAGATGTATCAATTTGAGATTTTTCGTGATATTAACCATTAATTATAATGGGATACACATGATCTGACCAAATCGTCTACATGTAATCCATTGAGCTCAGATGTCTAGAAATGGATCGCTCGCCTCTAAGCAAAAAAGCAAGATGGTGGGGATGCACCGTAAGCAAAACCTACGCCGCCCAAACACCGGATGCCGCCCTCGCGAACCCCAGAAATGTCAAGGGCGCAGGACGCGCCACGTGGGCTCGAGACCTGTCCGCCCGGAGCGCGCGCCACGTGTCCCCCTCCCTCCTCCCCGTGCCCTCCCCCCAAAAAACACTCGTGGGTGAACTTTGCTTCGCCTTCGCTCGATTCCCTTCGAATGCCGTCGTCGCTGCTGCTGCTGCTGCTGCTCTGCGCCAAAGCCGGAAATTCAAGAAATTCCGCAGGAATTCCGCCCCGACGCAAGAGCCCTCGTTCTTGATCTCCGAAATGAGGGCGGTGGTTTCGCGGTTGGCCCATTCGAGGTCGTCGCTGGCTTCGTTCACGTAACTCTTCTCGCCCCCCTTCCCCTCGTTTCGTTCTTGTTTTTCCGGATGTCTACGGTTCTGGGCTACGGCTCTTTGCCTTCGGTTCCTGTTTGTGGGTTCGATCGTGTGGTCCGTGCCTGTGGTTCTTTGTTGTCTTTCTTGAGCAATTGAGGAACATGCGCTTCTGGGTCGATCAGTATGTCTCTCTGGACTTGCGGCTTGATGGTAATGTTTCGTAGCTGGTCAGATAGGACTGAGTAGCTTTGGAGGGCCTGTGTCTGTTTATACGTATATTGCAATGGGCCAATGGTGAGGGTAAACTGATCATGAATGTTTAAGTGGACATGGGTAATGTGATTCTTGGTGGTCCAGAGGGTGATTCTGTTCAACTTTTCTTTGATCTTCTGGGGTGTGGCTGTTAATGCTTCGTGATTATGATCTATTTATGGTGTTGACAAGTAGTTTTGGAATTATTATGTCATGGTCTGTGGACTATGTTTCCGTCAGCTCACTTGCTTCTCCACTTATTTGAAACTAATGCTTTGCATAATGTGATTGAAACTTGAAAGGCATATTAGATTAATATACAGTGGCGATCTTCGAAGCTAATGTGCTTGGTGGAGATGGGCAAGCTGATTATATGTAACTGATGTCCTGGAATCACTGTTATGGGGTCAAGAGAGATGCTCATTTGATAATCTGAGTTTGTTTTGGGCATGAATCTTGAGTAACTTTGTCTCACTGAAGCTATTGTCATCATTGCCATTAACCTTGGATGTTTTCAGAGACCATCACTTACGTTAGCTGATGTTGGCAATGGTTGCTTCAGAGATGACAACCTCATCCATATTTCTGATGATAACTACTTTTTTTCCTCTTTTCTCCAATAAGAATAGTTATGAATATTCTGCTTTGATGTATGCAATGCCTTACTTTCTTTGCTGTTTGGTGGGGTTTGTTCCCTGTATCTAGGTATGGTAAACTTTTCTCGATGCTCCTTCATCTTTCGATTTTTTAAGTTTTACCTGTGTTTTTATTGCTTGATTGGAAGAATTTGTATCTTTCAGCATTTGGCATGCTAATAACATGGTGGGATTCAGAAGAGTGGAACTACAAAGATAATCTGCATATGACATTAATTAAGAGGTTCCAAGTGACATGAATTTAGAGGGTCTCAGAATCTTTGATTGAGCACATTGATGATGTGATAAAACTTAGAAGTAGAAGTGCAGCACATTAATGGAATTGCCAGTCATGTAGTTTTTGCAATTTTATATGCTTGAAAGTTTTGGTAGAGAATGGTCTGAATAATGTCTTTTTGTCCTGATGTATTTGGTCAGTTGCAAGTAATATGCATATATTGGTCTTGATGTTTGTCATCAAACAGTAAAATATCTTCGTCTACGAGGTGGAGACATCTTTCAACAGAATCTAACAAGGTTGATGAACCCTTTAAAGTTGAGGAAGCAGAGACAGTTAATATCCCTCCACCACCTTCAGAAAAGGTACTTTGCTAGACATTGATTACTTCTAATTGTTGTTGAAGTTGAACAAGGAGAACCAACCTCATGTCACTATCTTAGGATTAGCTGTATTTACTGTTGCTCATACTATTGTTTTTCATTTTCATATGCTAAGGCATGTTGCTTTCTGTCACTTTGATTAGCTACTTGTATTGGGCGGGAATGGATTTGTTGGCTCACATATATGCAAAGAGGCTCTAAATCGTGGATTGGTTGTTGCTAGTCTCAGCAGGTATGATATGAACAACAAGAATGTGTCTTAATAATTTGTACTTGACAAGTTTCTCCATAAGACTATTAGAGTATATGTATTTATATACAGACATGCGGGGCTATGATAAGTATATTCAGTGAGACCAGTAGGGTAAATGCCTATTCATGATAGATGTACTGCTCTTATTTAAGTTGATTAGCTTTTAGGAGAAAAGATGTGATGTAACCCATTGGAATGAATAGTGCCCATTGTTGATAGAAAAGAAGATGATGAAAATTGATTATGCATGCTGCTTCATGATTATCAATGGCATATGGTGTGGACTTATTATTTTCAAGGACATAAAGTAAATCTTTATCTCAGAATGCCTTGGAGCTTTATAAATATTCAGATGATTAAATTGTCGGCTTTAGATCCAAGAGGTATCAAATCTTTGGCGAACTTAGATTTTTCTTTTTTGACGGTTAGACAAAATTCTATCAATATAGGTATTAAGGGGATAAATGCACTTCATCTTGTTGGACTCGTTCTTTTTCAGCCTTTAGGCTTACGTATTTTTGCTCCTTTCATTCAGGTCTGGAAGGTCGTCTTTACATGATACGTGGGCTAATGATGTCACCTGGCATCAAGGTTTGGTAGTCATTTGAAGCAGTCTCATTTTGCGAGATTTTAGATTTGTTATACTCTGATAATTCCACTCCCTATCGGTTAGGCAATCTTCTTGCACCTGAAACCTTGAAGGACGCTCTGACTGGAGTCACCTCTGTTGTAAGTTTCTTAAGCTCTCCATGCATAATGTAATTAGCATCTCTTGTTAGATATCACAGTGTCTAGTATAATAAGAATCTCATGCATCATAAGAAGTTTACTTTTTTTTTTGTGGTCACTTATCTGTTCAGTATTAGTAGTGGGTCTCTTGAACCTATTAGTGTGATACTCAGAATTTAGCCACATAAAATGATTGACTTCATAAGTAATCGGTAAAATGCTAGATCCATCACTGTGGAAACAGCTGCTTTTAGTTCTTTTAAATTATATCTTTTTGTTAACCTTTCCCTGGATGTTTATTACATCATTGTTGCTAATCGAATAAACGTGCTCCTCCATGTGTAAGAATTGCTAGCCTGACTCTCTGTGTGCGCGTGCGTGTCTCTGCGTGTGGGCATCCACACCAACACTGATACGTCCATGCTCACACCATACTCGTACTTTGAGGATGCTTGCACATGTCTGCCTTTCCAGTGTAGTAACGCCTTACATAGGAGATGTGTGATGTGTGTCGTCTTTGGAGGTAGGGTTGATACTGGGTGGCGATTTAGATGGTTTAAATAACTTGATTTTTTTAACTCCAGTATTTAGAGGATGGCTTAAGGCGATCAATGATCCCATGGAGAATTTTTTTTTTTAACTGTCCATATTGGACAAGCCTTGTTGGTTTCACAATGTCGTAGTCCAATCTTCTGACAAGCCCTGTTTGTTTCATATTATCTGTGGTAGTCCAATCTTCTATAGTGGGTTGAGATAATCTTGGCTTGTGAATTTCAAATTCTGCAAATGAGGATTTGGTGAGATCGTATCTCTGCTAATATCGTTGTGTGATGGAAGATACTTCTGACTGAAGTTATCTGTTGTTAGCTTTGCACTTACCAGAAGTGGTGTAGTTCTATTTACCACTGAATGGAAAATGAAGTGCATGCATGGCTGAGTGGAGACATGCTTGTGATTGGTAATTATGAATCTGTTATGTAAATTTTGTTTTCCATATAGCTTTCGTAATTTGAATTTCACTGATCTTTAGGGATTCAATAAAGCAAGAATAGGATGTCCCTATGATCTGGGTGACAAGTTGATCTTTTATGCTAATTTGTTGTCTAGATATCTTGTGTCGGTGGTTTTGGATCCAATTCTCATATGTACAAGATCAACGGGACTGCAAATATCAATGCAATTAGAGCTGCTTCAGAGCAAGGTGTGTAGTTTTGCCTACTTTCCCCTTGGCATTTCTGGTCACCACTCGCCTGTGAAATTGTGCATTTTGTCAGTAATTTATGAATATAGGTGCTACATTCTCTGAAACTATTATCCATGCTTTTCCCTACTATTTTGAATTGGCTGCATATGTATATATCTAGGTGTAATTCTTATCACATTTTTTGATGTAAGAGGATTCATTTAACCAAAAGTTGATCATGTTAAGGTTTGTACTTATCTGTTGAGATTAAATTCCTTGCTGCATTCAATTGCCTGGAATATTAGCAGATTCTTGATACAATTCATTTTAAACAAGTGTGCCTGGACTTTTTCCCCTGCGTGCAGTACTTTGTTGTTGTTTTTTCTGAAGTGCCGGATTAGTTTGAATTATTATGTCTGTCCTCTCCGATAATAGGTACCACTCTCTCGTATCTTGTCATAACCCTTTTATAGTTTTTCGTTTGATATGTGATTATAACTGTCTATCTATCGTTATAGCAAGGGATCATTCATGTATCTGCCTAAATAGGTGTCATTACAGTTTATGAGGTATCAATTATCATGTTATAGTTTATTCCTCATAAACTGTAGTTGAACTTGATTTTGACACCATCTTAGAGAGTTAAACCCAAAATTGTTAGGTGAAGCTGTGGTTTAATATATAAACACTACGCATCTCTTGGGTCTTTGATCACTATGCTGCTAGTGTGTCCTGGGAATTTTCTCTCTCTTTGATACCTTTTATCTCCAGAATAATCTTGTTAGGTTTTTTAAAATAGTACTACCAATTGTGCTCACAGATAGCTGAAAAGTATGAGTATTCATTTTTCCCCTTTAGACTCTTATAATATCTGTTTGTAGGACTTGCAATATGGGAAAAATAGGTCTACTCTTTCTCTCCATGTAGGCATTCTTACAGCGTCATTATGAACAGTTTATTTTGAACAAACTATGCTTTCAAAGTCTGCTGCTTTTATCCTAGAAGTATTCTAATTTCGCGATTAGCTCAGCTTTGACTTTTCTGTCCAGCAACATTTAGTGGCGTTTTGCTAAATCTCATGAATGCTGGGTTTCCAGTTGCACTTCTATTGACTTGGCTAGTGTTTTCAGTGTAGTTCGGAAGATTTACATGTTGATCAAAACTGTTTGCTAAAAGCAGTTTCTTGCATGGATTCAGCAAATCAACCATTTTATTACCTCAGGGATGTTAAACTGTTACCACAAATTGCGAATTCCTAGGTGTGCTGTGTGGACTGTCTGTTGGCTAGCATAGACATTGCTGAAGTACTGATTATAGACCGTTTGCTGTGAACTATTGTTGTTCAAACCATTTCATTTGCTGTGGACTGTTTGCATCGACAGGTTCTTTCATGATATTCCTTCAGGAAACTTTATCTGTATACAATGGTATGGCTAGATATACTTGTGACCTGTATCTCTTGCAGGTGTAAAAAGATTTGTATACATCTCTGCAGCCGACTTTGGTGTAGTAAATTATTTACTCCGAGGATATTATGAGGGAAAGGTATTGTTTATAAACTTTACATCTTGTCAAGTGTATAGAATTTGGTAGTTAAAGCTTCAATTATTTGGAGGCCTAGTTATAATCCATAAATTGCTCTAATGCTCTTTATTGAAGCTTTTTGTTAGTGCAAGTTTAAGCAGACTATGGGTAATTGCTTTCTGAGTGCAACATCAAATCTATAAGCTGGATTCAACTGCTCACCATATAGATAACATATGCTTCACGTCAACTTGAAGAATAATGAGCTTCTCTGTTTGATTTCGACTTTACTGAATTCTCTTTAATTTATTTTGGCTGCAGAGAGCTGCTGAAACAGAGCTGCTGACAAAGTTCCCTTATGGAGGTGATATAACTGTTTTTCGTTTACTTGTAAATAGGCCGAATTAGGAATCTGCACACTAAAAGGGTTAGTGATTTACTACAAGTGCCTCGCATCCTGTGCCTGGATGGATTTGTATGGGATAGGGGTCAATAACTGAGGGCAGTTATCTTATTATTGGATCTTGATTGATGTGCTTATGCTGGCCCTATGGTTTTTAAGTGTATGAACAGTAGAAGTCTTGAAAGACTGACTGTTTTTCCTTTCCATAGTTCAAGAATAAGGCCAGCACCAATGCCTAATTGCTGTTCATTATCCTACAAAAATTGACAGTCAGATGTTGCATGATTTCGACCAAAAAAAAAAAAAAGATGTTGCATGATAATCAGACAGGAGCATTGCTATGCAATCTGCACTGCACAATGGCTTTTGTATACCAGAAAAAAACTAACCTTTTCATATACTCAGGAGTGATTTTGAGGCCTGGGTTTATATATGGGACTCGCCGGGTTGGGAGCATGAAGATACCCCTGGGAGTGATTGGATCTCCTTTGGAGATGGTAAGTTGACCTGTTCCTCAGTATTAACTGTTCTTCTGCAGCTACTCAATTTTTGAAAACCTCCCACATTCATCTAATCGTGAGTTTCAACTAGACTTTTCTTAACATTCTTCGTTTCTTAATTTATTACAATCACATCATGAATTTCCAACTTGGTTGACTGCATTCACCAATGGATAGAATAAGTAGCTTCTGCTTTGGGCTCTGTTGCTAGAACAGCCTAAACTATTCAATTGTTTACAGTTGATGTCTGCTCCACTTTGTGGTTGATCACTGAGCAACTGGCTTTCCCTGCTTGGAATAGAAGCAGTTCTCTCTTTACTCTTTTTAGCGAATTTGGTCTTATTTTTTTGGCTCTTTCTTTGATCGTCTTTTTTTCCTTTTTGTGTAAAAAAATAATAAAACTATCCTATTTCAAATATGGGGAAGATGCAAACCAGTTATGAGGATTGGGTTCATATTAATGCCATATCATTGTGTGGAGCCCTAACCTTTCAGTTCGTTTTTGGGGGTAGTAGATCCTCTCACTCATTCTATAGATAAATGAAGACTTCTAAGCAAAAGAACCTTTCTGAGAGGTTATATTCTTGTTTTGGGAAATGATGGAAAATTTTGATTTGCGGCTCTGAAACTCTGCCTTGTTGCAGTAACCATCATCATCAACAAACGGGCACTTCTGCTTTCATGCTCGAAGCATGCTTAATTCTTCATATGAGCAAATCTAGTAAGAACTGGTCACTTTGTCACCGACAAGGACTCTTGTGATGAAACAAACATTAGATATTCCCACCTCTAACAGGCGAGTTAAAACATTTTGGAAGTGGACCAAAAGCCATCTCATCTGTTTTGCATTGAATGTGGCATGTTTTTGACACTTATCTGTGCGAGGTCCTACACAAAATGGTCTACGCTTTGCTTTAATGATATTGGTCAAAGTCTTGCTGTCTATAATCATGGCCTGTATTTTACTGTCCTCCATCATTTGGGATCGCTGAGAATATTTTGCTAGTACCTTGCTTGAGTTGACCCAGAACTTGGAAGTTGCCATGCCTACCATATTTATGCCAACTTTATCTTTTCCGAAGAGTGATTTCTTGGTGTCTCAATGTTTGCAGATCTTTCAACACACGAAGCCACTCAACCAACTACCGCTCGTCGGCCCCCTCTTCACACCCCCTGTGAATGTCACTGCGGTGGCGAAGGTGGCTGTTCGAGGAGCTACGGATCCCGTCTTCCCTCCAGGCATCGTAGACGTCCACGGAATACTCCGATATAGCCAACAAAAGTTGAAGTAGAAATGGTCCCACACCTGTCCTCTTTATTGGTTCAATCTTATAGAGCTGTTAATAACATGACCATTCGGATGTCTTTTTCAAATCAAAAGGTTTTCACGTCTTTTTGGAGTCTGCAGATTCCTGTAGGACCAAGAGATGAATTGTTAGTTCAGACCTTGAAGGCAATAATTGCACTTGAAAATCCTATGTATATTGTGGTTTCACTTCTTTGAGTCATAGATAATTACATTGGGCAAGAATAAAATAGCATTGCGTTGTTCTCACCCTCAATGTGATGTGTGTTTGCCAGACTCATTTACTTTTGGCGCAGGATCCAATAACATATTAAGCTGAAAAGTTTGAGAGGATTGCAAGGATTAATAGGCCATGCAAGAGCACTTCAATTGATCATCAGTTAGGGTTGTAGGGTTTCCAACCAGTCATGGTTTCTTTTCATACCATTTCAATTGATCATACATTCCAGTGGGTCAGTTTCTTCTTGCTCTCATTCTTACAGGCTTTTGAACTTCTATTTATTTTCACCGATATCACTAAGTATATTATTGATTCATATGAGGACAGTGTACCATACGAACAGATAAATTTGTATGTATTATGTTCGACCTTTGGATCTTGTGAGTCTCACTTGAGATCTATCGGATCTAAGCTCCGGTTGGAGCTTTTCCAAAGTTGGTTTTTAAGTTCTAAGAAGGTATATTTGCCAAACGGCTCCATGTCGATTGTCTGACTTGGTCGGTGATCTTGACCTGGAAGAAACAATTCAGGGAAGATTTATCTTCATGAATACAGACAGTGAAAATCGTTATTGGAGTCCTATTTCGCTATATCAAATCAGTCAAAGATTGAACTTCCATTTGAATTCAAGAAAAACATATTTTTCAAAATACTTAATCCACTACAAAGGGGCGACCAGGCAAAACTGTCTAGTGTTAAGGAAGATATGAACACAAGATCTTAATTGTAATAGTTCGATGCAAACGATTCGGTTCGATGCATCACTTACCCAAATTGTGCTGGTCCACAAGCACAATGTTGACCTAACCGAAATTTCTGAATGTTTAGCAAGTCTTCTCAATGTTTACTCACTTATGCTTTGCACAAGATTTGTTCTTATTTGCTCATGGAGATATAGATTCCGTCTTTTTCCTTGTAGATGCCCTTGACGAATTTGCAGTTCTCACTAGACTGCGGTTTAACCTTGACAAATGCCAAATCTTTTTATCCAAGTTAAATGAGAATGAGAAGCTCCTTATATTGGGCTACACGCCTTTTTTCATAGGTACACTCTCTATCAGAAACCTGAGCGTTCCTCTTGTTATTAGAAGAATCACTCACGACTGTAAGAGTCTTACTGACAAGATCTCAAAGAAAATTGAAAGTTGGGGCACGAAGCATATGAGTTATACAGAGCATCTACAGTTAGCCAAATCAGTCCTCATCTCTATCTGCACCTATTGGATGTAAATATTCTTACTTCCAAAGCAAGCTATGTATGAGATTGATAAGAGGATCCATCAATTTCTGTGGGCAGGTAATACAGGGAATCATGGATTGTACAAGGTGGCATGGCATGTAGTTTGCTCACCTAAAAGGGAAGAAGGATTATGATTGCTCGATCTGAACTTATGGAACAAAGTATTGTTAGGCCACATGATGTGGAACCTCATCAATCATCCATCGTCTTCCCTTTGGAGTATATGGGTTCACAACACCAAATGCAAAGGCACTCCAATTACGCAATTCAACATTAGGGGCAGTATGGCTTGGAGTTGGCGATATCCTTAAATTGTGACTTGTTTTAACCTCGGTTAACCATTGCTCAAGATATCATTGCCGAGAAAGTTATGATGAACTCAGACATGTGGGACCAGTGGTGGAGCGGTATAACCTAATTTGGACCAACGGCATTAGCAAACACAACTTTATTGGCTAGCTTGATGCAGAAACAAACTATGGATAATAGAGATCGTCGGCTAATGGATGACTTTAGTTGGTATCTAGTGTAGAAGATTGAACACATTTATTTTTCCAGCGTGAGTGGACAGACAGCTTGTGGCGCAATATCCTTGCATAATAGGGGATTAGGCGTCCTTTAAGAGGATGGAATGAGGAACTTCAATGGCAAAGACTTGGCGGCAAGGCTTCTCAAGGTTTTCCTTTTAGCAACCATTTTATGGTGTTTGGATAGAGCGAAACCGAATACGGTTTCAAAGCAAGTCAACTAACATCCATATTATTTTGGTTAAGGTGAGTAAAAATGTAAGAGGTGTTAGACATTCCCAGACAAATGTTGTATTGAGTACTATATGGAGACTTCCAACCTCCATTTTTTCGATTTATTAGCACTATTTGTAATGTTAGGGGATGCCCCTAAGCTACTGTACTTCATCCACTTTATAATGCTAACATTTTACACCTAAAAGAAGAAAAAGAAAAAGAAGAACTACGTACCAATAATGTTTTACTTTGTAATGGACTCATGAATTCAACATACACAGTAATGGGTCTGAATTATGTAATTTCAAGACGCGAAATTCACTCCGATAACTTAATCATGTTAGATAAAAGTGTTTATTTAGTATTTAGATAAATAAATCCACAATGTCTTTCTTTAATCCTGTATTTTTTTTCATTTCGTCTTGGAAATATGTCTCCTCATTGTAATGTGCATCATTTGCCCGAAAACATATCAATGCCGGTTCAATTTTCTAACTAGCGTGAAAAACTGCCCAAAAGATTGAGTGTAATTGGTAAAACTATTTTCTTCGCAGACAAAAAAGAAAAATTGTTCCCATAAATTGTGCTTCTTAGTTACCATGGTTCTAAAAATATATTATTTTGTATCAACTGCGGTCTCAACAATTTCTTCTTCATATATGATATTTGCAATCTTGAGGTCCATCAAGCAACATAGTCAAGTTTCTTGCTTTATGTTCTATTTGGTAGTTCATTTTGCATGTGATTCTCGTTTGTCTTATTCTCCATTTAATAATTCGAGGCCCCCTTCTTTTTGTTTGCCTCGCACATGAGAGGGCTTGTTTACGGGGTTACTAACGATCTTATATTTATGTAGTCCTCCACCTAATATTATTTAGTGTTTAACGGAGACATAAAAACGTAACCCATAATTACATAAAAAATTATAAAATAACAAGATAAATTTGCGAAAAGTTATACGGCTTCGCATATTTGACAAATAAACATAATACTTCTAGTGAAAAGTTGTATGATTTCGCAAATAAACAAATAAACATAATACTTAGCATGACGATGCATAATTCCTGTCACTAAAACCGAGGCTCATCCTGATACTTTTAACTTTTGAAATTTTTACACATTAAACATGGTATAATTCTAATAACCTTTCAGTTGATGAGAATAAAATCCTTAATCTTGAATAATTCTAAGGGTTAATATCATGAAAAACCCCAAATTGGTATATCTATGACAAATTTACCAAAAACTAATTTTTTGACCACCAAAAATCCCAAACTTGTATACCTGTGACAAATTTACCCGAAACTAATTTTTTGACCACTAAAAATCCAAAACTGGTACACTTGTCACAAATTTACCCTCCATTAAATTGAATTAACAGCACAAAAAACCACAAAATGGTAAATTTGTGATAAACAGAGAGGTAAAATCCTAAACTGGTACACCCGTCAACTGCCACGTGTCATATAACTAAGCAATTTGACGTTAAAATTTAATGGAAACTAATAGAAGGTAAATTTGTCACAGGTAGACATGGCCACGGTTCGGAATCGGCGGTTTCGGTTCGTGGCCACGTATGAACCGGAACCGGCGGTTCCGGGCCCGTTCGGGTTCCGGGCCGGTTCAGAACTAGCCGGTAAAAATTTTAAAAATAAATTATGAAATAAAAAAATAATGAATTATCAAATTATGAAATAATGAATTATTCAATATAAAATGTAATCAAAATGTACATTGTAATCAAATTTGGGGAAAATTGCCGCAAATATTTTTTTTTTTGGAATTGGGCCCGGAATCGGCTGTTCCGGGCTGGTTCCAAAATTGTTGGAACCGGGCCCGTAGGCCACGGGCCGGTCCCGAGTTTGACCCGGGCCGGTTCCGGGCCGAAACCGACCCGTGGCCATGTCTAGTCACAGGTATACCAGTTTGGGGGTTTTTTGTGGTAAAAAAATTAGTTTAGGGTAAATTAATCATAGGTGTACCAGTTTGGGGTTTTTTGTGGTATTAACCCTAATTCTAATAGATACATATCATGGATTATTGTTATCACTGAGAGCAGGGTTCATCTTAATTTTTTCATGGTTTAAATATTCATATTATAATTAACTTAATGATACTAGTTTATATTTGATTAATAATGACTCTATATCTGTTGAATTTAATTCCTGTCATTTTATAAGTGTTAAGAATGAATGTCGAATCAAAGGTTATAATAAGCTTTTCAGCGACTTTTTGAAGAGTTGAGTACAATGTGAAATTTTATGCACATTAGAAAATTGAATATAAGTTAAAATTAGCAAAATCCATAATGAAAGAGATTTTTCAATAAAAACAAATATATTTCTAAAAATTTGGTTACATTACTGGGCATAACTTTTTTGAAAAAAAAATCAACTTTATGATTACATGCATAATCTCTATGATTATTCTTCTCACTAAACCATGGCTCATCCTAACACTTTCAACTTTTCAAAGTTTAGTAAGTAACTGAATGATCACTGGTTTAATCCTCGGTATAAATTTAACTTCATAGTTGATAGGAACAAAAATATATATCCTGGTTTAAATCCGTAGCTCCTCGAATTTTGCAAAGCGGGTAGAGCGCATGATTCTAAGTTCTCCCCAAACTCTAGGTTCGAGTTAGCTACGAACCAAGTACGTGAATTTTGAAAAGTAAAGAGGGGTCGACACTAATTTATTTTTGGGATAAGTATACTGAAAGTTCTAAAACTTAACACGAAAGTATAATTTAATCCTAAAACTTTAAAAAAGTGCAATTGAATCCTAAAACTTTCAAAAAGTATCGTCAAATTGTAAAACTTATCAGTATTTTCTTTACTTGATAAATTTTAGGACTTGATTTCACTTTTTGAAAGTTTTAGGACTCAATTGCACTTACTTGACAAGTTTTAGGATTTCTCGTATAGTTATCATTTTTTTTTGTCCTAGGTCGATTCCGAGAATGCCTAAGTAGTTATAGAGGAATAAACTACCTCGGTGACATGTGAGGTGACTGGTGTATTGCATGAGTGTGAGCTCCGGGGTTCCGTTATGTAACGGATGAATTCACAATTATCGTGCATATTCCTTAATTCACATTGAAACATTTGAGAAATTTGAATTTTAGCCAGTACACAATTAGGCGAAAAGATCGTATTATCTTGTGAACTACATGACCCAAATTGTGTGTGATTGTTTATTTTGAAGTATACTATGGATGATGTGTGGTGTTTGAATGAGACATGCTAATGTTTTGTGTAATTAAATATGACAAGTGCAAATGACATACACAAATGACAAGTGGGAGGATCAAATATGACATGTATTATGATATGGAACTTGAACAGCATGTAGGATATATGGATATTGAATAATAAATGTATGAATGACATGCCAAATGTCGCTAGATTCGAATATGATACGAACGAAGGGCATGTGTAATAACGTAGAGTTTAAATAGGACATGAGCTGGCTACACTTGTAAATGACTTACAAATCGAAAACGGCATGAGTGAATGTCATGCGTGAATGTTGAAATTAAATTATGGCATGTGCGCATGAGACGCATTATTACATGGAAATCCAATTATGACATCTGCGAATCACATGCATGGTCATGGGGAATTCAAATGCAACATGAGTGAATGACTTGTGTAAAGACGTGGAATTCGAATAGGATATGTGCAAGTTTTTTTTTTGCTAGAAAGGATATGTGCAAGTTACATGCGCTATGAAACGGAAATTTGATATGGCATGATAGAATGACATGTGCTAATGGCATTCATTATGACATTAAAATAAAAAAGTAACACGTGCAAATGACAGGTATGGTGACATAGAATCTGAAAAGATATGAGCGAATTACTTGCATAATGATATGAGATCTGAATAGGACATGTGGGAATGACATGTTATGAAATGAAAATTTGAATATGGCACAAGCAAATGACATTTTGAATGTAGGCTTTGTTTGTTTCGCGAAAAACATTTTCTGGAAATGTTTCGCTGAAATTTCTCCCGAGACGAAAAATCCTTCACTGAAAGTCGTTCTTTGGTTTTTAATTAAAGGAAACGTGTTCTGCGGTGACTCCGGACAGGAAATATTGAGGTAAATAAGGAATCAACAGCTTTTGTGACATTCTGAAATCCGACCCACTTGGAATTTATGAAATGGATGATTTTATGAACGTGCTTGTAGTTAGATCTCGCCCGGAACTGATCAATCCTGGGATACTAACCGTTAGGAAAAGGCTAATTAGGGATTTTAATTCGCGCGACCAAAGAAACTCGATCGTGAACCGACTTTCGACCATAAAAATTGTCGAGGTGACGTTTTGAGCCAATGTAGGCCGATCCAAGGATAGTTAGGGATCAATTCGCAGCTGTCATACGAGTGGATCGCGGGTGATTCCGCTTGACCACGAGATGAGTTGACGAATGACCCAAACCTATACCAAATGATCGTGCCCGTTGGAACTAGTGATCGATCCTCGTGATTAAGTGACAACCGAGGTCGTCACGATCCGGGTGAACTTGAACGTGGCTTGATTCAGTATCGGCCACGGGTCCAATGTGCGAATTTCCCGAAAGCCACCCGTTAGTTCGAGATACGCTCAAGTTACGTTAATTGAATTTAGTCATTACTTAGAGATCAAGTTTGGGCATTGGAAATTATGAAGGTCACGACAGGACAATTGGACGACGTTGTTATTGGCTTAGTTAGCCTCAGATTTGTCCGGATTCTTCAGAAAATTCGAATTTCGGCGAGAAATGAAAAATGACCGTTTTACCCCTGGGATTTTGTTAAGGCCAAGTATAATGTGAGAGGGGCATTTTGGTCATTTCACACCAACTTTAGAAAATAAAATTTTGGACAATTTTGCCCTTGGAAATTTTGTGAAATTCCCATTTTACCCCTGGATATTTTTGGTAAGGATTAATCTGGACCATCGATCTTAGGATAAGATCGAATCTTGGCCGTTGATTTGGAATTAGAGAGGAGGGTAAGATGGTCTTTTAGCATGGGTATTAGACACCAATTATTGGTGTTTAGATTATTTAATCCCATTTTCTCTCTCTCCCCTTCATTTCCTCTCCTTCGGCCATCTCTCTCCCTCACTCTCCCTCCCGACCAAGCCACCCCCTCCCCACCGTGACCGTGGCCATCCGGCCTAGCCAGCCATCACCGCTGTCCTCCCGCCTAGCCGGATCAGCCGCACCCAGAGCCACCGCCGCCACCATGGCCGCTCGCCTCACCATCACCGCCACCGCCACCACCGCCACCGCCACCGCCTCACGTCTCTCTCTCCCCTGTTTTTGCCCCACCGAAACACCACCAGCCCCATCTCAGCCACCCCCCCCGGCTCAGCCAAGAAAACCAGCAGCTAATCGCCGCCGTTCACCGTCGCTCGTGACCGCTGGCGAGTCGCCGGTAATCCTTACCGCTTGTCGCTGCTGCCGCTGCTGTTCGCTATCTGTCCAGCCACCGTTGAGGCCTCAATTCCGCGTAGGAATCACAAGTAAGTGATATCCTAACCTTCGCCTAGGATAACGGGTATTTTCGGATTAGTTCGGGGCCGTTTTAGCGAGTTTTAGGGGTTAATCGTGGGACAATGGTTGGACTGATTTGGCTGAGTGCTTTGGGTGAAATTGTGATGATTTTTGAGGTGGATTGAAGGTTAGAAACGATTGGTTAGGTAATCGGAATGATTCCGAATGATTATTGTGGTTTATTGCGCGAAAAACGGGCCTAAATGCGCCGTTATGGTGATTTTCTGTGGTGGCCGAGTTACTATTCATGCTGTGGCTGAATTAGTGCATTTCGGCGATTAAAATATAGTGCGTGTTGGTTTGGGGGTCGTCGGTAGAAGTACGACACCCGGGAATGGTGAAATTTGGCCTAAAATGCAAAAATTCGGGTTAATTGGGCACGTGCGAATTGAATTGGATTGGCTAGTTTTTGGTGATTGTTATGGCTTGAAATAGACATGAATGTGTTGAATTTCTGTGCGTATTAGTGGCTGTGATTGTGGGTCCAATGGCGACCTTGTGTGCTCAATGAATTGTGGAGTAATTGATTGAAATGTGGCCGTTATATGCGTGCATGAGCTGACTCGAATTGGCTGGGAATTGGCCATGTTTCTGTGTTTATTGAGCATGTGAAAAGTGTGAAATATCGTGCGTGTGGTCACGAGAATCCCTGAGGCATGTACGTTAATGCGGGGAATTGTGCCGTCCTGAGGCGGTACTATAACGCGGGATGATGCCCGGTATTACCAGAAGACTGCCAACCTGAGGCGTGTACTTCAACGCGGGTTGTGCCGTAGGTGGTGGATGTTGAGCCTGAGGCGGTACTATTACGCGGGCAAGAGACATAGCCTGAGGCGGTACTATTACGCGGGCTAAGAAGTGTTGTGAATATAAGATGGTCGCAGTGGACCTGAGGCGTGTACTGTAACGCGGGTCACTGGCGAGTCGAGTGAAAATAGTGTGATGAGGCATGAACGAGTGTGGGAAATGTGGAATTGGAAATGTCATATGTTCGACTTGTGTTCGGATATGAAATTAATTTGGAACGTGCATGTGGTTGAAATTTGTGTTATTGTGGCTAACGTGCAGGTTGTACGCATTAAAAGCCCAGGTAAGTGCAATTGTGTACTTGTTATGTGGTTGCTGAGTGTGCTTGTGTTTGGACTTGTCTGGAGGTACGTGTTAGCCTAGGTGGGGTTTAGGGTGTCTACTTGCTGAGATGTGTTCTCATGGTTGTTTCAACCAAATAATTTCAGAACCCCGGCCTGAACCATGAATATTCCACCGCCACCGCCTAAGCATTTTGGATTACCGATGCACACCTACCATAATGTTGTAGAGTATCCGATAGACGAGAATATGACTTGGATCAAGCATACTACCGTAGTTTGAGTAGACATAGGCCAACCTCTCTGGCAGGCCTACACCTATACCGCCTAGATGTTTCGGGACGGGATGGACGAGTTTGGTCCTGTCCGAGGCTTCGATGTTTCTTTTGACGGAGTAGGGGATTGGGATCCGTCGGCCATACCCCCTCCCGATGGTGAGATGACTAGTTTGGATACTAGTCTCGCCCAGTCAGGACATCAGCACGTACCCGCAGCGCCCGAACCTTCAGTAGCTGAGCCTGATCCGGAGCCGGAGGAATCATAGGCAGGGTATGATCCGATGGATGTGGATCTAGAGGCAGTGCCAGAGGAGAAACCTGAAAAAGAAGAAGAAGAAGAAGAAGAAGAAGAAGAAGAAGAAGAAGAAGAAGACCCCGAAGAAGAGCCTGAAGAGGTACCGGAAGAAGACCTAGAGGTGGAACCAGAGGACGACCCAGAGAATGAGCCAGAGGAATAGCCTGAAGAGGAGTCTGATGAGGAGGAGCGGATTGAGGTTCTGGTAGAGTCGGGTGATGAGGACAACCCGATTGAGATCGAGGCGGATTCGGAGTCTTCCGAGGAGCCGGATGATCAGGGGGTTTCAGATTTGGATTCCGGGGAGACTGAGTCGGAGTGGACGCCATCTAGTGGGCGTAGGGGATAGTCGAGGGGTAGAGTGAAGGTTTTGAAGTGTCCCATTTTTGGAACTAGGGTATACCCAGGCTATTGATCCTTTTTGATATCGGTGGTGTATAGTTTAGAAGTTCGGTGTGCATGTATATTATGTGGATTGTAAATGGTGGATATTGTATAAGTTTGAATCGGTAATGGATGTGTATGTTCTCCCTTGTACCCCTGGTTAATATTGTCTGGGTGTTTGTGGCTTTCGCTGGTGCTTTATATCTCTGATGAGTTGATTCTGGTCGGCGGCGTTTCTTGGGACGTCGCACTAATTCGACCAAAGAAGTATGCCACGAGCTCGATGGGGTTCGGGGCGTGACAGCTTTACTTCGAACGAGACACAAGTGATGTTTGAGTTTAATCGACGACACAGCTTAGAAAATACGTACTCCATAGCAAGACTAAGTGCAAACAAACTATACTGGAATTCAATCGACAACAAAGCTTGTAAATGCTAAGATATTACGTAAGAACTTAGTCAACGATGCAACACCTAGGATAGAGAGATACGCCGGAATTTAATCGACGATGTAGATCTAGAAATTACAGCCAAGAAACACGTCGGATTTAATCGACGCCGCGAGTCTAAAAGATGAATTATAGCCCAGGAAAGTAAAGATACTGAAAAGATAGTAAATTTATATGATATGTGCGCGGGAGGGGGGGGGGTCTAGTAGACAATTGGTGGTATATATAGTGATAAGATGGTAACTACTCTCAAGCGGTTTTGAACGGTTGCATTTACTTTCCTTTGCCTCCGAGAATCTTTTGCTCGTGCTCTCATGATCCCTCCTATTCTCAAGCGGTTGTTCCCTAAAAAGCACCTATCGATCGCCCCCACGGTTTCAACTGCTTCGGTGGTCTAACCTTTGTAATCGCGCTTCGATACTCCTCACATTAACGTTCGCCATGTGCCTGTATTTCACTGTGTGCTATGCCCCTTAGTGGTCATGAATTTTTAATTGTATCCTTATGCTTCCCATCCTTTCAGAGAAACCTAATGGTTCGTTACTCTTCATTTATCGGTGCCGTCGTTGGTAGTCATTAGCCACCCGTCGTCGTATATTGACAACCGATTGATGGTAACCATTTAAGTGTACTATCGATGTGTGCCAACACCAATCGCTAATATCATTATTGATCCTCATGATTGTCAATGATGTGTCATGTGCCTCATAATGTTCACAGATTAGTCACGTGATCGTCCATGTTGACGACTTGGTTATTTTTGGTGCAATCATGGAAATCATTTTCTTCATTTTCTTGCGTTTGGCTCTTTTAGGAAAATGAGTTAACGGAAAATGTTTTCCTAGTCAACGGAAAATGATTTCCTAGCCTATGCTTAAATTCAGGAAAATGATTTCCTTTTTAAAAAATTGAAAATCATTTTCCATAATATGACTAGGTATCGACACTTGGACACGAAAACTCCAATGCTGATTCCCAAGTCCCCGGCGTCGAGGATTAGGTCTCTAGTGCCCGAGCCTAAGTTCATCGAGGCTGGGCCTAAGACCCCGGTGCTTATGCTTGGATCCCTGGCGCCCCACCCAAGTCCATCGAGACCAAGCCTAGGACCTTGGTTCCCGAGCCCGGCTGGGCATTGGGTCTATCAAGGTCGGGCCTAAGTACACAAAGTCCAAGTGCGGGATCCTAGTACCCGAGCTTCGATCCCTAATGCCCGGGCTCAGGTCAACAAAGGCCATGCTCGGGTCCACAACGAACTTGCCGAGGTCCATGAAGGTTAGGCTCAGGACTTTAGTGCCCTTGTGTAGGTCCATCGAGACCGTGCTCGGGACCTAAGTACCTGTGCCCTGATCCTCGGCGCTCGGGTCGGGGTCCATCGAGGCTAGACCAGGGACTCTAGTTCTCATACTTGGTTCCTCGGCTGTCCATGCACAATTATTTACGCCCGAATAATGTATATTTATTTAGGAAAATCCAATCAGATTTTCTATACTAAACGACGGAAAATATTTTGCAGTTCATTTTCAAGTTTCAGCTAAACACCGGAAAATATTATCATTTTTCTAGAAAATATTTTCCAAAAATGTCATATTTTCTGCGAAACAAACAGAACCATAGATTATGATAATTAACATGCACTAGGCCTTAGTTCATGGGGTTTGAATTGTAATAGCTAATGGTCCTTGACCTTTGGGAGTATCACTGTAGTCAATTCTACATTATAACCTAATCCCATCGGTGTCATGACCTAAGATTTGGCTCAAACCGGTATTATAGGCTGTCAAGTCTATGAATTGGCTGTCGGTTCGGGTCGTTTTGTTACAAAACATCAATCTTGCTTTGGGTATGTGCAGTGGAACTCGGTTGATAATCATATGTCTAGGTAATTATTGAGTATATCTTTAATTCTTTATGGGCTTGGGCCAACGTTATGGCTTAAGAGCAGTATAAATATTATTTTTCTCAAATTATTAGGTTAAGAAGTTGAGGCAAAAAGAGTCTTTAGTTTTTGAGCTACCTTTTATAATCCTTGAATTTCTATAGTGGTTTTGCTTCTCCTCTCCCCATGGTTTTTCCCGTAAGGGTTTTCCACGTAAATCAGTGTGCTCTTTATTCTTCTTAGTTTTAATTTTGTTATAGTTTTCGCATCAGTCATAACAATTTGGCATCAGAGCCTTGGGGTTTTTTAATCTTCTAGTTATGGCTTCAAGTTCAATAACGAAATTTGATATTGAGAAGTTTGATGGGAGCGGCAGTTTCAACCTATGGCAGATTCATATGTTGGCTGTTCTTACGCAGCAGGGTTTGAAGAAAACTTTGTTTGAGAAAAGAAAGAAACCAATTGGCCCGTCGGATAAAACTTGGGAAGAATTTCGTGAAAAAGCTTTGTCTGCTATTCAGTTGTATCTCACGAATGAAGTTCTGCATGAGGTACTAGATCAGAAAACAGCTTCAGGTTTATGGACAAAATTGGAGAGTATTTTTCTTTTTTTGACAGAATCCATCACCAGTCGGTTGAGGCTCAAGCAACGATTCTTCACTCTTTGTATGGTAGAAGGTGCTTCTCTTAAGTCCCATACTTCTAATTTCAATGATATTATCTCTGAATTAAGATGTATTGATGTTAAGATTGAAGATGAGAATCAAGCTCTCTCATTGTTAGTTTCACTACGTCCCTTTTATAAGAATTTTGGAGAGACCACAATTTTTAGTAGAGAAACTATCGATCTTGAAGATGTTAAGACTAGTCTTCTAAATAAACAGAAACTAGATATAGAATTCACTTTTGAAGGCAGTAATAATCATGGGGCTAGTTTAGTGGGAGCAGATCAAAATCGAAGCTTAAGGATCTGAGTTGCAACTACTCTAAGTCTAAGGGACATATCAAGATAAATTGTCTGAAATTGAAGGCAAAGCAGTAAAGAGAAAATAATCTCAATCAACAAAATCAAGGGAATGCAAATTGGTAGGACAATAAGAACTACCAAAATAGACATAATCAGGGAAACGAAAATCTTGCTTAAGCTGGTGTTGCTGAAGAAGAAAATAGAGATTGGTTATTGGTTGCAGATGATAAAGACAAATTCAGTGATAGTTGAATTTTTGATTCAGGCTGTTCGTACCACATGTGTTCTTATCGTGATTGGTTCTCCACGTACAAGGAATATAATGGTGCAGTTATTCTAATGGGAAACAACGCTAAATGAAAAACAGTTAGAATTGGGATTGTTGTCATTAAGATGCATGATGGCATGATCAGAACCTTGGAAAATGTCAGACACATTCTTGATTTGAAGAAGAACCTCATCTCTTTGCGTACACTTGATGCTAACAGTTGTAATTTTACAGTTGAAGGTGGAGTTATGAAGATTATGAGAGGTTCACTTCTATTGATGAAAGGTTTGAAAACTGACACTTTGTATCAGCTGCAAGGCACTACAATTACAGGTTCAGCTCCAATTTCATCCACTATGTCAGAATCAGACAACACTAAATTATGGCATATGAGATTAGGCCATATGAGTATTAGAGGGATGGAGGAGCTGAGTAAGAGAGATCTTCTATGTAGTCAGAAAATTGGAAAACTAGATTTCTATGAGCATTGTATCTTTGGAAAATAAAAAATGCTTAGTTTTAAGATAGGAATTCACACAACAAAGGGCACTTTGGATTATATTTACTCTGATCTTTAGGGGCCTGCGAAAGTTCCTTCAAAAGGCTTTGGTTCGAGGTATTTACTCACTTTCATTGATGATTTTTCAAGGAAAGTTTGAGTTTATTTTCTAAAATAGAAGAGCGATGTTTTTGTTACATTTAAGCAATGGAAAACATTGATTGAGAAGCAAACCGGAATATCAAGAGGCTAAGAACAGATAATGGCCTGGAATTTTGTTGAGGTGAGTTTAATGAGTTCTTAAAAAATGAAGGCATTGTGAGGCATCATACTATAGTGAATATACCACAGCAGAATGGTATTGCAGAACGCATGAACATAATCTTATTAGAAAGGACTAGGTGCATGTTGCCTAATGCTGGTTTGAGCAAGGAGTTCTGGACTGAGATAGTCAATATAGCTGCTTGGTTGATAAATCGTTCTCCTTGCACATCTATTGAGTGCAAGACACCTAAGGAGGTATGGTCAGGTAAACCTGCTGATTATTCTTTCTTTCAAGTATTTGGATGTCCATCATATGCACATGTTAGTGAAGGCAAACTAAGCCTAGAGCAAAAAAATGCATCTTTCTTGGTTATGCTTCTGGTGTAAAGGGTTATAGACTTTGGTATGCTAATTCATTTAAGATTATTATTAGTAGAGATGTTACTTTTGATGAGTCTACTATGCTTCATCCTAGTAAGGAGTCGTCTATTCCTTGTCATGAAAATCTAGAAAGTGATGCGGAGAAGGTGGAGTTTGAAGTAATTTCTTCGCAATCAGTTTAGACGTCTACTAATAATATTGAGATTGAAGAACCTAAGGAAGAACAATATTCTATTACTAAAGATAAATCGAGAAGGACAATAAAGCCCATACAGAAATATGGATTCTTAGATTTTGTTGCTTATGCTCTTTGAGTTGTAGAGTCGGTAGAATATTGTGAGCCTAAGACCTATAAGGAATGTCACGACCCGAACCCCATCGGGCACGCGACACCCTTACCTGGTCGATTTTCGCGACATCCCAGGAATGTCGCCGATCTCAAATAACCATCAGAGATTTAAAACCACATCGGAATTCACAATTCATCCCTGACAAATAAAACTGGGGAGAATAGGGAGAATACACATATTTCTTTACATTACCAACTTATAAAATATTCACAACTTACAACCGCCAGACTTTACCACCATCGCGTATACTTGCACCCCGTGTTACAAACCATCGATATACCAAAAAGATCGATGACCTGACTTTCTATCTCAAAAATGTTACTTTCCAAAAACCTATTAAGAACCCTTGAACTAACCCCTAACGCCCCTTGCTAGGCGTCCATTCCGAGTCTGACTCCTCATCTTCCGACTCCGAACTCTCCTGAGCAGACTGCTCCTCTGAGGGCTCTGACTCTGCTTCGATCACAATCGGGTGATTGATGTCGCCCGACTCAGCTGGAGCTGCGTTCTGATACTCCTCAGCCAAGAAATCGAAGAAATTATACTCAGGCACGTAATTGGGATCCATGTATTCCTCAAAAGGGAGTATATACTCCGGGTCTCCTACAGGCTCTTCATACTCGCCAGGTTCGTCCTCGGGTTCCACTTCGGGTTCCACCTCAGGTTCTACCTCGGCCTCCGCTTCCCCTGGTTCGTCTTCGGGGATCGGTTCCAAATCGATGTCCATCGGATCGTCTTCAGCTTGCGACGCTTCGGGCTCGGGTTCATGCTCAGCCTCTGAAGATCCCTGAGCTGCGGCCATTGAATGCAAACCCGACTGAGCTAAACTAGTATCCACACTAGTCAACTCTCCGTCTATCGGGGGTACGGCCGTCGGGTCCCAATCTCCAACTAAATCAAAGGGAACATCGAAACCCCTAACGGGCCCGAACTCATCCCCGTCAGCATCCCGGAAGAACCAGGCAGTGTACTTCTGTTCCTCCCACAGGGGCAAGCCTATTTCTACGAAAACGGTAGTAGTATGCCTAATCCAGGTTATCCCATCTCCCATTGGAAACTATGCAACGTCCAACTCGGAGTGCACGGGTACCCCAAAACGCTCTGGTGGCTGCGGTGGAGGATTCATGGTTTCTGTTGGGGTTCTGAAATTGTCGGTTGAAACAACTGTGAGAACACTTCTCAGTAAGTTCACCCCTAAACCCCACCTAGGCTATCACGTACCTCCAGACAATTACGCAATCACACACATTCACGAACATCAAGTAATCACATCACAGGCACATCAATTAAGACGGTCAGGCTCAATAATGCACACACTTGCACTCAATCACGATCACGTCGTATGCAACACGCGCATGTACCGTTCTCATCCCATTATTCCTTCCATTCTCATTTTCCACTTTCACAATCCTCGCCAGTGACCCGCGTTGAAGTACACGCCTCAGGTATACTGCGACCAATCATCACTACACTTCCGGCCTACGTACTCGTTCACGCCTTAGGCCCCGATCGCGACCTGAGAATCACACGCCCCAGGCCCGATCCCAACTCACACTCGATCGCGCCCCGAGCATCATACGCCTCGGTCCGATCCCACATTCACACTCGATCGCGCCCCGAGCATCACACGCCTCGGTCCGATCCCACATTCACACTTTCCTCAGCCCGTGCCAAATGCGACAGGCCTACATGATCGAAACCCGAGCTTATAATGCCTCGGTCCAATACCGGTCTCACCCGAGCTGATCGTGCCTCGGACCGATTCTCATTCTTGCTTTTTCAAGCCTCAGCCTGTGCCAAATGCAACAGACCTACATGATCGCGGCCCGAGTTTATGATACTCGGCCCGATCCCATTCTCGCACTTACACACCTTCACATAACTTCCACTATCACATGCCACACCACTTTTCTTTCTTACTCATGCACATGCTCATCAAGCATTTACCACACTCAACTGGCCCATCACACGTGGCCCGTGCACGCATCAATTAACACGTAAAACATGCTCACTTAGCATTTGACATGGTCAATTTCAACAATTAATTCAATCTGGCCCACGCGTGCACATAATCAAGCACATTTCAATCCATCAAATCACGGTTCAATAAACACACAAGGCCGCTCATGGGCCCACAATCACAGCCACGTTCATAGGCATAATTTCGACATTTCCAAGCCTATTAAACATCACAATCTAACCATACTACCACACACCAAACCGACACTACCTGGCCTTAAATCGAGCCCTAAGTTTGCCAATTCCATCCCACAACATCCGACACTCTATTCAGTCTCACTCCAGCCTCGAAACATCTTCATTTCATCCTCGAGTTACCTCATGTAACACACAAACAAATACTCAATTAAATCAACCCCATCCAGAATAATTCAAACATGCCCAAAACACGTAAATTGCCAATTTTCTCCAACCAAATGGCGTCGGATTAATTCCGATCCTTCACGACACTTTCTCGCCATTAAATAATGGTTCTAAAAATCCAACTTGCGTCCCGAACAAAACATCACAGCCCCGTGAACAGTAATTCGCAGCTTGTGACAGTAACTCGCAACTTATAATTCACCTCAAATTGTTCTCAAAAAATTCCAAAAATAATCCTCAAGGCCCGCCAAACAATTCCAATCATAAACCCCAATTTTTCGCACCCGCATATTGTAAATTTCACCATCCCAACTCAATTATAATTAAAACACACGTAAAACACATAAATTTCTATTTTTCTCCCGCCAAACGACGCCAAATTGATTCCGGTCCTTCACGGGACTTTCTCACCATTAAATCTCGGTTCTAGAAATCCAACTTGCGTCCCGATCGGACCATCACAGCCCCGTGAACAGTAAATCACAGCTCGTGAACAGTAATTCGCAGCCCCTATTTTTTTGAATTTCCAATAATTAATGCCCGAACTAAATCCCAAGGCCCGCCATAAAATTTCCACTACCAATTCATACAATTCCGCACCTAACTTTATACAGATTTTGCCCAAAATCGCCCGTCGATACCCGAAGTCCTAAATTGGGTTTAGAGCGCGACTTACCCGCGTTCTAGACTATCGCGGCTAGAACGGAAAGCGGCGGCCCTTAATCGGGAACGGCGGCAACGACGTACGGCTCCCGGGTGGCGGCGATCGGCTTGGGTGGCGACGGCGCGGCTTACTTGGGCGGTGGCCGGCAAGGCTCACGGCCAAAGGGGGAAACCGAGAGGAAGAGAGAGAGAAAATGGCAGCTTGTACGGCGGCTTGAGGGCAGTCCAGACGGTGGTGGCGAGTGGTGGTGCCGGCGGTAGAGGAAGAACGGCCAAGGAAAGCCCACGGTGGAGGAGGGGGAAGCTCACTGCAATTTGGGGGAAATTTTCACGGGGAGAGAGAGAACCGAATGGGAAATGAGAGAGAGAGGAGAGAGAGAAGAGTGGTCTAGACTAAATAGTAACTTTGACCCAAAATATCTAAGGCACAAATGACCAAAATGCCCCTTGCCCGTAAAACTAATCCTTTATAAATCCTTAAGGGCAAAATCGTCACTTTCTCCATTTCTCGTCCAGATCGAATTTTTCCGAAGAATTTGAGCGCACCAAAAATCGACACGTGTCACGTGCAACGTCATCCTAACGTTCCGTCGCGACTTCCTAATTTTCCGGTGTCCAATTTGGGCAAAATTCCATAATTAAATTCTATTAAACGCAACTCGAGCGTTTCTCGAGCTAACGGGCGGCTTGCTGGGGAAATTCGCAGAATCGACTCATGACTGATACTGAATCGAGTCACGTGCAAGTCCGTTCGGTGCGTGACGACCTCGGTGTCATTAAAATCGCGAAGATCAATAACTTGATCCGAGGGGTATGATCGTTCGGTATAATTTCAGAATCATTCGTCAAGTCGTTTCGTGGTCCAACGGAATCACCCGCGATCCACTACTAGGACAGTGGCGAACTGACCCCTAACTATCCTTGGATCGGCCAACAATGGCTCAAAATATCACTTCCGCGATTTAATGATCGAAATCCATTCACGATCGAATTTCCTTTAGTCGCGTGAATTTAATTTCCCCTATTAGCCTTTCCCTAATGGTTAGCATTCCCAGGAATGATCAGTTCCGGGCGAGAACTGACTACGAGTACATTTATAAAATCCAGTATTTCATAAATCCCAAATGGACTAATTTTTTTCAGGATGTCACAAGGAAGCTGTCTCTTCAAAAGATTCAGCAAAGTGGTTAGTTGCTACGAATGAAGAGATGGAATCTCTTGAAAAGAATCAAACTTGGGAGCTTGTTAAGCCACTAAAAGGAAAGAAAATTGTGGGCTGCAAATGGATTTTCAAAAGAAAGGAAGGCATTATTGGAGTTGAAGATGTCATGTTCAAAGCTCGTCTAGTTACTAAAGGATATAGTCAAATTGAGGGAGTTGATTTTAATGATGTGTTTTCACCTGTCGTTAAACATAACTCAATTTGGGTTTTTCTTGCGTTAGTTGCTATGCATGATTTAGAGTTAGGCTGCGTTTAATTCAACTTTTCCAAGGGGTTTTGGGGAAATACAAAGCAGTTTAGCCTAAAGGGCTTTAGGGAAATGTAAAGACTGTTTGGTAATTTTTTCTTTGAAAAGCAACTTTGAGAGAAATACCGTTTGGTAGAAAACACATTTGAAAAGCCCCTACGAATGATTAATTTAAGCTTTTTATTTTTTAATTTGTGTAAAATTGGAAAAAATAATGTCTACAACTTTTATAATTTAAATGTTGACAACAATGTTAAAGATATGTATTAAAAAATTATAAATAAAAAATAATATTTCTTTTTTTGCTAAAAAAATTCAAATGGAAAACTTTCACATCAAAGTGAACTCCTGAGAGCTTCCTTCTCCTCTTCGGGGGTCTTCCTCTCCCTCCGTGGGAGTCGTCCTCTCCCTCAATGGGAGTCGTCCTCTCCATTTGGTCGGAGTTTTCCCTTTCTTAATCGCATCATCTTCACTTATTCCCTTCTTCATCCGCTTCTCACCCCAGGTCGCCGACTTCCCCCCCGACCGAGGAGGATGATTTGCCCCGTCCGGGCTATAATTTCCTCTGCTGATTGTGTGCCAGTGAAGAAGTAGATCCGTTCAGCAGCAATTTGGTGGTGCTCGGTGATGTCGGTGCTCGAGTGGCTCCCCGTTTACTTCAAATTACTGAGGTGTCAGTGAGTGCACACCGAGTGTTTGCTTTATTGCCTGAGAGAAAATCGTCAGAGGAGTGTGGTGTTTTCTTTGGCGGTGGTTGGTGATTGAGGAGGAGGCGGGGTGATGTGTTCTCCTCTCTCGAAAGAGCTTCCCTCCACCCATTGGGGTAGCCTAGCCGGTAGAAACCCAAAATGTCCCTCTTCTTCCTTCCCCGATCTAGCTCAGTTACCATGAATCATTAACAGCTCCTCAGTAACCTAATGCCTCGTCAACTCAACACCCACCCACAACACTTCAACTCGTTACACTAAAATCGCTCTCTGGAGCGGAACTCAACTGTGAAGGCAAGTAAATCTTGTGTCCTTAAGCTCGAGGAACTATAGTAGCTGCGATTAAGTCCCACCTCCATGGAGCCGGATGAAGATGCAAACCACAGGTTGGCCCTGCTCTGCAAAAGATTAGGAAGAATATGGTCAGACAAAGTCACTAAGAATGTCGAAGGGATTCTGGCATCAGCGAAAGGCAAGGATGGGAATTTAACTCTGATAGGGCAACTCCTCAAAAATCCAAAAATCAACTTTCAAGCTTTCCAAAACACAATGCGGAGAGCATGGCGAGTGGAAAATGCTGACTTTACTCCGTTAGAACAAGGTATTTTTGCAATAACCTTCGACTCTCAAGCTATGAGGTAAAAAGTGATGGACCAAGGTCCATGGTCTTTCATGAACAATCTCTTGATCTTGAAACAATGGGAATCAAATACCACAGCTTTAAGCTACAACTTTGACTTGTGTGACTTCTGGGTACATATTCTGGGGCTTCCTTTTGAGTGGATTTCAGAGGAAGTTGTTCGAGAAGTAGCTGGTAACATAGGACAAGTGCGAGAAGTTAAAATTGAGATAAGAGGAATGGTGTCGTATGGAAGGGTGTGAGTGACATTGGATCTTAACATACCCCTGCAGTCAGGAATGCTTGCTGACAATGAAGGAAAGAAAATTTGGCTGTATTTTAAATATGAGAGGCTCCCATATTTTTGCTTCTCTTGTGGGAAATAGGCCACTATGCTTCTGATTGTGAAGAGGTGCCTTTTAGCGTCGATGATGTGAACACTGATGAGGACAGACTATTCGGCCCTTGGTTGAAGGCCGAGGTAAGTAGCAACAGCCCTTTCAGGAAGTTATTTCATGGGAAAGATTTAGTTGAACCTATGGAAGAGGAAAGTATCCCGGAGACACCTACCTACTCTGGACAAATAGTGATCTACGAGGAGAGCAGCTCCAGCCATATCCAGAAAATTCAGCATATGAAGCAGGACAGCACAAAGACTAAACTTACTGCAATGAGTATTCCAGCAGGTTAAAGTGAACATTTGGTTAAATTCCCTGTTACATTGGCTTGAAATCAGGCACCTCCCAAGAAACCATATCTTATTCTGGTACCAGCTAGTGCCAATAAAAAGAAACAAAGTGGGCAGAAAACTCCCGTACGCAAGAGGATTAGAAGGTTCAGCCCATACAACTCTCAAGGGGACAAACCGTTACTCATAGATGAAGACCAACTGCTTGAAACGCCAATCCAGGTGGTGGAAGGCTCGGGACAATGGGCTGTGGTGGCTAGCCCTAATAAGCCACCGGGATCCATATGAAGATTTTGAGTTGGAACTGTCAGGGGTTGGGAACACCTCTGACAGTCCAAGCTTTGAGAGCCCTAGTGGCTCAAGAAAGGCCCGAGGTACTATTTCTCATGGAAACAAAAAATAGAGAAGAAAAGATACACTGGGTAAGGAGGATGTTGAAATATGATGAGTGCTTTGTTGTTAACCCAACGGGAATAAGAGGCGGCTTAGCGATTTTGTGGAATGTCCCTGCTGCTTTATCAATCTTATCAGCTTCAGAGGGATTAATAGACATCGAATGTGAAGAGGACAACTATAAAATGAGAATACGAGTCACATTTGTCCATGCACCAACAACCTACCAGGAAAAAGACAAGATGTGGGACGAAATATATAGAATCAGTCAGGTAAACCAGCTGCCTTGGGTGTGCTTAGGGGACTTTAATGAAATTATGTATCATTGGGAAAATATAGGCAAAAGAATGGCTGAGCACTATAGACTCCATGCTTTTAGAGAGTTTCTTTATAACTGCGAACTAATCGACCTCGAAAGTAAGGGTTGTGCCTTTACCTGGTCAAACAATTGTGAAGGAGAAGAGCTGGTGAAAGAAAGATTGGATAGAGCAGTTCGTAATCTGGATTGGAGACTACAATTCCCTGAGGTAGAAATATATGCATTACCGGCTATTGATTCTGACCATAGCCCGATCCTATTGTCTACCTATCAAGCCCGTAAGAGGCAGAAGAAAAATTTCAGTTTTGAAGCTTTTTGGCTAGAAGATGAAGAATGCAGAAGAGTTATACATACAGCATGAAATTCTTCAACGCTTGCAAATGAGGGCCTCTTGATCAGGATGGGAAAAGCTGCAGCTGCCTTACAAAGCTGGAGTAAGAAGAAATTCACAAATGGGCAGGACAGGATTAAGCTCTTAATGGGGCAAATACAGTGCATAATAAACAGTCCAGCTGCTGAGAAGGAAAAAGAACAACTACAAAAGCTGAGGGATGACATTCAAAGGCTATGGAGTTAGGAGGAGATGTATTGGGCAATGCGTTCGAGGATTAATTGGCTCAAGTGGGGGGGGGGGATCGAAACACTAAGTTCTTTCACGCCTGTACTGTACAGAGGAGACAACGAAACATAATTTCTATGCTGAAGGACTCGATAGGAAACTGGACCCGAGACCAAGAACAACTGAAGAGGATGACATATGACCACTTTAGGGAACTGTACACTTCAGTTGGACATCGACAGTTTACTCCACTGCTTCAATATTACTCTTGCCGTGTGAAGGAGGAAACTAATCTCAGGTTGATTGAGGACGTAACGCTAGAAGAGGTCAAGCAAGCAACGTTCCAGCTGGGAACCTCAAAGGCCCCGGGTCCGGACGGCTTCAATGGCCAGTTCTTTCAGCATCATTGGGAAGTCATAAAGAAGGAAGTATTTTCAGAGGTCAGAAACTTCTTCCAAACTGGTGTGCTAAACCCCCTTCTGAACCGAACACTTATCTCTTTGGTGCCAAAAGTTAAAAACCCAGAGAAGCTGGACGAGTTTAGACCTATAAGTTTGTGCAATTTCGCATACAAGATCATTTCCAAAGTGCTAGCAAATAGGCTGAAACCATGGCTCCCGGAATTGATAGAAGTTGAACAAAGTGCCTTTGTAGGAGGACGACAAATCCAAGATAACATTCTTGTAGTCCAGGAAGTTCTGCATCAATTAAGGGTTTGCAAGCGAAAACAAAAATTTCAGGCTATCCTAAAGTTAGACATGCAAAAGGCGTATGATCGGATAGAATGGGATTTTCTGAAGGCTTGTATGATTACATTGGGGTTCAATGAAAGATGGGTGAATTTGATAATGCAATGTGTTACAACAACCTCTTTGAGTGTCAAGTTGAATGGGGAACCCCAGCCTTTCTTCCAACCTACAAGAGGGATAAGGCAAGGGGACCCTTTATCCCCATACCTATTTATACTGGTTGCAAATTTCCTGTCAATGCTGATGAAAAGAGCTGTGCAAGATGGCACTATAAAAGGAATACAACTCAATAGACATTGCCCTGTACTATCTCACCTACTCTTTGCAGATGATTCAATATTTTTCCTCGATGGTAAGCTACAAGAATGTCAGAACCTAGCTGCAATCATTCACCAGTATTGCTTTTCCTCAGGACAAGCAGTTAACATGAACAAGTCAGGGATATACTTCAGCAAGGACTGCCCTAGTGAATTAAGAAGGAATATGGCTAGAGAACTAAGAGTCCCAGAGATTGAAAAGACAGGGAAGTACTTGGGTATTCCTTCTGATTGGGGAGTATCTAAAAAGCAAATGTTTGCTTGGATCCTGTCAAGGGTAAATATGAAGCTTGACGGGTGGAAAGAGAACACAATGTCTAAAGCGGGGAAAGAAATTTTGATCAAAACTGTTGTCCAAGCATTACCACAATATGCCATGTCAATTTTCAAGATTCCACTTTCAGTATGTCGAGCTATTGAGAAAAAAATCACAGCCTTCTGGTGGAAGAACCAACCAGCAACAAAAGGAGTGCACTGAAGGAAGGCCGAAGTTCTCAAACAGAGAAAAGACGGGAGGCCTTGGGTTTAGGGATTTAATATCTTTTAACAAGGCCATGCTTGGCAAACAAGCTTGGCAATTAGCACAAAATCATACAACTCTGTGTAGTCAAGTTTTAAAGGGCATTTACTACCCAACCAAGAGCTTCTGGAAGGCAGAGAAGGGATCCAGACCATCTTAGGGATGGCAGAGCATACTCATGGGGCGCACATCAATTGAAGACTCGATCATGTGGTCGGTAGGGAATGGGCACAATATTAACATCGGGGAGGATAAGTGGCTCAAAGGGGAATTATAGGGGGACCGGCTAATGCGAGGGGACCCAAAAAGGTTGATGAATTGATAGATCAAGGGGAAAGCACATGGAAGGAACCGCTTTTGCGACGACTATTCGATGAACAGTAGTACGCGAGATCCTCACGAGTACATATCGGACCACAAATGAATGAAGACAAACGATCGGGTGGCACGAAGGAAGGCGACGACACGTTAAGAGCGGCTACAACACCCTTCGCAAAAAGGTAAACACGGAAGCACGCCTGCCTCCTCCTCTCATCAAACTCCTACTAAACTCGGAACAGGATATGGAGAATGAAAACCCCCACAAAATCGAAACTTTGTATGGAGCGTATGCCAAAACGCACTACCAACAAAGGAAAATTTGTTTAGAAGGAAACTGGTACGATCCGAATTGCCCATTCTGCCGAGTTCATGCGAAAACCACGGAGACATCTATACCTACTATGCAAGTGGACGAGGAAATCAGGGATGTTCCCGCACTCAACATCCGAGATCTCAAAATACCAAACTTCCCGCATTGATGAATGGATGATAAAATACATACCCAGCAGCAACAACTCCCCCGAATTTGAGTTAGTCTCTGTTGTCCTCTGGGAAATCTAGAAAGCAAGGAATAGCCTCGTCTTTAGAAGGCTCCTTCCGGACCCACGATTGCTTGGTTGAAAGAGGACGACAATTGCTCAAAAATTTCAACGAGATGGAACAACTTTGACGACCAATTGAAGCAGTAAACCACACGAGAGGAGGATGTCCGGAGTCCCCTAGAGAGGGGCGAAACAAAGGTAAATATGGATGTAGCTCACCAACCTGGTTCCTTTGAAGGTTCAATAGCTTGTGTATGCCGCAACTCAGCTGGGATCTTGATCAACGGCTTTGCCAAGGATGTCTTCGCCTCCTCCGCCGAGCAAGCCGACAGCCTAGCCATGGTGGAAACCCTCAAATTCCTCTCTCCTCGTGCGGGTGAAAACCTAGTGCAGGTCGGTGCCTAAATCACGGTCAACGGCTTGAAGTCTCCGGAAGGTATCTTTGTGGGAACATCGTGCTCTCCTCGGTGAAGCACGTGAGCTGCTGTCTTCGTTTTCAAACATAAAACTGCAGTTTTGTAATAGGTCCAGGAATAGTGTGGCAGACTGGGTAGTTACGACACACAGAAAAAAAGCACTCACTGAACACTGGTTGACCCGTCCTCCGCAGGCCCTTAGAGATCTGCTATGTTTTGAGACCCCGAAAGTGGATTCTGTCTTTTCTAGATATCAATGAACAGTCTTTTCTTCTGTCTCAAAAAAAAAAAAAGAACTCTTTCTTAATAAAAAAATAGATTGCTTTCATCACAACAAACGTGAAAAAATACGCCCCAAGGAAAGAAATTCATTATCCTTAAAAATTACAAACATCCTTAAATATTTTCTAAACTTATGGCTATTTGATCACGTAAATGTGCAAATTCAGAAGTTGCATCATTATTTGAAGCACTACCCTCCTCATTTGAAAAAGTGTCAATAAACATTCCTGCACCAAAGCAAGTGTCGATAAACATTCAAAATTATTCAAGAAAGAGGCGAAATGTTGTTGAATTTTCAATTGCAACAACACGATACAGATTAACTCGAATGAGGAATATTGATCCGTCTGTTGATTGCTGCACTATGGAAAAAGAATTCAGTGTTCAGATAAAACCTTCCTACCAAGTTAACACTAACCAATACTAGAACTTGCCACACCATACATTCAGCTTTACGGACCCCTTTTTCTCTGGTAAGGTCTATGTTAAAACAATTTGTACAGCTAAAATGATCCTCTCATTTATTATGGAACCTCACAAAGAGTCCAAGATCTATGTCAGGGCAACTACTCCCTTAGCTTGGTGTGATGGAACTCGAGCCCGCGAACGGCACTGCGGTGAAGTCCATTGTTGCCATGGCTTCCAACTCTCGAATTCCATCAACGGTGCTAATCGAACTAGTCAAGTGAGGCCTCAGTACACCAACTACTTCCTTGATCTTCGATTGCTACAGAACACATACATAATTAAAGGTCAGACGAAACATCATGGGTAAAGGAAGATTGTACAACGAGCCTCCGTACAAAGCTACAGGTAGGGAATGCAGATCCAATTACTCATCACAGTCAATTCATAGCATTTAAACAACTGACTCATTCTCATTATTCACTTTAAGAAGCTGTTGTTTCAATGTTAGAACATAAAAGCCATCGTCACTAACCTTCCATTTCTGCTGTGTAAAAATAACAAATGATTTCCTCTACCTACTCATCGCTCTATCATTGCCACCACCAACACAAACTATAATCCATGACTCATCATCACTAACCTTCAGCCTCGGTGAAGCCAGAAAATTTATACACCCTCTCATTTCCCCAATTAGATTTTTCCCCAGCATGAAAATTCTAAATTGTTTAGAATCCCAATTCGCTCGTCATTGAAAAGCCAAAAACTGGCACATGCCCAGAAATTTGGATAGCTCTATATCGGGAGGATTTGGCCATTATGCCTTGCATCACCATATTTGACAAAGCCCAATTCAAGATACAGAGAAACAATAAGTTAATAACACCCCCATAAACCCCCAATTTTCTCATCATAACTATGTCAATCCATTATCACTCAATCTTCGCACACCGTCTAATATCAGAACCACAAATAAATATGTCCAAAACAAGCAAACTTGAAGCCAAACAATTTGGGTAAAAAATTATGAACAGAGAAAAACTCCAAGAAAAATACAATTCAAAACAATTCCGCCAATGCAAATCACTATCGCTTATCACTGAAAATTCAATCATTGCAACAAAAACGACAAGCATGACGAAAAAGGAGTGAGGGCTTGGGTACTTCTCAGCTCAAACATCACAATGCACAGATTTAAGCAATCGAAATAAGATCCACTAGAGAGAGAGGGAGAGGAGAGATTGAATCTGCAGAGAACAAGCAGTCGAGCAAGGGAAGGAACAGAGTGAGCGAAGGAATGGAGCAGTCGAGTGAGGAGCGCAGTTGAGCGAGGAAGAGAGCGAGGAGCAGTCGTTGCGAGGGAGAGAGTGAAGAGCAGGAGTGGAGGTGTGATATGGGAAGTAGGGTTTTACTTTTTAAAAGGGGTAAACTTGGTTTTCTAATGAGTTTTTTAGGGAAAAAAAGGAATTTGACAAAATTTCATTAGAAAAGAGTTTCAGTATTCCAAAAATGCTGAAAGCTCAATGCTGGTAGGGACCAGCATTAAGCTTTCAACCTTCTTAAGGCCAGCTTTCACCCCAAAATCCCTTGGAGAATGGTTGCCAAACACCCTAAATTTTCCTTAATGGGCTTTCAAGGTCCAAGGGGCTTTCAAAATGCTGAACCAAACGCACCCTTAGAACTACTCGGTGTGAAAACAACTTTCTTGTATGGTGAACTTGAAGAGAAAATCTATATGGGTCAACCAGAGGGTTTTCAGTTTGAAGGTAAGGAAGAACATGTTTTTCTATTGAAAAAGTCTATATATGGCCTGAAGCAATCACCTAGACAGTGATATAAAAGGTTTGATTCGTTTATGGCGCAACTTGGCTATTGTAGGAGCAAATTTGATAGTTGTGTATATATGTGCAAACTTCCAAGTGGCTCTTTCATTTATTTGTTATTATATGTCGATGACATGTTGATTGCTGTGAAAGATAAATCTGATATACAAAATTTGAAGATACAATTGATCGCTAAATTTGATATCAAGGATTTAAGTGCAGCGAAGAAAATCCTAGGCATGGAAATTCGGCGAGATCAGAAAAGGGAAAAATTGTATCTTTCTCAGAAAAGCTACATTGAGAAGGTGTTAGATAATTTTAGCATGAAATATGCCAAACCAGTAAGTACTCCTCTTGCTGCTTATTTTAGATTGTTAGCTAGTTTATATTCACAAATAGATGAGGAAATAAAATATATATCACATGTTCAATACTCTAGTTGTGACATTCTGAAATTTTACCCATTTGGGATTTATGAAATGGATGATTTTATGAACGTACTTGTAGTTAGATCTCGCCCGGAACTGATCATTCCTGGGATACTAACCATTAGGGAAAGGCTAATTGAGGATTTAAATTCGCGAGACCAAAGAAACTCGATCGTGAATTGATTTTTGACCATAGAATTGTCGAGGTGACATTTTGAGTCAATGTAGGCTGATCCAAGGATAGTCAGGGATCAATTCGCCACTGTCATATTAGTGGATCGCGGGTGATTCCGCTTGACCACGAGATGAATTGATGAATGACCCTAAACCTATATCAAATGATCGCGCCCGTCGGAACTAGCAATCAATCCTTGTGATTAAGTGACAACCGAGGTCGTCACGACCCGAGCGAACTTGAACGTGGCTTGATTCAGTATCGGCCACTGGTCAAAAGTGCGAATTTCCCCAAAAGCCACCCGTTAGTCTGAGATACGCTCAAGTTACATTATTTAAAATTTAGTCATTAATTAGAGACCAAGTTGGGTATTGAAAATTTAGAAAGTCACGACAGAATATTTGGATGACGTTGTTATTAGCATGATCAGCTTTAGAATTGTTCGAATCCTTCAGAAAAATTGAATTTCGGCGAGAAATGGAAAATGACCGTTTTACCCTTGAGACTTTGTTAAGGCCAAGTGTAAATGGGGAAGGGCATTTTGGTCATTTCACCCTCACTTTAGAAATGACAATTTTTAGACAATTTTGCCCTTGGACTTTTTGTGAAATTCCTATTTTACCCTTGGATATTTTGGAAAAGATTCGATCTCGGCCGTTGATCTCAAGATAAGAACGAATCTTGGCCGTTGGTTGGAAATGTGAGAGAAGGGCATGATGGTCATTTAGGCATGGTCTAGACACCAATTATTGGTGTTCTTCATATTTAATCTCCATTTTCCTCTCTCTTTCCTCACTCTCTCACCTCTCTCGGCCCACTCTCTCTCTCCCCTCCCCCACCGGCCGATCGCCCCCCTTTTCCCCTTGGCCGTACCGCCGCCGTCCCAGGCCACCGTCTGCCCATCGCCGTCTGTCCAGTCGCCGGGTCGTGCCCTCGCCACCCTTTCGCCGTCGTCCCTCTCTCCCTCTCGGCCGATCTCTCTCTCCCTCCCGTGGTCGTGATTAGCCGGACGAGCAAGCCACCGCCGCCGTCGCCGATCGCCGCCGTTCGGCCGGACCTCTGTGTTCCAGCTGCCCTGTCGCCCTTGGATAGGTTGTGCTTGCTTGGAAATTTCAAGTAAGTTACAATCTAAACCCTATTTAGGATATCGGGTATTAACGGACTAGTTTAGACGCGGTTTAGTTCGGTTTTAGGGGCTGAATTGGATGAGGGGCCTTAAGGATGAAATTGTGGTATTTTGGTGGTAAATTAGAGGCCAAATAAGGGCTGTGATTGGCTGGTTTGGATGATCTGATTTTCTGTTTGGTGCGTAGATTGGATGTTTTGATTCGGCAATTAATTGCGTGAAATTGCCGTGTAACGCCGTGATTGTTGTGCCATGGTTTTTGTGATGAAAAATGGCGTGCTATATGACGGTTGTATGTATGTATGTGGGCTGAATTGTGACGGTCGGATTTGATGTGTTTGAGTGCATATACTTAATGCCCGAGTATGTGAACGTATGAGATTTGAGGCGTGTGATGTGCGTGTGATCACTAAAAAGCCCTGAGGCGTGTTTACGTGGGGTATAGATAAAATACGGTGTGTTGGCATGTGCGCGTGATCACTAAATCCCTGAGGCGTGTTTACGCGGGGAATTGAACAGGCCTGAGGTGTGTTTACGCGGGTCGTGATACGACTGTGAAGCCTGAGGCGTGTTTACGCGGGCTGTGGAAAGAGAATGAGAATGAGATGTACGATGCGGCAAGTGAGAATGTGATCGGGCCTGAGGCGTGTTTACGCGGGTCGCGATAAGAATATATGATGTGGCAAGTGGAAAGTGAGATCGGATCTGAGGCTTGTTTACGCGGGTCGCAATAGGAATGTGGGGCCTGAGGCATGTTTACGCGGGCCGGGGAAAGAGATTGAAAATGAAAATGGTGTGGCAGTGCATGAATGAGTGTGAATTGTGGGGTTTGGAATGGTTGTGTGTATGACATGTGCTTTTGGGCATGAGAATAGTTGGAATGTGCATGTGGTTTGAAATTCGTGTATTTGAGACTAATGTGTAGGTCGAGCCCAGGTAAGTGCATTTGTGTGCGTGATTTGTATGTATTGAGTGATTGTGCGTTTGGGCCTGTCTGGAGATACGTGGTAGCTTAAGTGGGGTTTAGGCTGTCAACTTATTGAGATTCGTCTCATGGTTGTTTAACAAAATCATTTCAGAACCCCACCCTGAGCCATGAACCTACCACCGCCGCCGCCGCAGCGTTTTGGGATTCCGATGCATACCGATCACAATGTTGTAGAGTACCCGATAGACGATAATACGACCTGGGTCAAACATACTACTGTAGTCTGGGTAGACGTAGGACTACCTCTCTGGCAGGCCCACACCTACACCGCTTGGATGTTTAGGGACGGATTGGATGAGTTTGGCCCCGTCCGTGGCTTTGACGTACCGTTTGACGGAGCTGGGGATTGGGATCCGTCAGCCATACCCCCACCTGACAGCAAGATGACTAGTCTGGAGACTAGCCTAGCACAGTCCGGACATGAGCCTACGCCTGCAGCAAGTTAGCCCTCAGGGGCCGAGCATGATCCTGAGCCGGAAGAATCCCAGGCGGGGTATGATCCTATGGAAGTGGATTTAGGTGTAATACCAGAAGAGGAAGAACCAGAAGAAGAAGACCCTGAAGAAGAACTTGAAGAGGCACCAGAAGAAGAGCCCGAAGATGAGCCAGAGGACGAGCCAGAGATGGAACCAAAGGACGAGCCAGAGAACGAACCAGAGAAGGAGCCGGAACAGGAGCCGGATGAGGATGAGCGGGTAGAGGTTCCACTAGAGTCGGGTGATGTGGATAACCCGATCGAGATTGATACTGATTCGAAGTCCTCAGAGGAGCAGACAGTTCAGGGGAATTCAGACTCGGGTCCTGAGGAGTCGGACTCGGAGTGGACGTCATCTAGTGGGCGTAAGGGCTAGTGTGGGGGTTGAGTGTAGGCCTTTTGAAGTGTACCATTTTTGGAGATAGGATATACCCAGGCTACTGATCTTTTTGATATCGGTGGTGCGTAGTTTTGTTAGTTCGGTGTGCATGTATATTATATGGGTTGTATATGGTGGATATTGTATAAGTTTGAATAAGTAGTGAATGTCTATTATCCCTTTTACCCCTAGTCAATTATTGTCCGGGTGTTTGTGGCTTTCGCTGATGCTTTAAATCTCTGATAAGTTGAATTGGGTCGGCGATTTTCTGGGACATCGCGATATTCAACCAAAGAGGTGTGTCGCATGCTCGATGGGGATTCGGGGCTTGACACTAGTGCAGTTGGCAGTCTTATGTATGCAATGGTTTGTACTTGACCCGACATTTCACATGCTGTTAGCATGGTAAGTAGATATTTATCATGCCCATGCAAAGCTCATTGGCAAGCTGTGAAGTGGATTTTGAAATATTTGAAAGGTACTTCCGATTTTGATTTAGAGTTTGGGAAAACTGGTGACACTCTTACAGAATATGTTGATTCTGATTATGCTGGTGACCTTAATAAGATGAGGTCTTTGACTGGGTACATCTTTACTATTGGGGTTGTGCAGTCAGTTGGAAAGATACTTCATATGGTTTCTTTGTTTACTACAGAGGTAGAGTATATGGCTATTACAGAAGCTGTTAAAGAGGCTATATGGTTAAGAGGCTTCTTTGGAGAGCTCAGTGTGGATCATGGTGTGACTGTTGTCCATTGTGATAGTCAGAGTGTTGTACATCTTACTAAAGATAAAATGTATCATGAGAGGACAAAGTACATTGGTGTGCGATATCATTTTATTCGAGACATTCTTGCTGATGGCTATATCAAGGTCTTAAAAACTGGGATAGAAAATAATCCAGCTGATATGTTGACGAAGCCCTTATCTATTGCCAAATTCAAGCATTGCTTGGATTTAATTAATATTTACTACAATTGAGCTTTACTCTAGTGGGAGGAGAATATTGTGTATTGCTTAGTAGAATTCAAGCCAAAGTGGATATTTGTTGAGTAAGTCTCTAATTCTTTATGGGCTTGGGCCAACATTAGGGCTTGAAAGCAGTATAAATATTATTTTTCTCAAGTTATTAGGTTAAGAAGTTGAGATAGAAAAATTATTTAATTTTTGAGCCACCTTTTGTAATCCTTGAAATTCTATAGTGGATTTTGCTTTTTCCTTCCCGTGGTTTTTCCCGTAAGGATTTTCCACGTAAATCTGTGTGTTGTTTATTCTTTTCAGTTTTAATTTCGTTATAGTTTTCGAATCAGTCATAACAATCAGAGCCAGTGGTTTGTTATGATGTTTGGTGGATGAAGTTGGGTGTAATTTCCGGACGGTGAACATTATGGTGTAACAATGCAGGCCTGGTGGTAAGATTTCATATATTGATGTAAAATGATACCTGAATCAAGGGGAGCTCACATGTGAGGGGGAGATTATTAGGATGCATGTGTGAGTTGTGTTGAAAGAATCCCACATCGAAGAATTTGTGTGGTGTAGAGCAATTAATAAATTATAGTTGGTCCATAACTCATTGACTTATGCTTTTGAATAAAGGTGGGTCCAACTGGATATGTTAACAAATCCTTCATTTTTTGCGAAACAAATGGAGCCTCAATACATGGTTCTAAATTTATATTGTTTTGTACATAGATGCTTTTGAAGTTTAGTCAAAATTTTATTACTTATATATTGATATTGGTATCACATTAGCATCAATAGAACAATATAGATACTCAACAAATATCAAGCATGAAATTTTAGTCGTTGGTGTATATGCATGAGCCATGGGTCGGTTGTTTGGGATCATACCCGTGCAGCGACTTAGGCTTCCTTAGATCGTTAGAGTGCCTAAGCCAAGCCTTTTCTCGAGGGATCGATCGCTCACTCGCTTGCCCGGATCGTAGAGAGAGAAAGTCTAGAGAGAGAAGCTCAGGGAGAGAATGTAATTGTATTGCTTCAATTGTTGGATGGTTACAAATGAGGGGGAGAGCACCCCCACTTATACAAAGACTCGACTCATTACATTCGTTGATCGACAATTTATCTAGCAAATGAGATCGCATCTCCCCGTCCACCAACTACCGGCATTTATGCTGAGAACTCTTTAGAACTCGATACAATTACTGTATCGCCCGTTCTTGGGAATGTTTTTGAAGCTCTAGAAGATTTGGCTTGTTCTTTCTCGATTGTACACGGTCCTTGGTGCATGGAAACCTGGGAACCGTGACACATGATATATAGGGTGAGGAATTAGGGCACTCTTGCAAAGAATAAGAAACATGTTAAATTCCTAATTTGGATTAAGAGAATATGTGATATGTCCAAAATAAGATATTAAAGTAGTTCTCTTCATTATGACCATAATTTTTAAAGATATTAGCTTTATCCTCTCCCAACTAAATTAAATAATGCAATCTTTCCTAATTTGGCACCTCTCCTGTGCACATCACATATAAATTTTGGCCACCACAGGTATTCAATGGGCTTGGCCAAAATCCATGCTCCCGTGGGCTTGGTCCAGATAATTTAATTAAGTTTAGAACTTCCCTTTTTTTTAACCCATTCAGCACCGGTCTAATTAGACTACAATTTATGTGGCCCTAATGTTATTAAACGAAAAATGCTCCTAATATGCAAATGTAAATTAACAATATTTTGTTTAGAGATCGGGGTCGAATCCTAATTTTCTTATTCAATGAATAACTAAATGGGGTCGCCAAAATTTAAGCGTCAACAAGATATTGATTTGTACTCTTAAACCAATACATGGACATTTTACTTGTATATGCTATATTACTCAACTGGACAAACACATAAAATAAGCACTTATGAATTAGTTTAAACTCTGTTGTGAATCGGGCCCATATTATAGAGAAACGCTATATTTTCATTTGTTTATTTATTGGAAAACGGTCGAAAATAGTCTCACTATATATGTTCAGTAGGCTCTCTCTATTTGGTATTCTACTACTCCATAGTGAAAAATCGTACTTCACAAGTAAATGGACAGTGAAATAAAAAAGATTCCGTGTGGACTCGACTATTTCATCGTTAAACTTCGTAAAAGATACAAATTTTCTGAGAAATTATTCGCATTTATTGTTACTTTTGTCTGCTACATGACTCATATAATCGACCTGTTCGAGGAATTTTCACTCCAATTAGTTGGTAGTCAGGATCGAATTCAATGGACGAGCTCAATTTAATTTTTTGTTGTTCGGTAGTGGAAATTTGTATCACTCAAGCACATGGACAGTGAAATGAAAAGGACTTTGTGCGGACTGGACTAACCGCGTGAACAAGGCTAGACTCAATTTCATCGATGAGCGTCGTGAAAGATACATATTCCCCGAGAAGTTGTTGGCAATTATTATTAGAATTTGTCAATTACATGACTTGTATAATCGGCCCGTTCGAGGAATTTTCGCTCCAATTAGTCAGTTATCAGGATGGAATTCAATGGATGAGCTCAATTTAATTTTCCGTTGTTTTTTTTTTTGTTCGGAAAATTTTCCGTTGTTCGGTAGTGAAAATTTGTATCACTCAAGCACATGGACAGTGAAATGAAAAGGACTTTGTGTGGACTGGACTAACCGCGTGAACAAGTCTGGACTCAATTTCGTCGATGAGCGTCGTGAAAGATACAAATTCCCTGAAAAATCGTTTGCAATTATTATTAGAATTTGTCTATTACATGACTTGTCTCATCGGTCCATTCGACGAACTTTTGCCCCAAGTAGTCGATAACTCGGGTTAGAATTCCATGGACGAGCTTGGATGTACGTTGAGAATCATTTAATTCCTCCACATTGCGTGGAGAAAGATTGGTGGTCATGGGCTCATGAAGAAACAACCATTTTGAGTAGAGGGAATTGACTTCAAAGTCATTTTAGGTCACGTAATATCAACACTTAGGCTCCGTTCGTTTGACGGAAAATATTTTCCTTTTGGAAAATATTTTCCCGGAAGTCATTTTCCTGGAAAATGTTTTTCCGGAACATAATTTTCCGGTGTTCGGCGACCAATATGAAAAAGTTTCAGAAAATATTTTTCGCCGGCGACCGGCAGTGGCCGGCAACCGACGGCCAACGTCCAGCGTCCGGCGGCGGCGGCGGGCGGCGGGCGGCGGCGCGGCGGCGGCGCAGCCGGCGACTGCGCGGCGGCCGACGACCGGCGGCGGCGGCGGCCGGCGACCTTAGTGATGAAGAAGAAGAAGAAGCTCCGGCAAATGATTTCCGCTTTTGAAGAAGCGGAAGTCATTTTCCGTAGACTTAGGCTATTTTGTGAGGGGGGGAAGGAAAATATTTTCCCACAGAAAACGTTTTTCGCCCCTCGAACACCGGAAAACCCGGAAAATATTTTTCGGGAGAATATTTTCCGTGAAATGAACGGAGCCTTAATAGAAACTTCGCAAGAAGCTATGATGTGACGCTTCTGTACGCATCGAATGAGTCAACAAGTAGAGAGAATCCACCCTCCCATCATCGTCCATCACATACCATATCAATTCAGTCTTAAACTTTTCAATTATGCCAATTTAGTCCTAAACCTTTTGGCAGTTTGTCAATTCAGTCGTAAACCTTTCAATTATGCCAATTAGTCCTAAAACTTTTAATGATTTGTCAATTTAATCCTAAACTTTTTTACGATATGCCAATTTAGTCATTTTGATCAATTTTGATTGGAAATTGCTGATGCAATGGTTTAGCCAGCGCCGGCCTTCTCACATGGCATGACAACGCTGACATGGACAATTTTTTTAAAATTTTTTCTTAATTTTAAATTTTTGTATTTTTTTCTTCCTTTCTTTTTTCTTTTCTATTTTTCCTAACCCTAGGCCGGCAAGGGTCGACGATCCTCGCCCATGGCCGGCCCAGAGTTAGAAAAAAAGGAAAGAAAAAAGAAAAAAAGAATAAAAATTCAAAAACTAAAAATATTAAAAATTGTCTACTTCAGCACCAGCCATGCCATATAGGATAGATGGCGTTGACTAGACCACATCGTCAGCGATTTCTAGCTAAAATTGGCCGAAAGGACAATATGCAAATTATCAAAAGGTTTAGGACTAAGTTGGCACAATTGAAATGTTTATGACTGAATTGACAAATCATGAAAATGTTTAGAACTAAATTGATAAAATTGAAAGGCTTAGGACTGAATTGGAAAGAGTGCAATAGGTGAAGACTTTTTGATAATTTTCTCGACATAAATGGTATGTAGGATAATGTGGATATTGAATAATAAATGTATGAATGACATGCCAAATGTCATGAGGTTCAAATATGATACGAGCGAATAGCACGTGTAATGACTTAGAGTTCCAATAGGACATGAGCTAGCTACATTTGTAAGGGTGTGTTTGGTAACTTGCCAAATAGCGATTGATTCTATTCTTTTGTTCTCGGGAACAAAAAAAGAACAGAAATCCGTTTGGTAAATTTTTTGTTCCCAGAATCAGTTTTGGAACAGAATCAAGAATAAAAAAAAAGTTGATTCTTGATTTTGGGAACAAGAATCAGAAATATAAGATAAATTTTTTTCCTTTTTCTTCTTTCCTTCCTGGTTGTGGTTGGTTCTTCTTCTTTCCTAGCCTGTGGACGGTGGCCAGCGACCAGCGAGGGCGTCGGGGCCCTCACCGGCCATAGGGGATGTCACGCCCCGAACCTCAATGGGCCCGCGACACCCCTACGACGGTCGTATCAAACGCGACGTCCCAAGATGCGTCACCGACCCAAACGAGACACCCACATGTATACGCAAGCGCAAGCGAAATATAACAACCCAGACAATAGACAATGACGAAGGGATAGTAATATAACAAAACAATAATTTCATAACAAAGGAAAACAGTTACTTACAACATTCGACCAGACAATCAGACATTAGGCTCCTAAGGTTAACATCCACCATTATCATAAAAAAGGGACAGGTGGTAGGGTAGACTAGCTAGCTGCACAAAAAAGGCTCTACAAAAAACTTTTAAGCCTAGCATCCAAACGCTCCTACGGTGCCCAATCTGAATCAGACCCTGAAGACTCCGACTCCGTGTCAGAGTTGATCTCGATCGGCTCCTCCTCGTTACTCGGCTCCTCCTCGGGCTCGGACTCCATGGGATCTGGCACAGGCTCGGGCTCTTCTTCAAGTTCAGACTCCTCAAATTCCTCTTCGAGCTCGAGATCCGCCAGCGCTACAGGTTTTGGTACAGGCTCGGGTTCAGGACCAGGGTTCTCCGGGGGATCTTCGGAGTCCAGAATCTCACCATCAGGAGCATACACGTCCCCGGGCTCCCAATCCACGGCATCCTCGTTACCGTGTTACTGTCCCTCAAAACCCTGGATTGGGCCAACTAACTCCAACCTGTCACGATAAAACCAGGCCAAGTAAGTGTGACACTGCAAGTCCTCTAAGCCCACATCTACCCAGACTATAGTGAGGTGCCTAATATAAGTCTGATGTGGACCTACTGAATACTCGGTCTCCTCATGCACCGTATGCATAGGGACCCCAAAACGCCGAGGTGGCAGCATGATCAAGGTCGGGGTCGGGGATCTGAAATGGTTTGCACTACAGCAATGAGAATAAATCTCAATAAGCGGACAACCTAAACCCCACCTAGGCCAATGCGTACCCAGACGAGTCCCAGCATGCAATCTAGCAATCGACATAATAGAATTCTCATGCACACTTACCTCGCCTCAAATCACCCGCCAACTCCGCGTATTAGTCAAATCACAATAATGCAATAATAGCTCAAGAACATAACATAAATACTCAAGCGCCATAACCACGTACATTCACTCAATTTAACCAAACACATTTCGCATGCGTGTCCAACCAACTATCCATGACCCACGTCAACACGCCTCAGGTCCAGCCCTCCGATCAATCCGGGCTCAGTCCCGCGTAACCATGCCTCAGGACATTTCTCGCCTTTCTAGCCATAGCCGCGTAACCACGCCTCGGGTTAGCAGCCCTCCGATCTATCCGGGCTCAGTCCCGCGTAACCATGCCTCAGGACATTTCTTGCCTTTCTAGCCACACCCGCGTAACCACGCCTCGGGTTGGCAGCCCTCCGATCAATCCGGGCTCAGTCCCGTGTAACCACGCCTCATGACATTTCTCGCCTTTCTAGCCACACCCGCGTAACCACGCCTCAGGTTGGTAGCTCTCCGATCAATCCGGGCTCAGTCCCGCGTAACAACGCCTCAAGACATTTCTAATGCACATATGCCATAACACAATTCGCTAATACCAATCTAACACGTCATACTATTCAAATTCAAGTCATGATCACCACATTAGCCCACCAATCCGACCTTCAAGTCGGCCACATTCAAACACCAATTTCACCCACAAACGCCACTACAACTCAGTCATTGAACCCATCTCGATCGATCACTAATTTAGCCACAAAATCACCACCACATAATCCATAAACTAATCACATTCAATTAACTAATCCCTACCTAACTTAGTCACTAAACCAACACTAATCACCCATAAACAAGTCTAATAATACCCAAAGTACTAAGTAGGGTTTAAGGAGTCACTTACTTAGGTTTTGGCCCAAGGAAAACCGGCAAGGGGGCCAAATGGCCGGTCGGGGTAGCGGTGGGCTCGGCGCGGGCGAGGGCACAGTGGGCAAGAGGCTCGGCCATGGCTCGGCACAGCCCTCGGCCACGGCCCGGGACTCTCGACCACGGCCGGGCGAGCGGCTAGGCGTGCGGGGCGAGCGGCCAGGCGTGCGGGGTGAGCGGCCGAGGCGTGCGGGCGAGCGGGGCCGGGCGAGCTCGGCCACGGCCGGGACGGTGCAGGCTAAGCGCACGGGCGACGAGCTCGGCACTTGGCCGGGATAGTCCGGCCAAGGCAGGGACAACAGCCAGGCGGATGGGCGATGGCCTGGGTGACACGACAGGCGAGCTGGGCGAGCGACCGACGACGACGATGGCGAGCTGGCGACGACGACGACGGCGATGGCGAGCTGCTGGGCGAGCTAGCGAGTGGCCGGGGGCGGGAGCGACGGTCGGACGGCGGCCCTGCGAGCGACGTGCGGCTGTTGGACGTGCAGCGACGTCGGCGCACGGCGGTGGCGACTGGTTTGGGCGGAGGGCAGTACCCGCGGGTCGCTTGGGCGGACAGGCGACGGGCGGTCACGAGGCGACGGTGGACGAGCAGGCACGCGGCCGGGCTGGCTGGCGACGGCGACGGCGTGCGGTGGCTGGGCGGCAGTGACATTGGTGGTGGTGGTTGGTCGAGCGAGTGGCGGTCGGCGAGCAAAAGAAGAAGAAGCAGATGCAGCAGCCAAGAGGGAAAGAAAAGAAGAGAAGAAGAAGAAGAAAGGAAAAGAGGAAGAAGGGAGGAGAGAGAGAGAGAGAGAGAGAGAGAGAGAGAGAGAGAGAGAGAGTCTGGATGGTGAGATGAGGGAGGGGACGTGCGTAGCTAGGGGGAGAGGGGACACGCGGGCAGAGAGAGAGAGAGAGAGAGAGAGAGAGAGAGAGAGAGAGAGAGAGAGAGAGAGAGAGAGTCAAATTAATCGAGTGCGATCCAACGGCTCACGTTCAAACTCGAAGTCGATCCAACGGTCCACTAAAAATCCTAATTATAAATTGGGATTAGGCCAAAAGTTACTAAATAAAATAAACCCAGAGGGAGGTCTACTGGTCAAAATCCGCATCCGGTCCAAATTTCACTTTTCGATGATTCTGGGCAATCTCGACGCTGGCCACAATTATATCGACACCGTCCAATTAAATTCGTCACGAAACTCTGAGAAATTTGACTCCCAAGTTCGGGCTCTAAATAACAGCTAAATTCGATCGAATGCGATTCTAGCGAAATCTCTAATTTAAAAATAACCCATGAGTGATCAGTTCCGAGCGAGATTTTACTATAAGCACACTGATGAAATACACGCTTTATAAATCCCAAAAATGGGTCGAAATTCGGAATGCCACAGGCGAGGGCTGGACCTTCGCGACCTGGGTGAGGGCAGCCCTCGCTGGCCTTTTCCAGCCCTCGCTCGAGCCAGCGAGGGCCGCCATCGCCGGATCTGGCAAGGGCATCGGTGAGGGTCCAGCCCTTGCCAGATCCAGTGAGGGCGGCCCTCACCCAGGCAGCGAGCCTCGACGACAGCCTTCGCCGGCTCGGGCGAGGGCTGGAAAAGGCTAGTGAGGGCCGCCCTCGCCTGTGGCCGGCGAGGGCCCCGGCGCCCTCGTCGGCCCTGGCCTGTGGCTGGCGACCTGGCCATGGCCAAGAAGGAGAAGAAAAAAAAAAGAAAAAAAAAGAGAAAAAAAAGAGAAAGAAATATTAAAAAATTTAAAATATTATTAATAAAAAGAAATTTTGTGCAGTTATCAAAGGCATTTCTATTCTTTTTTTATTCCAAGAATGGAAATTTTGAGTCGTTGCCAAACTCCTTCAAATGCTTAGAAATTATTTCTGGGAACAAAATAGTTACCAAACGCACCCTAAATGACTTAGAAATTGAAAACGGCATGAGCGAATGTCATGCATCATGTTGAAATTGAAATATGGCATGTGCGAATGACATGCATTATTACATGGAAATCCAATTATGACATGCGAATCACGCGCATGGTCATAGGGAATTCAAATGCAACATAAGTGAATGACTTGTGTAATGGACATGGAATTCAAATAGGATATATGCAAATTACATGCATTATGAAATGGAAATTTGAATATGGCATGACGGAATGACACATGTGATCACGGTGGAATCGAATTATGACATGTGCTAATGGCATACATCATAACATTAAAATCGAATAGTGAAATGTGCGAATGACAAGCATGGTGACATGGAATTCAAAAAAAAATATGAGCGAACGACTTGCATAATGATATGGGATTTGAATATGACATGGGCGAATGACATACATTATGAAATAGAAATTTCAATATGGCACGAGCAAATGACATTATGAAAGTAGATAATGATGATTAACATGCACTGCGCCTCGGTTCATGAGTTCGGCTCGTGTTGTTACGAAACATCATTCTTGCTTCGGGAATGTGCAGCAGAACTCAGTCGATAATCTTACGTCTAAGTAATTATGTTATTGAGAAAATTATCGTTACTATAAAACAATTGGTGCAGAAGTTCTTATACAGAACTTATCTTAATTAACACTATATTTATATAAGTATTAGAGTTTTTTTATATTTATTTGATTGATTAATCAATCTAGGTTAGTCAGTAATTCACGGGATTTTTTTTTTATGAATAATACATAACAAATTTCTTCTTATTAAAATTAGATAAAAATGGTGCTAATCAAGAATTAATAAAATTACTTTTACTAAGGCAACAGTTCCTTTGAGAAAAAAGATTGATTTAGATATAATGAATAATTCTAGTTACTTCTCTATAATTCATTTATCTTATGATAGATAATTCAATATAACAAATATGCGTTGTAAATTTTATGTGATGAATGACTTTCAAATTCCCGATAAATATCTTTCCCTACATAAAATTTAATAATGTAACGCATAGAAAGGTTAGCCATATTAAAATAAATTCAAAAGTATTAAAATGTTATTAAAAATTATTTACGCTAGCACTGGCCGTTCTATGTGGCATGGTCGGCGTCCACATAAGTGATTTTCTACCAAAATTGACTGGATGGACTCAATTGGCAAAATGTGATGTTTATGACTCAATTGGCAAAATTGAAAGGTTTATGACTGAATTGGAAAAAGTGCAAAATGTTTATGACTTTTTGGACAATTTTCCTAGCACGCAACTATACTCGAAACATAAATTTTAGGATTTCTCCTGTGCTTATCCCTAGAGCTTAGATAAAATCAGTAGGCTACAAGTATAAGGTTGCTAAGTTCAAAACCTTAAAATTCTCGATGAGGCGAGTGGAACAAACTGGGCATGGAGAATATATGACAAAGAAGTTTATACTTCCTCCAATTGTTGTTTTGACTTCTCTCACCTTATATTTGTTCTATTTTCTTCCATCACCAAGTCTAGAAATTATTATTCTTCCTTCACCAGACACATCATCCTCTAGCTCCTCCTTTTCTTCCACAATTTCCTTTATGCATTACCTACGCGGCGAGACTGTTTCAATATGTTGATTTCTTAATGGTGTCAAAATCGAATATGCAGTCAGACAAATTATGTGACATTTTCTTTTTGAAATTAAGTACGCTGTTTCCTATAATTTTCGTATTTGAAAGAGACGATGCAAGCAATGAACTCATCTTTTTACTTCTCGCTTAACTGTCCATATACTTCGACGAGAAATTCAAAACCCAAACTGGACTTAGACTGATGAATTTAATTAGCAAGTCCGGTGCATTTTCGTCTGTGTATCATGGAACTGGCATGGTGTTAAGTTTAGGTGGTTTTATAACAGGCGACAAAACTTTGGGATATACGTTCATTTTATGGGCAATATTGAACTATATTTTCAGCAGGTCCCATTGGATAAAATCATCCGAGGGGGATGGAAAGCGGGGAAGGAAGGTAAAAAGGATCCTTTTCCCAGTACATTAGTTTAGACAAAACTAACAAAATTGATGCAAACACGGCCGCTAATGGCTTTTTGGATTGTTTGGCAAACGGGTTTAGGACAACAAATATGCATAGCGTGTGACAAAACGACTATAACTTTGATCTAGAAAGAGTTACGAGTCCCTTAATCCCAATCCGAAAAGCTCATTCCGAGCACTACACCTTTATCAAATTGAGTACACCTTTTGCATTCGTTAATGAAATAATTTGTGAGTTCGAGTGAATTTCGCATTCATTGATCAATAGTGTCGTTTTCTAATCTGTGATAAACGACAAATATCCTCTTTGTTCTATGATCGTGCTCTTTCCTAGAATTTGCATATGAAAGAGAGAGAACAAGCTCTGATTCCTACTTGATATGACCGTTCAGTTACAATACAAATGTGACAAGCCCATGGCGTTTCGATATATACTAAAACAATTTTCTAAGTGATCTAATAATATTTTCATTCCTTGTAATTAGTAGATTAAACTAATCTTGCAAATTTCACGGTAATCTCTAGACTGCTGATATGACATTGGAACGTATGCTTGCTTGACTTTTATGCTTCTAAAGCTGTCGCTAAATTTTTGCATTTTAATAATAAGAAATTCAAGTTCGTAGCTGGAGACTTGGAAAGATTCAACTTGACGAAGACATTTGCAATTGTAAGGAAAATATCATAAGTCCCATCTACCAACTACATTAATTTGGAAAGATTCAACTTGACTTAGAGCCAACTAGAGATACTAGGGGAATCCAAACATTCATCTTATTGCTTATAAAGAATATTACATTGAACATATTATGTAATTATAATCTTATTCATGTCTTTTATGCTTCACGTTAGACCCCAACTCTCGTTGAACTCCTAATAACTCTCCTAATTGTACTTTTAATTTTAAAGGAGTTTAAACTCCATTTTGATTAAATGCTTGATTTTGCGAGACCTAGAGCTTCGATCATCCAATTTGTTTATAACCATGTCCACTTTTTTTAGGAGAATTTCACAAAGTTTGGAAGTCAATCTGAGAGCATAAATAATTCAGAGAGTCATACTTTCCTTTATTCTTGATAAAAAAAAACTGCGTAAATGATCATAATATTTCTTACCCCAACCACACCCCCCCAAAAAAAAAAAAGAGAGAGATCATAATATAAAGTTGACATAGAAGATACCTAGTACATATATTACAAAGAAGTAGAAAAATGAATCCACAACATCTTTCTTATATCCGGTATGTTTCTTTTTGTCCTGGAAATATCTTTCCTAATTGTAATGTACATCATTTGGCCGAAAATATATTAAGTTCGGTTCAATTGTCTAACTAGCATGGAAAGCTATACAGAAGATCGAGTGTGATTGGTAAAACCATTTCCTTAGCAGAAAAATCTTCCCATTGATTGTGCAAATTACCATGATTATAATAATATTATCTTGTATCATCTGTGGTCTAGACAATATTTTTCCTTCTTTCATGATATTTGCAATCTTGAGCTCGATCAAGCGACATTAAATCATAGTCAAGTCTCATTTTCTATGTTGTATTTAGTATTTGATTTTGCATGTGATTCTTGTCTGTCTTATTCTTTGTTTATTAGTTCCAGGTCCTGTTCTTCGTTTTCGGTTGCACATGAGAGGGCTTGTTTACGGTCTTACTAATAATCCTATATTTATATAGTCAACCTCCACCTAATATTAATCGAGTTTATCAAATCCATAAAACGTAACCCATAATCACATAAAAATTATAAAATAACAAGACATATTTCTAAAAAGATAATCACATGAAATCATACACACACATATATATATATATATATATATATATATATATATATAACTTCACGTATTTGAAAAATCCATATAATAACTCTTGTGATTAAATGCAAGACAATATGTAATTCCTATCACTAAGATTGAGGTTCATCCTAATACTTTTGATTTTTGAAATCTTTGAACATAATTAAATAAACAATCAAAAATTTATATATGGTATAGCTCTAATAACCTTAGAGTTTATGAGAAAAAAATCCTTAATATGGTATAATTCTAATGAAAACATGTCATGGACAATTCTAATGAATAAATCATTTGAGTCCCACATTGGACGCACATGACTAACGGTCTAGATGAGTTTGCTCTACATGCTCTATTTGACCATGCTATCTATATTTATGTCATTAAGGAGAAGTTATTACATGGTCTATATTACCCAAACCAATAATTATGTGGGTCGTACCTTTGGACCAACATGATCAGCAATTTAGATGGGCTCAATATATATATAGATTCTTGCTAGCTCTGTAATTTGGCACTTCTTATTTGCAAATTTAATACTTTTTCTTGATTCGTGTTATCACCCGTTTTTGCTGCTTCAATATAGAATGCAATACTAGATTCAGTTATATACTTATTAATGACGCAAAATTAATAATTCAAGAAATTCTATAGCAATGTCATAAATAAATCTTCACTTAACTATCTCGGATTGCTGGTTAAAATGCTTTTTTGTTGTTGTTGTTGTTGCTGGAGACGACTAATAAAAATATCAAAAAGGAAGAAAAAAAATACAACTAGGACAAATAAGAAGCTTCCAGTATGCCACTATCTTATCTTATTGAAATGAAGACAAGAAAGACATTTAGTATTAGTCCTCCCATGCGGTCAGATTTGCGAGTTGGAGAGACTTTTGTATTTATTAATCAACGGTGTCTCTTTCTAATATCGTGACTAACGACACATATCGACTTTTCTTTATAATCGTGCTCTTTCCTGTAATTTGCATGCGAAGGAGACAGAGAACAAGCTCTTATACCTTCTTGATATGACCCTCCAGGAAAAATGCAAGCATTACAAGCTTAACTCATATGCTTCTAGACTTGGGAAGATTCAACTCGAAGCAGATATTGGCAGCTGATCAAGATCAGGACCACCATTGTAGAATTTCAATGTTCTTAATAGGAAATTGCCTTTCAATTTCACGCTCAATTGAGAAATCAGAACATTCATCCTGTATCTATTCCAAAGTAGATAAATCAAACCATACCGTCTTTCTTTAATCAGGAATTTTGTCTTTTTGTCCTGGAAATATCTTTCCTAATTGTAATGTTCATCATTTCATCAAAAATATATCGAGGTTGGTTCAAACTTTTTTTTTTGGTCTGAGAGGTTGGTTCAATTTACTAGCATGAAAAGCTATGGAGAAGATCGAGTGTAAATTGGTAAACTATTTTCTTCACAGACAAAAACGATTTAGAGTTTCGAGAGCATCTAATTTGCCCATAAGCATATTCATATTGATTTTATGAGAATTTCACCAAGTTTGGAAGTCAAGTTGAGAGCATAATTTGTTGAAAGAGTCATATTTTCCTTTATCCTTGATAAAAAACTTTATAGAAGATCATACTATAAAATTGACATAGAAGATACCTAGTATATAGTCCAAAGAAGTTGATAAATCAATCCATAATGTCTTTCTCTAATTCGGTATTTTGTCTTTTTGTCCTGAATATTTCTCTCCAGATTGTAATGATCATCAATTTTAAATATGCTATGCATGACGTGTGGTGTTTGAATGATACATATGCTAATCATACGTGGTAATTGAATATGACAAATGCATATGACATGCGTAAATGACATGTGGGACAATCGAATATGACATGTACTATGATTTGGAACCCAACTAGCATCTAGGGTAACATGGAGAAAGAATAAAAAAGTATGAATGACATGTGGAAGGTTGCGAGATTCCAATGTGACATGACCGAATGACATGTGTAATGATGTATAATTAGAAGAGGACATGAGCAAATGACATGTGTGAACGATGTAGAAATCAAATACAACATGTGATAGAATATTTAAAATTAAAACCACGCCTTTATCTAATAGCTTAAACTCTTAGAATAGTTGGGAGTGGTCCCATCAAATCTCATATGATATAAGAGTAGGAAGGTCTTGAGTTCAAATCTTTCTAGGTCCCATTTGCCTCCACAATGAAATATTTACATGTTTAGTGCTAGGCAAAAAGACCAAACTAGACAGATCATATGTGCAACACATCTCGATGGATTAAAAATCTCTATGACACATCAAATTACTTGTCTATTATCGTTGCTAATGGAGAGCAGGTTCCTGTTTAGAGAACTAGAACGGTGGAATTTCTTTCGACCAACTCATATGTTTTATTGTTTTAGCTTTATCATCTAATTTCCTATTTGTCAGTAAAATTAGTAGAGATCTGAATTGCAATGTTGTCTTTTCCCATTATAAGGTCATCTTTCAGGATAGTTTAATAGGGAAGAAGATTGGTGAGGGTCAATTCCAACAAGGGCTGTACATACCTGATTTACCAAGTGTAGGTTTGATTGCCAGGAACAATAAAGACACGGAGGTTCATCTCTGGCATTGGCGTATGGGCATCCATTGGATAGTGTGCTATATATTATTGATTTTAGGGTTAATACCACGAAAAACCTCAAACTAGTAAATCTATAACAAATTTATCCCAAACTAATTTTTTGACCACTAAAGGCCCCAAACTGGTAAACTTGTGACAAATTTACCCTCCGTTAGTTTCTGTTAAATTTTACTATCAAATTGCTTAGTTAAATAATATGTGGCAGTTGACGGATGTATCAATTTGAGGTTTTACCTTTTATTTGTCACGGGCGTACTAGTTTGTGATTTTTTTTATTAGTCCAATTTAACGGAGAGTAAATTTGTCACAAATATATCAATTTGAGATTTTTTGTGGTCAAAAAATTATTTTAGGGTAAATTTATCACAGGTGTACCAGTTTGAGGTTCTGTGTGGTATTAACCCTTGATTCTACCTTTACTCTTGATACTAGTTCTTGTGAGATTTGTCGTTATGCTAAACAACACAGATTGTCTCTCTGCTCTAGAACCAGTCCATCTTTAGAGTTGTTTGAATTAATTCATTCAGATGTTTGTGGAGCTCCTCCTGTTGACTTCCGTGATGGATTTAAATTTTTTGTTACGTTTATTGATGATAAATCTTGCTGCGCTTGGTTATACTTGCTTGCTTCTAAAAGTGATCTCGCTACACTTGGTTCTAGTTCATCGGTCAACTAGAATTTCTCAGCCATCAACTCGGCTTTATGACTTATCAACATATCATTTATCTACTCCTTATTCTATACAAGCATTAATCTCTTATGAAAATATTTTACTTGAGTTCAGTGTTCTTTTGATTGCTATTGATAAGGACAAAGAACCAACAAGCTTTCTTGAGGCACAAAGGTCAACTATATGGAAGCAAGCCATGGATGAGAAACTACATGCTCTAGACAAAAACCGCACTTGGGATATAGTTCCATCGTAATCTAAGAAACCACCTGTTGGTTGTCGTTAGATTTACAAGATCAAATACAAAATGGATGGATCTACTAAGAGGCACAAAGCAAGAGTTGTGACAATAGTATAAACTTTTGGGGTGGATTACAAAGAAGCATTTGCTCCTGTAGTGAAGATGAACACAGTTAGTGTTATCATATTAATTGTAGTTAATTACAGATGGTCACTTTTTCAAATAGGTGTTAAGAACGCCTTCTTACAAGGTGACCTTGAAGAGGAAGTGCACATGGACCTTCCCCTAGGACATTACTTGGAAGGACAGTGATTTGTGTGAAAATTAAATAAAGCAATTTATGGTCTCAAGCAATCTTCACGATCTTGTTATGGCAAGCTCAGTACTACTCTTGTGAATTTTGGCTTCAAAACTGGTGAGTCAAATCATTCTCTCTACAAATACTTGAATGAAAAGTTTAACATCAAAGACTTGGGGAGGTTTCATTACTTTCTTGGAATTGAAATTGCTAGTTCAAGCAAAGGATTGTTCTCTCCTAGAGAAAAATATATGCTTTAGACTTGTTGAAGGAAACTGGAAAATTAGGAGCTAAACCCGTAGAGTCACCTATGGATTATGGCAGTATGTTTACCACCAACACCACTCCTCTCAAAGATAGTGGAATGTTGCAAAGATTGGTGAGTCGGTTGATTTATTTGACTATCACAAGACTTGATATCAGATATGCCGTTAATTAAATTAGACCAATTCATGCATAATCCTACTGAAGGTCACATGGAGTTGGTGGACTGTATATTGCGATATCTAAAGTCAAGCCCTGGATGTGGCATTCTTATGAAGAATCGTCGTCACACAGATACTGAAGGTTATGCTGATGCAGATTGGGTTGGAAATGATTAACGACGGGGTTCTACGCCTTTGTAGGAAGAAACCCGATCATTGGAAGAGCAAAAAGCAAAGTGTGTTAGCTAGATCAAGTGCAAAAGCTGAGTACAAGCCATGGCTTCAACCACATGTGAATTATTTTGGCTTCGATTATTGTTGTAGGATTTGGGTCTTAATAAGCTTCAAACTCCTATAAAATTGTTCTACGATCATCACGCAGTAATTCATATTGCTTCATATCCGGTCTTTTATGAAAGGACTAAGCACATGAAGGTTAACTTCACTATATCCGTGAGAAAGTTCAAGACAAGACAATTGAGACTCCATACACCAGAAGTGAAGATCAATTAGCTGACATATTTACTAAGGCATTTTTCATGAAAGCGTTCCAACGTGCGATGACCAAGCTGACCACTATGACATCTTCTCCCTAGCTTGGTGGGAGAGTGTTGGAAAGATAAGAACGATTAGTCAGCAAAGTACAAATTTAGTAGGAGATTTGACTCAAATCTATAAAGAAGGAAATAACAACTATATTTGCCTTTCTAATAGATATTGATGTTTATCCCCATAGATGTATTCTATCTTATTTAAAGATAATAAAATCTCCCCAAGGTGATATGATGAATTGGTGGTTTCTCATCATGGACGTAGGCTTCCAAGGGTTCTTTCCTTGGTCGACTGAACTACGTTAAATCCTGTTCTCATTCTTCGTATGTGTGATTACAAAGAAAATGACATGAGTGAATCCATGCGTAATGAGATTTGAATCAAATTATGACATGTGCGAATGGCATGCATTATGACACGAAAATGCGACTTGAGTGAATGACTAGTGTAATGATGTGGAACAAAAATAGGACATATGCGAGTGATGTATGTTATGAAATGGAAATTTGAATATAGCGTGAGTGTAAACAAGGAAATTTATTCATAACCCTTTGGATACAATTATTTGAATCCTAATTTAAATCAGAAATTTATCCTAATCTTCTAGAATCAATTCCAAGAAATGCAATCGATCCAAATTATCCTAACCTAACAAGGAAATTCTATCTAGCAAGATTCTAACCTAAGATGATCTCTAAAATTCTATCTAGCAAGATTCTAACCTAAGATGATCTCTAAACATGCAAGGTTATCAACGAATGCGATCTAATCTATAATGAATTTTTTTTTTGTATATTTTTTTGTGGAAACAGTTAAGCCAAGGATAAGAACTCATTGCAATATAATATCCACCCAATCCATAAAAGAAAATCATTGAATATTCCGTTCATTCAAATTTGAAAACAAATAAAACTGACAATTGTATCCAAAGGATTAAGAATAGGATGACCGATTTTCCGTGCGGACGGGAATCTCGGGATTGAGATCGGATTGCCGCCCATACGCACGTGATCTATTAGGAAAAATTCCTAATTTAAATCATTCTCTCGATAAATTTAGGAGATGCAATATTGCCCGAATATTCGAGATTAGATAAGGATAATTCGAAATTAGGCAATAATATCAGAAATTTGAATTGGAAAATATTCAATACCTAATTTGAAATATTATGCAGATAATGTTTCCAAATCGAGCTCGACCAACGATGAATCGCATCAAGTGGCCGACGGTGAGGGCACAGCGGAGACTCAAGCAGTGATGGCTTCACAGCATGGCAAGGGACCGTCGATGGGACACTTGGCCAAGGATGACTGCCGGTGATGCTCGGTTGGTGCTGCTCGAATCTCGGCTGGGAGGTCATGGTTTGGTGATGGCCTTGCGGATGTAACCATGGACTGGATCACTCGACTTTGACGTCAAGCTGGCTCGGCATAGTGGGGAAACGATATCAGCAAGTGAGTCTTTTCCACAGGACGTTTGCAGCGACACCAAGGGATGCGGTAGCTTTACTCAGAGGACACCGAGCTGGAAAACAACTGGACCGCCATTGCTGCGTCGCTCGTGTGTTGACCGGTAACTAGGAACCCGTCGAAATTCGTCGGTCAAGGAGTGGTTTGGCGCAGAGACAAGAACCCACGGAGATACCGACTTTGCTGATCTGGGCGTGACTGGGGCAGACGCCAAAATGTGACGGCAAGGACTGGACAGACCGAGCCAAAAATCGCTGCTTCCTGTCTTTATGTATCAAGCTCCTTTGTGTGTGTCCGTTGACCTGCAGAAAAAGAGAACAAAAACTATTCTTCGTCTCCTCCTGGTCGAAGCGTGAAAAAATTCCAGAGAAAAAGCCTCATCTCTTTTTTGTATGTCTCCCAGTGTGGCTGCCTTCCCAAGAACCCTTCTCACGATTTTCTTTTTCTTTTTCTCTCTATATGGTCGTTCTCTCTCTCTCTCTCTCTCTCTCTCTCTCTCTGCCGATTTTCAATGAGCCAACCTCACACCTCACGACTTTCTCCTCTCTTTTCTCTGGCTTTCTTGTGGCCGTGTATTCAATTGTGAAGCCACTCCACTTTCAATTGTGATCACAAGCCTTTATATAGAGCAAACCTAGGGTTTTTATTTCATATTTCTCACATTCAACTTAGACGATTTTCTGATTATTTCCGCTAATTGAATTTCCAAACAATCTGAATTACCCCCAAGTAATGCTATTTACTAATTCCATTATTCCAACTTGGCTTTATTGTTGTGCAAATTTCGGACACGAGAGAGAAACAATGGGCTCAGCCAAAATTACATGCTCCCGTGGGCTCAATCCTATTTATCAATTAAGTTTAGAACCTTTCGGTTAAGTCCACCCACCACCGGTTTGAAAAATATGCAAATACTCCTAATATCTATATGCCATTTCAAATAATATTTTTGTTTATGGATAGGGATTGATCCCTAATTTTTTATGCAATACATGAATGATTGGGTCGCAGAAGGTTGTTGGACAATATTAAGAGAAGGGGAATGAGAAAATTAACAATATTGAGTAAACAACTTGTTCTAACTTTAGCATGACCGGAGCCAACTATGAATACCTTTCAAACATAGCTATTTTGATTCCTCTGCGTAGTCAATGAAGGAGATAGATGTTTGGGCTTACTGAAGAATAGACAAGGCTATATGAACTTTCTACGAAAGACAATAGGAGTATCGAAGAAATAAGAAAAAACCATGAACTATCGGTACCACTGGAAGTCATGCCCATGCCCAGCAATCCTTCAATATAAGCATTCCATGATTTGTCTTACTTTTTCAAAGCTCTTCTCCATTATAAATACATCGTCCTCATCATCAAATCCTCCAACTCTCTCTCTCTCTCTCTCTCTCTCTCTCTCTCTCTCACTAGCCTTTTTGCAAAACCCGTTTCAATGATTCCTCCAAGTATCTCGTTCCATGCTGAAAAGCTCCTCTTTTTGGCTCTCTTCTCTTTCGTGACCGTCGTGACCTCCAGTGACGGCACTCACCTAGCGGTGGCACAAAGCAGTAACAACAACAACGCCACAATGATTCCAGTGAACGTTGGGGTGGTTCTTGATCTGGAGACGTGGGTGGGTCAAATGGGATTGAGCTGCATTAACATGTCTCTCTCTGACTTATATAGTTCAAACCCTTCGTACAAGACCAGGCTCGTCCTCAACGTTAGAGACTCCAAAAGAGATGAGGTTACCGCTGCTGCTGCAGGTTCGCTCTCTCTCTCTCTCTCTCTCTCTCTCTCTCTCTCTAACATGCTGACTGGTCACGATGCTTGACCAGAAATGTATGATGACACCAGGCTTTGGGTTAACATTTTTGTACTTCTGTTGATCGTGTTGAAGATTATTTTGGTTAATCTTTTTTTTTTTTACTGAATTTTTTGGGAATAAATCTCTGCTTGAACTTTGAAGGGGTTTGGTTTTGGGTTAATACACATGTTGCGGAGTAGCATAAACTACTTTAAACTAGTTTATGCATCTGTTTGTGTGATGCAAAAAAAAAAAAAAAAAACTGTTGTTCGTAACGACGCAATTGGCAATCATATGAAAACTTCAGCTTCTATATATTTGATATGTGAAATGAATCCCCAGTTGAGTTTTCAACGACATAATGTGTGTTCCATTCAAAGCAATATGCATTCTCGCAGCAGAGATTGTCCAAGCACCATTTTCCAAAGCTCCATGAAGGAACGACCAAGGTTAAGTTTACCAAAAAAGAAAGAGATCATCCTCAAGAATTGTCTACTCAGTGTCTTAGCTGCCTTTAGAAAAATTGTCCAAAATGTCCTAAACTTATTGAACTTTTGTCAATTCAGTTCAAAACCTTTTAATTATGCCAATTGAGTCTTAAACCTTTACACGTTTTGCCAATTCAGTCCTCCGGCCAAAATCGCTGACGTGGACACCAACAGTCCTACTTGGCATGGCTGATGTTGACGTGAAAAATTATTAATAATATTTTAATAACTTTTTGGAATTTTTTTTTAAATTTTCTATTTTTCCCTTTTTTTTCTTTTTTCTCTTTTCCTTCTTTACTTTTTTCTCTCTTTTTTTCCCTTTATCTTCTTTTCTTCCTTTTCTTTTCTTTTTTCTTTTTTCCTTTTCTCACCCAAGGCCGGCAAGGGTTACTCTTGCCTAGGCTTGCGAGGGTAGCCCTTGCCGACCCCTGGCAAGGGCTGCCCTTACTAGATCCAGTGAGGGCGGCCCTCACCTAAGGCCGACGACCTCTGCCGGCCATCGATGAGGCCTGGCGATGGCTGGCGGAGGGAAAGAGAAAAAAAAAAAGAAGAGAAAAGGAAAAAAAATTTAAATTATCCACGTCAGCGCCGATCGTGCTATGTTGGATGACCGGCATCTATGTCAGCGATTTCTAGCCAATTTTGGCCAGATGGACTCAATTGGCAAAAGGTAAAAAGGTTTATGAATCAATTGGTACAATTAAAAAGTTTAGAATTGAATTGGTAAAAGTGCAATAAGTTTATGATATTTTGGACAATTTTCCCTAGCCACCTTCCTGTATATATACTTCATTTAAACAGGCGGAACTTTTTTTTCCCTTTTCAAAGTCATTGAGTGCACTACTTTCAAAGTGTCTTTTATCATTGCGACAATGATGTCCTTATCATCTTATAATAGAATCCAAGATAACATAAAGTTGATACTTAAAGATTCAACAGAGAAAAGTCCACCTTGTCTATCTTCTCATATTGCACCAAAATAAACATATGTACATAAATTTGTGGATGCAAAGTTTCATCTCGTAAAGACCTGTGAACGGGATTCTTGTTTATGATCTTGGATGTATAGGACCACTATTATTTGTTCTATTCTTGAAGAGTATAAAGCTCTCCTGTGACTTTTTCCCGCTGTAAATGTATTAAAAATTTATAAAATTATGTCTACATGTAGAGATCGTCTCGAAAAGGACACATGCTATATAGCTACAGTTTCGGAAAAAGTGCCTAATCTTATCGTGCTTTTCAGGTTAGAAAGATAGTCATGTCTGCGGAGATGGTTGATAAAGACAACTTCAAATTCTTCTATGGAAATATGTACATAAAACATATCTCTAACCCACCCATCGGTGGCCGCGTTAGTTTGCGCTCAGTTCCTTTCACGAAAGGTCCTGGGTTCAAAACTCGCCCATCGGTGATTTAAGTGGGGGGTCGTGGCGGTGGGATGCTGCGCTAGCCCCCCTCGAGGACTAGTCGGGCATCACCGCTGGTTTGAGCCCTAACTCGCCGGCCGCGCGGACACCTCGATTATAAAAAAAAAAAAAAACATATCTCTACATAATTATACTGATTTTTTTTTTCTAGTTGAGCCAAACTTCATGTATAACGATCTGTTGTCGAGTTGAGTAAGTGGTTAATTATTTCCAGGAAACTGTGTGCTATTAATGGTCAAATAAACAACTTAGGTTTGAAGTTCAACCAAATAATTGTCAATACATGAAAGGAGTTTAATATGGATGTTGAGAGGCTTGACATATAATATAACATCACAAATGTCTGACCTCATAAAATCCATAGAATTGGAATATGGGGCTTGGATTCTAGAGTGGAATATTCAAATGGCATGAGATAAAGAGGTCAACTTAACGATGAAGAAGAATCAACTTGATCGTGTCTCGGCCAATTTATCCTCTTTTGTTTTGTTCTTAATATTACTTTTGCCGAAAGAATTAGTTTCTGCTTGGTTTGCAATATCATATGCCAAACAACATCAAAGGCGACAACCAAATGCCTGCACTATGGTTACTAAAATTAAATCTTCGACATGGGTTGGTTTCAGTCGGTCAAAAATGGACGGGCATCGATTCCCTCCACATAGTACAAATAATTTCATGGATCTGCAGTTTACTTAATTAAAGTGCGCTTCCTCGACATTAATAAATATTTTATTCGAACACAATTGTGTATCGTGTCTGAAATTACGTTAAAATCCAAATGGGAGTGTTCGACTATGTTTCGTGAGTACAATTTCATATATACTTGAAAATAAGAGGTTTCACTTACCCATGTTGGAGTAATTTACATTTTATCATCGTAAGGACATATTGAATTAGGAGTCTAGTGATAACGAAAAAAACTTCAGTGGTACTTTCAAAACTTCATAAACGGAGAAAATGGAAAAGTTTTTATAATTAGTAGACACATATTGTTTAAATAATATCAAGTGCGAGTTCTTTCCCAACTTCAAACTCCTATGTTTCCTTTTTCTTAAACATTTCTATTTTTATAATATGCATCAAGTTTTAATTGACTTCTGATCAGTACTATGCCTTTTCCAATAAGAATTTATATTATTATATTGTTATTGTTTCACCGTCTTTTTTGGTTCACCCACCCGTGCAGCACTTGATCTGATAAAGAACAAACACGTCCAAGCCATAATAGGCCCTCAAAGTTCAGTGCAAACAGACTTCCTCATTCACCTTGGAAAGAAATCTCATGTGCCCATCATCTCTTTTTCTGCTACTAGTCCTTCCCTCAGTACTATTCGAAGACCATACTTCATTCGAGCTGTGCAAAATGACTCGTCCCAAGTGAAGGCCATAAGCGCAGTTGTGCAAGCTTTTTGCTGGAAAGAAGCAGTCCTCATATATGTGGACAACGAGTTCGGAGAAGGCGTCATACCTTTCCTTATCGATGCTTTGGAAGAGATCGACACGCGAGTGCCCTATAGGAGCCTTATTCCTCCTTCGGCCACGGACAATCAAATCCTACTGGAACTCTACAAGTTAATGACGATGCAAACTAGGGTCTTCATTGTGCATATGTCACCTACCCTTGGTTCTCGGCTATTTGCCAAAGCAAAAGAGGTAGGAATGATGAGCAAAGGTTATGTGTGGATCTTGACTAATGGAATAACCGACCAATTGAATTTGGTGGATTCATCTGTTGTCGCTAGTTCAATGCAAGGAGTACTGGGCATCAAGACTTATGTCCCAGACACGCAAAACTTGGACAACTTCACGGTCCGATGGAAGATAAAATTCCAACAAGACAACCCATCCGTCCTTAATCCTACGTTGAATATTTTTGGATATTGGGCTTATGACAATGCTTGGGCTCTGGCAATGGTTGTTGAGAAAATGGGTGCAGCAAATTTTACATTCCAGATGAATGCTTCAACAGATGCAACGGATCTCGACACTATTGGGATCTCTCAAAATGGTAAGGAACTTCTCCAAGAACTAGCCAATACGAATTTCACAGGCCTCGCTGGAAATTTTAGCCTCGTCGATGGGCAGTTAAAGTCATCAGCGTTCCAGATTGTTAATATCAATGGAAATGCAGCAAGAGGGATCGGGTTTTGGACTCTAGAAAATGGGCTGCTAAGAGATTTGAAGTCATTGCACGCAAGCAAATATTCCGCTTCTAACAGTAATCTCAAATCAGTATTGTGGCCAGGAGATTCGACCTCTGTTCCTAAGGGTTGGGAGATTCCCACGACTGGGAAGAGGTTGAAAATCTTAGTTCCCGTGAAGGACGGTTTCAATCAATTCGTGAAGGTGACTCGGGATCCAAGCACAAATACATCCCAAGTCACCGGATATTGTATCGACATCTTTCAAGCCGTGATAGAAAAATTGCCTTATGTTGTGGCTTACGACCTTATTCCATTTGCCTTGCCTAATGGAAGTAGCGCTGGCAGTTATAATGACATGATCGATCAAGTATTTTACCAGGTGAGATAACTCATTGCAAGTGTTTGATTTCGTTGGATTACATGTTGAAACTTGCTATGCTATTATGTGGTCGACAAAGAAAACATTTCCCTTCCTTTCTTTGGAACAGAATTATGATGCAGTGGTGGGTGATACAACGATCATTGCGAACAGATCATTGTATGTGGATTTCACCTTACCATACTCCGCAACGGGGGGTGTGATGGTCGTGCCATACAAGGACAACAAGAGCAAGAATGCTTGGGTTTTCTTGAAGCCACTCACTTGGGACCTTTGGTTAACAACAGGATGCTTCTTTGCGTTTATAGCATTGGTCGTGTGGATTCTTGAACATCAGATTAACGAAGATTTCAGGGGTCCGGCCGTGCATCAAGTTGGCACGAGCTTTTGGTTTTCCTTTTCAACCATGATCTTTGCACAAAGTACTTGCCCTTCACTTTAATAGATCAATTGAACATTACAACTTACATATCATTGTCCGAGAATTAATTTGCTTACTGTTAATTTGGATTGCAGGAGAGAGAGTACTTAGCAACCTAGCGAGATTTGTTGTGATCGTGTGGGTTTTCGTGGTACTTATACTTACACAAAGTTATACCGCAAGCTTGAGCTCTTTTTTGGTGGTGAAAAATCTTCAACCAACTGTGACTGATGTGGATCAGCTCCTAAAGAGTGGAGAAAAGGTGGGATACAAATATGGCTCTTTCGTTTATGGAATGCTAAAGCAAATGAAGTTCGATGATTCCAGACTTATATTGTATCACTCTCCTAGAGAATGCGATGCGCTTCTTTCCAATGGAAGCGCAAAGGGCGGGATCGCAGCGGCATTCGACCAAGTCCCCTACATGAAACTAGTTCTTTCTCAATATTGCAACAAATATACAATGATCCCGGCATTTAAAACTGCTGGATTTGGCTTCGTAAGTTCTCAATCCCTCCTTTCTAGCCAAAAGAGAAAACCCTCAAACTTTTCAATTACTAGGATTAGTAGTTATTTCTTTGATTAAAAATCAAATGTCATGCTTCTTTTTGTTTACAGGTTTTCCCCAAAGGGTCTCCACTAGTTACGGATATTTCGCGAGCAATCCTCAATGTAACTGAAGGGCCTACAATGACGGAAATTGAAAACGCGTGGTTTACACCAAAAACCAACTGCCTGAATTCTATTTCCTCGGTTTCTTCCAACAGCTTGGGTCTTGACAGTTTCTGGGCTTTATTCTTGATTGTTGGAGTTGTTGCAGTCTTAGCTCTCCTCATTTTCATGGTCACGTTCATCAAAAGAAATTGGCGTGAAGTAACAAGTTCTTCAGGTTCATTGTGGGGGAAAATTGTTTTATTGGGAAGAAGATTTTACCAAAGAGACCTCAATTCCCATACTTTAAGGAAAGGCAGATTTAAAGATAGAAGTATGGACGATGGTGGCAATGAGATTGTAGCAGTTGAAACTTTAGAAAACACTAACTTCCCCCCGAGCCCGTCAAGTGACTCCATCCAAATCAATGACGTTTTAACCAATGAGCAGGGCACACCATCTCAAGAACAAGGATTTCCTAATCGTGTGGACGAAGGGTGGCTTGAGATAGCGATAAACGTCGAGCCTTGCAATGTCAATTAAGAGAGGTACATGCCTCTAGAACCTTAGATTCTAAACTTTAATCCTTGAGTAGTTGAACTTTGTGTAGTAAGATGACAATATCTTCCCCCTCATTCCCTTCTCACGTAAGGTCTTCCATTGATACTGCCTATTGTCTAATCACACCCAGGGGAGATTATATGAAGGTATTAGCTTCACTTATCTATAATGTAATTGGCGATGAAAGTGCTTATTGTTATTTTGATTACGTTCCGCAAAGTATTCAAACTTAGAAACAGAACACGACTTCTTAAATTAATGTCTAATATCTTTATATTATGAGAAAGGCTGCAAGAATAGGTTTGAATGGTCATCCCGTGTCATAATCCTTTATGTTCTCAACTTTTACGTAAATGATCTATTGACTCATGTCACATGTAAAACGCTCGTAAGTATTTTGCTTTATCATCACAACTTTTTATTTAATAAATGGAAGCATGATGTAAAAGTAAAAGAGATTAATTAATTAATTATATTTAAAATTGCGAGAAATTAATTAATTTCCTAATAAGAAAAAGTCAAAAAAATTATTTCTTTCATTCCTTACTGAAGTTCTGTTCTAACAGATATGTAGAAATATGATTGATCCACATGACATCGGAAGATTTCACAATTAATAGTTAATTATATGGTGACTAACTAAAATTACAAACAATAGAGAAATTGCAAAGCCTAAAATATGAAAGATCATGTAACATGAATTCATGTTTCCAATATAACTGTTACCCTTAAAAAAAATTTTAAAAACAAAAATCAACATTCATCTAAACAAAACGGGAACGGTCGAATTTTAATGTGATGGTTTTATTGTAATAATAGCCATTTTTCCATTTTGTTAGTGCGCGAATAATAACCATTATGTTTCTCTGTTTTTCTATTTTTCTGTTCCTGTGAATAGGATTGGAACAGAAATCGGTTTGATAACGCAATTTTATTTTTCTATTTCTGGAACAAATTTCTACTTCAGAAATAGGTTTGGAACAGAAATCAGAAGTAAAAAAAATCTACTTTTCTATTGATGGAACAAAAATGAGAAATAAACTGTTATCATCGCTCGCCCTCACTACTAATCGGCCACCCACTCGTCGCTCGCTATTGCCGCCGGTCGCCTCCCGCCGTCAGCCACCTCTCGCCGTTAGCCACCGGTCGCCTCCTGCTGCCGTCCTTCGCCGACCACCTCCTCTCACTGCCATCCTCCGCCATTCGCCGTCGCCCAACGCCGGCTGCCACCCACCCGCTGTCGCCTCCCGCCTTCCTTCGTCACCATCTATTGGTTGCCGTCCACTGCCGGCCACCGTCCTCCGCTGCCCAACGGTGGTGGCAACCCAACGCCGCCGGCCACCCACCGCCAGCCACCGTCCTCTACCGCCACCGGCCGCCGTGCTCCACTGCTGGCCGCCTCTTGCCGCCGGATGCCGGGGGCCACTCTACGCCGGCGGCCACCCACAGCCGGCCATTGTGCCCATTGCCTGATGCCGGCCGCCGCCGTCCACCGTCAGGCCGGCCACCGCCGTCCACCGCCCAACGCTGGCCACCGACAACCGTCATCCACTGCCGTCCTCCGCCATCAGCTGCCGTGCTCCACCATCGGCCGCCTCTTACCGCCGGCCACTGTCCTCCACTGCTTGATGCCGATGGCCACCTGCCGCCGGCTGCCGTGCTCCACCGCCCGGCGCCGACCGTCGCCGTCCATTGTTGGCCATCGTCCTTCGCTGCCGTCCTCCACTAGCGGCGGCCGTGCTCCACCGCCGGCTACCTCTTATTGCCGACCACAGTCCTCTGCCGCTCGATGCTGCCGGCCACTTGCCGCCGGCCACCACTGGCCGCCTCTTGTCACCGACCACCGTCCTCCGCCACTCGCCGTCCTCCACCGGTCGCCCGGAAGGAAGAAATTTTGTGTCGTTGTCGAACGAATTTTTATTTCGAAAATAGAAATTTTATGTCGTTATCAAACACTCATTTTTGCTGAGAAACTCGTCCAGAGAATAGAAATAGAAAAATCTATTTCTAGCCAGAAATTGATTTATGGAATATAATGATTGTCAGTCGCACCCTTAGCAATTTTGATTTGGTAAAGAATTGGACCAATCTCATTCAATTGATGGAAAATACTCAACGTTTGGGACATAGGCTAAAAATTTTCATGGTCTGCTTAACATATATGTTTCATTTATGTTCTTTTTAGTGATAGTGAAAGTGCTACTTATCTTGCAAAGAATTAAGTATTTCACTCAATAACAAAGTACATTGAGTTGAAGTATCATCATATTTATTAGCTAATAGATGATGGAACATTGTCACTAACGAAGATTCTTGGTGTGAAGAATTCAGTAGATATGTTAACCATGGTTGTTACCACTAAGTAGACCTGTCCAAACTAGTGGGTTGGGTTGGGTCATAAATGGTCCGACCCAAATTGATCCACATAACCTGTTTATGACCTTTTAATTGCAATGCAAATTTCTTGACCCATATCCAACCCACACTTGACCCAACCCATATTGCCAAAATACTTTCATATTTAATCCAATTTTTAAAAAAAATTGTTTCTTATAAATTTTTTATTTTTTTGTGTTTCCCTTTTTTTTTCTAGAAATCCAGTGAGATTTCCTTCTTCCTTTGGTGACCGACTGACCTAAAACCAGCGGTGTCCAGCGATGATCGATGACCGATGACTGATAACTGGCAATCAAAGATTGATGACTGGCAGAGACCGGCGGTGGCTGGTGTCTGGTGACAACCGACGACTGGCAACTTGTGACCAACAACTGACCGACAACCCGCGATTAGCAACGACCAACGTTCGTCAATCGGGGCAACGATCGACAACCGCTGGTGACCGATATCTAGCCAATGACTGGCAACCGGCGACGACCGACAACCCGATGACTGGCACCTAGTGACTGACAACAACGGCAACTGGCTGACGACCGATGGCCCGGCAACTGGCTAGATCCCGAAGAGCTCGAGGCTTGCTTAAGGTCGGTGAGGCTTGGTCTCGCCTGTGGCTGTTGCCGACCGGTCTTGCCTGTGGCCGTTGCTGGAGGAATGAGGAAAAAGAAAAGAAACAAAAGAAAAAAAAGAAAAAATATTAAAAAATTTGTGGCCTTCGTCTTGTGGCCAGCAAGGGTTGTTGGCCTTTGCCTAGTGTTGGTGAGGGTGGGTCGCCGGCCCTAGCATAATTTCGTAGAAGAAAAAAGTAAATAAAAGAAAATAAAAAATCATATTTTTTTTAAATCAAAAAATTTGTATACGACTCACTTAAGATAGTTAGGTAACCTATTTGTGACCCATTTAAAATCCATTTAAGACCCATTATGTTGTTAAGCAACCCATTTAGGACCCACACTATTAAATATGGATTTATATATGGGTTTTAGACCCATTTTGCCACCTCTACCACTAAGAAATTGAGTCTATATATTGTCTCAGTTGGCGTCCATGGTTAGTGATGAGGATGGTCCATGCACTAGGACAATTAGGTTATTAAGACGAGTGAAGACTATAAGAAACTATTATCGTTTTGAAAATCAGCCTCTAGGTTGGAGATTGATGGAGTTGTGGAGGTTGATACAGAAAAATACTATTAATATAGAGAGGAAATACTGCTGCTAAGGGCATATATGTAATTTTCACCGTAACTTTATATGCCCTAGAGTCTTGCTATATATTGGGGCAATTTCTCTTGTAATTTATACTTGAAACTTGTACTAATATTGATAGTGAAGAGATTTCCTAGTGCAGCACCAAGGTTTTCCTATCCTGATTCTGAAAGGGTTTTCCACGTAAAAACTCTCTTGTCTTCTTTGATTTTTCTCTTCTACGTTTCGCCCTCCTAACAACATTCGCTTCATATGATCCATCAGGCATACTGCCTAGGAGTTAGGTAGGTACAAACCCATAATACTAATTGTAATAATTCGATAGAAATGGTTTGGTTCAATGTATCATTTACCAAAATCGTAGTGATATACATTTCTTTCTTTGTAAGCTTGGAATGCTTGCCGATTATTGGGACCTCAAAGTAGTTCAATGTCCCAGACTTGCAAGTTGGCGAGTCCACAAGCACAATTTTGACTTGGCTGAAATGTCTGATTGTCTCGTCAGTCTTTTTAATGTTGAAGAGTGTCGCGACCTCCCCGCGATACGGGCCGACAAGGGTGTTTAAGAGGCTAATAGATTGCTGAGTCTAAATTTAGGACTTGACTCGGGCTCTTTCAAGCCCATACCAACTTGCAACTTAAGGTTCAAATTATTAACATACAAATCAATTTTTATCTAGAAATAACCACTAATCAGTTTAAGGTGGGTCGATTAGAAACCCAAGTAAGGCGACGGGAGAATTGCCTTACTCCTATGAACTATTACGAATAAGGAATTCAAATGAGTTCGGAGACTTGATTACACTAGTTATCTAACTAGTGTCATTTCGGTACTTAACCTTGTTCAAACAACTTCTAAAAGTATTCGTGCGGTTTTCCTATTGATTGTGAATCCTAAGGTTCTAATCCTAACTAGGCTAGGGAAACGACAATCAATCTATTAGAAGTGCGCAAACAAAGGCCTAACTTGCCTTTAATCGGGCACATGCAAGGTTGAATTAAATACGCAATTCAAACATGCGAATCCACCAATCGTACAATCAAGCATGGCATTTGTCATATAAGAAAGTGAGAAAAGATAATTCCACAGCCCAACTTCAATTTTTTTTATTTTTATAATTTTTTTAAATATTATAATATTATAATAATATAAACAAACCCGGGTCGGATCTCTACATCCGACCCGACCCAGGCGCCCCTGCCCCGGTCCACAACTGTACTGGGCTCATTACTGGGCCCAGTCCGACTAACCCCAAAAAAGAACTAAAATGGAAGGCCCAGCCCACTTTTTATATATTTATTTTTAAAAGAACAAAACTGGCCCAAACCTATTTCTATTATCTAAGCCCAGCCCAAAAGGACAAAACTGGCTCCTCGCCCGACCCAGCTCCGACCTGACTGACCCAACATCTCCCTGTCGGCCCTAGCTCCTTGCGGCCGCGCTACCTCGCCGTGACATAGAAGCGTCTCGGCCTGGCTATGCCTCCTCCGGCGTCGCCTCAGCCTACCTGTGCCGAGGGCTCGCCTGTCACCTGACCGGCCACAGTCTGGCTAGCCACCGCCAACGCCACCGCCACCGCCATCGCCACCGTCGGCCGAGGGTGTCCTCCTCGGTTGAACCCCGAACAAAACAATGGTGGCGGGGACGCGTTGAAAAGGCCAAATGGCCGACACCCAAGAATGATAAACACTACCAGGACACCTCGACTGGACGAGATGGTGGCCGGACGACTCAACGCCGGCCAAAACAAACAAGCCGAAACCGGATCTCGTTCAGGTATTTTGTTGAACACATAATAGGCGCTGGCCGGGAGAGCAAAACAGGGCCGATTGGGGCTCGGGGCGGCACCAACGATTGACGAACATCAACATAAAGTAGTCACGGACGCATGAATGGGGGCCGGGGCTCGCACGAACCGGACGTCGACAAAGTCTGGTCCGGCGAGCCCAAAACAGGGCATGTAACAAGGGTTTACCGATTCAGAGCTCGAAGGCGTCGGCCGGGAGTGGCCGGACGGAGTTCGCGTCCAGCTGAGGCGCTAGTCGAGGCACGTTCTCTCTTCCTATTTTCTCTCTCACGCTCTCTGTCTCTCGGCCCGCTCTCCCTCTCGTTTTTTTCCAGTTTCTCACTAAACCGAACCCCCCCTCAAACTCTCTTTCGTCTGCTCCGCTTGACTTCTCCCTGGTCGTGCAAATCGCTTGGCTGAGGCGCGGCGGCCATCCCTTGGCTGTGGAGCGTCCAGCGCATAGGGAGGAAGGAGCAGGGAAAGAGAGGAGAGAGAGAGAGAAAGAGAGCGAGCTGGGCCGGGGGGAAAATAAAAAGAAAAGGGTCGGGCCCTGGGTAGGAAAGGAGAGGGCTGGGTCGCCCGGTCCGATCCGAAATTATTTTTTTTTGTAAAAAAAGGAAAATATATTCTAATAATGCAAAATGCACTTAATGTCTATATGCCATGCAATTAAATAGAAAATATTTTTTTTAGGAGTTAAAAAATTTAATTCCTAAATTTGTGTAAATAATTTAATTGGGCAATTAAAATTTAGGTGTCAACAAAGAAAAACAAAAAAAAATTATGTAACGTTATACTCTATATTGGACTTATGAATTCCACATACGCAGTAATGGGTCTAAATTACGTAATTCCAGTATGCGAAATTCACTTCGATAACTTAATGGTGTTAGATATAAGTGTTCATTTTATGGTAGTTGACCTTCATTGGTCCTAATTCTGTATGCGTTAAATGGGGAAATCTGGGTTTTGGAACTACAATTTTTAGTGTTGCTGGAGATAAAAAGACCAATAATTTAGATTATTAGTTTACAAAGTGATGTGTCGAATCATAAATTGGCATTTAAAAATGGATCATATTCAATACTTAACAAAATTGTTGCTATCATTTTTTTAAGTTAAAATTAAACTCTAGGATTAATACCTCTAGCATTATATATTGCAACAATTTATATGTGCATGGTATATACTTCTATTTTAGAACTTTCTCCTTAGAATGAGGAAATGTCCCTCAATTTGAATGTCACGCTAGATTTTTCTTGTGGGCCACGTCTAACCCATTTTTCCTATCTTGAGCAGACCTAGAGTCCTGGACTAGACATGTCATTTCCTTTATATTATGATCTTCTCATCTCTCTCTTGTTCTATAGTATGAATTATATCTTGTCCATACTCATAACTTCCTCGATTAACTCAATCAGATTACTACAGGGAAATCTAAACATAACCCCACAACTAGACATTTGTATTCCAATGGTTTTTACCAGAGTAATCATCTGTATATATCGTATTATAACTATATTTGCTTGACCAAATGATAACTCTTAAGTTATTATGGAATCTGCCTTTTAGGTGGCCTCGTAACATTTACACCAATTATATAGGCCTTCCATTTAAGTATAGATTGTACATAACGAAAATCCTAGAAGTTCAATTCACTTCACTATTTCTCTGACGAATTTCAGGCAATAGTAAATTTGAGCCCTCCTTTGATCAAACATTTCCCTGAGCAATCTCTGATGTCAAACTTCCGCTTCAGCTGCACCAATCGCAATCTCAAAACTCCTTCAATCGATGTGTTGGTAGCATGGTAAGTATCGCAAGCCCTATAGGAGAGAGAAAATAAGGAAAAAAGTTCACATAGGCCTAGTCCGCTACTGAATATTGCACATTGTTCACTAATTTTAGGACGGAAGTGTATGATCTAAAACTAAAGAGAGAGACCGTTTCTATATGTTGATTTCATAATTGTGTAAAAACTCGATATGCAATCAAACAAATTTTTTTTTTTTATATTTTCTTTGTGAAATTAAGCAAGCTGTTTCCTGGAATTTCCATACTTGAAGGAGTCAATGGAAGCAATGACCTCATTACACCAAACTGATACCTACGTGAAAGAGATGACAAGCCATCAAGACTTCTCTCAAGAAATTTATGCTTCCATGACGAGAAATTCAGATTCTGAACTGGACTTAGACAGTGATGAATTTAGTTAGCAATTCCGGTACATTTTCTTCTACAGATTATGGAACTTGCATGATGTCAAGTTTAGGAGGTTTTATAATTTCAGGAAGCCTCATTGAATGAAATCATCCGAGGGGGATGGAAGGTGGGTATGGAAGGGGGCAAAGATTTTTTTTTCGTAGTAGATTAGTTCAGAAGGAATCTAATAAAATTGACGCGGACGGTGGCTGCTAATGGCTAGCACTCGGACAAACATAAGTCCAATAGGTGGGTCCAGGACCACAATCTGCGTAGTGCACGAAAAAATGACAATAACTTTTGATATAGGAAGAGTTTTGTAGCCCATAATACTAATTAAGAAAGCTAATTCCGAACTAGTCCGGTAAAATGGATGCCAAAGTGCCATATCTTTGAAACGAATCCCATTTTGGTACCAGAACTTTCTACTCCATCACTTGAGCATTACAAATTATTAATAGATCACTTGAGTTTCACAATTTTTATAAAACATCAAGCAGTGCCATATTTTAATGCAATGTCAGGTTTTATGCCAAGGAATTCGTCAATGGCACTCAATAAATGTTTTTTAAAACTTATACCACTTAAGTGATTGATTGAAAAATTATAATACCAAAGTGAGCACTGTACAAAAATTATGACACTTTTGAATATCCTTTTTCCCAAATTTGCTATACCGTTTGCAAGTGTTTTGCAGCTCAAAATCTATTGTTTAGGCATCTTAAGGGCACGTTTCTTTTTTATGTATTTTCTCCGTGTTATTTTAGATTTTTCTTTATCTTTTTCTGAATAATTTGCTGTTTAAGTTTATTTTCGAATATGCTAGTGTCACCTAAGGTTAGCATGATATTTATTTGATATTTTTAATGTCTCATATTGCTTTCATCATATTTTCTAGAATACAAGAAAAGAAATTGCTCTTTATAGTTGGGCCCATGAGAGTGTGCACCTAAGTGTGTGTTTGTGGATCTCTTCGTGTTTTTCTATCACTTTATTATAGGGGAAAGTACCAAAAAAGTCATAAATCTATTGTATTTATATTATTTCAGTTTTAAATCTTTCAATTGGGCCAATTTAGTCCTAAACTTTTTGCATTTGTACCAATTAAGTCTATCGGACCAATTTTGTTGAAAATCACTAACATGAATACTGACCGTCCCACGTGGTACGACCGACACTGATATGAATAATTTTTAATAATTTTTAAAAAATTGAAATTTTAATTATTTTTACCTTTTTTTCTTTCTTTTTGTTCCTTTCATTTTGGCTAGCGAGGGCCTGCAAGCCCTCGTCGGCCACTTGCGAGGATCGTGGCCCTTGCCAGATTTGGGCGAGGGTGTCCTCACTAGTCTTGGGTGAGGGCGTGAAGGCCCTCCCCTAGGGCCTTCGTGACCTTGCAGGCCGCGATGACCTTGCTAACCACGAAGGCCCTGCTTAGATCTAGCAAGGGATTGAATGAGGGCTGCGACCCTCACCGGCCAAAATGAAAGGAAAAAAAGAAAGACAAAAACAAAAAAATATAAAAAATTCAAAAATTATGAAAATATTATTTAAAATGTCAACGTCAGCGTTGCCACGCCACGTAGGACAGGCAACATCTAGGTTAGTGATTTCTGATGAAAATAGTCCGGACATACTAAATTGACAGAAATACAACATGTTTAAGACTAAATTGGTCAAATCAAAATGTTTATGACTGAATTGATTTCAATGCAATATACTTAGAAATTTTTTGGTATTTTCCCCGATTATTGCATCTATTGGTCTAAGAGTTGGCAAGATCGCTGGAGAGCAGAGTAATGTCTGGTATTGATGACATTGGAAGCAACTATCCTACTGATGAAGATGGGACACAGGCATTATGCACGACCGCAGTGTTTGTGATCGCTATGGAGATTGTAAAAATTATGACAGACATAATGGTTGGTGTGGCAGAGATCATCATGAAAATTCAATTTATGACCGCTGCGTAAATGATTTGATGAAGCTAGTAAAGCCTTGTTGTGACCTCCCCATGACGCGGTCCCTCGATAGGTCGACAAGGATCTGACGAGAGGCTAATGGATTACTAAGTCTAAACTTGAGGACTTAACTCGAGCTCTCTCAAGCCCATACCAATTTGCGACTTAAGGTTTAAGTTATTAACATACAAATTGATTTTATTTAAGAGTCGCTACTAATTAGTTTAAGGTGATTCGATTAGAAACCCAAGTAAGGCAACGGGAGAATCACCTTACTCTTACAAACCAGAGATTCAATGAGTCTGGGGATTTGATTACACCAGTTAAACAACTAATGCCCTTTCGATACCTAATCATGTTCAAACATCATTTGAAGGTGTTTGTGCAGTCTTCATATCGATTGTGGATCCTACGGTTCTAATCTTAACCATGCTAAGGAAACAACAATTAATACAAAGGCCTAACATGCCTCTAATTGAGCATATGCAAAGTCGAATTAAATACGCAATTCAAACATGCGAATCAACCAACGTGCAATTAAGCGTGACATTAATCACACAAGAAAGCAAGAAAAGGCAATTTCAAAGCTCAATTTCCATTTTTTTTATTTTCGAAGTTGATCATTTTTTTAATATTTTTAATTTAAAAAAATTATTTTTTCATATTAAAATAAAAATAATATATTATATTATTATAATAATACAGACGGATCCCGGTCGGATCTCCGGATCTGGACCGGGTCAGGACTGACCCAGAGCACCGGCCCGGGTCCACGACTGGACTGGGCTCAGTAGCCAGTCCTAAAAAATAAAACAAGAAAGGTCCAGCCCGCTTTTCTTTTTTGTTTAAAAAAAAGCCCAGCCCAAACGTATTCTCTAATTATCTAGCCTAGCCCAGAGAAACAACTGGAAATTGGCCTGGTCCCTTCGCCCGATCCGGGCTCCAACCCTCCCACTCGACAGACCCGACTAGGTCAACCTCAACGCCATCGTGACGGTCTCCTGCGTAGCCATCACGGGATTGGCCAAGACGAGCGGCGTCGCTCGTCTCGGCCCGTTCACGCGCGAGCTCCGGCGACCGTGAGCTCCTCAAGACGGCTAACGACAAGCCCGACTTTTACTTCAAACCACGGCAAAATCGACCCTTCCTCTGGTGGAGCACTCCGCTGCAATGGCGTCGGCCAACGCGGCTGCGGACAAGTGGCAGAGTCACGTCCGGCCAAGCTGGCCTCGAGCCTTCACGAGCGTCGCCCCTCCACGAAGCCTGACGAGGTACGAGCAAAGAACAAGCAAAACAAACGAACAAAAATCCAGCAACAACCCAAACTCAGAGAACTTGCTTACGGATCTCACTCAGGCATTTCAACAAACGGGTGGAGGGCGCTTCAAGAACGGAGCATTCTCGGCTCCACGGGGGTGCGGCTCCCAACCGGGACTCTCGACACGCTACGTATGAGGTCATGGGGACTCGGTGTGGAAGCGGCGTGAGTTGGAGTTCGTGCGAATGGAACGGCTGCGAGCTCCGAACCCCCAAAAACAGAGCCCAAGGGACTCTCGGCCAAAATAGGGGCTTACCGGTTCATGCCTATCGATGTCAACCGGAGTTCGGATCAACGGATGGGGCTTGCGAGCGGCCGAGGCATCGACCGAGGCTCCCTCTCGCTCTCACTTTGCCTCTTTGCTTATGGACTCCTCTAGCTTCTCACTTGGGCAATTTTTCGAACACCTAAAGAGCGTGGCTTCGAAGGTGGAAAAAGGGCGTAGCGGCGGCTTGCCGGTCACGGTTCCGGCACGGTGGGCACTGGGGAGCTTCACACTAGGGTAGCGAATGATAACCATTCTGTTCCGGAATGAGTTCCTGAACCAGAAATAGATTTTTCTATTTCTGGTTCATGGTTGAGTTTCTGAGAAAAAAAACCCATTTGATAATGACAAAAAATTTCTATTTCTAGAACAGAAACCCGTTTGATAACAGCAAAAAATTTCTATTTCCTGAAATAAAAACCCGTTTGATAAACAACAGAAAATTCTATTTTCAGGAACCAAAATCCATTTTTTTAGAAATGGAATAAAAATAATGAAAAATCCGAAAAATTCATAAAAATCTTTAAAAAAATTCAGAAAATCCCAAAAAATTGAAAAATTCCAGAAAAAATCATCAAAATGTCGAGAAAATAAAAAAAATTTAGATTTCGGGAAAATAGGAAATTTGTTGAATTTTTTCAAAAAAAATCAAGAAATCAAAAATTTCAAAATTTCACAGAATTGCTTAGAATACCTGTGGCCACCCACTTTTAGTGAAATTTAAATTTTTTAGGAGCCCAAAAAAAATCAAAAAATCAAAAATTTCAAAACTTCACAGAATAGTTTAGAATACATGTGGCTACCCACTTTGAGTGAAATTTAAATTTTTTAAGGTGCTCAAAAAAATTCAAAAACTCAAAAATTTCAAAACTTTACAGAATGGCTTAGAATACCTGTGGCCACCCACTTTGAGTGAAATTTTAATTTTTGGAGGTGAAAAAAAAAGCAAAAAATCAAAAATTTCAAAACTTCACAGAATGACTTAGAATACATGTGGCCATCCACTTTGAGTGAAATTTAAATTTTTTTAGGTGAAAAAAAACATAAAAAATCAAAAATTTCAAAACTTCACAGAATGACTTACAATACCTCTAGCCACCCACTTTGAGTAAAATTTAATTTTTTTTAGATGCCCAAATGGTATTTTTTATTTTTTTTTTATTTTTTTTGGTTCCTAAAGAAAATTAAATTTCACTCAAAGTGGATGGCCACATGTATTCTAAGCTACTCTGTGAAGTTTTGAAAATTTTTCTCTTTTGCTTATTTTTATTTTTTTTTGACACCTAAAAAAAATTAAATTTCACTCAAAGTGGGTGGCCACAGGTATTCTAAGCAATTATGTGAAGTTTTTTATTTTTTATTTTTTTCGGCACCTAAAAAAATTTAAATTTCGCTTAAAGTGGATGGCCACAGGTATTCTAAGCCATTTTGTGATGTTTTGAAATTTTTTCTTTTTTTCTTTTTTTAATTTTTTTCGGCACCTAAAAAAATAAAATTTCACTTAAAGTGGGTGGCCACAGGTATTTTTATTTTTAAAATTTTTTTTTTTTTTTTTTTTTCGGCACCTAAAAAAATTTAAATTTTACTCAAAGTGGATGGCCACAAGTATTCTAAGCCATTCTGTGAAGTTTTGAAATTTTTGAGTTTTTGCTTTTTTTATTTTTTTTATTTTTTTCAGCACCTAAAAAAATAAAATTTCGCTCAAATTGGGTGGCCACATGTATTCTAAGATATTCTGTGAAGTTTTTAAATTTTAGAATTTTTTATTTTTTTTTGGCAACTAAAAAAATTAAATTTTGCTCAAAGTGGGTGGCCATAGGTTTTCTAAGCCATTTTGTGAAATTTTGAAATTTTTTATTTTTACTTATTTTTTTTTTATTTTTTTCGGTACTTAAAAAAATTTAAATTTCACTGAAAGTGGGTAGCCACAGATTCTAAACCATTCTGTTAAGTTTTGAAATTTTTGATTTTTTGCTTTTTTTTCTCACCTCAAAGATCGTGACTTCCATATGAATATGTGTGTCGAAGAAAATGAATTCCTCAGAAATGGTTCTCACTTTTGTTCCAGAAATGAAAAACCAACTTTTTTTTTTGTTCTCATTTCTGGTTTCAGAATCAGTTTTGGAAGCAAACTTGTCCTGGAAATAGAAAAATGAAATTGCGTTACCAAACGAGTTTCTGGTCCAAAACTGATTCTGGGAACAAAAAACCGGTTCTGGACAGAACCAGAATGGTTTTCATTCAGCACCTAGGCTGCACATGACAACTTGCCAAACAGTGTTTGATTCTGTTCTTTTGTTCCCAGAATCAGTTTGGGAACAGAAATGCGTTTGTTTAATTTTTTGATTAGGCACAATTTTGTCAAAAATTGTTCCCAGAATCGATTTGAAGAGAATCAGAATAAAAAAAGTAGCTTCTTGATTAGGGAACAATTTTGAGAATCAATTTTTTTTTCTTCTTCATTTTCTTGGTTTTTAATTTAGCTTCTAATGTCCGGCCCGAGGACCGCCCTCGCCGGATCAGATGAGAATAAAATATTTTAATAAAAAATATTATTAATAAAAAATATTTTACCGGCCATGGCCGGCGACCAGGCCATGACCATAAAAAAGAAAAAAATATATTTTTAATAAAAAAAATTATTAATAAAAAAATATTTTACCTGCCATGGCCGGTGACCAGGCCATGGCAAAAAAAGAAAAAAAATATATTTTTAATAAAAATATTTTAATAAAAAATATTATTAATAAAAAAAATATTTTACCGGCCTTGGCCAAAAAAAATAAAAATGTATACTTTTAATAAAAAAAATATTTTACAGGCCATGGCAAAAAAAAAGAAAAATATATATTTTTAATAAAAATATATATATTTTTATAAAAAATATATATTTTTAATAAAAATATATATATTTTTATAAAAAATATTATTAATAAAATAAATATTTTACCGGCCATGGCCGGCGACCAGGCCATAGCCCAAAAAAATAAAAATGTATATTTTTAATAAAAATATTATTAATAAAAAAAATATTTTACCGGCCATGGCCGGCAACCAGGCCATGGCCAAAAAAAATAAAAAATATATTTTTAATAAAAATATTTAAAAATATTTAATAATATTTTTATTAAAAGTATTTTTTTCTTTTTTTTGACCATGGCCTGGTCGCCGGCCATGGTCAAAAAAAAGAAAAAATACTTTTAATAAAAATATTATTAATAAAAAAATATTTTACCGGTCATGGCCGGCGAGCAGGCTATGGCCAAGAAGGAGGAAAAGAAAAAAAAAGAAAAAAAAGAAAAAAATATTAAAATATTTAAAAATATTATTAATAAAAAGAAATTTTGTGGCGTTATCAAACGTATTTCTGTTCTTTTTCTATTCCAGGGATGGAATTTTGGGCCGTTAACAAACGCCTTAAAATGCTCAGAATCAATTCCGGGCACAGAATAAAAAAGAATCATTTCTGAGCAGAATCTGTTCCCGGGCACAGAATCGTTGTCATGCGCAGCCCTAGACATCTCTCCCCTTGGCTCGCCCAAAAAATCTCTCTCCGGATCCCTCTCTTACTTTATGTCTTCTTTTTTTCCGAAAACCCCTCAAAATTCCCCCCTTTCTCTCTCTATCTCTCTCAGCTTTTATGGCGGCCGGCCACCTGCTCCGCCTGCTCTCCTTTTGCTCTACGTCTCTTCTGCTTGGCTGTGGAGGAAAGGGAAGGAAGAGAGAGGGAAGGAGGCCGGGCCAGGGAGAGAGAGAAAGCGGGTTGGGCCAGGCCCAGCGAGGGAGAGATGAAGGGGCAAGGGAGGCTGGGCCGGGCCTTCCTCAGCCCGATTTTTTATTTCTTCTTCTTTCTTTTTTTTTCTTTTTTTTTGAACAATTATTAGTTTTTTTGTCCTATTAATGTAAAATGCACCTAATGTCTCCATGCCATGTAATTATATGAAAACATTTTTTCTTTAGGCGTTAAAAATTTAACTCATAATTTTTGTGCAATTAATCTGATTGGACAATTAAAAATAGGTGTCAACAAGCCTAAATTGAAGGATAGAGCATTATCGTGGTAGGAAGAGTTGAGGGAGGATTGACGGAGGTTGAGAAGGCAAAGCACCGATGGAGACGTGGTCGGAAGTGCGATTATTAAAGCATAGAAACAAAATAGCGTGTGTGACAAGCCATCTCAAAATATTCTTCATGTCAATCTTCAATAAATTACAATATATATACAGGGAAAGAAAACATAACAATAAAATTTTTTTAGTATACCACTATCTCCTTGACTTATCTCACTAAAATGAAAACCAGAAAGACATTTAGTTTTATTGGTCCTATCTGATCAAATAATTTGCGAGTTTGAGTGAATTTTGCATTCATTGATTAATAATGTCATTTTCGGATCCGTCATTAACGATAGATATCCACTTTGTTCTATGATCGTGCTATTTCCGAGAAGTTGCATGAAAAAGATAGTGAACAAGCTCAATTCCTACTTGATATGACCGTCCAGTTACAATTACAAGCCCATGGCGTTTCGATGTATACTAAAGATAGTTCCTTGTCGATTAATAATATTTTCATTCCTTGTAATTAGCAGATTAAACAAATCTTGGAAATTTCACGATAATCTCTAGTAGACATGGACTGCCAATATGACATTGGAACGTATGCTTGCGTGACTCATATGCTTCTAAAATTGTTTATAACCGTGTTCATTTTGAAATTAGTTGAATTGCACAAAGTTTGTGCACGATCATGTTGCATCTTCCACGAGCTTTTGCATAATAGTTAACTCCATCCTAAGCAGTCACTAATCGAAGGCAGATTCTCCATATTGGAATTAGAAATTTGATAAATAATCAGTAGATGATGCATGCATAAACATTAGATCAGAGGACCCTAAGTTTCTTAGCTTAAATTCGAGCCATATCAGCTCTCGAACGAAGTTTTGTCGTCCGTTCTCTAAAAGAGAAGGCAATAGGAGGAAACAAAAATGGATGGAAAAAACAATTCTAGGGTTAAAGAACTTTTCGGTTATTCCAAAACAAGAAAAAACCATGAACTATCAGTACTACCGAAGGTCAATTTGTCTTACTATTGGAAGCCCCTATAAATACATTGTCGTCGGCATCATATCCTCCAAGTCTCTCTCTCTCGAGCGCACACATACACTTGCCATTTCCCAAAACTCTTTTCAATGATTCCTCCAAGAATTTCGTTAGATGTTGATTAGCTCCTCTTTGGGGCTCTCTCTCCATTTTCACGATAGTTGCAACCTTCATGGGTGACCCTCACGTCTCGATGGCCCTCACAACGATCCCAGTGAACATTGGGGTGGTTCTTGATCTGAAGACTTGGGGGGGTCAGATGGGATTGAGTTGCATTATCATGTCTCTCTCTGAATTTCATAGTTCAAACCCTTCCTAGAGGACCAAGCTCGTCCTCCACGTAAGAGACTCGGAACAAGACAAGGTTGCTGCTGCTGCTGCAGGTTCTCTCTCTCTCTCTAACGTACTGGCAAATCATGATGTTTGTCCAGAATTATGTGATGACACCTGTTTTTGGGTTAAACTTCGGTACGTCTGTTGATCGTGTTGAAGTTTGTCTTAGTTAATATCTGCTTGAACATGGATATGATTTGGTTTTGGGTTAATACACATATTGCCGAAGAGCATGAACTATTTTATGCAGCTGTTTGTGTCATGCAAGATGAAACCAATTATTTTTCAACAACACGATGGCATAACGTGTGTTCCATCCAAAGTAATATGCATTCTCGTCCCAGAACTGTCTTAGCTATCTTAGATGCCTGGCATATATACTTGATTTAGACAGACAAAAAAAATTTAAATTCTTTTCTTTGGAAAAACATGTGCACAGTACGTATCTCTATATAAAAATATTGATGTTTTTCTAATTGAGCCAAACATCATGGTTCACAAGCTGCCTCAAGTTGAATCGGTGATTAACTATTTCGTGGAAGTTGTATATTATTGACGGTTAATTTAAACAACTTAGGTTTCCAGTTCAACCAAATAATGGGCAATGCATGAAAGCAGTTTTATACGGATGCTGAGAGGCTCGGTAATATAATATAACATCATAAAGATCTGCCCTCACAAAATCCATAAAAGTGAAATATGGGGCTTGGATGGGAAAAATATCAAAAAGTCCTATACCTATTGCAAATGTGCCAACTCAGTCATAAACCTTTAATTATGCCAATTGAGTCCTAAACCTTTTTTACGTTTTGCTAGTTGAGTCTATCCGGCTAATCTAGGGCCGAAAATTGTTGACATGGGCGCCGGCGGTCCTACGTGTCACGGCCAGTATTGACGTGGAAAATTTTTTTTATAAATTTTTAACGATTTTTTGATTTTTTTAAATAATATTTTGGTTTTTTTTTTCTTTTTCTTTTTTTTTTTGGACTGAGGTCGGCAAGGGTTGTTGCTTGACTCTCGCCAGCCACAGGCGAGGATCGGGACGCCCTCACTAAAACTGGGCAAGGACGTCAAGGTCTCGCCCGGTCTAAGCAAGGGCCACATACACTCCCTAGATCTCAGCGAGGGTGGCAATGCCCTCGTTGTGGCCGATGAGGGTCGTTGACCCTCTATCAACCAAAAAAAAAAAGAGTAAAAAAAAAGGAAAAACCAAAAAAATTATTAAAAATTCAAAAAAATTATTAAAAAATGTTCATGACAGCGCCGACCGTGCCTTGGAGAACTAAAGATGTCCACGTCAATGCTTTCCGGCCTAAATTGGCCGAATGGACTCAATTGCCAAAATGTGAAAATGTTTAAGACTAAATTGTCGTAATTGAAAAGTTTAAGACGAAGTTGGTACAAGTGGTTTAGGAATTTTTTGGTTTCCATGATATATTGCATCAAGTTTGCTATCCCTTTTCCAATAAGAATTTCCACTATCTGCCGTATTGTTATTGTTTCACCGTCTTTACTGGCTCTCCCTTGCTGCACTTGATCTGATAAAGAATGAGCAAGTACAAGCCATAATTGGCCCTCAAGGGTCAGTGCAAGTAAACTTCATCATTCACCTTGGAAACAAATCTCATGTGCCCATCATCTCTTTTTCGGCTACTAGTTCCTCCCTCAGTTCAATTCGGAGTCCGTACTTCATTCGAGCAGTGCAAAATGACTTGTCCCAAGTGAATGCCATTAGCATAGTCATCCAAGAATTTCGGTGGAAAGCCGCAGTCCTCATATATGTGGACAACGAGTTACGAGAAGGCATCATAATTTCTCTTACCAATGCTTTGGAAGAAGTCGGCACGCGAGTGCCCTATAGGAGCCTCATTTCTCGATTGGCCACGGACGATCAAATCCTCCAGTAACTCTACAAGTTAATAACAATGCAAACAAGGGTCTTCATTGTGCACATGTTACAAAACCCTCGGTTTTCGGCTATTTGCCAAAGCAATTGAGGTGGGAATGATGAACGAAGGTTATGTGTGGATCTTGACTAATGGAATCGCTGACCTATTGAGTTATGTGGATTCATCTGTTGTTGCTAGTTCGATGCAAGGAGCACTGGGCATCAAGACTTCTATCCCGGACACATCAAACCTTGACAACTTCATGGTCCGATGGAAGATGAAATTCCAAAAAGATAATCCATTCGTCCTTAATCCTAGGTTGAACATTTTCGGACACTAGGCTTATGACGCTGCTCGGGCTTTGGCAATAGCTGTCAAGGGAATGGATCCAACAAATTTTACCTTCCAGATGTTGAATGCTTCGATAGATGCAACAAATCTCGATAATATTGGGGTCTCTCCAAATGGTCAGAAAGTTCTCCAAGAACTAGCCAATATGACATTCACGGACCTCACTGGAAATTTTAGATTTGTCGATGGGCAGCTAGGGTCATCAGTGTTCCATATCGTTAATATCAATGGAAATGCAACAAGTGCGATCGGGTTTTGGATGCCAGAAAATGGGCTACTAAGAGATTTGTATTCATTCAATACAAGCAAATATTCTGGTTCGAAGAGTAATCTTGTATCCATAATATGGCCAGGAGATTCGACCTCTGTTCCAAAGGGATGGGAGATTCCCACAAATGGGAAGAGGTTGAAAATTTTAGTCCCCGTGAAGGACAATTTCAATCAATTTGTGACAGTGACTCAAGATCCTAGCACAGATACATACCAAGTCACTGGATAATGTATCGTCATCTTTCAAGCCTACACAGAAAAATTGCTTTATGCTTTGGCTTATGACCTTATTCCGTTTCTTGTGCCTAATGGAAGTAGCGCTGGTAGTTACAATGACACGATCGATCAAGTATTTTACCAGGTGAGCACGTGCTTGATTTCGTTGGATCACATGTTGAAACTTACTATGCTATCATGTGGTTGACAAAGAAAACATTCCCCTTCTTTTTGTTGGAACAAAATTACTATGCAATGGTAGGTGATACAACGATCATTGCAAACAGATCATTATACGTGGACTTCACCTTACCATACACCGAATCGGGGGTTACAATGCTCATGCCATACAAGAATAGCAAGAGCAAGAATGCTTGGGTTTTCTTGAAGCCACTCACTTGGGACCTTTGGTTAACAACCGTATGCTTCTTTGTGTTTATAGCATCGGTCGTGTGGAATCTCGAAAACCGGGTTAATGAAGATTTCAGGGGTCCAGCTGCTCATCAAGTTGGCACGAGCTTCTGGTTCTCGTTTTCAACCATGGTCTTTGCACAAAGTAATCACCCTTCACTTTAATTAATCAATCGAACATTACAATTTATCTATCGCTCTTCGATAATTTAGGTGCTTTATCTTAATTTGGATTGCAATGGAGAGAGTATTTAGCAACCTAGCTAGATTTGTTGTGATTGTGTGGGTTTTCGTGGTACTCATACTAACGCAAAGTTATACTGCAAGCTTGAGCTCTCTTTTGGTGGTGCAAAATCTTCAACCAACTGTGACTAATGTGGATCAGCTCCTAAAGAGTGGAGAAAAAGTGGGATACAAACATGGCTCTTTTATTTATGCAATGCTAAAGCAAATGAAGTTCGATGATTCCAAAGTTATATCTTATCATTCTCCTGAAGAATGCGATGCGCTTCTTTCCAAGGGAAGTGCAAGAGGCGGGATTGTAGTAGCATTCGACGAAATCCCCTGCACTAAACTTATTCTTTCTCAATATTGCAACAAATATACCATGATCCTGACATTTAAAACTGCTGGATTTGGCTTCGTATGTCCTCAAATTCTCAAGTTTAGCACATAAAAGAAGACCCTCAAAATTTCCAATTACTAGGATTATTCGCTATTTCTTTGATTAAAAAATCTCATGTCCTGCTTTTGGTTTACAGGTTTTCCCCAAAGGGTCTCCGCTAGTACAAGATATTTCGCGAACAATCCTTAACGTAACTGAAGGGCCTAAAATGACAGAAATTGAAAATGCATTGCTTCCATCGAAATCCAACTGCCCAGATTTGACTAACTCGGTCTCTTCCAACGGCTTGGGTCTTGACAGTTTTAGGGGCCTATTCTTGATTGCTGGAGCTACTGCAGTTTTAGCTCTCTTCATTTTCATGGTCATGTTCGTCAAAAGAAATTGGCATGACATAACAAGTTCTTCAAATTCATTGCGGGAGAAAGTTGATGCATTGGGAAAACTGTTTTACCAAAGAGACCTTAATTCCCATACTTTTAGGAAGGGCAGATTTAGAGATAGAAATATGGGTGATGGTGCCAATGTGATTGCAGCTGTTGAAACTTTAGAAAATGCTAACTTTCCTTTGAGTCCGACGATAGACTTCAGCCAAAACAACAGATTTAGAGACAGAAATACGAATGATAGTGGCAATGAGATTGTAGCAATTGAAACTTCAGAAAACACAAACTCCCCTCCGAGTCTGTCAAGAGACTTCAGCCAAAACAATGACGATATAAACAATGAGCAAGGCACGCCATCTGCAGTTGAAGGACTTCCTAATCATGTAGATGAAGGGTGCCCTGACATAGCGACAAACATCGAGCTTACAAATGTAAATTAAGAGAGGTACATGCCTCAACACCTTTAGACACTAAACTTAAATTTTTGACTAGTTGAATTTTGTACTTTTAGATGACAATAATGTCCCCCTCATTCTCTTCTCATGTAAGGACTAATATTGATACTGCTTATTGTCTGATCACAGACAATTTACGAAAGATAGATGCTTCCAAAGCATTTTCCAGTGGACATTACATGCGCATATTAGCTTCTCTTATCCTATTATGTAGTGGCAATGAAAGTGTTTATTGTTATTTCAATAACTTGCCTTAAGTGTCTTAATTTTGTAACAAAAGTAGATGACTTCTTAAACTAATATCTAGTATTCCGACCAAAAAAAAAAACTAATATCTAGTATGTATAATGAGAAAGTCCAGTAGAATATGCTTCAATGGTTGAACCACCTGTCAAAATCCTATGTTCACATCTTTTATATAAACGGACATGATCAATTGACCCAGTGACATGAAGCTGCTCCTAAGCATTCGCTTTATTATCAAACCATTCTATTTAACTAATGGAATCCGTTAACACCAGAATTTTTGTCAACAAATAATAATAATAATAAAAGAAGAGAACAGAAGAGAAGGAAGAAAAAAAGGATATTAAAAAAATATAAATAACAAATAAAGCAACGAACACCATTAAACCACAAGTGCAGCCCATTAAAATCACCCTAAGCCCATCAGTCATTTTGTTGAATTAGAGCCAACTCAATTCGGCCCATCACTATCCAGCCTGCCCAGCAGCCCACGGCCCATGAATGGATGGGAAGGCTGAACACACGCGGGTGACGACGTTGCTAACGGAAATCCTCAATTTGGTATGACCAGTAGTCATTTATTTTAAAGTTCGTTACCGAAGATCTCGGTTTGGTATTTACTCCCAGCGTTTATATGTAACGGATATGATTTTGTGTGTTTCTGGATGTGACCGAGAACCACTTGTATGAAACTGAAATGATCCTAATGTGTTTTTGCCAAGTGCTAGTGAAACCGAGTTGATTTCGATGTTCGTATGAATATTTCTGAGTTGATCAAGTTTCGATGTATTTGGAATATGTTCATGATGTTCTGATTAGTTTCGCTTGATTCATGTTGAGTTCTCAATGCGAGAATACATGATGCCATTCACTGTGACCAAACGTGAGTGTGTGTTTTGGATTCACAATTATCATGCATCTCCTTAATTCACATTGAATGTCTGGAAAAATCGAATATTAGCCGGTACACAATTGGGCGAAAAGATCGCATCATCTTGTGAACTAGATAACCAAAATTGTGTGTTATCATGTATCTTGAAATATACTATGGATGATGTGTGATGTTATGTGTAATTGAATATGACAAGTGTGAATGACATGTGCAAATGACGAGTGGGACGATTGGGTATGGCATGTGCTATGATATGGAACCTTAATGGCATGACGAATAACGTAGTGGTTGGATAATAAATATATGAATGATATGTGAAATGTCGTGAGATTCAAATATGATATGAGTGAATGCCAATATGGCATGTGTAATGACATATAGTTTGCATAGCACACGAGCTAACTACATTTGTAAATGACTTAGAAATTGAAAACGGCATGGGCGAATGGCATGCATTATGACATGGAAATCCAATTATGACATGTGCGAACCACATGCATGGTCACGAGGAATTCAAATGCGACATGAGTGAATGATTTGTGTAATGACGTGGAATTCAAATAGGATATGTGCAAATTACATGCGTTATGAAATGGAAATTTGAATATGGCATGACGGAGTGACGTGTGATCACGGTGGAATCGAATTATGACATGTGCTAATGGCATACATCATAACATTAAAATTGAATAGTTACATGTGCGAATGACAAGCATAGTGGCATAAAATTCAAAAAAAATATGAGCGAATGACTTGCGTAATGATATGGGATTTGAATAGAACATGTGCGAATGACATACATTGTGAAATAGAAATTTGAATATGGCATGAGCAAATGATATTTTGAAAGTAGATTATGATGATTAACATGCACTGGGCCTCAGTTCATGGGTTTTAATCGTAATAGCTAGCGGTGCTTGACCTCCAATAGTGTCACCGTAGACTATTCTACTCCAATAGAGTCCCATCGTTGTCAAGACTTACTTAAAATTTGGTTCAAACCGGGGTCTATGAAGTGGGTGTCGGTTCGGCTCGTAGTGTTACAAAACATCATTCTTGCTTTCGGTATGACCAGTGGAACTCGGTTGATAATCATATGTCTTGGTAATTATGTCAATGAAGAAAACATCGTTACTAGAAAACACTTGGTGCTGAAGTTCTTATACAAAACTTATCTTAATTAACACTATATTTATATAAGTACTAGAGTATTTTTATATTTATTTGATAGATTAATCAATCTAGGTTAGTCAGTAATTCACGAGATTTTATATGAATAATCCACGCCAACTTTTCTTCTTATTAAAATTAGTAAAAGATAGTGCTAATCGAGAATTAATAAAATTACTTTTACAAAGGCAACAGTTCCTTCGAGGAAAAGATCGATTTAGATATAATGAATAATTCTAGTGACTTCTCTATAATTTTTTTTACGACAACTCAATAAAAAAAATATATGCTGTAAACTTTTTTGTCCTGAATGACTTTCAAATTTCCGATAAATATTGAACCCTACATAAAATTTCATAATGCGTTAGCATAGAAAGGTTAGCCAATCAATACATGGTTTCAAGTTTATATTATTTCGTACATATGGTTTCAAGTTTATATTATTTTGTACATAGAAGCCTTTGAGGTTTAGTCATAATTTTAACACTTATATATTGGAATTGGTACAAATTAGCATCAACAGAACAATATAGATACTCAACAAATATCAAGCATAAGATTTTATTCGTCGTTTTAATATCCATGACACATATAGTGTTCAATTATCCCTAATCTTAAGAGAAAGAGGGTTTATATAGGGTGAGGAACTAGGGCACACTTGCAAGAATAAGAAACATGTTAATTTCGTAATTTGGATTTAGAGAATATGTGATATGTCCAAAATAGGAAATTAAAGCATTTCTTATGTAATTAATGACTAAATGGGGTTGCCAAAATTTAGGTATCAATAAGATATAGATTTGTACTCTTAGACCCGCACACGAACATTTCACTAGTATATGCTATAATACTGAACTCGACAGACACATAATATAAGTGCTTATGAATTAGTTTAAACTTTGTTGTGAATCAGGCCCATATTTCAGAGAAATGCTATGTTTTCATTTGTTTATTTATTGAAAGATAGTCTCACTATATAAGTTCAGTGGGCTCCCTCTATTTGGTGTTCTACTACTCCATAGTGAAAAATCGTAATACTCAAGTAGATGGATAGTGAAATGAAAAATATTCCGTGTGGACTCGACTATTTCCTCGTCATGCTTGGTAAAAGATAAAATTTTTCTGAGAAATTGTTCCCATTTATCGTTAGTTTTGGCTGCTACATGACTCACATAATCGGCCCTATCAAGGACTTTTCACCCTAATTAGTTGGTAGTCGTTGGAATTCAATGGATGAGAATACTTTAGTTTTCCATTGCTCCTTCGGGAAAAATTGTACTCAAGTACATGGATGGTGAAATGAAAAGGACTCTAAGTGGACCGGAGTAACCGCGTGAACAAGTCTAGACTCAAATTTCGTCGATGAGCCGAGAAGTCGTTCGCAATTAATATTAGGTTTTGTTTGTGACGCGACTCGTATAATCGGTCCATTTGATGAATTTCGGCCCCAAGTGGTTGGTAACTCGGGTTAGAATTCCATGGACGAGCTTGGACGGTAGGATGAGAATCATTTAATGCCTCCACGCTGCATGGAGAGAGATTTTGAGTAGAGCGAATTGACGAGAGCGAATTGACCTTAAAGTCATTCTAGGTCACATAAAATCAACACTTAATAGAAACTTAACATTAAAATATACATAATATAACCCCTTGCAAGAAGCTATGATGTGATGCTTTTTGTACGCAGCGAATGAGTCACTAGATAGAGAGAATCCAAACTCCTCAATCACATCTAACGACGACCATGTCCCCCCTTATAAACATATTGAGAATCTTATTGTTAGGTTTCCTAGTTCCTATTTTAATTTCTCGGATGATCTCATCGAGGGTTGATATATTGACTTGTATCTAAATTCAAGAGTTCAGGTACTTAGTTTCTCCTAAATTAAGTTTTCCCTCTTTACTTATTTTTTTTATGATAACTTGTAAATGAATTGCCGGGTCAGTTTGGCAGAATGTGTGCAATTTGATTTCTTTGTTGGACAAGTGGTGCCTCTCAATGTGGCCTTGACCAGATGAGCCTCTTGGTTGGATTTTGTTTTATATTTCCCTTGGCAGTTTAGTTCTGCGTAGCACGTTGGTTCCCACCCCATTGGACCGTTTTGATGGATTTCCTCTTTGCAAGTTCTTCTGGCCATTAAATTTGAGAAAATCTGGCTTGGGTGCATTTAATTAAACTTAAGGGCCATATGATTTTATAGGTATGCTGGGAACTTTGATTCGATGTCAATTTGAGTTTGATTGAAAATTCTAATGCTCAACCATTACATTCTATATGAGACCCACTGCATGTAAGCGGGGGATTGGATCAAGACATTGTTACTCGTGCCATGTCTATGATAGAATCTCCATCATAGTATTTTCCAAGTTTCTTGCGTCACATTTTCATTCATACGTTCATCATATAGAGAAAGTAGGCCTTATTTTGCATGTCTAATTCCTCTTAGCATGTAATGTTACATTAAATAGTCGCCATGACTTAGGATAATCTTGACTTCTCTAGGTTAACCATGCATCACGCATTGCACGAGAAATCGGATCTTTGAGCTAGAAGGACGGGCCCTCGATCATATTATTCATACATTACACGTAGTATTTTCAAAAATAGATTCTAATAATTTTGGCTGCTCTTGATCATTCTTGGTACTTATCGTTACATGCCTTCAAGCATTCTTAGATATTCATGATAGTATTTTGCACGATAGAAATCATTTAAATAATTTCGATTGTGTCTAGGTTAGCAATAAAATGTACCCTGCATTTTGCTTGGGTATCTAATCAATCAGTAATCGACAAGTGGCGGCTTCAAGGTAAGTTTTTTTTTTTTGGTTGTGCTTCAAGGTAACTTTCATTGCATGTAGAAATTGAAATCCCAAGTTGCGATTGATATGAGTTTGGGAGAGTTCGCATTAGGTAATGACATCATCTCTTTAATGAGTAACCATTCGTGCCCGCCTAGTAATCCATTAGCTTCCCCTTATTGGTTCACTTCGAGAAAGGTTGTGACAGTGAGAGGGCGCATATGATAGGTAAGTTAAAGGGGACAATTACCAAAAAAGTCTTAAACCTACTATACTTTTGCCAATTCAGTCATAAATCTTTTAATTATTCCAATTGACTTCTAAGTCTTTTCAAGTTTTGCCAATTGAGTCTATCGGGCCAAATTTAGCTGGAAATTGCTAATGTGGATAATTTTTTAAAATTTTTTCAAAATGTTTTGAATTTTTTCTTTTCTTTTTCCTTTTTTTCTTTTCTTCTCCTTTCCTTCTTTTCTTTTTTCTTTTTACTTTGGCCAGCAAGGGCTTCGCCCATCGTCGAGTCTCTCCGTGAGAGGAAGGTCATTGGAGACACAGACGACCATTGTGAGCTTCACCATTTTTTTTTTGCGCCCTCAAAATCGATAACCAGTAAATGCCGGCAAAATGAAACAAAATACCCCCCGATCCAATCACGCATACCTCATGTCAAATCCCGATTTCGGTTGCGAGGTCTTGGATTCGTAATCTATCAATCGATCTGTGCAAGCTTTGCCCAAATCAATCAATAATCGCGACTCAAATCGGAGATGAGTGACTCTCATTGATGAATTCCTATTGTCTTTGTCTCTCTCTTCTCTTTCACTCTCTAGGTTTTGCAATGACCCAAATACGGGAGAGGTCAGACAAAAGCCGCGACCCTCATTTGCGGCTGGCTAGGGCATCATGGCCCTCACCGACGGCTAGCAAGGGCACAACAACCCTCGCTGGCCACAATATAAAAAAAGAAAAGAAGGAAAAGAGAAGAAAAAAAAAGGAAAAAGAAAATAAAAATAAAAAAATTAAATAATTAAAAAAGATATTTAAGAATTAAACCACGTCAACGCCTACTGTGCCATGTAGGACGGCTAGCTTTTATGTTAGCGATTTCTGGTCAAAATTGACCGGTGAACTCAATTGGCGAAAATCAATTGGCACAATTAAAATGTTTAAGACCGAATTGACAAAAGTGCAATAGTTTCAAGACTCTTTTGGTAATTTTCTCTAAGTTCAAGTAAGTACTCCAACAACTTTCTTTGGCTGACGGTGTGGGTGATTTTAACCGGGAAGACTCCCTTCCAGTCTTATTCCCAATTTCATGGAAAAACTATTTAAGCACTCTAAAAATATTCGTCAATCTTCTTTTATTTTTTTTTGGTATGTTCTATCTCTAGCTCTCTCTAATTTTTACTTTGCCTCTTGTAGAGCACGGGATCGAATCCCGTACCTGTGATACTAACGTCCCCACCCCCTCCCCCAATCCCTTTACCAGTAGGACCGCATGCCTATTGGCAATATTTGTCACTCTTCACATCTAAACTGCATCACCTTCCCAAATTGTGGTGATATTTTTTTTCTTCCTTTCTTTGTAAACTCGGAGCAGGTTGGCTGGTCCACAAGCAAAATGTTGACTTGACTGAAATTTCTGAATGTCTAGCGAGTCTTCTAAATGTCGAAGAAGAAAAAGAAGATAACGTACTAATACTTTTGTACTTTATGTTGGACTCGTGAGTTCTACGTACAAAGTAATGGATCTGAGTTATGTGATTTCAATAGGCAAACTTAACAAGAAGAAGGTCTACCACAAATTGTTTTACTTTTTTACTTTAAGATCTTCTTATCTCTCTTTCTTATCCCATAGTATGAATGATATCTTGTCCATACTCATAATTTACTAGATCAAATCAATCAAATTGCTGTAGGGAAATCTCTACATATCCCTACAACTAGACATTTTTTGATTTCAATTGTTTTTTACAGGCGTAATTATCTGCATATATCATGTTTACTTGACTGATTGATAAGTCCACGTTATTTCAAAATTTGCCTTACTTTAGGTAGAAGTGCGTAATATTTGGGAAAAAAATATGGTAGGCCTGAACTTATTCAACATTACATAGGTCTACCATTTAAGTATAGATTGTACCAAAAATCCTAAATACCCACATCACTTCACTATTTCACTGACGAATATTACAAACAATAGTAGGTATGAGCTCTCCTTCGATTAAATAATTCTCTGAACAATCTATGATGTCAGACAATCACTTCTATCGTGCCTTCTATAATCTCAAAACGCCTCCATTAAGATGTGTTGGTAACACTGCAAGTATAGCAAGCCACTTAGGAAAGAGAAAATAATAAAAGAAAGGGTTAATACCATAAAAAATCCCAAACTGGTACACTTATGACAATTTTACCCTAAATTAATATTTTGACCACAAAAAACCCCAAACTGGTTCTCCTGTGACAAATTTACTCTCAGTTTGTTTCCGTTAATTTTACTGTCAAATTTCTTTGTTAAATGACACACGACAGTTAACTGATGTGCCAGTTTTATGTTTTACCCTCCGTTTGTTACAGATGTAACAGTTTATGATTTTTTTTTTGTATTAATTCAATTTAACGGAAACTAACGAAGGGTAAATTTGTTACAAATGTATCAGTTTGGGATTTTTAGTGGTCAAAATATTAGTTTGGGGTAAATTTGTTACATGTGTGACATCCCGAATTTCGGCCCATTTTTGGGATTTATAAAACGTGTAATTCGTCAGTGCGCTTATAATAGAATCTCGCCCGGGAACTGATCACTCTCGGGTTCTTGTTTTTAAAATAGAGATTTTGCTAGAATCGCACTCGATCGAATTTGGCCGTTATTTAGACCCCGAACTTGGCAGTCGATTTTCGGGAGTTTCGGGAAGAAATAAATTGGACGGTGTCGATATTGTTGTGGCCAACGTCGAGATTATCAGAAATAGTGAGAAAGTGGATTTTTGACCGTGTGCGAATTTGGACTAGTAGACCTCCCTCGTAGTGTGTTTTGAGTTATTTTATTTGGCCATTTGTCCTATAATATTAATTTGGATTTTTGCGGATCGTTAGATCGTTTTTCGATTTTGAACCGTGTCCGTTGGATCGCGCTCGAGTGCGCATTGACTTTTTGGCTCTCTTCTCTCTCCTCTGCCGCGCACGTTTCTTTTTCCCCCAACGCGTCCGTCCTCTCCTTCTCTCTCCTCATTGCGTCTGCCCCTCCTTTCTCTCTCTCTCTCTCTCTCTCTCTCTCTCTCTCTCTCCCCTCCTGGCCGCGCACGTTTCTCTCCATGCAGACGTCCCTTCATGCACGTTTCTTCCCCTCCTTCTGTCAGACTCTCTCTCCTCTTTCCTTTCTTTTTTTTTCTTTTCTTCCTTCTCTTCCTCTTCTTCTTCCTTTCTTCTCTTTCCGCCCGACTGGTTCTGCTCTTGCTCGACCAGTCCTCAGCCCGGCCGTCCAGCCAGCCCGGCCGCCGCGCAGTGCCGTCCGTCCGCCGTCGTGCCACCCCGGCTCCGCCCTAGTCGAGCCGCGCCACCACCCGTCGCCGCTCGACCTCCATTTCCGGCTCACCCGAACTGCACGCGGGCGTCGCCTTCGCCCGAACCAGCGGACGCCGCCTTACGCCCAGCCGCTTCTTGCCGCCCGCCGCTGCGCATCGTCCACCCCGGCTCGCCCATCGCCGCCCCCGACCGCCGCCGGTTCGACCCCCCTCAGCCCCTAGCTCGCCCCCTCTCGCCACCTGCCCCTGCTTTCTTCCTCTCCCCTACAGTCTCCGTTGCCGCCGTCGTGTCGCCTCGCCGGCCAGCCAGCCAGCCAGCCGGCCGGTCAGCTCGCCGGCCAGCTAGCCAGCTCGCCGGCCAGCTAGCCAGCTGCCCGAGCTCGCCCAGCCCGCCGACCAGCTGCTGCCCGCCGCCGTAGCTCGCCTCCGTCGCCGTCCGACCGTCGTCCCGGCCAGCCCGGCTTGCCGGGCCAGCCACCCGGCCAGGCCCGGCTCGCCGGCCGAGCGTGCCCGGCCGTGCTCGAGCTCGCCGGTCGAGCGTCCCCGGGTCGTGGCCGAGCCGTTGCCCACGAGCACCAGCCGTGCGCCTGCTCGCCCAATCGTGGCCTATCGCCGTGCCCGTCGCCCGGGCGCGTCGCCCGTCCAGGCCCGGCTGTCGCCCGGGCGTGTTGCCCATTCCGCCCGACCGTGCGCCCGGCACGCCGTTCGGCCACCGCGCCCGCGCGCCAGGCACGCCGATCGGCCATTGTGCCCGCATTGGTCGGCCACCGCGCCCGCGCCTAGTCCGCACTGTTCACCCGGGCCATTTTGGGCCCGAGCCGACTTTTCCCGGGCCAAAACCTAGTAAGTGACTTCCTAAACCCTATCTAGTACTTTGGGTATTTTTAGACTTGTTTAGGGTGAAATTTAGTACTGGCTTAGGACTTTAATTAGGCGTGGGCTAATTAGACTGATTGTGCTTAATTGGTGAATTATTGTGGCGATAATTGTGCGGCTGATTTAGTGATTGACTGAGATAAATATGCCTGACTGAATTGTCGTGGCGCTTGTGTGTGAATTGGATTAATTGAATGTGCCGACTTGAATGTCGGGTTGGTGGGCCGATGTCGGGAGCATGAATTGAGTTTACTGATGTGGCGTGCTAGATTGACATTGGTGAATGGGTGGTGATTGAAATCGATTTATATGACTAAGAGCATGGTGAATTTTGTGTTGTGGTGCATGTGCATGAGAAAAGCCCGGATCGATCGGAGGGCTGAGCCTGAGGCGTGTTTACGCGGGCTATGAAAGGTGAGTTAGACCTGAGGCGTAGGTTACGCGGGTCATTGGAAAGGGAAAAATGTCCTGAGGCGTGGTTACGCGGGACGAAGCCCGGCTTGATCTAAGGGCTGACTTGAGGCGCAGTAGCGCGAGTCGTGGGAAAGTGTGAAATGTCCAGCGAGGGACGGAGCCCGGCTTGATCTGAGGGCTGACCTGAGGCGCAGTAGCACGGGTCGTGAGAAAGTGTGAAATGTCCAGTGAGGGACAGAGCCCGGCTTGATCTGAGGGCTGACCTGAGGCGCAGTAGCGCGGGTCGTGAGAATGGGCCTGAGGCGCAGTGGCGCGGGCAGTGTGAAAGGACCTGGGAGGTCGTGAGAAAGTTGGCTGGACCACGCATGTTGCATAGTGTTTGATTATGAGGTGAATACTGCTAGGCATGCTATGGGACGTGCCCAAGTGGTTTTACCTTATAATCGAGACAACGCGCGAGTGTTATTGTATGATGCATGGGAAATTTCCTTGTGTGATCTGAATATGAGCTCTGCTGGATGCACTAATGTGATTTGACTAATGTACAGTGTGGGCATGTGATTGGATGGCGAGGTAAGTCCATTGATGTGAATTATATATAAATTATCGGTTAGATTGCATGTTACAACTTGTCTGGGTACGCATTGGCCTATGTGGGGTATAGGGGGTTGCTTATTGAGACTCGTTCTCACGGTTATTATATAACCATTTGCAGATCTGCGACCGTGATTGATTGGAGACGCCACAAGGGTATCTCGGGGATGGAGGACGGGTCAAGTTACCCCATATTTTGTGTGCCCCTCTTTTGTATAGCGAAGTAGGATACCCCACCACTATTCCCTTTTGATGTTGTGTATTTGGAATTATTGTTTTGTGCTATCCCTTTGTCATATTTTATTGTCTGGGTTGTTTTAAATTCGCTTCCGCTTGCCTTTATCGTTGGGTGTTTCGTTTGGGTCGGCGACGCGTCCTGGGACGTCGCGTTCAATACGACCGTTGAAGGGGTGTTGCGAGCCCGTTGGGGTCCGGGGCGTGACAACATGTGTACCAATTTGGAGTTTTTTGTGATAAAAAAATTAGTTTGGGATAAAATTATCACAGGTGTACCAGTTTGGGGTTTTTTATGGTATTAACCCTAAAAGAAAATCCACATCAGCCTTTTCCGCACTGACGAATATTACTGCACAATGTTCACTAGTTTTAGGACGTAAATGTATGATCTAAAACTTTTATCACGCAACTATACTCAACATATAAATTTTAGGATTTCTTGTGCGATTATTCCTAGAGTTTAGATGAAATCAGTAGGCTACAAGGACAAGGTTGCTAATTTCGAAACCTCAAAATTCTCGATGAGGCGAGTGGAAGAAACTAAGCAAGGAGAATATATGTCCAAGAAATTTATACTTCTATTTTTCTTTGTTCACCAAGTCTAGAAATACACATCATCCCTTAAGCTCCTCCTTTTCTTCCACAATTTTCTTTATTCAAGTGAACTAAGCCCCACGCACACTGCATAACCTACAATGCGAGACCGTTTCAATACGTCGATTTCTTAATGCTATCAAAATCCAATATGCAATCAGACAAATTGTGTGATATTTTCTTTCTGAAATTAATCACGATGTTTCCTAGAATTTTCTTATTTGAAAGAGACAATGCAAGCAATGAACTCATCTTTTTACTTCTTCCCTAACTTTCCATATACTTCGAAAAGAAATTCAAAATCGAAACTGGATTTAGACCGATAAATTTAATTAGCAATGCCAGTGCATTTTCGTCTATGGATCATGGAACTTGCATGGTGTTAAGTTTAGGTGGTTTTATAATGGGCGACAAAACTTTGGGTTAGTTTTTCCCTTTTTCTTTTCTTTTTTTAAAATCTAATTTTTAATTTTTTTTAATTTTTATTTTCTTTATTTTTCTTTTTCCTTCTTTTTCAACCGGTCACTGGCCATAGGTGAGGGATGAACTCGCCTAAGGCCAGCAAGGTTTGAGCTCGAGCTTGTCGACCTCTAGGGAGGCTCAAGCCTCGCCGACCTGCCGAAGAAGAAGGAAAAAGAAAAAGAAAGAAAAGATAAAAATAAAAATTTTAAAAAATAAAAATTAATTTTAAAAAACGAAATGAAAAAATAAAAAAATTTATCAAAAGGAGTGCAAGGAGGAAAATCAAATCGGATTTTCTATACCAAATGGCGGAAAATATTTTCTAGTTTATTTTTAGATTTTAGTCAATCACCGGAAAATATTATCATTTCTCTGGAAAATGACTTCCTGCAAAATACATTTCAGAAATCTCACGTTTCCGTAAAACACACGATGACTTAATCAACAGTGTGATTTTCTAGTATTGTGACTAACAACACATATTGACTTTTGTCTTTGATCGTGCTCTTTCCTATAATTTGCATATGAAAAAGTCGGAGAACAAGCTCTTATACCTACTTGATGTGACCCTTACAAGCCCACGGCATTCGGATGTATAGTAAAAATAATTCCTACTGAACTAATAATGTTTTCATTGCTTGTAATTAGCATATTCAACTAATCTTGGAAATTTCCCGGTGATCTCTAGCAGACATGCCTTGACAATATGACATTGCATGACTCATATGCTTCTAGACTTGGAAAAATTCAACTCGACTTAGATATCAGGAGCTGATCAAGACCACGACCACCATTATGTAGAATTCCAATGCTCTTAATAGGACATTGCCTTTCAATTCCACCATTATGTAGAACTGAGAACATTCATCTTGTATATATTCCAAAGAACATAAGTCAAACCATAACAGCTTTCTTTAAGCCGGTATTTTGTCTTCTTGTCCTGGAAACATCTTTCCTAATTGTAATATTCATCATTTTGCCGAAAATATATCGAGGTCGATTCAAACTTCTTCTTTTTTTTTGGTCTAAGAGGTCGATTCAATTTACTAGCATGAAAAGCTAGGCAAAAGGTCGAGTGTAAATTGGTAAAACCATTCTTTCATAGAAAAAAACGATTTAGAGTTTCAAAAGCATCTAATTTGCCTATAAGCATATTCATTTTGATTTTAGGAGAATTTCACAAAGTTTGGAAGTCAAGTTGAGAGCATAATTTGTTGAAAGATGCATATTTTCCTTTATCCTTAATAAAAACTTTAGAGATGATCATAATATAATATTGACATAGAAGATACCTAGTATATAGTCCAAAGAAGTATATAAATCAACCCCTATTGTCTTTCTTTAATTCTCTTTTTTGTCTGTTTGTCCTGGAAACATCTCTCGTAATTGTAATGTACATCAATTTTAAAAATGCTACGCATGATGTGTGGTGTTTGAATGATACATATGCTCATCATATGTAGTAATTGAATATGACAAGTGTATGACATGCTTAAATGACATGTGGGACAATCGAATACAACATGTACTATGATGTGGAACCCAACTAGCATCTAGGGTAACATGGGGATCGAACGAAAAAGTTTGAATGGAAAATTTCAAAGAAGGGTCCGAAGTGCTCTCATTTTCTTAAATAAAACCCTAAAGTGGACTTTGTGTCAAATAAGTACATGAAGTACCCCCATTTTCTTAAATAAGAGCCTGAAGTGTACCTTATTTCAAATAAAGGTCTAAAGTGACCATGATAGTCTCAAAAAAAGGCCTGACCTCACCAGAGTCAAGGGCATTTTCATCTTTTAATTTTTTGGATTTTTTTCCTTTTTTATTTTGTTTTTCTTTCCATAAAAAAATTCAAAAATAAAAGCTAAATAATAAAAAAACGAAAAAACAAGCGGGAGGGTTGGGCCAGTCCTCCCCACTTGTGGCCGCCACCCCATCGCCGGTGGGGCAGCGGCGACGGCCAGCGGGGTCGCTGGCGAACCTCGGCCCAAATTTGGGAGAAGGAGATGAAAATATTAGTAATATTGTTGAAACAACTTATCCTAATTTTAGCATGACCGGAACCAACAATGAATACCTTTCGGACAGAGCTGTTTTGCCTCCTCTGCATGTTAGGTAATTGAGATAGATGCATACGTGTTTGGGCATATTGAAAAGTAGACGAGGCTATATATAGACTGTCTGTGAAAGACAATAGGAGTATCAAAGAAATAAGAAAAAAAATCATGTACTATCGGTACTACTGGAGATCACATTAGCTCTTTGCATGGTTTGTAAGTCCAATAGGTCACGCCATGTGCAGCAATCCTTGAATGGTAGCTTTCGATGCTTTGTCTTACTTTTCAAAGCTCTTCCACATTATAAATACATTGTAGTCATTATATCCTCCAAGTCTCTCTCTCTCTCTCACCCACACACTTGCCTTTTCGCAAAACCCTTTTCAATGGTTCGTCCAAGAATTTCGTATGCTGAAAAGCTCCTCTCTTTGGCTCTCTCCTTTTTCGTGATCCTTGCAACCTTCATCAACGGCCCTCACGTCGTGGTGGCGCAAATCAGTAACAACAGCAATCCGACAACGATCCCGGTGAACATTGGGGTGGTTCTTGATCTAGAGACGTGGGTGGGTCAGATGGGATTGAGCTGCATTAACATTTCTCTCTCTGACTTTTATAGTTCAAACCCTTGGTACAAGACCAGGCTCGTCCTCAACGTAAGAGACTCCAAACGAAATGAGGTTTCTGCTGCTGCTGCAGGTTCTCTCTCTCTCTCTCTAGTGTACTGACTAGTCATAGAGGGTAAAGTACATTATGCAGTTGTTTGTGTGATGTAAGATAAAAATAATGCTGGTTCCATCCAGAGCAATATGCATTCTCGTGGCAGAAATTATCAGGAAAAGGACACTACAAGTACCATAACTTTCATGTGGCACTCACTTGAGTGCCATAACTTTTTTTTCCGATCATTTGAGTACTATATAACTTTTCAATCGATCATTTAAGTACCATAACTTTTTTAAAATGTTCACCACAATTGTTATGTCACGTCGGATTTCCGGCACTAGTGTGAACATTTGAATTTTTTTTTGGCACTTTAGTGATCGATTAAAAGTGATGGCACTCAAGTGAACGTTTTTTTAGAAGATACAACACTTATGTGGTAAAAAAAAAAAGTTATGGCACTCAAGTGAGCACCGTGCAAAAGTTATAGCACTTGTGGTATCCTTATCCCGAAATTGTCTCTCCAAGAAGAAACAACAAAGGTTAATTTTGCACTAAACAGCTGTTAAGTGCATTATTTTCAAAGGGGGTTTTAATCATTGTGAACAAGAAGTTAATCATCTTCTAATAAAATCAAAGATAACAAAAATTTGGTACTTAAGATTCAATTTGATCTCTTTCACACTGGGAATGAGGATGGTCTCAACGTCGAAATACTTCAATATATCCCTTCAGTCTTGCGGTTGTATGAAACTGACAACTTGACGCGTAGCTTGAGAGGATTCATGGGGTTTGGTCAATCCGCGCCATGCGGTGCATCTTGACAGGATTTGTCTTTGGGCGTAACATTCGACCGTGGAATCGTCAAAGTTATTTATTCCTTCCAATTCTTGGAGTTTATTTTTCATAAAGCTATAATAAGAAATGATATTGCAAGATACAATCCAATTGTAATAGCTTGATGGAGATAGTTATTTCTTAGGGTCTTGTTTTATGGCACTCTAATGATCGATAAAAAAGTTATGACACTTCTGGTGGTCTTTTCTGCTTCATAGAATATAAACATGGGGCTTGGATTCTAGAGTAAAATTTCTTATGCCATGAGATAAAGAAGGTCAACTTGATCATTTTTGGGCCAATTTTTCCCCTTTTATTTTGTTCTTAATTTACTGTTATTGAAAGAATTAGTTTCTGCTTGGTTTGCAATATATATGGCAAACAATATCGAAGGCGACAAAAAATGCCCGCAATCAGTTGAATAAATTATATCTTTAGATAGTATCAGGTACAAGTTCTTTTCCAACTTCATACTCCTATTCTCCTTTTTCTTAAACATTTCTATTTCTATAATATGGCATCAAGTTTCGCTGCCTTCTGATCAATACTATGCCTTTTCCAATAAGAATTTCCATTATCTGACGTGTTGTTATTGTTTCACCGTCTTTTCTGGTTCATCCTTGTAGCACTTGATCTGATAAAGAATAAGCAAGTCCAAGCCATAATAGGCCCTCTAGGTTCAGTGCAAGCAGACTTTATCGTTCATCTTGGAATCAAATCCCATGTGCCCATCATCTCTTTTTCGGCTACTAGTCCTTCCCTCAGTTCGATTCGGAGTCCGTACTTCATTCGAGTTGTGCAAAATGACTCATCCCAAGTGAATGCTTTAAGCGCAGTGGTACAAGCTTTTGGCTGGAAAGAAGTAGTCCTCATATATGTGGACAATGAGTTCGGAGAAGGGGTCATACATTCTCTTACCGATGCTTTGGAAGAGGTCAACACACGAGTGCCCTATAGGAGCCTCATTCCTCCTTCAGCCACGGACAATCAAATCCTGCAGGAACTCTACAAGTTAATGATGATGCAAACGAGGGTCTTCATCGTGCATATGTTACCTACTCTTGGTTCTCAGCTATTTGCCAAAGCAAAAGAGGTGGGAATGATGAGGGAAGGTTATGTGTGGATCTTGACTAATGGAATCACTAATCTATTGAGTTCGGTGGATTCATCAATTATTGTTAGTTCGATGCAAGGAGTACTGGGCGTCAAGACTCATGTCCCAGACACGCGAAACCTGGCCAACTTCAAGATCCAATGGAAAATGAAATTCCAACAAGACAATCCATCCATCCTCAATCCTAAGCTGAACATTTTCGGATACTGGGCTTATGATGCTACTCAGGCTCTGGCAATGGCTGTTGAGGAAATGGGTACGACGAATTTTACCTTCCAAATGTTGAATGCTTCGACAGATGCAACAGATCTCGACACTATTGAGGTCTCTCAAAATGGTCAGAAACTTCTCCAAGAACTAGCCAATACGAAATTTACGGGCCTCACTGGAAATTTTAGCCTCATCGATGGGCAGCTAGAGTCGTCAGAGTTCCAGATTGTTAATATTGATGGAAATGCTGCAAGAGGGATCGGGTTTTGGACACTAGAAAATGGGCTGAAAAGAGATTTGAATTCATCCAACACAAGCAAATTAAAATTCCACTTCTAAGAGTAATCTCAAATCGATAATATGGCCAGGAGATTCGACCTTAGTTCCTAAGGGTTGGGAGATTCCCATGAGTGGGAAGAGGTTGCAAATCTTAGTTCCCGTGAAGGATGGTTTCAAACAATTCGTGAAGGTGACTCAAGATTCTAGCACGAACACATCCCAAGTCACCGGATACTGTATTGACATCTTCAAAGCCGTGATAGAAAGATTACCTTATGCTGTGGCTTACGACCTTATTCCGTTTGCCTTGCCTAATGGAAGTAAGGCTGGCAGTTACAATGACATGATTGATCAAGTATATTACCAGGTGAGATAACTCATTGCAAGTGCTTGATTTCGTTGGATTGCATGTTGAAAATTACTATGCTATCATGTGGTTGACAAAGAAAACATTTACATTCCTTTGGTTGGAACAATATTATGATGCAGTGGTGGGTGATACAACGATCATTGCAAATAGATCATTGTACGTGGATTTCACCTTACCATACACCGAAACAGGGGGTGCGATGGTCGTGCCCTACAAGGATAACAAGGGCAAGAATGCCTGGATTTTCTTGAAGCCACTCACTTGGGATCTTTGGCTAACCACTGGATGCTTCTTTGTGTTTATAGCATTGGTCGTGTGGATTCTTGAACATCGGATTAATGAAGATTTCATGGGTCCGGCCGCACATCAAGTTGGCACAAGCTTCTGGTTTTCCTTTTCAACCCTGGTCTTCGCACAAAGTAACGGCCCATCACTTTAATATATCAATCGACCATTACAATTTACATAACATTGTTGCAGAATTTATGTGGTTACCCTTAATTTGGATTGCAGGGGAGAGAGTATTTAGCAACCTAGCAAGATTTGTTGTGATCGTATGGGTTTTCGTGGTACTTATACTAATGCAAAGTTATACGGCAAGCTTGAGCTCTCTTCTGGTGGTGCAAAATCTTCAACCAACTGTGGCTAATGTGGATCAGCTCCTAAAGAGTGGAGAAAAAGTGGGTTATCAACATGGCTCTTTTGTTTATGGAATGGTAAGGCAAATGAAGTTCGACGATTCCAGACTTTTATCTTATCGGTCTCCTGAAGAATGTGATGCGCTCCTTTCCAGTGGAAGCGCAAAGGGCGGGATTGCAGCAGCATTCCATGAAGTCCCCTACATTAAACTTATTCTTTCTCAATATTGCAACAAATATACCATGATCAATGTAACTGAAGGGCCTAAGATGACAGATATCGAAAACATGTGGCTTAAATCGAAATCCAACTGTCTAGATTCGACCTCCTCAGTTTCTTCCAACAGCTTGGGTCTTGATAGTTTCTGGGGCCTATTCTTGATTGCTGGAGCTGCTGCTGTTTCAACTATCCTCATTTTCATGGTCATGTTTGTCAAAAGATATTGGCATGAAGTAACAACTTCTTCAGATTCATTGTGGGACAAAATTATTGCATTGGGAAGAAGATTTCAGCAAAAAGACCTCAATTCCCATACTTTTAAGAAAGGCAAATTTAGAGATAGTAGTATGGATGATGGTGGCAATGAGATTGTAGCTATTGAAACTTTAGAAAACACTAACTTTCCCCCGAGTCTGTCAAGCAACTCCAGCGAAATCGACAACGTTTTGACCAATGAGCAAGGCACACCATCTACTGAACAAGGACTTCTTAATCATGTAGACGAAGGGTGGCCCGGGATAGCAATAAACGTGGAGCTTACCAATGTAAATTAAGAGAGGGACATGCCTCAACGGTACTGAGAGAATCTCCAATGTGCGTTGGTAATCTCAAATGTCTCGATCCTCTGGAAGAGCATGTTTGTTGTCATAGTAGTTGTAATCTGAGATGAAGTGTAGCAATAGCTAGCAAGCATTATCGATGCAACACTGAGTATACTGTTAATGTTGAATAGGCGTATGGTTAATCATGATGCTGGATTGTACACGTTTCATTTGAACTTTGTAGATATAAATTGGGAAAGCCTGGCAGAATGGGCTTCGATGGTTGCACCACGTGTCTTTTACAATGTATTCACATATTTCATATAAATGGACATGATCAATTGACTCATGTAAAGCGCTCATAAGTGTTGGCCTTAATCTTAGAAGATGCCATGCCTACCATATTTACGCCAAACTTATCTTTTCTGAAGAATGTTTGTAGAACTTTCGACACGCGAAGCCACTGAACCCACTGTGCTTACGGGACCCCTCTTCACACCTCCCATGAACGTCACTACAGTGGTGAAGGTGGCTATTCAAGCCGCTACCGATCCCATCTTCTCTTTAGGCATTGTCGCGATCTTACCTAGGATGCACCACCTAAAGGTTCGGCTAATGGGTTACTATGACTAAACCTAGCTCAGGCTATCCCAAGTCCATACCAATTCGCGACTTAAGGTCAAGTTATCTAACAAGCAAAATCATTTTCATTTTGAAGTCGCCACTAATATATTTTTTGTGTTCGATTAGAAATCCAAGTAAAGTAGAGGGAGTTATACTTTACTACTACGAACTAGAGATTATGGATTCGGGGACTTGATTACACTAAATTACTCTAACACCCTTTCGGTACCTTTTCTCTTTTATGAAAAAACATTTATGCAAGTAGTTTGCATTAATTTTAATTTACTCCTAACATATGAAGTGATCAAGCGGGTGTGCAACCATTAATGAAATACCCAATAAAACAAAGCAATAAATAAATTGCAAGGAAATGAGATACACTTACCTTGAAGAAATGAAAGCATCTGCAATATTAGCTAGAAAATCACATCGTCATCCTAAATATGATTTCTAATTAACACGCAATTTCACTCAAATCTTTTTTAGGGTTTTCTCTTATTTAAATGAGAACTAACATATATCAAATGCATGTAATGCAATTACTCTAATGTGATGACGTACAAAGCATGTCTATTCTAACATGACACGTAGCAATTAAATGACCTAACATGCAATTTCTAATGACGGTTAAAATTGATATGCAACTATTTCAGATTGGCCAATTTTCCGTGCAATTGCGAATTACATCTCGAGCATGAGATCGGATTAATGATTTTCCGTGCGATCGCGAATTGTATCTCAGGCGAGAGATCGGATTGACGATCATAGCACGTTATGAAATTAGGAAATAATTCCTAATTTAAAAGCTATTCGGGAATTTCATGGATATGATGATATCAATCAAAGGTTCAAACAAGATTGCAATTTCACACATTAGGCTACAAAATATATAAAAACCGATTTAATGAAAATTCTTACCTAATTTGCGATATCGCTCAGATAGCGTTTCCGAACTCGAATGAACAGAAATCATGGGAATCATGGACTGATGACCAGCGAAGTCTCACATGACTCTTGACTCACGGCTGTTCCGTGGTGCACAGCTCGCGGATGGGTGGTCGATAAACAGAAGCAACATCGTTGTGGGGGCTCGGGTTACGACTGATTGGCTCGTGGTGTGGCCGAGCAGAGGCGTGGCTAGACTCCGCAGTTGCCGTTCATGGCCAGAGTGTAGGTTCTCAGAAATCCGGGATGTGCGGCTGGTGTCGAGTATTGATGAACAATGGTACGATGGTGGCACAGTGAACAAACCAGCGTCAACAAACAAGGTGAAGCGATGACAAAGAACTACAAGCAATAGCACTCAAATATGTGAGAAATAACTCAAAGAAAAAGTTCACTTTTTCTCTTTTCCTCTCCCTGCTTCGTGAAAGTGGTGTCCTTGCAGAGGAGATAGACCAATTTGCCCAAGTTTTCTTTGAATGCCAGAATTGCTGTAGTGGAGGCCTTCTCCGGGGGCACGTTTTCCTTGAAAAATGTTACGAGTCTTCCCATGAGGGCCTTCTTCGTGTAGTCTGTGTATTATGGCCGAATCCTACGATTTCTCCTCTCTCAATGTGGCCGCCCCACTCTCTCTATTCTCTCTCAGTGTCGTGTTTTCTATCAATTGCGAATGAAGCCCCCCGATTTCACTTGTGTGTGTCAGCTTTTATAGGCGAGAAGACTGGGTTGTCCAAAGATGTCTCAAATATTGCTTTCCTTCTGTGTCCGAAGAAGATATCCTCCTCAAGCGGTGCATAATTTGCTCCTCGGAATGTAATCCCACCGCTCAAATCTTTTCGCATGTTAACAACTCAGCCAAATATTTTTTTTCCTTTTTTGGCTTTATTCACCCCGCGTACCCATGAATCAAAGATACATATGAAGATGATATGTATCCTATGTACGATGCTTCCTTTCTATAGAGAATACAGCCAGATACAATTAATTTCCTTCCCTCTCGGCCCACTCCGGAAATGCAATATCCCCTGGATGACATGGGAACTTCGGCCATCAACTTGATTCGAGTCTATTTGCTTAAGTCTATCCGCCACTGGTCCAATATAAATGCAAACTATATGGATTTAATTTTCTATTAATGCAAATGCTCTTAAACTATATGCGATTTAATTAACTTATTTTTGTCAGGGGCCAGGGCCGGTCCCTAATTTTCTATGCAATAAATTATTAAATAATTAGCCAAAATTTTGATGTCAATAGGCATTATAGACGTCCAATGCTCTCATACAGCCAATCGAATTTGAAGTAGAAATGGTTCGACCCCTTTCCTCTTTATTGGTTCAATCATATAGAGTTGTTAATAGCATGACCATTCGGATGTCGTTTTCAAATCAAAAGCTTTTTTGTCTGTGCGGACCAAGAGATTAATTGTTAGTTCGAACCTTAAAGGTAATAAAGGCACTTGGAAGAGCTAAATCCTTTGTATATTGTAATTTTTCTTTCTTTTTTTTTGTGGTAGAAAATTTTTCTTCTTTGAGTCATTGGTAATTATATCTTATATTCAGTGAAATAATTTCTTCAAGGATAATTACATTGGGCAAAGAGTGAAATGGCTCTGTGTTGTTCTCATCCTCAAAGTGATAGACGGACTCCAGAATCATCTACTTTCGACGCACGACCAAAATGACATATTAAACCGAAAAGTTGAGGGGATTGCAAAGATCAATAGGGCATGCAAGACGTTTCAATTATATCATCAGTTAGTTAGGGGTATGGAGTTTCCAATCAGCCATAGTTTCTTCTTTTACCTTTTCAATTGATCAGGCATTGCAGTTGATTAGTGGGTCAATTTCTTCTTCCTCTCATTTTCCTCTATGAAAATGACACAAATGGTCTCTATATTTTGGTCCAATGTGTAATGTCATCCCTGAACTTTTAATTTATTCAATATGGTCCTTGAATTTTGGCCCAATGTGTAATGTCATTTTTGAACTTTTAATTTATTCAATGTAGGTTTTGAACTTTTGGTACATGTTCGATATAGTCCCGAGACTATATGAAAATGTTCAATATTGTGCTCCCATTAGTTTAACTTCAAGGACAACATTGAACATTTTTCATATAGTTTAGGGACTAGATTGAATATGTACCAAAAGATTAGGGAACACATTGAACAAACTAAAAGTTTAGGACTACATTGCACATTGGGCCAAAGTTTAGAAACCATTTATGTCATTATCCCTTTTCACTGGCTTGAACTTTAATATATGTTCATTGATATCAGCAACTACATATTTGATTCAGATAAAGCTAAATATCGTTCATAAATGAAATAAGAGAAATCAGAGACCCATTTCAGTATATCAGATCAAGGCAAAACTTACATTGGATTTAAGAAAAACACATTCTTCAAAGTACAGAATCCGCTACAAATGGACTACCAGGCAAACTGCCTAGTAATTAGGAAGGTACGAACGCAAGATACTAATTGCAATAAGTCGATGTGGTGGTATATTTCCTTGGGATGCTTGCCGATTTACATATAACTTAAGTATAGATTGTAAAATACCAAGAATTCTAAAAGTCCATTTTTTTTTGGTCGAAATAGAGATATCATTTCATTAAACCCGGGCTCACCTACAAGAGTAAGGGGCATCAAAACACAGGATTTCCCAAAGAGGGGAAGGGGGGTTACAAACCCAGTTTCGGGGGAGGGTCTTACACCTTGACGCCTTTACAACCCAGTCTGCTAATCTATTTGAGTCACGGGTGCAAAGGACCAATTCTAAACTCTCAAAAAAAGCCAAGAGGCCAATACAATCAGTGATAATTGGCTCAACATCCCAAGGACAGAGGGAAGAATCTCTCAAACAGCTTATCAACGTTGAACAGTCAGACTCTAGCATTAGTTTTAAATGAGGCCGATCAGCAAAGTGTTTGAGGGCATAGAGACAGGCAAGGGCTTCGGTTTGAAGGGCGGAAGATGCTCGAACTGGTCGCGCAAGGCCTTCCATCAATCTTCCTTCTGAATCGCGACATACTCATGCAATTGCCCTTTCCATGGTCCCTGAGAGGTGAGATCCATCGATGTTTATCTTCAGCAAACCAGGGTCTGGTGGTCTCCATCTCGGTTTTAAGTTCAGTGGTATTGCTTCACGCTTTAAGTTGCTTCTATTCCACTTCGCGTAATTACAATGCATGTCTAGAGCCGATTCAATTATGTTAATTGGGTCTGTCAGCTCATGATGGAATACTAGGGTATTACAGGCTAACCAGATTTTCCAGAGGGTGACTGTAATGATCTCGAAAGGTATGTTTTTCTGGGTCATATCATTGTAGTTTTGCAATCACTCCTCAAATCTAGTGACTTGTTGGTGAGAAAAGTGGATGTTGAAATAGGGATTTGACCAAACCTGCTTTGTCTTGTCGCAGAGAAGGAATAGATGCTCGACTGTCTCGGGCATTTTTCGACACAATGGGCAAAAAGGTTCAGCTAATACTTTTCTCTTGAACAAGTTTACCCTTGTAGGTAATGCATCTTGGCAGACGCTCCACATGAAAAGTCTGACTTTTGGGAGTGTTTTTAGCCTCCAAATTTTGCTCCATAGATCATTGGGTATTTGGTAGGAAGAAGAGGGCTGCCCAGAGCCATGTGTGTTCTCATTCTTTTGTAGCTCATTGTATCCGCTTTTGACAGAATAACAACCGGACCTATTTGATGACCACACTAGCAAGTCTTCTTTCGAGGTAGATAGTAGTGGAATAGCTAGGATTTCATTCACAACTTCTTCATCGAATAAGTTGTGTAAAAGTTTCTCATTCCATATATGTTCCGTTGGGGCGATCAAATCTGCTACTATGTTGGGTTCATGTTGGTTTTTTGGTCCTCCTAATTCGCCCCTTTCTAGCCATCTATCTTCCCTGATTCTAATATGTTGCCCGTTACCCACTTTTCATCTCACCTCCTTCGAAATGGCATCTCTTCCCATAAGATGGCTTTGCTAGCCCCACGATGGATGAGAACCCTTAACTGCATGCCAGAAATCGATGTTTGGAAAGTAACATCCTTTTAGAACTTTGCACCATAATGTATCTGAAGTTTGAGAGACTCTCCAAGCTTGTTTTCCTAGCATTGCTTTGTTAAACGTGATGAGGTCTTTGAAGTCCAAACCTCCTTTATCTTTCCTTTGCTTCAGTATCTCCCATCTTCTCCAATGAAGGCTGGCTTTTGATGCATGTGTTTTCCACCAGAATAAAGCTATCTTCCTCTCTATGGCCTTGCAAATGGACACTGGGATTTTGAAAATGGACATCGCATATTGTGGTAAAGCCTGTACGACCGCTTTTATCAAGATTTCTTTACCCGCTTTGGAGATAAAACTTTCTTTCCACCCTTCCAACTTCATGTTTACTCTCGCCAAAATCCATGCGAACATCTGTTTTTTTGTTTAACCCCAACCGGAGGGGATTCCTAGGTACTTCCCCATTTTGTCAATCTCCGGAACTCGCAATTCTTGGGCCATATTCCTTCTCAATTGATGTGGACATCCTGAACTGAAAAAAACTCCTGATTTGTTGAGGTTAATTGCCTGACCTGTTGCGAAGCAGTATTGATGTAGAATAGAGGATAAGTTCTGGCATTCACTAACCTTTCCATCCACAAAGAAAATAGAATCGTCTGCAAAAAGTAGATGGGAAAGTGTCGGACAAAACCTGTTGAGCCTAATTCCTCTGACACTCTCATCATCCACAGCTTTCTTCATGAGTGAGGAGAGTACATTTGCAACAATTATGAATAAGTAAGGGGATAGAGGGTCTCCTTGCCGAAGACCTCTCGATGGCGCAAAGAAAGGAAGTGGTTCTCCGTTAAACTTGACACTAAGGGAGGTTGTAGTGACACATTGCATAATCCATGAAACCCATCTCGCACTGAAACCCATCTTAATCATGCATGCCTCAAGGAAGTCCCACTCAACCCGATCATAGGCTTTTTTCATGTCCAACTTGAGGATGGCTTGAAATTTCCTTTTCCTCTTCCTGATTCTTAGTTGATGTAGGACTTTTTGAACAACTAGGATATTATCTTGTATTTGTCTGCCACTAACAAAAGCGCTTTGCTCCTCCGCTATCATATTAGGAAGCCAAGGTTTTAGGCGATTTGCCAAGACCTTGGATATAATTTTGTAGCCGAAATTGCATAAGCTAATGGGCCTGAACTGGTCTAGTGTTTCTGGGCTAGGCTTCTTAGGAATCAGAACAATATGGGTTCTGTTCAGGTTCGGGTCAAGATGGCCAGATTCAAAGAAAGTTCTCACCATAGTGAATACATCGTGTTGGATGATGTCCCAATGTTGTTGATAGAATAGCCCATTTAAACCATCTGGTCCCGGTGCTTTCTTTGCTCCCAACTGGAAAGTTGCTTCCTTTACCTCCTCCATTGATACACTTCTCAGTAGACTGCAATTCATTTGATCCTCCACTAAGCTAGGACACTGTTCTAGTACTGGGTGAAAGTTTCTTGGGCCTTCGATGGTGTATAAAGACTTAAAGAACTGCTCCGTCATATCCTATAGTTGCTTTGGATCTCAACACCATTCCTCATCCGTTAATTTTAGCATGGAGATCTTGTTTCTTTGTCTTCTTTGTACTGTGGTTGCGTGGAAAAACTTGGTGTTTTTGTCTCCCCATTGCAACCAACTTATCCTTGATCTCATTCCCCAAAATATTTCCTCTTGTTTCCCGAGTTCATCTATTTGCTGGTTCAAGAACTTCACCCTCTCTCTATTGTGGTGCACAATTGGAGCATTCGTGATCTCCTGTAGCTCCCTTTTCAGAGATTCAATTTGGCATTTCGCATTTGAGAACTTCTCTTTGCTCCATTTCGTTAAAGCTTCTGATACTCTTTGTAATTTCCTCAGGAGTTTCTCATTTTCCAATCCTGGTATGCTCCACATTGACTGAACAACTCTTCTACATTCTTCATCTTCTAGCCAATATGCTTCAAACTTGAATTCCCTCTTCCTTTTTATGGTTGTTGCTGATAATGAAAGCAATAGGGGACTATGATCCGAGCTGGGTACATTACTCTCCACTCCACATTGCATAAAACTCTATCAAGTCGCTCTTTGATGTGTGCCTCCCCATCCCTATTGTTTGCCCATGTAAATGCGCAACCCTTGCTCTCTACATCCATAAAGGAACATCCACTAAGAAAGTCTCAAAATGCAGCTAACCTGTAATAATCCGCCCTACATCCTCCAACCTTTTCCCACGGGTGCAAGATCTCATTGAAATCTCCCATACAAATCCACGGGAGATGGTTGGCTTGGCTGACTAGCTGTAATTTCCCCCAGAGTTGGAGCCTTTCTTGGTATACTATTGTAGCGTGAACAAAAGTGACTCTCATATGGTGTTGGCTTCCTATTTCCAAGCAAATTAGGTCAATCAGCTCCGACGAGGCACTTACCACCTTTAACGATACCAGATCAGTCCATAATACCGCTAACCCCCCTGCGATACCCGTTGGGTTTACCACTACACTAAACTGGAAACAAAGCTGTCTCTTCAGCCTCAAGATAATTTCTTCTTTGTTTTTTGTTTCCATCAAAAAAATGATGTTGGGCCTCTCACGTGCCACTAAGACATGCAGTTCCCGGTTTGTCAGGGGATTGCCCAACCCCTGACAATTCCAACTTAAGATATCCATGGGACACCCGGTGGCTTATTAGGGCTAGCCACCAAAGCCCATACTTGAGGATCAACCAGAACTTGGATAGGGTTATTTAAAAGTTGGGTTTCGTCCAAGACGGGAGCGATTACCTTCTGGGGAGAGTAAGGGCTATACCTTCTTTGGGTCTTGCTGCTTACTGATCTCTTTCCCTTACTCCTTGTCTTTTGATAACCAAGAGAGCTCCCTTCTGTCCCTAGGGTAGAGACTGGAGCTTTGATCAGCAATAACTGTTGCTGGAGACCTTCTCTGGAGCCGCTAACACTTGCTCTTCTTGATTCTGGATTAAAAATAGAGGACATCCCTGGCTTCTCTGTCAGCTTCTCACCACTTGGAATTAGTGATCTCTTGCCTCTCGATTCAAAAGCCACCATCTGAGGTGAAGGGGATGGAGTTTCAGGGACGATGTCATCATCCATATCTACATTCCTAGGCCTAGCCTGAAAAGATTTCCAAAGGGGGCTCCACTCTCTCGATTCAGCACGAAGCCAAAGTCCAAAGCATCCGGGTTCGTCAGTTTCAAGCCTGTTCTCGTCGTAATGCTTGACTTCACAGAACTTAGCATAGTGCCCTATACGACCACAAGCATAGCAGAAATGTGGTAACCTCTCGTATTGTAAGTCCACCCACAATTTCCTCCCTCCTTGGCTAGCTATCGTTCCGAGCTTCAAAGGGGCTGCTAAGTCGATTTTTACTTTGGCCTTACCATTTGAGAAGTTTGGTGAAGCCTTTGGGTCGGTCCTGACATCAGAAACACATCCAGTAACTGCTGTGATTCTCCTGATGGATTCCTCCGAGATCCAATTCAAAGGCAAACCGTGCACTTGGACCCAAAAATCACAGTGTGTGAATTCATAGTTTGGGAGTGGGACATCCGGTATATACGTTTTGAGCACCACTAGGTTGTTAGAGAAAGACCAGGGTCCAGCCTCTAAGACCCTTTTCAACTTAAGCTCCGTTTTGAAAGCGAAAGCAAAAGTCCTTTGGTCTTCCTGAGTAATATTCACCGAGTCAACTCTCCACGCTTTCTTCATAGTGCTTTGGAAAGCTTGGAAGTTAATGATCGGATTTGCGAACAGTTGCCCGAGCAAAGTCAACCGGCATTCTTGTAGTCTCTCATTTGAAACCGCTCCATCGATTACTGCTAAGTCGCTTTCTGACCATAAAGTACCCAGTTTACTACATAGTGCAGCTAAGCGAGCCTCTGAAACTTCATCCTCCTCCATTGTAGTTCCAAATAAAGGATAGCTCTGAGCCGCGCGGGCCAAAGGCAAAATAGAGCTCCTACACTGAAGCACACCCCGATGCCAAGTCAAGAGGGAGCTTCAGAAATATGTTACCAAGAAAAAAACTCACATACCCAATCAAGACTACTAGGCGTATTCGTAGCAGACATCTCCCCGTTTAGTAGTTAAAAACCATCGCAGAATAGGTGAAGTCATCCATAAGCTTTTTCTCTCATTCAGTAATTTTATCGAGCAGTTACTAGGCATACTTCCTCCTGGGTTATCTCTAGCACCTTAGACAACTACCAACTCCTTTTTTCAGTAAGAAAAAACAGCATTGAGACACCCAAAGTACTATCCCGTCTCAGAATCCAACATGCTAAACGACGACCTTTCCATCGTGAGAGCAGAGGAAAGCATACCCAGAGCGAGGAGGCAAAGTCCAAAGCATAGACCAATCCATTGCAGCCAAGAGGACAGGAGTGAGCAGCACTTGGGGGTGGATGGGAACCTCTTCAAGCGAGAGAAAAAGAGACCGGACAGAATAACATAGCCGGATTAACGGATCTTATGGTGCGATGAAGCCATGACCCACCAGGCGATCTTCCCAGATGACGGTCCAGATGAATCATAACTCAGCCATTGCCGAGGTTGGGGAGCTTTTGAGCTTCCTGATGAAAGCGAAATCTTTGGAGACAGATCAAAAATTCCAATCCATTGCAGCCAAGAGGAGAGGAATGATCAGCGAAGGTGGTGCGGTAACAGAAATTAGGGTTTGGTGATGGGTAAAGGGAAAGGTATAACTACCCCTTGGGGTAGAGGGGAGCTCTTCAAGTGAGAGAGAAAAAGAGGAGACTCAGAGAGCTCCTCAGCGATCGATTTATTCTAAAAGTCCATTTAACTTCACTATTTCTCTGACGAATTTCACGGCAAAAGTAAATTTGAGCTCTCTTTTTGCGATTAAACATTTTGCAAAACAATCTCTGATGTCAAACCACCTCTTCCGGGCATGAATGTATGATCTAGAATTTTTAGTACTCAATGACACTCGATACATAAGTTTTAAGTCTACGAGAACACTTATTCCTAGGACTTAGATAAAACAGTACAAGGCTGCTAAGAGAAATTATGTTCTCAACCTATTGTGTACAGGCCGATTTAGTTATAAACTTTTCACTTTTACCAATTTAGTCATAAATCTTTGTGCGAAATTTTAGTGTAATTCTTCCAACTAGTTTTCGCCAGAAATTGCTAACGTGGCGGTGTGTCATGAAAGATGGCCAGCGATGACTACATTGTCACAACGATGATTTCTAGCAAAAATTGATTGGAATGACTACATTAGAATTTCGCGCAAAGGTTTAAGACTAAACTGACAAAATTGAAGAGTTTAGGATTAAATTGACATCCGTACAATCAATTTAAGACTAATTAGGTAATCCTCTCAAGATAGTTAAGTTTGAAGCCTCGAATTCTTCCAATTAATGTAATTTGTTCTATTTCTCTTTCTTTACCAAGTATTGACATTGTCATTCTTGTATAATAGAGAAAATGACACTAAAAGTACCATAACTTTCATACGATGCTCACTTTAGTGTCAAAACTTTTCAACAAATCACTTTAGTACCACTTTGGTTAAAAAAAAATAATCACTTAAGTGCCAACTTCAATTTGGATGCCGAAAATCCAACATGGTAATATTTTAACATGTTTTTGATTGACGTAGCTTGTCGGAAATTCGACGTGACAAAGTTTAGTGAAAAGTGATCACTTGAGTGCCAATTTTTGTTAAAAGTGAAAGCTTATGATTTTTTACTTTTTAAAAAGTGATTTGTTGGTTTCACTTTCTTAAACATTATTGGACCACTTGTTTTGCAACAGACATTCTGTACAAACTTGGAAACACATACAAAAAAAGTTACTCCATCAACAATGGCTTAGATTCAAATCAAACGGCATTGCATTAAGAAGAATAAAGATGTTCTTACATCAACATAAAGTTCCCAAAGAGTCAAAAACCTCCCAGAGAAAAACCTCCCCTACTAAATGCAGCAACACCAGCTGTTGATACTTGCTTTTAGCCGACAAGTCATAAATTGTAAAAACCTGAGATTAGAGATCTCTAATTGCAACATGGCCCATCTCTCAGCCAAAAAGGGTCATTTCGATGTTTTCCAAAGTTTTTTAAGCTCCATTACATTCTGTGTAAACTTAGGCATTGATTTCCTCAATAATCCAAGGTTGACTTTAGAGTTGCTTTTTGGTCAACCCCTAAGTCAACACTCAGTCAACATTTTTTCGAAAATCTAAAAAATCATCAATTTAATTCCTTGCAAGCTGAATTAGACTTCCAATTCTTGATTTTTACAAAAAATGATCGAGAACCGACTTTTAAGTTAAATAGAGAATTTTGACCCTCAATTTGTAAATTTCAAAATTCATTGATTTCTAATCATTTTTCGGAATAATTTCCTTCTCGACATTTGATCTAAGGATCATATCGCATCAGAATTTTAAGTCAATTTTTGAGAGTTCAAGATTGAGACGGGTTGACCAATTCTTGGGCGCAAGTTTAAGGTCCAAATGGCATCTCACAAATGATGCCAATTAACCCAATTTGACCAATTCTTGGGCGCAAGTTTAAGGTCCAAATGGCATCTCACAAATGATGCCAATTAACCCAATTTGAACCCGATTAAGCCAAATTAACTCAATTTCAATATCAATTTTGGCAAAATCATGGTAATTTGGCATAATTTAGCTTTACGCGAAAAATTAGGACCAATCAGACCTAGGCCTGATTTAGCCAGTTGGACCGAGGAAGGTAAAATTGGCCAAGCCCATAGTGCAATTCAAAGAAAATCAAACCAATTGAGATGCCATGAGTCGATTAGATTGAACCGAGTCATCTCGGTTTGAACCGAGCCAACCAGGTTTGATCGAATTGAACCCGACTCATTGGGCCGAAGCCCAACACAATTCCACTTCACCCAATTAGCTAAACAAATCATCCCATAGAATGAAATAGACAAAATTTAAACAATTGAGCATCCCCGGGCTGACCCGATTGGGTTCGGTCTGAACCCACAGCCCACTTAGCCAAGGCTGGTCCCCTCCCTTACATCTCAAAAATTACCAAAATGATCAAAATTTCCGAATCATGGACATTGATTCCAATTCAATTTTAGCCATCATGATTGCCAAGTCATCTATTAATGTTACAAAAATTCAGCCAATAAGGAGCAACCATAACACTTAAGGACGCAATATCAATCATTGGATTAATCAAAGGCAAGAATTGAGAGGGGATTCAAATTTTCCCTCCAAAGAACAAAACTCATTCTCTCTCTCTTCCCTCTCACATTTGATCGAAGCTCTCTCTCTGACACTTTCTCAATAGAAATTCTCACAAAAACTCTCTCTCCCTCGCTTTCGGTGAGTCCCACGCCATCCATCTCATAGGTATCTTCTCGGCTTGTCTCGCTAGCCGACTCTTGCGATCACCATCCCCAAGGAGTCCTTGAGCCTATATTGGTGGTTGCTAGCTTAGATTGCCGCTAGGCCTCCTCCGTTCTGGCCAATTCCTTTAATTGCTCATTCGATGGCTTATTGAGGTAGGAGTTCCTAATTTTAATTGATCATTCCACATGATCATACAAGGATGCTCAATTTGCTCATGGTCTAAAATTCAGGTATAACTTCAATCTATGATTAATAGAAGCTGGTATGTGATTTAATCGAGTGAAATCGGAATGGGAATTAGGTTAGAATTTAGGATTGCTTGATGAAGTTTAGAAATAATTGCATGTTTAGATCAACTTTAGACTCCAAGAGGTGACCGAATCTATCTAGAAGGATATTAGATGTTACTTTTGATGTCATGTTGTTAATTAAGTCTAGTTTGCATGTTTAGGATAATTGATTCCTAGAACTAGATCAAGTGATAGTTGATTTGCATGTTCAATTTCCTTTAGAATCCAAGCCTAGCTGATTTCCTTAGGTAGAATTTTCATGTTCATTTGATGTTAACTATTCCTAGGATTGGTATAGGTTAGACGGATGATGCTTAGGAGTGATTGGATTGCATTTTGATGATGTTTCTTTGAGTTTTCCATAATAGATGAGTGAGATATGTGTTGTTTGATGTTGAATGTAGGAAGAAGTTGATGAATGTTCATAAAAAAGGCTTGAAGATGTTCATAAGTTCTGGAATATAGCTTGAATGTTCTTGAATAGGCTTGAATGATGTTAAATATGAGTTTGAAGTGTAATCCGACCTCTGTGTGCTCCCCGATTTTTTCAAAAATTTTAAAATGAATTTGAGAAAAATGTTTGAAATATGATTTGTCATGCTTCGAACCTACGAACGCGATAACATCCCACCTTGGTCATTATAATGCGACATCCCAGGACTCGTCGTCGACCCAATCGAACCGACTTACGATTAAACGCATGCGGAAGCAATCATAGACCACCCAATCACAATAACAGGGATAGTCAATAAAACACACCTTAATAAAAATAACTTTATAAACAAAACATCGGGTTAACATATTACAAGTCCGCCACGCGGATCTTCCTGATTACAACCACAAAGGTAGGGGGTTAACCTATCTCCTCTACGTACGAGGTGACCTCAAAAGAAGTTTAACCCCTCGAACGGGTACCTAGTCACCTCCTGGTCCCGATCAACAGGGACCCCAAAATCGCACGTGGTAATTTTCCATCACTCAGGGTCTGAAAATGGTTAAACAACAACAATGAGATAAACTCAGCGAGTTAACGACCAAAGCCTCGATTAGGAGGTCAACTCATCTCGAATGCACCTAAAACATGCAACTCAGCCCGACGTATACAAGATGCCATCACACAATTGTAGGTAACATTACCTTGCCCTAGCACATGCCCTGCACGTTATCAATCTCCATATATAATCATCATACAATAAGCATATAATGTAATCAGAATACGTAGCAACTTTCCCATACACAATGCATCCACACGTGTCCCGATTATAAGGTAAAACCGCTTCGGGCCGTCCCATACCGTGCCTCACAATTTCATCCTATAATCAAGCGCAATGCCACCACAATCTTTCATGCGTATTCCGATTACTACGGCCACACAGGGCATGGCACAACCCGCGTTGGCGGTCTTCCGGTATAACCGGGCATTGTCCCGCCCCGTCGGGCATGGCATCGTCTCACCCTACCTCAATGATGGCATCCCATAAATGGGTTCGTTCTGAATCCAATTCGCAAATGACTTCGTCTCCCCTGCCCCTGCGACGGCATCCAATTACCAAATTGGGAACACCTGTTAAGGCAACGGCCAAACCCTAGGTTGGTGATCATCCGGTATAACCGGGCACGAAAGGAACCTTTAGGTGATCATGCACACATAGCAATCACTCAAGTCCCATTGTTATCTTTCTCAATTAGCCAATGCAGACAGAATCCGTGCTAATACGTCAAAATATTGCAACTTTCACATGTAAAAATGCACTAGAATAATCACACGTGATAACGTACATATAATTAAATCATCAAACTTTGCATACTTCCCAATTCAAACATCCACGTCCTATTTAGCTCATAAAAATTGACATACAAACCCGACACCTCGAATTTACTGTTCATATGCCCACAATTCCATCCTTAAAAATACAAATACAATTCATTTATTTATACAAGCTAATTTATACGGCAATTTCCAACATAAGCATCACAATTTATTATTAAACTCTACACAAAAATATTAATAAAATAATAATATTTAAATTCCGAAAATTAATTTATTTAATAATAAAATATTAATTATAAAATAATCTGATAGCTTATCATCAAATCCTTGATAGCTTATCGTCAAATCCTTGATAGCTTATCACAATATCGGCGATAGCTTATCACTAAAAATTCGATAGCTTATCGCATTTTCTCGATAACTTATCAAGTCCACTTATTACTTATCGCGATAACTTATCGACTAATCCCTAATTAATTAGTGCTAAACATAATTAACCTAAACTAACTCATCCTAATCAAGTTTAACCTACTAATCAAGGGATTAGGGCGATAACTCACCTGTTAGCGATTCCGATTACACGGACGCGATGGCGGCGGCGAGGGCTACGCGTGGCATGGTCCGAAAATGACACGGAACGATGATGGTGGATGGGTCTCAGCTGGATAGCAGCTGTGGGCGGCTGGTTTGGTTCACGGTGAGGCGATCCGGCGGTGGAAACGACTAGGACGGGCGGCGTACAGCTCCGGGCGGTCACGACGAGCTGCTAGCTATTCTATGGTGGTGCATGGCAGCAAGAACAGCAGTCCAAAGGTGTTCTGCTGGCTTGGCCGTGAGGGAGGAAGAGGGAGAGAATGTGGCCGGTTGGTGAAGAGAGAGAGCGGAGAGAGAAAGACTGAGAGAAATGAGATATTTTCATGCAAGGCTTGTTCTTCAAGCCCAATTCAAGTCCAAGCTCATCATGAAAATTGTCCCCAAAGTCTTCACTCATTAAACCCTTTTGTTCCATGATCATAAATGCTAGAAGGGCATTTTGGTAATTTTACAAAGTATAAAATACTATACGCGTATATGAGCTAGAATTTTGTACGGGCTCGTATAAATCAAGTTTGGGCTCAAACGGATAAAGAATGGGCTTGAAAATGCCATCGGGGTCAACTTGGGCTTGAAAATAGAAAATGGGCTTATTGGCTTAGTGGGCCTCATTGGGCCCACTTGAAATAGCTTGGGCCCAAGTGACCGAAGCCCACCTTGGGCGTGAGGCCCAATGTGCCTTCGCTCGGCCCACTTCCTCGTGGGCTTCAAATCTTGGTCCGTTAACTCTTTTTCTGAGCATTTCGAGCAAATCGATAAATTGGTGGATTAACAAGGCGATGTCCAATAGCTTTGTCTTAAAATCCTTGAAAGATCGACACCTGAATTCGGATTCTAATTCATGGTCAAAATCGATCGATTACGACTTTAGTATATCTCAAACTAATGGGCGGCTTTTGAAAGTTACGCGTATTCGACCTGTGGTTGACTTGATATCAATCCATGTTTAAGTTGTCTCGAGCCACGGATGATCTCGGTTGTCATGTAATTGCGAGGGGTCAATCACTAGTTCCGAAGTACACAATCGTTAGGAATTGGTTTAGGGTCGTTCGCAATCCATACAATGGTCAGGCGGAATCACCCGCGATCCGATTGTATGCTATTGGCGAAACATTCTATAACCGTTCCTTGATCGTCTATAATGGCTCAAAATTGTCCCTCGTCAATCCTTATGGTCGAGCTCTCAGGTCGTGCGTACTTAATTCCTTAATAGCCTTTCCCTAATTATTAGTCTCTCATGAATGATCAATTCAGAGCGAGATTTACTAACAGTGCATCGATGAATAATCACTTCATTATATCCTGAATAGGGACGAAATTTAAGGATGTCACACGATTTGTAGTTAAGATCATAAGCTTTCCAGCGATATAAAGATGTCAAAATCGGAGTTCATTTGATCCAATAACTGTGCAAGCGAAGATAATTGAGTTTGATATGAAAAAAACTGTTTTCGTATTGATCATATTTGTTTTGCAAATTTCGTAGAGTTCAAGGACTTTTTTGCAAAATGTTATTCAACATGTCCTGAAATGTAAATCTGGAATTTTCAGTTGGGCGTTCGATTTCAATTAATTTGGACAAGGTCAGAAATAGCCTCCAAAATTGTTTCAATTTGAGTTTTTGGGTAAAATAGCCTCCAAGATAGATGGCTCTTTCCAAAAAGTTAAAGGACGAAAGTTGAAGAAAATTTTCAGGACTAGATATCTGTCAAATTTGGCAAATTTTTGAGCTAGTTTACTATTTTTTCTGCATTTTTCAAAAACTAGGTCGGATCTTGAGCGAATGGGTAAATTTGAGAATTCCAGGTGATTTGACTCATAATTGAGGAAAATAGTATGAATGAACATTAAAGTACACTTCTTAAGCTTTCATTTGACTCTATAATCATTTAATTCGACTTTATTAGGTTAGGAAATTGAATTAAAACATAATCAGCCAGAATTAGGACAAAAACTGATAAGTGCCCCGCTTTGGGTCACTAATTGTTTGACTGATTCCCAGGGCTAATTAGCCTAATTGCATGACTTAGTTAGCCTTACATGTGGATGATTAGATGTATGTTAGGCCTTTGATGCATGTCGTTCGATGGGAAAGGTGATTAGATTTTAAATAAGAGTTAATGATTTTAGCTACCGCTTTGTTAAGTACAAGTGGGGTTAATAATCAATAACTTTAATCAATTAATTCCTAGTTTGATTTGGAGGTGGTTGGGCAAATCGAATTGCATAAGCAAAATCAAATTACCTGAGCCGAATTTGAGAATTTCGATTAGTGATTAGTGAGCTGACTAATTGATTGCTTTGAATGAGTGCGTGATGTGAATGATGAATTGAATGATTGAATGGATGATGGAAGTTGACATTCACAAGGAGGCGGCTGTAGAGCCGAGGTGGTCCATGGGCGGTCCAATGTGTTTTAGTTTATATTAGCCTTGAATATGTTAGTTTAGTTAATAAATTTAGGCTTCAATAAACAAGTCAGTTTATGATCTAGTTAATAAAATCATATTAAACTTAGAATCACCCTTTAACAAATGGTTAGAATAGCTTAGAATAACATTACCATTATAATAAGTAGAACTTAGGCTCATCTTACATAGGATTGGTTTCTAATCTCAAGCTTATTGGGGCTCATGTCCCAAGGCTTTTAATGAGGCCATGCCTAATTTTTGCTCGACTTAGTATCTGGTTCTTATTTGGTGGAGTAATATTCTTTGCCCAACTTGTATCGGGTTCTTTTAGGCTTCAATACTTGATTGTTGACTTAAAAGCGCTTTCAATAGATTGTTTGTTGATTTCCTTTCAAGAACGGTTTGGATTAGATTAGGATCATAATAAACTCCCATCAAGAACATTTGCATGATCACTTAGTGATATCAATGTCTTTAAGTACATAAATGGTAAATAGATTGTGTGATTACTTAGATGGACAACTTTTTGAGTTGGTGGTACTGAAAGGGTGTCAATAGACTATTAGCGTAATTAAGTCCCCAAAGCTAGAATCTTCTAGTTCCGTAGGAAACAAGATGAAGCTCTCGCATCTCGTTTGGTTTCTAGCCGATCCCAAAATGGCTAGTGGCGACTTTAGAAATATTGTTAGGCTAAAAGAACTTAAAACGAAATCCAACATGGCGCGAGATATGAGCTTGCGCCTAATAGAAGGGCCATCGGCCCGCCTTTTGGCACTATCCCTAAACCTCTTTCTTTTCTCCCTGACGGAAAAGTTAAGGTCCTGACACCAGCAAAAAAAAAGTCAAAAACCTACCCCCTAACAATTTCCGCAACTATATGCTACTGTTTCGCCGGTTTTATCCCGTCGAAAATCTTTCATTGAATGCTGCGTTTCGGATTTTATTAGAGGAGACTAGGGTCTTGAATCAAGCTCGGAAAGAGAATATCAAATGCGTTTATTAAGCCCAACTTATATCTTACAACTTGACTCGATAATACACCAAACTCAACAATACTAACAATGGGATGACAACTTGCAAATTACGAGACCAAGCTATGTTGGAATCTAATCAACGACACAACTAATATGCGACATTACCATTCAATGTACACCAGAATCTAATCAATGACGTAACTTGAGAGAATATGGCTGGAATCTAATCAACAGCTATATTCCAAGCACAACGCCGGAATTTAATCGACGACACTGAACTGGTGGCACAACATTGGAATTTAATCAACAATGCTGAACCTGATAAAAACTCTCGCCGGAATTGAATCTACGACGTGGAATCTGAAAGTTGCAACTACGACTACTCCTAATGTGCTAAAAGTAAGGCTAGATAAAAGATGTGTTGTGTTGTTCGCGAAGGTCCCCTCTACGTTGGAAATCCTTGAGTATTTATAGAGCAGCTTGATAACTATTGACCGATCACTTCTCCTTGAAAGTCGTTTTCCACTTCCTTACGTTTCGTGCTTTAACCTCTTCCTGACTTATCGATGTTGCTTACGCTCCTTGGGCATCACGTAATAGCTGATTTTCTTCCATGTGTCTCTTTATTCTTTGCTATTTCCCAAGTGTCATTCTCTAACTTCCTTGATCTTCACGCCCACGGTCATGTCTTTACCTTTTGACACGTGGAAATGAATTTCTTTACCACGTGTTACCATGTATTTAATCCATGATTTCAAACTTATCGACATCATGTGCAAAGCTCGTGATGTTGGACTTGTTGACGTCACGTGCAAAGCTCGTGATCATGGATTTGTCGACGTCATGTGCAAAGCTCGTGATCTTGGACTTGTTGATATCACGTGCAAAGCTCGTGATCTTGGATTTGTCGACACTTCTATGACGTGTTCTGTCGATAACTACCTTAAGTCTTCCCAATGCCTCTGGGCCTGACTCACGGCCTTTTTCCGGATTCATGCCATGTGGGCCGTACTTTATGTTCTTTGTGACTTATAACCGGCCCACTCCCACCAGGGATAATTTTGAGTGTCAACATATGCCCCCTTTTAAAAGGAATAAATTTGAATTTATTTCTTTTAAAGATGTACCTTGTCTGTGTACGAATCCCTAGGCGATGATCATGCTTTTCTGCCCCTTGACGTCCTTTCGAGCAGTCCATACGAATTCTTCATCCAATATTCTTTGGACACATCACCTTGTATCTCCTTCGAACAGCCATGACTTTTCAAATCGTCTTCTTCATCTTGCATTCTTGTAAAAGCTTCGTTTCACCGCCGCGTCTTCTTCTTTAAACCCTAAAAATCCTTTCTTGAACCCTTTTCCGATCTTGATCCATCATTTCTTATGGCGTCCAAAAAGTCTGAATATTCTGCCATCGACTACATCGCGGTTTTTGACAAGTTTAAAGAAGATCCGCGCGCTAGTAATTGCTTTTTTCGTTTACTGAAAGCTGTCGAGAATGAATACAACTGTTTCTCTCTGGCCCCAGCTTCATGGACCATCTCAATATTCCTGTGAATCTCCAATTCCATTTCCTGTATAAGCACAGTGAGACTTTGGCACTGCAACATTCTTCTATTACGGATGTGTGGTCCACCGGGTTTTCTCGATTTCGAAGTTTCCCCTCTTACGAAGAGGATTTTCACAAATGGTTTATTCGCTTGAAGGCTGACCAAGAAACTCAACTTTTATGGACAGCTGCCGGGATCGACATCGCTCTCGAGGTCAGTATGTCATCTTATGACCTGAAACGTGGGCTATTGGGCTCCGTCATCACTTTCTGGTCCTCTTCCAGTAACTGTTTCTTTTTTCCTTGGGGACACATGTCCATCACTATGCTCGATGTATTTTGCCATAGCGGGTTTTGAATTGGTTGGTCATGCTGTCGAGGATTTGCTTGTGTTGTCCACTCCTTTTATCTCTAAAGATGCTCTGGCATACAGCAATTTTTTGTCTCGATTTCACCGAACTTCGGGTCCCGTTACCCAGGACGAGCGTCTCTTTTTCTTGCTCTTTTGGCTATCAAAATACGTGTTTTTTAGTCATGCCCTTAAAGTTTGCAAAGACTATCTGCAAATTGCCGCAGCCTTAGCCACGGGACAACGCCTCGCATTGGCCCCTCTTGTTCTTGCAGTTTTGTATAGAGGCTTTACTCACGCCTCTTGGGCAATGAAGTTCGGGGATTCTGGAACCATCTCGGGCGCTTTTTGGATACTTCAAGCATGGATGGCTTTGTATTTCCCTTCCCTTTTTAGTAAAGGTGATCGTCATCTTCCCCATCTGTCTCTGCAAGGGTATAGAAGACCTTTACCTTTACCTTTGGGCTGTCGATTGCTGAACCGTGCCCCTCAACATATTGCTTCTCAAGCGCCTCCTTTTAACTTCTATCTTCGAGCCTTTCTTAAACTGAATCATGATCAAGTCATTTTCTTTAAATATGGCTATGGAGCATTTGATTATTTATTCGATCTGGCTCGATTCAACCTCTATAGGCCTTTCTGAACTTGTGCTTTATCTGCATTAGATCTTCCCATATGGACTTCATTAAAAGGGTTGATTCTATCCTGGGTTTGAGGTATATTCTCCACAATATTATGTCAGGCAATTTGGACTCTGGCAAGCAATTCCCATGCCAATTCCTTATTCAATGGGCTTCTCGGAAGGAACTAAGAAGAAAGAATACTCCCTCAAGAATCGAAGCCCACTTCTCTGTTATATTGAAATTGCTAACACAATGCGCACCCATTACAGTGCAAACCTCCCTAATGGTTTCAAGCCCGTCCAGGACACCTTGCTGAATGGCAAACTTGGTGGTATTCCTTTGCATTTGAAAGTGTATACGAAGAGGCCCTCCAATTCGCGATTGATTGTGTGAAGCGGAATGGTTCTAAGAAACCGATTACCCAAGATATAGACACCACCACTCTACGTTCCTATTCTGTTTCAATCCGGTGCATCTCCTAACTTTCCATTTCTTAACTCAGAAATAGAAGAAGACTCTGACGCAGAGGGTGTCGATGCTGCCGAAAATCCTACTCATGGTAAATCTCTGTCTTTCTTCCTCTGTGTCAGCCCACTTTATTCTCTCCTTTATATTAGTTTGTTACTTATATGGTCTTTCTCCCCTTTGGATCGTCTCTGGACTAAACGAAGAAGAAATGTTGGAAGAAATTGTATCATTGCTGAAAAAGAAAAGGAAGAGATCTTCTCCTCCTTCTCCAAGAAAGAAGTCCAGCACTTTATCTGTCGAGCCATCTGCTGAGCCGGTTGCACGCAATGTGGCTTCTTCAAAACCCGTTACTTCTTTTGATAAGAGTCAAAGAGATAGTATCTCTGTTCCCACGATCCAGAATCCTGTTACCGCCTTGGCATCTACTGGTCTTCATTCTGTCAAGCGAGTCAGCAACATTTCAATTCCATCGACCAGCATTTCTAGCACAACACCGACCGCAACCGCCTTGGTGTCTTTCGGCCCTTCTATTACCAAATCAATGGCATCCCGAGCACAGCTCTTCATTCAGCCTAGTTCATCTACTATTGTGACCCCTGGTTAACTTTTGTTTTGGCTGGCGAATTCTGCTTGTCTAGTTTATTGGATTTATTTATTCTCCTTTTCTTTCCAGTTAAACCAGCAATCGTTCCTACTCCTCCACTTGTCCGAACTGCTCCAATTCTTGACTCCACTATAGGAACTACTGTCGCTCTTAATCTGGTTGGACGCGAGACAGCTATGCCTGAGACAGGTACGTGTCTTTCAAACATTACATTGTCTTCAATTCTTATCTAACCCTGATACCGAGATATCATTCCGGTATTATAGCATGTGGTCCATCGACAAGTGTCATGGTTCAACGGACCACTATTGAGCCATTGTGGTCAATCCTTCCATTGTCTCACCGTCGACGTCCACTCCAATGCTCGTAGCCTCGGCTCCCACGACTAATTCTGCTGAAGCCTTATTGTCGACACCTGTCTCATCAACTCCTTTGCCTGACCATCAGTCGGCTGCCGCATATATGGGCAAGGCAATGCACGCTATAAACGAAGCTGAATTTATTTTGGCATTTAATCCATATGACTTGTCGCCTCATTCTGGTCAATCAAAACTGGCCATTATCAAGAAGAAGATGGAATTGACGCGCTTTTTAGACTTCTCTATAGGAGGATTTGCGAGGATGTCATATGATGCTATAGCCTTAGAGCAATTCAAACTCCTCATTGAACGTCTTGGGAATGACAATGCTGAAGTTGGATCTATACTTCCTTCGGCACTCAGGGAACGACTCAAGGTTTTCTCTCAAGAATTTCAGACTATGTTCAATAAGTACCAACAACTCCTGGGCCACGTACAAGAGGTGGCCATTCCTGCAAAATACATGAAGAGCCAGCTGACATTGTGAAGGAGGCTAGTGAGACAGTAAACACTCGTCGCGAGTCTCTTCGGGTTATTACGGACGAAATAGGTGTTCTTGTCGAGAAGGAAAGGCGTCTTATGGCGGTCCTCGAAGAGACTCGTCGACGGCGAGAGATGAAGCTTCGTCAACAGGCAGAAGTCGAGCAAGAACTGCATCATCATGTCGGCGTTCTGAAGGGCTTGAAACAACAGGAGTACATGCGAGTATTGAACTCCGCAATGGAACAACGTCATAATAGAAACGCATGTATTTCAGAGATGAGTAGACTAGAATCTCAATTGTCTTTGCTCCAACGAGGGGTTCACGACTTTTTGTCGGACATACCTTCTTCTCCTCAACAAAATACTCTTATTTTCATTGAGTGTCCACGTGTGCCACGATTATTCATAACCAATTTTGATAATGGATCCCGAGCCTTGCGCCTTCGTTCATGTGCACATTACCAGTTAGTGGGCCTAACTCATCAGCCAAATAGACTAGTATAAATACCTAATAGCCGTAGCCAAGCTTCATCACTCGGCCCATCATAATGGCTAGCTTTTTTTTTTCCCCAACCAATGCTCAAGCTGTCCTTTGCCTGAATTGTTTTGAGAACCTTCGGAGTTTTGAACGACAAGGGCGCCTCTCCCTATCCTTTATGGATTACGATGCGAAAGCTCGTCATGTGACCCTAGGCCCGTATCTCAAATCAACACCTCCACCATCCATCTTCACCGAGCATTTTCCACGTCATTATAAGGAGGTTCTTCCTATAAGTTAAATCCGACTTAGCATCTCCACTTGGGCATCACCAAATTCTCGTTTCAACTCGTATCCGTACTATGACGAACAATTCTCTCGGTGGTACTAGAGGATGAAACCAGAGATGTCTAGCATCTGGAAAGCGGCAAAGATAGAAGAGGCTTTGTCACTAAGCTGTCTTTCCATAGATCCCGTGGAATATGGGCTTATCGGAGCTCTTTGCTGTCTCTGGTCGCCATCGACTAATTGCTTTTTCTTGCCCCTTGGTCCGGTAACCATCACTTTGCTCGATATATGGTCACTGATTGGCCTATCACTTTTTGTGAAATTTTATAATCAGAAGTCGTGGTCATGTCCAGATTTTTATGGTATCTCTTTCATTGATCTCTCATTTCATGACTTCATCAAGGAGTTTAGCAAGCCAGACGGACCAATAACTCCTCAAGAACATGTTGCATTCCTGCTTTGTTGGCTCTGTCGATATATCTTTTGTACTACTTCCATATCATATGGGTTTGTGGACATCGCATACGCCCTTACTCAGGGTGTTGATGTGGGGTTAGGTCGAATGGCTTTGTCTGCTTTGTATAAAGGCCTGACCGATGCACAATCTTCATTGTTTTGTGCGATCCTGACCCTTTTATCGGTTCGCTGTGGATATTGCATGGTTGGGTTCGATCATATTTCCCTCATCTGTTCACGTCTTACGGTTCTACACCCGTCGACTGGTATGATGCACATAAGCAACCTATAGAAACTGCTTTTGGCCCTTGGAAGTTTTGTAGCATTTTCCTCCAGCCAATTGAAGGGCTTCCGGTCTTAGAGTATTTCCTGGGTGTTCTGCTTACTCTAAAGGACTTCATTTTTCATAGGTTTGGCGTAAACTTCGTGTGTGACCCATCGACTGTTCATCATGATACCTTAATATTTTGGGTAAGCATCCTTATTCCCACCGATCTTCCACTGTAATTTACTTTTGGAGGAAGGTTTTCTATTGGCTTCGAGGCATACAACCCTCATTACTGTGCCCGTCAATTTGGATTGGTGCAAGGTATTCCCATGCCAATTATTTACTCGGTGAACTTCCCTTATCCTTTGTCTCCAAGAAATGATGCTCTGTCATGCTACAATGAAATTGCCAAATATATCCTAGGACGGTTCAAGCTTGTCGATAATTTCAGCACTCCATATGGTTCAATGTCATTTAATCAATGGTGGGATGAATATAAGGTCTTAATTTTTCCTGAAGACTTGGATTCAGCCTTGTCGAGGATAACCCTGCTTCCCATGGGATTGTTACATCCTTTCAGAAGGTTTCCTATGTCCGATATGCCCTTATCCCCAAGCACACCATCATTGTCTTTCTCCGATATGGATGAATTTTTAAACGAATCAATGGACGAAGTGAGTTCTACCATGGATCATCCTTCCCTTAAAACTCCTCAGGTTGACAACATTCGAGTCATTGGGGGTAAATGTCCTTCGGTAGGCAACTTTTTCCCTTTTGCTAATCATGATGAAATTCGCTCGAAGGGAGCTCAACTTTGTGAGCTCTTAAAGGAAGGGTATGACGTTATTTATGATGTCCCAGAGTTCGAAAGCAAAGTCAGGTCCTTGCTTGACTATCTGACCAATTTACCTTACCCTTTACCTTGTCAAGCTCTAGACTTTGCTCTTTATGAATTCTCTGATTCATTCGATGTAACTATGAAGGCTTTCAAGGCAGGGCTTGAATATGTTAATGACGTCGAGGACAAAGAGAAGACCTTGAGCCTCAAAGAAGAAGAGCTGGATGGGGCCCGTAAGGTCTTTGAGGCATTCCGCATCAATGAAAGCATTTCTCTGTCGACGCTCTTTGATCAAAGTAAGGTCATATTAGACCTCGAAGCAATCGTGAAACAACTGAGCACTGAAGTGGAGGACAACTAAGCCAAAAAGGACGAAATTTTGGAATTAAACTGTGATCGAGAAGTCCAACTTCATAGCTTCATCCTGGGCCTTGAACAACATTTCATTTAATTTACAGCTAGCACAATCTTTTCCTTTCTTTTCCATGTCATTAATGCTGATAATAACACTGCTGTAAATATCTTTATTGCTCGGCTTTTCCTTTTCTTTGAATATTATCTGAATAATCATAGTCTGCGCCTGCTTTGATGACCTGTATGGTATTATTGACCAAACTACCCTTTCTTTATGCTCTCGAAAAGACGTCTATGTACAACCTTTTGCACTTGTATTTAATGAATCAGTACGATACGTAATCAATTTATATCGGTGTAATTCACTTCTGCCGTTGTATGGACATACACCTGATTAGTAGTTAAATCCCATCGGTACACGTGTAAACCATCGAACGGCTAGGAGTAATCATCGGCACGTTTTTCCCCGAATCTTGCTTCGTGACCTTCAAGGAATAAATACCCATTACTTGCAACGTTCCAATCCCTGAATCTTGGGCTGATCAAACGGATGCGAACGTGCCAATCGAGATATTCATCACGTCATTTGATCTTCTCGTACCAATTCGTGAAGATTTGAGACTCCAGTCGCGTGCTATAAATAGTGGGCCTATTGCGATCAAGACTTCACCACTCGACTTTGAATTTTAACTCCTCCTTTTCTAAAGAAATTTCCTTTCTTTTACCCTGCTCATCGACGATGGAATCCAGTGCCTCGTCACTAACCTTGAGTGCTCGCCAGTTCAAGGCCTTGTGGAAAGAGATTATCTCCTACCTGAGCCTGACCTACGCCGTCCTAGTCATCAAGCCCCAGGCAGTGGCCAAGATCGAGAAGCTGATTCGCAAAGGGAGGCCTGAGGACCTGCCTTCCGATCACCCTTTCCTTGCTGATTATGAGGAATTTATGACCGTTTTCGAGCACGGGGTGTCCCAGTTCCAAGCCAATGGGAGGACCATCACTGCCTACTTCATTACGGAACGCTTGTCCGAGAGCCTCAAAGAGGAGATTGAGCATGCTGATGTAGTATACAACACCCTCTGTGATGTGCAGGGCCAACTCCATTCTTCCCAAGAGCATCTTAACAAGTATCGGGAGCCGATTGTTGAGTGAATCCGGGAGGCGGAGAAAAGACTGAGGCGAGGAGTTCCTTGCCCCGAAAAGGATGAAATCGAGATTGAACTCTCGATGGATTCCCGTTGTGAAATTTTTGTCAACTCCGCTTCCATATCCTTGAGCACAATGGCCAAGAAGTCGGATGAACTGGTGGAGTCCCACCTTGAGCTTATCCGAGGGCTTAATAAACTGCTGTCGAACCTGGAGGAGATGCTCCTCAAACTCGAGGAGGCCAAGGAGCTGGCTGAAGTGGCGAATCAGCGCCTAGAGGACCGGATGCAGCACTTCGTGGCCCGTTTTAGAGAACACGTCGGTCTCGGCCTGGGGGAGTGAAAGCGGCTGGTGGGTCTGGATTCAGAAGGAAGGAAGGAAGGAGAAGAAGAAGAAGAAAGAAGGAGAAGAAGAAAGGAAGGGAGAGAAAGAAGGAAGGAAAAAGAGAACGAAAAAATGTTTCTTTCTTTTTTTTAGTTAATCTGTCTTTTGTTTGTGAATGAAGCTGAACTTATTCGGAATCTTCAGTCTCTTTTTCTTCCATGTCTCGCATCTCCCATATAGTAAGATAATACTTCTTCAAATATTTGCCATTGATAGCACGGAGAAATTCCTTTCCGTCAATATCCATTAATCGATAAGCATTTCCGACAAATGCCTTGGTTACCATGAATGATCCTTCCCAAGTTGGTGACCATTTACCAAAATTTTCACTGTCCAGACTCATTGGCAAAATGGTCTTCCAGACTAGGTCGCCAATTTCAAACTGTTTATGCTTTACATGTTTATTATATGCTTTGGCAACTCTATCTTTCTGGAGGATCAACTTTTCTAAGGCAATTGCCCTGTTTTCTCCCAGTTCGTCAACATTGACATACATTAACTCGTCATATTCCTCCTTGGCCAAGTTGTTTTGGAGTCTGACTCGTAGGGATTGAACCGTAACTTCAATAGGGAGAACTGCCTCTTGTCCGTAAGTGAGCATATATGGGCTAGTCCCTATAGCAGTCTTCTTAGATGTTCTATAAGCCCATAATAAAGTCGACAACAACACATTCCACTCTCTGGAATTATCCTCCAGGTGTCGTTTGATTAGTTCGATGATGGCTTTATTGGAGGTTTCAGCCTGACCATTGGCTTGGGCATAATAAGGAGTTGAATGAATGATCTTGATGCCTCTAGCCTTGGTGAAACTAATCACCTCTTATCCAGTAAAAACCGTATCTTGGTTCGTAGTTATAGATTCTGGAATGCCAAATCGATGGATAATACGCTCCTTGATGAACTCTTTCACTGTCTTTTGTGTTATACTCTTATACGAGGCCGCTTCAACCCACTTGGTAAAATAGTCGGTGGCAACCAAAATGAAGCTATGTTTCCTTGACGAAGGGGGGTGAATTTTTCCTATTATATCCATCGCCCAGTCTCTAAATGGCCAAGGTTTGATGATAGGTTTTATTACGGCCGCAGGAACATGCTGAATGGGACCGTGCCTTTGACAAGCTTCGCATCCCTTAGCATAACTTATGCAGTCTTGAGTAATAGTTGGCCAAAAGTAACCATGTCGACATAGCAACCACTTCATTTTTATCCCTGATTGATGGGCTCCGCGTATGCCTTCATGAACCTCGGTCATTACTATCACAGATTCTTGCTGTTCCAAACATTTGAGCAATAACCCATCCATAGTCTTACGATATAACTCGTCACCAATCATCAAATAGTTAAAGGCTTTTCTTTTGAAATTTTTATCACTAGAGACTGGGTTGTTGAGATACTCTATAAATGGAGTCCTCCAATCTTGGGTTGCTACTTCGTCAACAGTCGTGTTGTTGACAAAATTTTATGTTGATTGTGTAAACATAATTCTATTGTTCATCGACGGTAAAACCTTGGTCTGGGTAATAATATGGTCAGCAAGTTCTTTTGATATTTTGTAATCGGAAGCTATTGTGCTAAGTCATTGGCCTCCGCGTTATGCTTTCTTTTAATATGGACCAACTCAAAGTCGTCAAAGTAATCTAGGAGCTCTTTGGCCAGTGAATAATAAGATATAATATTCTCATTAAGACACTGATACTCCCCAGATAATTGCTTTATCACCAATTGAGAGTCCCCTATAACTCTGACGAAACGTATTTTCATGTTGGCCATGATGTTCAAACCAACAATTAAGGCTTCATATTTGGCTTGATTATTGGAACATTCGAAATTCATTTTAAACATAAGTTTCGTTTTCTGTCCATGAGGAGATATTATCATGATCCCAGCTCCAGCGGACCCAGGGGTACTGGATCCATCGAAGTAAAGCTGCCATGGGACTACGTGAACGTATCCCTCATTACTTTCATCTCGTGCTCCAGGATATTTCGTAATGAAATCTGCTATAGCTTGTCCTTTTATTGCTTTGACTGGAACATAGACCAAATTTATTTCTGTCAAAGCAAATGCCCACTTGGCAATTCGGCCTTTAACAATAGAGCGAGTCAACATGTACTTAATCACGTCTGTTTTACATATCACATGTACCGTAGTCGGTAGCATATAATGACGTAATTTTGTGCATGCATAAAATAATGACAAACATAGCTTCTCAATTGCAGTGTATCTTGTTTCAGGGTCATTCAACATCCGACTCAAATAATACACTGCTTGTTCTTTGCCTTCATTATTCTCCTGCGTCAGCATACATCCGATGGTAGTATCGGTAGCGGCCAGGTACAATTTCAATGGTTGACCCGCTCTCGGCGGCATCAATACTGGTGGATTAACCAGGTACCGCTTGACTTGATCAAAAGCATGTTGTGTTTGTCTTCCCATACGAACTCTTCTTGACTCTTCAACTTCAACAATGGGGAAAACACCTCAATTTTTCCTGACAGGTTAGTGATGAATCGACGAAAAAAATTTATCTTTCCTAAAATCATCTGAAGTTGCTTTTTGGTTGTGGGGGATGGCAATTCTAAAATGGCCTTAGCTTTATTCTTATCAATTTCAATTCCTCTTTGATTAACCATGAATCATAAGAAGTTACCAGCCCTTACTCCAAAAGCACATTTCAATGGATTCATTTTCAGGTCAAATTTCTACATCCTAATAAAAGCTTGTTCTAAATAATTTAAATGACATACCTGGTTTGATTTGACAATAATGTCATCGATGTAGACTTCCATAAAGTCCCCAATCATGTCATGAAAGACGAAGTTCATGGCTCTTTGATAAGTTGCCCCTGCATTTTTTAATCCAAATGGCATGACGAGCCATTCAAATGTGCCAATAGCCCCGGGGCACCTGAATGTAGTTTTATGGACATCCTCTTTAGCGATAAATATTTGATTGTAGCTTGAATGACCATCCATTAATGACATAATTTCATTTCCAGAAGCCGAATCCACTAACATATCCGCCATTGGCATTTGGTACTCCATCCTTGGATGTGGCTGCATTTAAGTCTCAGAAATCGATGCAGACACGTAACCTCCCGTTCTTTTTCTTTACCGGGACTATGTTAGATAACCACTCGACATACCACCCTGTCCTAATAAATCCAGCTGCTAGTAATCGCTCTACTTCTTCTTTTACTTTAAGGATAACCTCTGGGACAAACCATCTGGGTAGCTGTTTATGAGGCCTGAACCCCTTTTTTATGGGCAGTCGATGTTTGACGACGTCTCTGCTTAGTCCTGGCATTTCTCTATAGTCCCAGGCAAAATAATCCCTGTACTTCTTCAAGAGTCTCACTAACTGGGCTTTGAAGTTATCATCGATCAACGAACTTACGTAAATAGGTCGATGTTCATTGCCTAGCCCAAGGTTGACCTCTTGTAACGGGTCTTGAGCTTCAATTGACTTTTTAATTTCTTTTATGGGTGACTCTTCGAATTCAAGGATTCCATCGACAGCTTCTGTGGATTGTTCTGCGAGCTCGGCCGATAGGCGGAATACCTCTCAATGAGGTCTTTTGACAATATAAGGTTTTCCATGGACAACCTTATTTAATTGTGCTGCCAGTTGACTCTTCGGGACCCACTCAACGATCCCTTTGTCGAAACGGCAAAATGCAATACTATTGGAGTCAACGAGAGGTGGCTTACTGATGGATATACTGTCTTCCAGTGCCAATTGGCGAGTTGGAGATGTATGTGCGTAGGTTGTCTGTGACTTGGTGTTTGCTTTGACGTATTCTACCTTATCCCTATTCCAAAATGCTAGCATCTGATGGAGAGTTGATGGTACGTATTGATTACCATGGATCCAATCTCGGCCCAATAGTAAATTGTAAGACCCATTTGCATCGACCATACAAAAGGACGTCCTTGAAGTTTTGGTGCCAACGGTTAAGTCAGCAATGAAAATTCCTTTAACTTCGGAGACTTCTCCAGTAAAGTCGGACAATTGAATGTTCGATGGAATAATCTCCTCGTTGCGCCTTCCCAGTTTCTTGTAGAAACGATATGGGATGAGATTCAATGTAGATCCCCCGTCCACTAACACTCGAGACACAGGTCGGCCATTAACTTTTGCGTTGATATTCAGAGCCCTTAAATGTTTTGAACCCTTAGGTGGAGGTTTCTCGAATTCAACCACTTCCTCTATATCAAAGTGAAATTCTGCTTTTTCTTTCTCTTCCATTGTAACTTCTGCCGGATGATCTGGCTCCACCGTCATAACCCGAAGGTTCAATGGAAGGCATACTCAAACCATGCAAGAACTCAACGACGAGATTGATCTTGACAATTGTTGTGGTTCATATCGCGCAGGCTCAATGTCTTGCTTTGGTGAAGATTGCTGAGGTCGACCAAGATGTCGACGCTTGAATTCCTGGTTTTCTTTTCCAGACTAAGTTCCCACGCTTAGGGTACTTTGGCTTGACCTCTTGTTCTGCGATCAAGGTTGGTTTAACCTGCTTGATGTGAACTTGACTTACTTGTTGTTGGAGCTGATACTCTTTTCTTTTCCTCTGCATTCTCCTTTTTTGAGTCTGCGTTAGGTTTGAGCTGCGATTTTGAGTTCTGCGGGCCTCATACCATTGACCTACAAGTAGGTCTCTTGGCACTTTTAGAGTTTGTCGACGTGGTGGATGAGGGTCTATGTAAAGATCCTCTCGATCAGAGAAGTTAGAACCCCATCCACTTGGCTCAATCTTTCCATTGTATGAAGGTGGTGGAGCATAACTAACATAATAATCAAATTTACCACTAGGCTCTCCCAAAGTACCAATAGTCGGATCACCTTCTTCGTACCTTTGTTTGAATGATTTAATAGCCTTATTACGGCTTCGACAGCCTCTATGACGATTAACACCCCTAGAAGGAGTTTGTTCATCATATGAATCAGTGAGGACCAAGTCGCGGAATTCGTCAACAACTTCACTGGGCCGACGTCTTCAACTGTTGGAGTAATGTTTCTCTTGTTCCAACAATCGTTTACACTTTTCGCAAAAACGATACGGCTGATGCCCCCCGGTCTTTGTCCTTAATGACACCATCCCTGTCATTACAGGAAAAGGATCGACATCAACTTCCATCGGGGACTTACCTTTGTCCTCAGAGAATTTTATCTTTCCTTGCTTAATAGCTTCCTGGATGTTTCTTTTAAATACAAGGCAGTCATTGGTGGCATGGCTCTATGAATGATGCCATTTACAATACTTCTTTCCCGCTAATTCTTCTTTGGTGGGTAAAACTTGACCCTCTGTCAGTCTGATTTGTCCATCCGCTAATAATAAGTTAAATATTTCCTCTGTCTTATTGATATCGAAAGAATAAAAAATGGGTTCCTTAGCCTTGGACATGAGGTTGTATTTTTCTTTAACTCTTGCTGGCTTTAGAGCTTGGCAGACGTATGGCTTATCAATCACCATTTTAGCGAGAGCCACATCTACTATATCTGCTGATTCAGTTTCATCCTCGCTCTCGACAGCATCAGCCCAACGAACTTCACCCCGTCGACCATACCTTTGTCTTTTTCCTGAAGGAGACTTTCATGCTTAGTAGCTATGGTTGACAACTGGAACAGATCTAAATATGGTTGTCCAACCATTCTTTCTCGGATTTCAAACTTCAGTCCATTAAAAGTGAGGTTCGCAAAAGTCTTTTCAGGTAAATGGACTAAACACTTATTCCTTGCCCTTTTAAACTTGGAAACGAACTGATCGACAGATTCATTAGCTAACTGTCTCATGGTCGAGAGATCAGCTACCGACAAATCAGGCACAGCCCTTTGAAATTGGCAATGAAATAACCTTTCCATCTGTTCCCATGATGTAACCGAATTTGCAGGTAAAGCGGTATACCAGGTAAACGCGATTTTTGACAAGGATAAGGTAAATAACCTCAACTTCCAATAATCGGCATGAGCTGCATCGCCACATTGAGCCAGAAAACGATTAACATGTTCAATAGTGGACTGATCTTCCTCTCCAGTGAACAATGTAAATTCTGGCATTTTAAAACCCCTTGGATATGGTATAGTATCCATCCAATCAGGATATGATTTTCTATAAACGTTTGGGAGGTATCCCATATCATGGCCATATCCCCTCATCACAGGGTCCACTATCAACTGATTTCGTACTTGACCCACTACGGGCGCAGGAGCTACAACATAATTAGGTGGCAATGGCTAGTTCAGATTTTGATGAGGTAATTGGTAGAATGGCTGCTGTGGTAATTGTGGTTGTTGTTGAGGTTATGGCTGCATTAGCTGTGGTACGTTGTGAGCAATCATATGTGGGTTGACTGGTGGGTTTAACTGTGCTGGCAATGGTTGCTGGACTTGAATATTTGGACCCATAGGGAGTGAAAAATGCTGATTTACGTTAGGCACTGCAGGCTGGGGTGCCTGACATTGTGGTTGAATGTTTATCTGTTGGATCTGTTCTTGCCCCCTAGGCAAGGGTGTTGCAAGATTCTGAACATCTAGGACTATAGGTGGAGGATTTACCTGGATCACAGGGGGGCCTTGCACCTGAGTAACCCGATGTCCTCTTTGGAGGTTTTCATCGATCATCAACTGTTGAGCAATTCCTCCATTTGGGTCCGCGTTAGCGTGAGGAAATCCCTCGCTGGGTGCTATTGGCAAGATTTCTCCCCTTGGTAATATTCGAATGGGTAGGATCGTAGACGTGCTTTGCATCATTGTTTCAAACTGTATTGCAGGACCCCCCAATGCTGACGGAGATCCTGTTCTCAGTTGGGTCGGTGCGATGGACCCTCCATGTTGACCTTGCGTGCATTCATGATAAGTGTTAATGATCAAAGGCCTAACCACTTTAGTCATACGCCTTACCACATAATCAGCGAACTCATTCTGAGTTTCCTCAATAGTCCGTCTCATGGTAGAAAGTGCAACTGGTGTGAGCTCAGTTTGCCTTCTATCTTTAACACGCTGCCTCGACATATCTGTGACCTCCTCTCAAGATTGGTTAGTAACCTCGGTATGAAGAAGTTGAGCGGATGATGTCTCAGCACGGGTATTATCTTCCACAATCGATGCAGCTTGCTCGTCAGTAGTATTATCCGAGTTGGTTCTACTCCGGGTGCGTGGCATAGCACTCTCTCTACTTAACTCAATAAGAGTCCCACCGGGCATGCCAAAAAGATGTTTCGTCGGTTTTATCCCGTCGAAAATCTTTCACCGAACGCTGCGTTTCCGATTTTATTAGAGGAGACTAGGGTCTTGAATCAAGCTCGGACAGAGAATGTCAAATGCGTTTATTAAGCCAAACTTATATCTTACAACTTGACTCGATAATACACTAAACTCGACAATACTAACAATGGGATGACAACTTGCAAATACTGAGACCAAGCTATATCGGAATCTAATCAACGACATAACTAATATGGGACATTACCATTCAAGGTACGCCAGAATCTAATCAATGACGTAACTTGAGAGAATATGGCTGGAATCTAATCAACAGCTGTAACGTCCTGAATTCAATCCACTTCCGTGATCAATAAAATGGATATGTATTTCTCATTTCGTTTTAGTAAGTCTCGCCCGAAACAGATCATTCACGGGATATTGACCAATAGGGAATGGCTAACTAGGAAAACGGTACGTGGACCCAAGAACTCGACCGTGAATTGAGTCTGATTCCAAGAAACGACGAGGGAATATTTTGTGCCAATGTGGGCCGGTCCAAGGAGAGTGACGGATTTGGTTTGGCCAGCGACGTACGATCGGATTGTGGGTGATTCCGCACGACCAAGAGTACGCGTGGCGGACAATCCCGAACTTATTCCGAACGATCGCGACCCCCGGAACTAGTGATAAATCCTCGTTTTCTCTGGGAGATCGAGATCGTCATGACTCGAGTAATCCTAAGTCGATACGGGTAACCCCTAAACAGCCGCCTGTCAGTGAGAGACGCTAAAATCACATTTGAGCGAAACCGATCGTGGAATTGAGTCCGGATTTCAGTGTTGAATTTCGTGGACGTATGCGACTATTTTTACAAGGACGACGTCATATAAGTGTGGCCAGTTATATTTGGGATCAGTAGAGTCGAAAATTGGAAATTTGACCCGGGACCGAAAAATTACCGTTTTGCCCCTATGCCCTATGCTTGTATTCCGAATTTTGGGGATTAATTTGAGGATATTATGGTCTTGTCCAGCCCTATTATTTCAGAAAATTTAGGACTAAATTTTCCCTAGATATTTTAGTTAGATTTGATCCTAGCCCTAGAAATGAGGACAAGATGGTCATTTTTAGAAGTTGTTCAACCACCATCTTCTAGCCTATACACTCTCATCTCACTCTCTCTCTCCCTCATTTCTCACCATCACCTTCGGCCATTCTCCCCTCTCCTCCCCCTCTAGCCGATTCTCTCTCTCCCTTCGCCGCAGCGTGTGAGCCGCCGGTCAGCCACGCCGCCGCCGCAGAGCGCCTAGCACCGCCGGCCGCCACCTTGTTCGACCACCCCATTCCCTCTCTCGTCGCGTCGCGCCATCACCACCGACCAGCACCCTCTCCCCTTCACCGTCGCCCTTGCCGTCGTGAATCACCGCCGATCGCCGCCGCCGTTTGCGCCACCGCGGGAGTCACCGTCTGCCGCCACGAGAACAGATCGAGCCGCCCGTTTCCCCCACCTGTTTAGCTTTGTTTGGAGTTTAGGAGCCTGAGTATTAACCCTAAACCCTAATTAGGCTAATTAGCATTTCTATATAGGTTTAGGTTAATTTAGGGGTTAATTAGGGGAAATTAGGGATGATTAGTGGGCTGATTAATTAGTGGTGGATTATGTGATGATTTGGGAGTCTAATATGTTGATTTCAATGTGGATTAGTGCCCTAGAGTGGGCTGTTTAATGGCTGGAATTATTGGGTTTAATTGGCCTAAGTTCGGTTAATCTAGAGTTTAATTGTGGAATCCCTAGCATGCCTCGTATTGTCCGATTAGTGGCTAATTTGTTCTTGATCGGTGATTATTATTGTGATGCCATGATGCATGCCTAGTGTAGCCGAGAATGAGGAGGCATGGCGGTCCGTGCGAATGCGTATTTGAATTGTTCTAATCGCATGGAAATTGTGTGCCAATTGGGAGCCGTGTTCGACTCGGACTTATTGGATTAATTGGGCATGTCAATGTGATGTTCTGAGCATGTTAAATTGTGAGTTGACCATATCGTGGCTGAATTGTGTTATTGGATTAATTGGGCAAGCTAATTTGTAGTATTGAGCATGTTGAGATGTGCATTGAGTTGGCATTAATTGATTGTGTGCCTATGTGAAATCGAGTACTCATTGTGCATGGCCACGCATTTCGTATGCTGAGCGTTGGCATGATATGAGAATTGTGCGAGTATGCGTGCCTGACACGAGCATGTGATCACCTAATCGCCCTGATGCGTTTTACGCAGGGTTCAGAAACAAATTGGTGTGTGTACGTGTGATCACATAAAACCCTGATGCGTGTTACGCGGGGTATTGAACTCGTCCTGATGCGTTTCATGCGGGACGATGCCCGGATTGCCGGAAGACGGTCAACCTGATGCGTTTTACGCGGGTTCGGTTCGTATATGGAGATCGGTGTTGCGCCTGATGCGTTTTACGCGGGCTAGAGACACTGGGCCTGATGAGTTTTACGCGGGCCAGGAAGTGTTGGATATGAATAGACCTGATGCGTTTTACGTGGGTCAGACCTGATGCGTTTTACGCGGGTTGAGTAATAAATGTGAATTGGCAGCGTGTAAGTGTGCATAATTGAGCCGGATCATGAGCATGGACATATTGATGGCATATGTGTGTAATAGTTCATTGGCAGGTGTGCAAGCATGTGCATGGCGTACGTGTGGCCGCGTTTGTTCGCGTATGTGCCATTATCACGATTATTATATGCCTAACCTGCAGGGTCATTTGTGTGCTTGATCTGGGCCCGAGGGCCTAGGTCAAGTGAATGTTGAATTGGTGTTGTGTGATTGTTTGCCTGTCAGGAGGTGCATGTTAGCCTAGCTTAGGTTTAGGAGGTTTACTCGCTGAGATTTATTCTCACGGTTGTTAAAACCCATATTTTCAGACCCCCGGCCTTGAGGATGTCCGAAGTGCCCATCCGTTTTGGGATCCCGTCCCGGATAGACCGGGATGTGATCGAGTACCCCATAGGGAACTGGGATACATATATTAGACATTTTACTACAGTATGGGTTGATGTGGACGAGCTGCACTTCCAGGCCCACGAGTATATAGCGTGGTGTTTCAGGGACTACTCCGGGACTTTTGGGCCCCTTAGGACCTTTGACGTCCCGTTCAACGGGCTAGGTGAGGTAGATCCCCAGTGTATGGATGGAGACCTGGCGAGCCCTGAGTACACATCCGAGAGGAGTTCTAGTTCTGGCCGCCGGCCTGTTATCTAGGAGGTTGACGAGCCAGACCCGATGAACGAGGAGCCAGTGGATAGGGATTCCGACCCGGAACCTATAGAGTCGGACGACGAGCCCGAGCCGATGGATCAAGACCCCGAGCAAGAGGGCGAGCCTGAGGAGGTTGAGTCAGAGGAGGAGCTGGCAGAGGCCGAGTCTGAGCTGGATTCGATGGACTCCGAGGATGAGCAGTCTGACAGCTCTTCTGAGTCCTCGGGATCCGACTCGGACTAGGTACCTTAGGGTTTAGCTATATCCCTAGTTAGGTTGGGCCAGTACTTTTTTTGACCGGAGCCCTTCCTTAGGTTAGTGTTTAGACTGACCGCCAGGGCCACTTACCCATTTTTGTCAGTAGTGGCTGTAGACCCGCTTTCGGTTTTTATGCTGATGCTGTAAATAGATATTGTATATGCTTCCCTGATGCTAATGCAAGTGTATATTCATAATGTTGTTTATTGTTTGTGCTATCCTTGGTCGCGTGTTTTAATAGTGCGGGTGTTGATGTTGCTTCCGCGTGTACATGATTCTCTGTGTTGGGTGTTGGGTCGGCGACGCGTCCTGGGACGTCGCACAAGTTCGACCTCGGTTGGGATGCTCGCGCGCCATAGGGATCGGGGCGTGACATCCCCCGTTGATTTGGTATCAGAGCAAGGTCAGCTCGATCCAATTCGGTCGAAGTCTGGGGTGATAAGGAGCGATGACCTTGGGTAACTAGTAGGGAGACCTTGTGTGCTACGTGTACCTCCTGACTGTTTGTGTCTTGATTGACTGGTTGTTTGAATTGACCCGTAAAGTGCAGGTGCGGCCGGACCCGAGGTAAATACGTGTATCTCCTTGGTTGAGGTCTCATGCTGCTTGTGTTTGGCCGCATGCTGAGTGATTGACTGCCGTTGTGTTAGTTCCTTGCCTAGGACCTTAGACCGGTTTAGCTTGGTTTAGGTCTCTAATTCCTAAATGGAATTATAGCGGGTAGGTGAGCGTGCGAGTTATGAAGATGAGTAGCCAAGGAAGAGGTAGAGGTCGAGGTCGTGGTAGAGGTCGAAGTCGTGAGCAAGACCGCGTAGAACCGCAAGTGAGGGTTGCAGAGGATCCAAGGGTAGACGGGATTTTGAGGGCACTCGAGGAAGCAGGAATACTGGGGGGTAGGCAGACCTAGGAGAGAAATGCCACTGTTGCCACTGCTATTGAGGCCGCCGTTGCTGCTGCCAATGGGGCCAACGGGGATAACCGGAATCAGGGGAATAATGGGAATCCAATTCTGGGGCCGGCAAATGTGATCAGGCCAATGTCTAAGTTGGTCAAACAGTTCATGAAGTTAAAACCACAATAGTTCAATGGAAAGGGTGATCCCGAGGCTGCACCGCGTTGGGTAGAAGAATTAGAGAAAGCCTTCGATGTTCTGGGGTACACCGAGACTAAAAGGGTGACTTTGGTAGTATATCAGCTGTAGGATAATGCAAATGATTGGTGGAAGACCACCAAGGGCAGAGTATTTCCAGAAGGTACCGCCCAGACTTGGGCTGTGTTTACCGAGGATTTTTATGGAAAATATTTCTCAGAGAGCGCCCAGGAAAGGAAACTGGCAGAATTTATGAGGCTCCGCCAAGGACAGATGACTGCAGACCAGTATGAAGCGGAGTTCGCTAGATTGTCGAAGTTTGCACCTAGGATGGTGGAGAACCCGTAGGATAAGGTTCGGAGATTCCGAGATGGACTAAAGCCGGACCTTAGGAGTCAAATGGTATCGCTCAATATTCGAGACTACGGGGAGATGTATGAACGGGCTCAAGCCATATAGTGAGATCAGTCGGAAAGGGCAACCGCTTCTGGATCGCAGTTTGCCCTGGCTAGGGACAGCCGCCGTCTCGGGAAGAAACCGATAGCGGGAAATAGGCGATTTGTCCCTCCCGTCAGAAAGAATATCGGGAAACCAAACCACCAGCAGAATCGGTTTGGGGCGTGTTTTAAGTGCGGAAGTATAGACCACCAGATAAGGAATTGCCCCTAGCAACGCTCAGAAGGTCCACTGATGCAACCCCAGCAGCCCCGAGTTGGAATTCAAGCTAGGAATCCTCCGTCGGCTATTCAGGGCAGGCCGCCGGCACAAGGACGTGTATACGCCATGGCGCGAAGGGAAGTTGAGAATGCGCCAGGCGTGGTCACAGGTATGGTTTCTCTGTGCAATCATGTCGCGTATGCTTTGTTTGATCCGGGGGCGTCGCACTCATTTGTGTCTGCTCAGTTTGTTGAATTGGCTGGATTAAAACCTGTTTTGCTAGAAGTGCGGTTATGTGTGACTACGCCATTAATGGATAAGATATGCATATCGTTAGGATGCCCGGACTGTGAGATAGTAATTGGTGGCGTAGAAAGCAAGATAGATTTAGCTGTTTTGCCAATGTATGATTTTGATGTGATTGTGGGCATGGATTGGTTAGTCAAACAGAATGCTGTGATGGATTGCAGTAGCAGGGTGATTCAGTTTAGTCCGGCTGGACACCCTAGATTTGAGTTTGCAGGGAGTCGAGGAGGAACCTTAATCCCTTGGGTTTCATCAGTAGAAGCAACCAAATTGTTGGATGAGGGATGTCAAGGTTATTTGGCAAGTGTGGTTGATTCGACGACAGAAGAAGTGCGGCTAGAGGATATCGCAGTGGTGTGTAACTTTCCCGATGTGTTTCCCCAGGAATTGCCGAGGTTGCCATCAAAAAGAGAAGTGGAGTTTGTTATCGAGTTGGCCTCTGAGACTGAGTCAATCTCGAAGCCGCCTTACAGGATGTCGTTGTCAGAGTTGAAAGAATTAAAGATTCAGATGCAAGAACTGCTGGACAAAGGTTTTATCCGACCGAGTGCGTCTCCATGGGGAGCGCCAGTATTGTTCGTAAGGAAGAAGGATGGGTCGTTGAGGCTATGTATTGATTACCGCCAGCTGAATCAAGTGACAATCAAGAATAAATATCCCCTCCCAAGGATTGACGACCTGTTCGATCAGTTACAAGGAGCCTCGGTATTTTCTAAGATTGATCTAAGGACGAGGTATCATCAGTTAAGGATCCAAAAGGAGGATATCCCAAAGACGGCATTCAGGACGAGGTATGGGCACTATGAATTCACGGTAATGCCGTTTGGACTAACTAATGCTACTGTTGCTTTCATGGACTTAATGAATCGGGTATTCAAGGAGTTTTTGGATCAATTCATCATTGTCTTCATAGATGATATTTTGGTGTATTTAAAGAGTCCCGAGGAATATGAGGTACACTTGGAAAAGGTTCTACGAACGTTAAGAGAGCATGTACTGTATGCTAAGTTTAGCAAGTGCGAGTTTTGGCTGAATCGAGTGGCGTTTCTTGGACATATAATTTCCGGAGAAGGAATCTCCGTGGATCCGGCTAAGATTGAAGCAGTGATGGATTGGCCGAGACCGACGACAGTTACTGAAGTTCGAAGCTTCTTAGGACTGGCAGTTTACTATAGGCGATTCGTGGAAAGATTCTCAGCAATAGCCACTCCCTTGACAAGGTTGCTTAAGAAGGAGACTAAGTTTGAATGGACGGAAAAGTGTGAAGAAAGTTTTCAGGAGTTGAAGCAGAGATTGACGATTGCGCCAGTGCTAACGATCCCTTTAGGACCGGGAGGATATGAGATTTATAGCGATGCTTCGCTAAAAGGATTGGGATGCGTGCTAATGCAACATGGAAGGGTGGTTGCTTATGCATCGCGTCAGTTAAGGCCTCATGAGATGAACTACCCAACTCACGACTTGGAACTGGCAGCCATCATTTTCGCACTTAAGATTTGGAGACACTATTTATGTGGAGAAAGGTTCCAGATTTACACGGACCACCAGAGTCTCAAGTACCTGTTTTTTCAAAAGGAGCTAAATATGAGACAGCGTCGTTGGATGGAGTTGTTGAAGGACTATGACTGTGACATTTTGTATCATCCCGGAAAAGCCAACCGGGTAGCGGATGCCTTAAGTCAGAAATCGAGCATCGCGCAATTAATAGTCAAAGAGTGGATTTTATTAGAAGGAGCGCGAGACTCAGAGTTTAAGTTCGAGGTAGGATACCTCTCCAGTTTGATGGCGACGTTAATGATTGAACCAGAAGTGCAACTCAAAATTAAGGCGTTGCAGTCTACGGACCCTGAGATTCAGAAGATTTTGGAGATGGATGGCACCAAGAGGAAACCGGACTTCCAAGTGTTCGAAGACGGGATTCTAAAGTTTTGAGGAAGTTTGTGCGTGCCCGATGATTTGGAGCTTAAGAAAGGGATTTTATCAGAAGCTCATAGGAGCAATTATAGCATTCACCCGGGCAGCACGAAGATGTACCAGAACCTTCGACAGCATTATTGGTGGAACAGAATGAAGGTGAATGTGGTCAAGCATGTGGCCAAGTGTTTGACGTGCCAACAAGTGAAGGCACAGCATTGTAAACCTGGTGGACTGTTGCAGCCGTTGGAAATCCCAGAATGAAAATGGGAGCATATTACGATGGATTTTGTAACGGGATTGCCAAGAAGCCAGAGGGGACAGACTCTATTTGGGTAATAGTGGACAGACTGACTAAGTCAGCGCACTTCCTGACAATGCGAAAGGATTTCAAGTTGGAAAGATATGCAGAGTTGTATGTGCGGCAGATAATCCGTCTTCATGGAGTACCGGTATCAATCACTTCGGACCGTGATCCCCGGTTTACTGCTAATTTTTAGAAAAGTCTACAATCGGCCATGGGAACAAAGTTGCAGTTCCGTACGGCCTATCATCCGCAGACGGATGGCCAGTCTGAGAGGACTATTCAGACTTTAGAGGATATGCTGAGAGCGTGTGTATTAGATTTTCAGGGCAAGTGGGAAGAGCAGTTGCATTTGGTTGAATTTGCCTACAATAACAGCTTTCAGCAGAGTATTGGGATGGCACCGTTTGAAGCACTTTATGTCAGAGCGTGTAGAACGCCATTGTATTGGGATGAAGTGGGAGAAAGAAGTGTAACGGGTCCAGAGTTGGTTCAGCAGTCGATGGAAACGGTAAAAATTATCCGGGAAAGGCTAAGGACAGCTCAGAACCGTCAGAAGAGTTATGCGGACTGAAGGCGTAGAACGTTGGAGTTTCAGGTTGGTGACCATGTATTCCTTAAGGTCTCACCGATGAGAAGACTGTCTCGGTTTGGCAAGAAAGGAAAACTGAGTCCAAGGTATATAGGCCCGTTCGAGATTTTGGAGAGGATTTGAACGTTGGCCTATCGCCTCGCCTTGCCGCCGAATTTGTCGCAAGTTCATAACGTCTTCCACGTGTCAATGTTAAGGAAGTACGAACCGGATCCGACCCACGTGCTGAATCATGAAGTAATAGACGTGGACGACAGGGTGTCGTACGTGGAGAGACCGGTGGGAATCGAGGACAGGAAGGAGCAGGTTTTGAGGAATAAGACGATCCCGTTGGCCAAAGTTGTTTGGGAACATCACGGGACAGAAGGCGCCACCTGGGAAAGCAAGGAAGTAATGCGATGTTAGCACCCCTATTTATTTGAGTAGTCGGGTTTGGATTGTAAATTTCGAGGACGAAATTTTTGTAAGAGGGGAAGAGTTGTAACGTCCTGAATTTGACCTACTTCCGTAATCAATAAAATGGATATGTATTTCTCATTTCGTTTTAGTAAGTCTCGCCCAGAAGTGATCATTCTCGGGATATTGACCAATAGGGAATGGCTAACTAGGAAAACGGTACGTGGACCCAAGAACTCGACCGTGAATTGAGTCCGATTCCGAGAAACGACGAGGGAATATTTTGTGCCAATATGGGCCGGTCTAAGGAGAGTGACGGATTTGGTTTGGCCAGCGACGTACGATCGGATCGCGGGTGATTCCGTACGACCGAGAGTACGCGTGGCGGACGATCCCGAACTTATTCCGAATGATCGCGACCCCCGGAACTAGTGATAAATCCTCGTGTTCTCTGGGAGATCAAGATCGTCAAGACTCGAGTAATCCTAAATCGATACGCGTAACCCCTAAACAGCCGCCCGTCAGTGAGAGACGCTAAAATCGCATTTGAGCGAAACCGATCATGGAATTGAGTCCGGACTTCGGTGTCGAATTTCGTGGACGTATGCGACTATTTTTGCAAGGACGACGTCATATAAGTGTGGTCAGTTATATTTGGGATCAGTAGAGTCGAAAATTGAAAATTTGACCCGGGACCGGAAAATTACCGTTTCGCCCTTATGCCCTATGCTTGTATTCCGAATTTTGGGGATTAATTGGAGGATATTATGGTCTTGTCCAGCCCTATTATTTCAGAAAATTTAGGACTAAATTGCCCCTAGATATTTTAGTTAGATTTGATCCTAGCCCTAGAAATGAGGACAAGATGGTCATTTTTAGAAGTTGTTCAACCACCATCTTCTAGCCTATACACTCTCATCTCACTCTCTCTCTCCCTCAATTCTCACCATCATCTCCGGCCACTCTCCCCTCTCCTCCCCCTCTAGCCGATTCTCTCTCTCCCTTCCCCGCCGCGTGTGAACCGCCGTCAGCCACGTCGCCGCCGCCGAGCGCCGAGCACCGCCGGCCACCACCTCATTCGACCACCCCATTCCCTCTCTCGTCCCGTCGCGCCATCACCACCGACCAGCACCCTCTCCCCTTCACCGTCGCCCTTGCCACCGTGAACCGCCGCTGATCGCCGTCGCCGTTTGCGCCACCGCGGGAGTCACCGTCTGCCGTCGCGAGAATAGCTCGAGTCGCCCGTTTCCCCCACCTGTTCAGCTTTGTTTGGAGTTGAGGAGCCTAAGTGAGTATTAACTCTAAACCCTAATTAGGCTAATTAGCATTTCTAGATAAGTTTAGGTTAATTTAGGGGTTAATTAGAGGAAATTAGGGATGATTAGTGGGCTGATTAATTAGTGGTGGATTATGTGATGATTTGGGAGTCTAATATGTTGATTTCAATGTGGATTAGTGCCCTAGAGTGGGCTGTTTAATGGCTGGAATTATTGGGTTTAATTGGCCTAAGTTCGGTTAATCTAGAGTTTAATTGTGGAATCCCTAGCATGCCTCGTATTGTCCGATTAGTGGCTAATTTGTGCTTGATCGGTGATTATTATTGTGATGCCATGATGCATGCCTAGTGTAGCCGAGAATGAGGAGGCATGGCGGTCCGTGCGAATGCGTATTTGAATTGATCTAATCGCATGGAAATTGTGTGCCAATTGGGAGCCGTGTTTGACTCGGACTTATTGGATTAATTGGGAATGTCAATGTGATGTTCTGAGCATGCTAAATTGTGAGTTGACCATACCGTGGCTGAATTGAGTTATTGGATTAATTGGGCAAGCTAATTTGTAGTATTGAGCATGTTGAGATGTGCATTGAGTTGGCATTAATTGATTGTGTGCCTATGTGAAATCGAGTACTCATTGTGCATGGCCACGCATTTCGTATGCTGAGCGTTGGCATGATATGAGAATTGTGCGAGTATGCGTGCCTGACACGAGCATGTGATTACCTAATCGCCCTGATGCGTTTTACGCGGGGTTCAGAGAAAAATTGGTGTGTGTACGTGTGATCACATAAAGCCCTGATGCGTGTTACGCGGGGTATTGAACCCGTCCTGATGCGTTTCACGCGGGACGATGCCCGGATTGCTGGAAGACGGCCAACCTGATGCGTTTTACGCGGTTTCGGTTCATATATGGAGATCAGTGTTGCGCCTGATGCGTTTTACGCAGGCAAGTGACACTGGGCCTGATGCGTTTTACGCAGGCCAGGAAGTGTTGGATATGAATAGACGTGATGCGTTTTACGCGGGTCAGACCTGATGTGTTTTACGCGGGTCGAGTAATAAATGTGAATTGGCAGTGTGCAAGTGTGCATAATTGAGCCGGATCATGAGCATGGACATATTGATGGCATATGTGTGCAATAGTGCATTGGCAGGTGTGCAAGCATGTGCATGGCGTACGTGTGGCCGCGTTTGTTCGTGTATGTGCCATTATCACGATTATTATATGCCTAACCTGCAGGGTCATTTGTGTGCTCGATCTGGGCCCGAGGGCCTAGGTCAAGTGATTGTTGAATTGGTGTTGTGTGATTGTTTGCCTGTCAGGAGGTGCATGTTAGCCTAGCTTAGGTTTAGGGGGTTTACTCGCTGAGATTTATTCTCACGGTTGTTAAAACCCTCATTTTCAGACCCCCGGCCTTGAGGATGTCCGAAGTGCCCATCCGTTTTGGGATCCCGTCCCGGATAGACCGAGATGTGATCGAGTACCCCGTTGGGAACGGGGATACATATATTAGACATTTTACTACAGTATGGGTTGATGTGGACGAGCAGCACTTCCAGGCCCACGAGTATATAGCGTGGTGTTTCAGGGACTACTCCGGGACTTTTGGGCCCCTTAGGACCTTTGACGTCCCGTTCAACGGGCTAGGTGAGATAGATCCCCAGTGTATGATGGAGACCTGGCGAGTACACGTCCGAGGGGAGTTCTAGTTCTGGCCGCCGGCCTGTTATCTGGGAGGTTGACGAGCCAGACCCGATGGACGAGGAGCCAGTGGACTGGGATTCCGACCCGGAGCCTATAGAGTCGGACGACGAGCCCGAGCCGATGGATCAGGACCCCGAGCAGGAGGGCGACCCTGAGGAGGTTGACTCAGAGGAGGAGCCGGCAGAGGCCGAGTCCGAGCTGGATTCCATGGACTCCGAGGATGAGCAGTCTGACAGCTCTTCTGAGTCCTCGGGATCCGACCCAGACTAGGTACCTTAGGGTTTAGCCGTATCCCTAGTTAGGTCGGGCCAGTATTTTTTTGACCGGAGCCCTTCCTTAGGTTAGTGTTTAGACTGAATGCCCGAGCCATTTACCCCTTTTTGTCAGTAGTGGCCATTGACCCGCTTTTAGTTTTTGTGCTGATGCTGTAAATGGATATTGTATATGCTTCCCTGATGCTAATGCAAGTGTATATTCATAATGTTGTTTATTGTTTGTGCTATCCTTGGTCGCGTGTTTTAATTGTACGGGTGTTGATGTTGCTTCCGCGTGTGCATGATTCTCTGTGTTGGGTGTTGGGTCGGCGACGCGTCCTGGGACGTCGCACAAGTTCGACCTCGGTTGGGATGCTCGCGCGCTGTAGGGATCGGGGCGTGACAACGGCTATATTCCAAGCACAATGCCGAAATTTAATTAATGATGCTGAACTGGTGGCACAACATTAGAATTTAATCAACAATGCTAAACCTGATAAAGACTCTCACCGGAATTGAATCTACGACGTGGAATCTGAAAGTTGCAACTACGACTACTCCTAATGTGCTAAAAGTAAGGCTAGATAAAACATGTGTTGTGTTGTTCGCAAAGGTCCCCTCTACGTTGGAAATCCTTGAGTATTTATAGAGCAGCTTGATAATTGTTGACCGACCACTTCTCCTTGAAAGTCATTTTCCACTTCCTTACGTTTCGCGCTTTAACCGCTTCCTGACTTATCGATGTTGCTTACGCTTCTTGGGCATCACGTAATAGCTGATTTTCTTCCACGTGTCTCTTTATTCTTTGCTATTTCCCAAGTGTCATTCTCTAACTTCCTTGATCTTCACGCCCACGGTCATGTCTTTACCTTTTGACACGTGGAAATGAATTTCTTTACCACGTGTCACCATGTATTTAATCCATGATTTCAGACTTATCGACATCACGTGCAAAGCTCGTGATCTTGGATTTGTCGACGTCACGTGCAAAGCTCGTGATCTTGGATTTGTCGACGTCACGTGCGAAGCTCGTGATCTTGGATTTGTCGATGTCACGTGCAAAGCTTGTGATCTTGGATTTGTCGACACTTCTATGACGTGTTCTGTCGATAACTACCTCAAGTCTTCCCAATACCTCTGGGCCTGACTCACGGCCTTTTTCCGAATTCATGCCATGTGGGCCGTACTTTATGTCCTTTGTGACTTATAACTGGCCCACTCCCACTAGGGGTAATTTTGAGTGTCAACAGCTACAACAAAAAACAAATCAAAAACCTCCCCAACATCGACCTCCCCGACTATATGCAGCAGCACCAGCAGAAAGTAAGTCAAGAACCTCCCCAACAACAACCTTTCTAACTATATGCAGCGACACAAGCATAAAACAAGCAAACAACCGAGCCCCAATTTTTTTACTCCAAGCACCAGCCCTAATTTTTTCCTGTGCCGATTGAGTGAGTGAGTGAGTGAGTGAGAGAGTATGACGGCGATTGAGTGACTGAGTGAGCAAGACAAGGAGCGAACAAGTGAGCAAGTGCGAACAGCGAACAAAAGAGAGAGTCCAAGTCAACACAAACGACGGCATGAGAAAGATTCGTCTATTTTGAGAGAGAGATTAAATTTGAAAGATACGCCATTGTTTTGTCATGAACGACCACTTCATAGTCCGTGGACTTGTTTCTTACATAAAAAAGCTACGCACGAATGAAATTCTTTTAAAATGTGATGTAGGACTTTTTGCCGGAATTTGTCATTGGAGGTACTCAAGTGATTGATTTTTCTCCGATGTGATACTTAAGTGAATCGGCCAAAAAGTTTTGACACTAAAGTGTGTGCTGTATGAAATTTATGACACTTCTAGTATCCTTTTCCTGCATAATTAGACACATCGTCCTTTAGTTCCTCCCTTTCTTCACAGTTTCCTTTCTTCAAGTGAGCTAAGCCACACGCACTATGCATTTTCTACACAGAGAGGCCGTTTCAATATGTCGATTTCTTAATTGTGTCGAAATCCAATATGCAATCACACAAATTTCCTGATATTTTCTTTCATGAATTGATAGCTACTTGACAGAGACTGACGTACCATGAAGACCTCTCTTAAAAAATTTATGCTTCCATGACTAAGTTTCCATGTACTTCGGCAAAAAAGTCAAAATCTAAACTGGACGTAGACAGTAATGAATTTAATTAGCAATTCCGGTGCATTTTCTTCTATATATCATGGAAATTGCATGGTGTTAAGTTAGGTGATTTTATAATTTGCGAAACTTTGCGTTATACTTTCATTTTATGGACAATATTTAATTATACTTTTCAGGAAGTCTCATGGAATGGAATCGTCCAAGGGGGATGGAAGGTGGGTAAGGAAGGGAAAAAGATATTTTTGCCCTGTACATTAGTTTACAAGAAACTAACAAAATTGATGCGGACACGACTGCTGATGGCTTTCTGGAGTGTTTGAACAAACATAAGTCCAACAAGCGGATCTAGGACAACAATCTGAGTCGTGCGCGAAAAAACGCGTATAACTTTTGATCGAGGAAGAGTTACAAGGCTCATAATACCAATCCAGAAAGCTAATTATGAGCACCATGCATTTATCAAAGTGGGGGGAAAGGACACTGAAAGTGTTATATCTTTCAAACGGTGTTCATTTTGGTGTCATAACTTTTCAATTGATTACTTGAGTACTATAAATTTTTAATTGTTCACTTGAATGCTACAAAGTTATGACACCAAAATAAGCGTTGTACGTAAGTTATCACTTGTAGTATCCTTCTTTCTAAATTTGGTAAACCGTTTGCAGCTGTTTTGGACCTCAACACCCATGGTTTAGGCATGTTTTAGAGCTCGTTTCTATTTTTATGTGAATTCTCCACGTTATTTTAGGCTTTTGTTTATATTTTCCAAACTCTTTACTACTTAAGTTTATTTTCGGATTTTCCAGTGTCACCTTAATTAGTAAGGTATTTATGTGATCTTTTCGATGTAACATACAGCTTCCATCATATTTTCCTTAACACTAAAAATAGGTTTCTCTCTATATTTTTGACCCGTGAGCGTGTGCACCGGAGTCCATGGTTGCGGATCTACCCATGTTTATCTGTGGCTTTATTGAATCCATTGGTATCAGAGTCAGCCAGATCGTTGAAAGCAGAGCCATGCTGGTGTCGACGACATTGTAAGCAACTATCCTTCTGACGAAGATCAGAGGACGTAGGCAGTGTTGCACGCCCACGATGTTTATGATTGCCATGGAGGTTGTGAAAATTATGACAAAAATGATGGTTGGCGTGCCGAATATCATCATGAAAATCAAATTTACAGGAAGAGATAGATCGTGTTTTCTATTATATAGACATCATTTAGCATAGAAAAGTGAAGCTAGTGAACCGTAAATTGAAAGATAGAGCATTATGGTGGTGGGAAAGATTTGAAGGATTTTGTACACAACGACAAAAGAGCTTGTATGACATACGCTAAACCTACGAACTTAGTGGAAGGTTTGCGGGAAGCTTCGCAGTTATAAAGATGAAGGTCAAGCCGTCTCGGAAGATTCCTCAAGTCAATCGTCAACAATATACGACAAGTATATGAGGAAAGAAAAATATGACAATGAGAAGTTTTCAGCATACCACTGTTGTCACGCCCGGAACCCCACGGGCTCACGACACCCCTTCGATGGTCATATTGAACGCGACGTCCCAGGACGCGTCGCCGACCCAAACGAAACAAGTGAAGACAAACGCAAGCGGAAGTGGAAATCAAACAACCCAGACAATAAACAATGACAAAAGGATAGTAATTGCACAAATCAATAAACTCATATCATTAGCTTGAGACCATAAATTCATACAATAGGCTCCTAGGGTAGCATCCACCTTTGTCATAAAAAAGGGACAGGTGGTAGGGTAGACTACGGAATACACGAAAAGGGCACTACCAAAAAGATTCTACGCCCAGCACCCAACACTCCTACGGTATCCAATCCGAATCAGACCATGTAGACTCCGACTCCGTATCAGCTTCGATCTCGAACAGCTCTTCCTCGAGCTCTGACTCCATAGGCTCCCCTTCGGGCTCGGACTCAGAGGGTTCAACTACAGGTTCTGGCTCCGGGTCAGACTCCATCGGCTCCGGGACAGGGTTTTCAGGGACGAACTCCGGATCGATCACTTCACTGTCGAGAGGGACAACTTCCATTGGGTCCCAGTCCCCAAGTCCTGCCATTAAGCCTCCCTGGGGAACATCAAATCCTTGTATCAGCCCCACCAAATCTCTGCCATTCTCTCGATACAGCCAAGCCCAAAACACCATGGGTTTCCAGTTCACTGAGCCCTCGTCTACATACACCACACTAGCATGCCTATAGTACACCATGTTCTCCCCCACTGGATACTCCGTCACCATGTGATCGATATGCAAAGGTATCCCAAAAAGCCGAGACGGCATGATCAAGGTCTGGGTGGGGGGTCTGAAATGGTTTATAAATCAACTATGAGAATAAATCTCAATAAGCAGACCCTAAACCCCACATAAGACAATGCGTACCCATACAAGTCTCCACATGCAATCTAACATTCGACGTACTAGAATTCACACAAACATACTTACCTCGCCTCAATTCACACGTCAACTCTGCACATTAGTCAACTCACATTAATGCAATAATAGCCCAAGCACATATCACAATCACCCGAGCGCCATACACACATGCATTCATCCAATTCAACCAAATACATTACACATGCAAGTCCATCCAACTTTATCACGACTCGGGTCAACACCCCACAGGTCCTTTCTCGCCACCCGCGTCAACACGCTCCAGGCTGGCAGCTCTCCGATTAATCCGGGCTTGTCCCGCGTCAACACGCCCCAGGACCTTTTTCACGACCCGGGTCAATACCCCACAAGTCCTTTCTTACAACCCGGGTCAACACCCCACAGGTTGGCAGCCCTCCGATCGATCCGGGCTTGGTCAAGCAAACACACACACCACTTAATTTAATCAATTTAATGCCACTAACATATTCAAACATCACCCAAGGATATCCGATCAACCTCAATACCATTCGCCACTCATGCGCACCAAGACAACCACAATTCCATCATTAATTCACCACATATGAACACAATTCAAGCATTAGACCACACGGGATAATCACACACTATATCAACATTCAAGCATCAACGGCCCCTCATACAATCATACTAAGCCAATGCTCACATAATGCGCGCTATCGCCATCACGAATCATCAACATGAATTATCATCAAACGAACATTAAATCACACACGAACAACCACTATCCGCGACACAACTTCCAGCATTAATCAACTCCAAAACCAGCCACAAAACCGATCATAAATCACCTCGTTTTAGCCCACATTCCGACCCATCCACTCACCCCGAACCAGCCAACAATTCCGTCACCAAACCGTGCTAAACGGCCACCAAAACAACCCAGAACAGCCCCTAATCAGCCACATTTCCACTCCAAACGACCCCTAAACAAGTATATTAATACCCAAAGTCCAAGACAAGATTTAGGGTGTCGCTAACCTCAACCCAAAGCAAGAAAACGGGGCAAGGGCAGCAGCTAGGGAGCCGAAACAGAGCCGCAACAGTAGCAGCGGCACCGGCGGTCGTACGGTAGTTCATGGTGACGATGGCAAGGCGGCTGCTCGAGTGGGCAGCAGGGCGAACTGGTGATGGCGAGCAGGTGACCGGAGTAGGGGCAAGGGTGGCGGGGAACCGTCGGAACAGGGGCAGCGAGAGGGAGAAATAGGGGAAGGGAGTTGTTGGGCCGGAACAGGGCAGCAGCGATGGCGGCTGAGGGGGGAGCTGGGTGGCGGTGGCGAGCCAGCGAGGACGGCGGTGGCTAGCAGCGACGGCGGCGACCGATCGAGTGGTGACAGGCTAGAGAGAGAGAAACAGAGGAGAGGGGCGAATGGTTGTTGGAACAGGGAAGCGGGGTGGCAAGGGAGTCTTACCGGAATAGTAGCGGTGACAGCGGAGTTGCTGGGAGTTCAGCAGGCTCACGGCGGCCATGAACAGATGGCGGGCCTAATCAGAAGAGGTGGCGGACGGCTGAAACAAGGGTGGCAAGCAAGAAACAGGGGAAGAAAGTTAGTGGTGGCGCGGCCAGTGGCAGAGGTGGCGGCGAACGGCGGTGGCTGGCGGTTGGGCGGTGGCCGGAGAGCGTGCGTGGAGAGGGGGGAAGAGCTTGGCAAAAAGATAGAAGGGAGATGGGGGGAGGACGATCGTGACAGGGGGAAAAATGAGCGGGAGAGAGAGAGAGAGAAAGAGAGAGAGAGAGGTACAAGCTATACACCTACCCCACTCAAGTGTGATCTAAAGGCCACAAATCTGTCTTGGAGATCAAGACAAGATCCAAGGGTCACAACAATTTGAACTTTCAAATTTAAATAAAAGGCTAAAATGCATAAAATGATTTAACTAAAGAGGGAGGTATACTGGTCTAAATCCGCACCCGGTCCAAATTTCACGTTCCACTAATTCCAGGCAATATCGACGCTGGCCACAATAATATCGACACCGTCCAATTAAATTCGTCACGAAACTCCGAGAAATTCGATACCAAAGTTCGGGCTCTAAATAACGACCAAATTCGATCGAGTGCATTTCTAGCGAAATCTCTAATTTAAAAATAACCCAAGAGTTATCAGTTCCAGGCGAGATTTAACTATAAGTGCACTGACAAAATACATGTTTTATATATCCCAAAAATGGGTCGAAATTCGAAATGTTACAATTGTTCCCCTTTACAAAAATTTCGTCCTCGAAATTTACAACTCGACCCAAATTATTCGAACAAATGGGGGTATTGATGCCGCATCAGCTCTTCACTCTCCCATGTCACACCTTCAGTTCCACGATGCTCCCAAATTACCTTGATCATCAGAATTGTCTTGTTCCGCAACAGTCGTTCCATTCTGTCCTCAATCCTTATTGGTCTTTCCACGTATGACACTCTATCGTCCACGTCTATTTCTTTATAATTTAGCATGTGGGTCGGATCCGGTTCGTATTTCCTTAACATAGACACGTGGAACACATTGTGAACTTGGCACAAATTCGACGGTAGTGCGAGACGATAGGCTAAGGTACCAATTCTCTCTAAGACCTCGAATGGACTCACGTACCTCGGGCTCAACTTCCCTTTCTTGCCAAACCGTGACAATCCTCTCATCGGTAATACCTTGAAAAAAACGTGGTCCCCCACTTGAAATTCCAAAGGCTTACGTCTCCGATCTGCATAATTCTTTTGGCTGCTTTGGGTGGTCTTAAGCCTGTCCCGAATCACCTTGACTGTTTCGACTGACTGCTGAACTAACTCAAGACCTGTGATGCTCCTCTCACCAACTTCATCCCAACCAATCGGCATTCTGCAAGTTCTGCCATACAGCGCTTCGAATGGTGCCATTCTGATACTCTGCTGATAGCTATTGTTGTAGGCAAACTCAACCAGATGCAACTGTTCCTCCCAACTACCCTTAAAATCCAATACACATGCTCGCAGCATATCTTCCAAAGTCTGAATCGTCCTTTCAGACTGGCCATCCGTTTGGGGATGATAGGCCATGTTAAACTGTAACTTCGTTCCTAATGCCGTAAGAAGACTTTTTCAAAAAGCGGCAGTAAACTTAGGATTACGGTCTGAAGTAATCGTAATCTGAAGTAATCGTCACTAGCACTCCATGAAGACAGACTATTTGCCATACGTATATCTCGGCATACCTTTCCAAGGCGAAGTCTTTTCGCACCGGCATAAAATGTGCTGACTTTGTCAATCGGTCGATTACCACCCAAATTGAATCATGACACCTCTGACTCCTCGGTAATCCCATTACAAAGTCCATTGTGATATGTTCCCACTTCCACTCGGGGATTTCCAATGGCTGCAACATTCCATCAGGCTTGCAATGTTGTGCCTTCACTTGTTGACATGTTAAACACTTAGCCAGGTGCTTGGCTACATCCACTTTCATGATGTTCCACCAATAATGTTGTCGCAAGTTATGATACATCTTTGTATTACCCGGGTGAATACTATAATTACTACGGTGTGCTTCAGACAAAATCTCCTCCTTAAGTTCTGCATCATTGGGCACACATAACCGTCCACGGAATTTCAGATTCCCATCTTCGGATGCCTAAAACTCTGATTTCCTTTTTGTAACATCCATACCCAGAATCTTCTGAATCTCCGGGTCCGTCGATTGTAAAGCCTTAATCTTAGTCTGAATTTCTGGTTCAATCCTTAATTCTGCAAGCAGACTTGAGACATGACTCACTTCAAACTTAAACTCCGAATCTCGAACTCCCTCCAATAGAGTCTATTCCTTGACCATCATATGCGTGATGCTCGATTTCCGGCTCAGTACATCCGCTACTTCATTAGCGAAGATAATCGCGGCTAATTCCAAGTCGTGCGTCGGATAATTCAGCTCATGCGGTCTCAATTGTTGCAATGCGTATGCCACTACTCTTCCGTGCTGCATTACTACGCATCCCAATCCCTTTAGCGACGCGTCACTGTAGATCTCATATCCTCCCGGACCTGACGGGATTGTCAACACTGGTGCAGTCGTCAATCTCTACTTTAACTCCTGGAAACTCCTTTCGCACTTATCCGTCCATTCGAACCTCGTTTCTTTCTTTAGTAACCGTGTCAACGGTGTCGCTAATGCTAAAAACCTTTCCACGAAGTGTCTGTAATAACCCGCTAGACCCAAGAAGCTCCGAACCTCGGTTACTGTTGTCGGTCTCAGCCAATTCGTGACGGCTTCAATCTTCGTCGGATCCACTGCAATTCCTTCCCTAGATATCACATGTCCTAAGAACGCTACTCGATGAAGCCAGAATTCGCATTTACTGAACTTAGCGTAGAGTGCATGTTCCCTTAAAGTCCGTAGAACTTTTTCCAAGTGTAACTCGTGCTCGGTGGAACTCTTCGAATATACCAGGATATCGTCTATGAACATGATTACAAACTGATCCAGAAATTCTTTGAATACCCTATTCATCAAATCCATGAAGGCTGTAGGGGCGTTAGTCAATCCGAATGGCATTACTGTAAACTCATAGTGCCCATATCTCGTCCTAAATGTCGCTTTTGGTATATCCTCTTTCTTAATCCTCAGTTGGTGGTAACCCATCCTCAAGTCGATCTTAGAAAATATCGATGCTCGTTGTAACTGATGAAACAAGTCATCTATCCTTGGTAATGGGTATTTATTCTTAATGGTCACTTGATTTAACTATCTGTAGTTAATGCACAACCTCAAAGACCCATCATTCTTTCTCACAAATAACACTGGCTCTCCCCATGGAGACGCACTCGGGCGAATAAAGCCCTTATCCAGTAACTCTTGCATTTGAACTTTCAATTCCTTCAATTCTGACAGCAACATCCTATAGGGCACTTTCGAGATCGATTTCGTATCGGGGGCCAACTCAACCACAAACTCTACTTCTCTATCAAGTGGCAGTCCCAGCAATTCCTGAGGAAAGACATCGGGGAAGTTGCATACCACGGTTATGTCTTTAAGCCTCGGCTCTCCAGCCGTCGAATCAACTACATTTGCCAGAAACCCTTAGCACCCTTCGCCTAACAGCTTCGTCACCTCAAGTGACGAGATCCAAAGGATCGGGGTTCCTCCTCGGTTTCCCACAAACTTGAATCTAGGATATCCAATCGGATTAAATTGGATCACCCTGTTACTACAGTCCATTACCGCTTTCTGTTTAACTAACCAGTCCATACCAATAATCACATCAAAGTCATACATAGCTAAAAATGCCAAATCTATCATTTCTTCCCTATCTCCAATCACTATCTTACAATCAGGGCATCCAAACGCAATCAGCACTTTATCGTTCAATGGAGTAGTCACACACAGCATAACTTCAAGCAGTTTCGGCTAAATTCTAAACATTCTAACGAACTGCTCAGATATAAACGAATGCGACGCCCCCGGATCAAATAAAGCATATGCAGCATGATCACAGAGAGAAACCCTACCTGTGACCATGCCAGGCGCGTCCTTAGCTTCCCTCATCGCCATTGCATATACTCATCCTTGGGCCGGCGGCCTATTCTGATTGGCCGGCTGGATAGCTCCGAACTGATTTCCGTTCTGGGGTGGCGGTGGCAGTAGCGCAGGCGACCTAGCCTGTCTGATATTGGGGCATTTCCTGAACTGATGGCCCATTCCGCCACATATAAAACACGCTCCGACCCTATTTGGGCAAGGTCCATTCCTATGTCTCCCTCCACATAACCTACACGACGCGTTCTAAAAGCGATTCGGCTTCTCGATATTTCTCTGAATGGGGAGAACAAAATGATTATTTCCCGTCATAGGTCACTTTCCAAAACGACAGTTGTCCCAAGCCGGGGCCTGTCGCGATCCAGAGGCGGCAGCCCGATCCATCAAATCACGCTCAATTGCCTGAGCCCGGTCATAAATCTCATGATATCCTCTTAAGTTTAGTGAGATCATCTGACTGCGAAGGTCCGGTTTCAGTCCATCTCGGAATCTCCTGGCTTTGTCCACTGGGTCCTCTACCATTCTAGGGACAAACTTGGACAGCCTTGCGAACTCGGCCTCATACTGATCCACCGACATCTGACCCTGGCGAAGTCTCATGAATTCAACCAACTTCTGCTCTCGGGCACTTTCCGAGAAATACTTGCCATTAAAGGTCTCGATAAAAATAGTCTAAGTCGAGGCAGTACCAGTGGGAAACACTTGACCTTTGGTGGCTCTCCATCAATCGCTTACATTTTCCTGAAAGCTGGTAGACTGCCAGGGTTACTTTCTCCTTTTCAGTGCACCCTAGCACCTTGAAAGTTTTCTTTAACTCTTCCACCCATCGAGGTGCAGCCTCAGTATTACCTCTACCATCAAATCTCGGAGGTTTCAGCTTCAAAAACTGCTCAATCAGCTTAGACATCGGCCTATTTGCCTGTACTTGGCCCTAAGCGGGGTGCCCACCATTCCCGTGGTTCCCATTATTCCCATTGTTTCCATTGACCTCATTAGCAGCGGCTACAACGGCCTCAGCAGCAGCAGTGACAATAGCATTCCGCTCTTCGATCTGTCTACCCATTAAAATCCCGACTTCTTATAGTACCCTCAGAATTCCATCCACCTGGGGATCCTCTGTAACTCTAGCTTGCGGGGCCACACGACCTCGACCTCGACCTCTTCCTCAACTGCTCATTCTCACTGGGTACTCACACTCGCCTACCTGCTATAATTCCACTCAAGAGTTAGAGACCTAGGCCAACTATACCAGTCTAAAGCCCTAGGCAATGAATCGCAACAACAATTCACTAAGCAGGCAGCCAATCACAACCAATAGAGTTCGTGCACTTATCTCAAGCCCTGACGCACCTGCACCTCACATATTAATGCATAAATTCACTCATCAACTACAATCACACCGTCTGGGGTACGCATGACATACGAGTCTCCCTAACTAGCTACCCCAAAGTCGTCGCTCCTTATCACTCCAGGCTTCGACCAACTTGGATCGAGCTGACCTTGCTCTGATACCAAATCAACTGGGATGTCATGCCCCGAATCCCACGGGCTCACGACACCCCTTCGATGGTCGTATTGAATTCGACGTCCCAGGACGCGTCGCCGACCCAAACGAAACACGCGAAGACAAATGCAGGCGGAACCGGAAATCAAACAGCCCAGACAATAAACAATGACAAAAGGGTAGTACTTGCACAAATCAATAAACTCATATCATTAGCTTGAGACCATATATTCATACAATAGGCTCCTAGGGTTAGCATCCACCTTCATCATTAAAAAGGGACAGGTGGTAGGCCAGACTACGGAATACACAAAAAGGGCTCTACTAAAAAGCTTCTACGCCCAGCACCCAACACTCTGACGGTGCCCAATCCGAATCAAATCCTATAGACTCCGACTTCGTATCAACTTCGATCTCGAACAGCTCTTCCTCGGGCTCCGACTCCATAGGCTTCCCTTCGGGCTCGAACTCAGAGGTTTCAACTACAGGTTCTGGCTCCGGGTTAGACTCCATCGGCTCTGGCTCCGGGACAGGGTTTTCAGGGACGAACTCGGGATCGATGACTTCACCATCGGGAGGGACAACTTCCATTGGGTCCCAGTCCCCAAGTCCTGCCACTAAGCCTCCCTGGGGAACATCAAACCCTTGTATCGGCCCCACCAAATCTCCGCTATTCTCTCGATACAGCCAAGCCAAAAACACCATGGGTTTCCAGTTTACTGAGCCTTCATCTACATACACCACACTAGCACGCCTATAGTACACCATGTTCTCCCCCACTGGATACTCCGTCACCATGTGATCGATATGCAAAGGTATCCCAAAAAGCCGAGACGGCATGATCAAGGTCTGGGTCAGGGGTTTGAAATGGTTTATAAATCAACTATGAGAATAAATCTCAATAAGCAGACCCCTAAACCCCACATAGGACAATGCTTACCCAGACAAGTCTCCACATGCAATCTAACATTCGACGTACTAGAATTCACACAAACATACTTACCTCGCCTCAATTCACACGTCAACTATGCACATTAGTCAATTCACATTAATGCAATAATAGCCCAAGCACATATCACAATCACCCGAGCGCCATACACACGTGCATTCATCCAATTCAACCAAATATATTACACATGCGCGTCCATCCAACTTTCTCACGACCCGGGTCAACACCCCATAGGTACTTTCTTGCCACCCGCGTCAACATGCTCCAAGCTGGAAGCCCTCCGATCAATCTGGGCTTTGTCCCGCTTCAACACGCCCCAAGACCTTTCTCACGACCCGGGTCAACACCCCACAGGTCCTTTCTCCCAACCCGAGCTAATACCCCAAAGGTTGGCAGCCCTCCGATCGATCCGGGCTTGGTCAAGCAAACACACACACCACTTAATTTAATCAATTTAATGCCACTAACATATTCAAACATCACCCAAGGATATCCGATCAACCTCAATACCATTCGCCACTCATGCGCACTAAGACAACCACAATTCCACCATTAATTCACCACATATGAACACAATTCAAGCATTAGACCACACGGGATAATCACACACTATATCAACATTCAAGCATCAACGGCCCCTCATACAATCAGACTAAGCCAACGCTCACATAATGCGCGCTATCCCCATCACGAATCATCAACATGAACTACCATAAAACGAACATTGAATCACACACGAACAACCACTATCCGCGACACAACTTCCAACATTAATCAACTCCAAAACCAGCCACAAAACCGATCATAAATCACCTCGTTTCAGCCCACATTTCAACCCATCCACTCACCCTGAACCAGCCAACAATTCCGTCACCAAACCGCGCTAAACGGCCACCAAAACAACCTAGAACAGCCCCTAATCAGCCACATTTCCACTCCAAACGACCCCTAAACAAGTCTATTAATACCCAAAGTCCTAGACAAGGTTTAGGGTGTCGCTTACCTCAACCTGAAGCAAGAAAACGGGGCAAGGGCAGCAGCTAGGGGGCCGGAACAGAGCCGCAATAGTAGCAGCGGCACCAGCGGTCGTGCGGCAGTTCGTGGCGATGATGGCAAAGCGCTGCTCGAACGGGCAGCAGGGCGGACTGGTGATGGCGAGCAGGTGGCCGGAGTAGGGGCAGGGGCGGCGGGGAACCGCCAGAACAGGGGCAGCGAGAGGGAGAAATAGGGGAAGGGAGCTGTTGGGCCAGAACAGAGCAGCAGTGGCGGCGGCTAAGGGGGGAAGCTGGGTGGCGGTGGCGAGCCGGCAAGGGCTGCGGTGGCCAGCAGCAACGGCGGTGACCGGTCAGGCGGTGACAGGCTGGAGAGAGACAAAAACAGAGGAGAGGGGGGAATGGTCGCCGGAACAGGGGAGCGGGGTGGCAGGGGAGTCTCGCCGGAATAGCAACGGTGACGGCGGAGCTGGTGGGAGTTCAGCAGGCTCACGGCGGCCACGGACGAACGGCAAGCCGACTCGGAAGAGGTGGCGGACGGCTGAAACAAGGGCGGCGAGCAAGAAACAAGGGAAGAAAGTTGGTGGTGGCGCGGCCAGTGGCAGAGGTGGCGGCGAACGGCGGTGGCTGGGGTTGGGACGAGCTGCCGGACGGTGGCTCAGGCGGATGACATGCGGCGGTTTGGCAGTGGCCAGAGAGCGTGCGCAGAGAGAGGGGGAGAGCTCGGCAGAAAGATAGAAGGGAGAGAGGGGGGGGAGGACGATCGTGACAGGGGGGAAAAATGAGCGGGAGAGAGAGAGAGAGAGAGAGAGAGAGAGAGAGAGAGAGAGAGAGGTACAAGCTATACACCTACCCCCTCAAGTGTGATCTAAAGGCCACAAATCCGTCTTGGAGATCAAGACAAGATCCAAGGGCCACAACAATTCGAACTTTCAAATTTAAATAAAAGGCTAAAATGCATAAAATGATTTAAATAAAGAGGGAGGTGTACTAGTCTAAATCCGCACCCGGTCCAAATTTCACTTTCCACTAATTCCAGGCAATATCGACGTTGGCCACAATAATATCGACACCGTCCAATTAAATTCGTCACGAAACTCCGAGAAATTCGACACCAAAGTTCGGGCTCTAAATAACGGCCAAATCTCTAATTTAAAAATAACCCAAGAGTGATCAGTTTCGGGCGAGATTTAACTATAAGCGCACTGACGAAATGCACGTTTTATAAATCCCAAAAATGGGTCGAAATTCGGAATGTCACAACTGTCTTCTTGACTTATCTCACTAAAAAGAACACCAGAAAGACATCATTCATCCTACGTGATCCAGTAATTTGCAAGTTCGACAGAATTTTGTATTTATTGATCAATGGTGTCATTTCGGATCCGTAATTAACGACATAAATTGACTTTTTTCTATGATCCGGCTCTTTCCTTGATTTGCAGACGAAAGAGACGGAAAACAAGCTCTGATACGGTGATACCTACTTGATATGACCGTTCAGTTACGGTCCAAACATTACAAGCCTAGAGCGTTTGGATATATATTAAAAGTAATTCCTAGTGAATTAATAATATTTTTATTGCCTGTAATTAGAATATTACACTAATTTTGGAAATTTCACAGTAATCTCCAGCGGACATGGATTGCCAATATGACATTGGAACATATGCTTGCCAGTCATATGCTTCTGAACTTGTCACGTACGTTTCAAATTTCTAATAAAAGAAATTCAAGTTTCAAGCTAGAGACTTGGAAAGATACAACTCGATGAAGACATTTTCAATTATAAGGAATATATTAAATAGTTCTATCAACCAAATATATTACTTTGGAAAGATTCAACTGACTTAGTCATTCTAGGTAGAGATATAAGGGGAATCCAAACATTCATCGTATTAATTACAAGGAATATTCCATTGAGCATATTATATATTATATATTTAGAATATTATCTATGTCTTTTATGTTTCATGTTACGCTCCAACTCTTATTGAACTCTTATTAACTCTCCTCGTCGTACTTTTAATTTTAAAATAGTTTAAACTCTAATTGGGTCAAATGCTTGATTTTGCGAGACTTAAAGCTTCGAAATGAACACTAGAAAGACATTATTCATCCTATGTGATCAAATAATTTGCGAGTTTGAGAAAATTCGTATTTATTGATCAATAGTTTCATTTCTAACGTGGCTAGCGAGGATCACCTAGAGGGGGGTGAATATGTGATTTTATCAATTCTTGACAAATATAAAGTGGAATTAAAAGGTCAAGAACTGAGTCTGAACTTAAAGTGCAAAGTTCAGAATCTGAAAAAACTTTAGAAGTAGTTTTACTAGTGTGTAATAAATTATAGCAGCAAGAGTTTAGGGATAAGAGAATGTGCATATAAAGTTTCTAGTGGTTCGGCTTAGATCAAGCTTACGTCCACTCTCTTATAATGACAGCATATTAGCTAGATTCCACTAGATGATCAACAAGAGATTACAATAATGAGTGATAACACTCAGTGTATGATAGGTTTTACTATCTCACTCAATCACTCTTTCAGTACTTCTCTTAAAATCACAAAATGTAGCCCATGAAAGACAAGTATATAGGATCAAAGTTTGTTCAGAATTTGAGATTCTAGATTCTGGACTTTGTCTCTCGCTTCTACTTATCGACACCTTGGTCTCCCTTTCTATTCCTCCACTTCCGATCTATTGGACAGTCTTTAGAGGTTCGTCTTCCAATCTACTCGTTAGACAGATCTGTATGAAGATGATTGAGTAGCCATTGAATGACAAATTCTGAATCTCCATTGATTATGGTCACCCATAAAACCAAAAACTTAGGTAGCGCATGATAACCATTCTGGTCCGGAATGAGTTCCTGAACCAGAAATAGATTTTTCTATTTCTGGTTCCTGGATGAGTTTCTGGGAAAAAAAACCTGTTTGATAACGACAAAAAATTTCTGTTTCTAGAACAGAAACCCGTTTGATAACAGCACGAAATTTCTATTTCCTGAAACAAAAACCCATTTGATAAACAACATAAAATTCTATTTCCAGGAACAGAAATCCATTTTTTTAGAAATGAAATAAAAATAATAAAAAAATCTGAAAAATTAATAAAAATCTTTAAAAAAATTCCGAAAATCCCAAAAATTTGAAAAATTCTAGAAAAAATCATCAAAATGTTGAGAAAATAAAAAAAAAATTCAGATTTCGGGAAAATAGGAAATTTGTTGAAATTTTTCAAAAAAAAAATAAAGAAATAAAAAATTTCAAAACTTTACAGAATTGCTTAGAATACCTGTGGCCATCGACTTTTAGTGAAATTTAAAATTTTTTAGGTTCCCAAAAAAAATAAAAAATTTCAAAACTTCACAGAATAGTTTAGAATACATGTGACCACCCACTTTGAGTGAAATTTAAATTTTTTGAGGTACCCAAAAAAATAAAAAATAAAAAATAAAAAAAATTTCAAAAATTCACAAAATTGCTTAGAATAGCTGTGGCCACTCACTTTTTGAGTAAATTTTAATTTTTTTTAGATGCCCTAAAAAAATTTATAAAAATTAAAAATTTCAAAATTTCACAGAATGACTTAGAATACATGTGGCTAACCATTTCAAGAGAAATTTAATTTTTTTGAGATTTCCAAAAAAAATTAAAAATTTTAGAAATTTCAAAACTTCATAGAATGGCTTATAGAGTACCTGTGACCATCCACTTTGAGCGAAATTTAAATTTTTTTAGGTGCCGAAAAAAAATCAAGAAGTGAAAAAATAAAAAATTTCAAAACTTCACAGAATGACTTAGAATACCTGTAGCCACCCACTTTGAGCGAAATTTAAATTTTTTTAGGTACAAAAAAATATTAAAAATCAAAAATTTGAAAACTTCACATAATGGCTTAGAATACTTCTAGCCACTCACTTTGAGTAAAATATAAAATTTTTGAGGTGCCCAAATGATATTTTTTATTTTTTGCTTTTTTATTTCCATCACCTAAAAAAATATTAAATTTTACTCAAAGTTGGTAGCCACAGATATTATAAGCCATTCCGAGAAATTTTCAAATTTTTTATTTTTTTTATTTTTTTTCGAAATGGGTGATCACAGATATTCTAAGCCATTCTATGAAGTTTTGATGTTTTTAATTTTTTAATTTTTTTCGACACCTAAAAAAAATAAAATTTTGCTCAAAACGGGTGGCCACAAATTGTGAAGTTTTGAAATTAAATTTTACGTTGGATTCGTAACGTTACGTACGCCCGCACACAAATTCCAGTCAAATTAATGCAAATGGCCAAGCACTGGAACGGGTCTTCAGCATTCAACCACCATCGTTCTCGATATTTGCTCTCAATATTTGTGAGTATGCATCGTTCCGCATAATATCGCAAAAGCTTATGGAGAAAAGTAAACCAAGCACATCACATTACATTACAAGAGCCAATATAGGAGATCCCAAAATGCCACGTCACATTACAAGAGCCAACATAAAAAATCCTCAAATACAAAATAATGGAAATACATTAGAAAAGTCAGAAACACATTTTCATGGAATCTCCGCCATATTATTATCAATTGCCAATTGATTGGCAATTCTTTTCCTAAGCATGTTGATCTCGATATCCTCCTCTGTTGATGTATCGTCAATAACCTCATCTTGTGCACTGGAGAAGAGGAAAGAGAAATTGCGGAAAGATTCCACAAGGAATTATCAAATAAGGGAAAAGATTGATCTACCAAAATCTATCCCCATGACAGCTGTTAGGCCCTGTCTCGACTTTAAGGGCATGTTCTTGGTTACTAGCTACTAGTTTTGCAAATAATGCACCATCATAAATGATTTACCTACGGTGGTGGCACTGCACATTCTTTGAATTGGACAACTACTTGCAAAAAGATGCATTTAAGCAATGATGCCGAAGGAAAAGAGATCCCCCCCAGCTAAGAGAAAGGGAAGATATCATCCAATAAATTCAGAAAAAAAAGGATCATCCGATCTAACATTATGCCAGACAGCTTCTAATCAGACAAATCCTGCCAAAACGCAAACAACCAACAAATGCCGATTGACCAGGCCAAGAATTTGCCAAACGATCCAAACTTTCCAGGGTTAGCTCAAACCACCCATCAACTATTTAAGAAAAATCACCAACAACCGAGTCACTGACAAGACCGGCAGAGTTGATCATCCAATAAGAATAATCACTGGAATTTGGAGTCCTATCCAACTTATGTAATTTTGATGCGAACGCCCAACAGATCATGTTACACTCTCAAATCCCAGGACAGCAATTCAATCAATTGACAAAATAGGGGACGCATACAAAGCAATCACGACAGCATCAGCCCCCGAATCAAACACTAAAAACAACCAAATTTTTCCCAAACTGACCGAGGGAAAGCAACGAACGCCAAACTCCCACGAATGGTCATGCGCAAAAGGCAAAGTCACAGGGATGGAAAACTGAAGTTAAATTTACTACAATATTATTGCATTTTTTGCTAGCTATCATTCCAAAAGGGGAATGATGCTTATGAAGTCTGTTAGCAATTCTTGTTCCCCATCCAGTTGGGGAAACCTACGTTAATGTTGAACGAGGTTTCAAAAAATTGCACCGAAATCATTCTATAGAAATCTTCCTCCATTCACAGAATTCATAATATTCGGACAACTCCCAAGCAGTGGAAGACTTCGGAGATGCACATCAATTTTTAAAAAACACAAATCATCAGAGTTAAATCAACAAGATTCGCAAATTTTAGAACAGTTGAAGAACTCCCAGTCGAAGATTTCAAAGAAGAAATTGCATACCTGAGTTGAACCTCGAAGAATTTTGACACGAACACTTCGAAGAAGTGGAAATCGAACCCGACTGCAAAATTCCCCAGATCAAATCAGTGAAAAAATCGGGCGAAACACTGGCTTTCAAAAATAGAAACCCATTTACTTCATCAATTTGGAGTTCGCTACCAATTATGGAGCAACTGTTCAGTGGTCAGAATGTTCCCAAGCATCGCGACTTCTACATCTTTCAGCTTATTAAGAGGTCCCCATTCAATATCCCGAGCACGTTAATGCGAACCGACTAATCTCATCCAACCCAAACCCTAGCAATCTTCGAGTCCACACACCACAAATTCTTGAGAAACAAACACCCCAAAAACTGAAGGAATCCTATGCGACGGAACCGACTTACCATAAATCCTAAACAACCAAAATTTTCCCAGATCTGGGCGACGACGAGCTCGACCGCCGCCCACGGCGAGGCCGCTCGGCCTCGCCCAGATCTGGGCGACGCCGAGCTCGACCGCCGCCCATGGCGAGGCCGCTCGGCCTCGCCCAGATCTGGGCGACGGCAAGCTCGACCGCCGGCCCTGGGCGAGGCCGCTCAGTCTGGGGGAGGCCGAGCGGCCTTGCCCAGGGCCGGCGGTCGAGCTCGCGGTCGCCCAGATCTGGGCGACGGCGAGCTCGACCGTCGCCCACGGCGAGGCCGAAGCTGACCCCCTCGATCACGGCGACTTCCAAATCCAGAAAAGAGAGAGATGAGAGGAGATTTGCGCACGATCGGAGCTTACGTGGAGCAGGAGCGAGCGGCCCTGGCTTCCTCTCGGTCGGAGCAAGCGAACGAGTGGCTTGGCTTCCTCTGTCGACGGCAACAGAAGAGAGTAGAGAGAGAGTCGGGCAGAAGAGAGAGCTCGAAGGAGACGAGAGAGAGATGTGTTGAAGAAAATCGATTTCTTCGGGAATGAGTTCTCACTTTTGGTCCAGAAACGAAAAACCTAGTTTTTTCTGTTTCTCATTTTTGGTCCAAAATGAGTTCCGGGACAAAAACTTGTCCCGGAAATAGAAAAATTAAATTGCGTTAACAAACGGGTTTCTGGTCCAAAACTGATTTCGGGAGCAAAAAACCAGTTCTGGACAGAACCAGAATGGTTATCATGCAGTACCTTAGCTTCCATATGTAGAGCTTTTTCGTTAGAAAGAATCTTGTCTCAAGATTGATTTGCCAATCAATTTTAGATGTTTTGCATTTCAAAGTTAGTTTGCAAAATAATTTTTAAGATTGAGTCAATCAAATCTTTCTACGTGTGAAATCTAAACCAGAGCACTAGCTGTTATGTACGTTTTGAACTTGTGTCACGATCTGAACTTGTGTTACGTTCTGAATTTGTGTCACGTTCTGAATTAGAGTCAAGATAGGAACATAAGTAGTTCTCTGAGTCTAAAGTTCTTCATTTCCAGTATAAGGTTTGAACTTCTTTTTCTTGAAGTAAATTCCACAATCTGAATTTGAATAAGATTAAGATTGCCATATGCTTCTTTTCCAAGAATATTTTCCGAAATCAAAATACTTGAAGACATTTATCAGATTTACAAGATACACACGGATAGTTTTGTTAACTTCAAAATTTATTAATTAGTTTTCTCAACAATTTTCAGATCCGTGATTAACGACATATATCAGACTTTTTTCTATGATGAGGCTCTTTCCTAGATTTGCATATGAAAGAGATAGAAAACAAGCTCTAACACCTACTTGATTTCACCCTTCAGTTACAATGCAAACATTACAAGGCCAAAGCGTTTGGATATATAGTAAAAATAATTCCTAGTGAATTAATAATATTTTCATCGATTGTAATTAGCAGATTAAACTAATCTTGGAAATTTCACGGTAATCTCGAGCTGACATGCACTACCAATATGGCATGGGACCATATGCTTGCCAGTCATATGCTTCTGAACTTGTCACTTGAGTTTTGAATTTCTAATGAAAGAAAGTAAAATTTCAAGCTAGAGACTTGGAAAGATTCAACTCGACGAGGACATTTGCAAAGTAATATATTATAGAGTTCTATCGATCAAATATATTACTTTGGAAATATTCAACTTGACTTAGCTATTCCAACTAGAGATATAAGGGGAATCCAAACATTAATAGTATTACTTTGGAAAGCTTCAACTCGACTTACCATGATTTTAAAAATACTTTTTTGTGTAGTATTACTTGATCGAGCTCGAGATTGCACATATCATAGAAGTAGGAAAAACATCGTCCAGACTTTCTATGATATGTGCAATCTCGAGCTCGATCAAGTGACATTAATATCATAGTCGAGTATAATTTTTTATGTTCTATTTAATATTTCATTTTTCTTGTGATTCTTCTTTGTCCTATTATCCTTTTAAATTCCCGGTCCTACTCTTCGTGTTCGGTTTGCACATGAGAACTAAGGATCTTATATTAATATAGTCTCCCTCCACGTAATATCCTTTAGGGCTTAACAAATCCATTAAAAAGTAACCTATAATTACATTAGAAATCATAAAGTAAGATAATAAATTTCTAAAAAGTTGTAATGTAGGATTTTGCATATTTGGAGAATAAATAAAATAATTCTTTGTAATTAAATGTATGATGTGACATTCCGAATTTCGACCCATTTTTGGGATTTATAAAGCGTGTATTTCATCAGTGTGCTTATAGTAAAATCTCGCCCAGAACTGATTACTCTTAGATTATTTTTAAATTAGAAATTTCGCTAGAATCGCACTCGATCGAATTTAGCCGTTATTTAGAGCCCGAACTTTGGTGTCGAATTTATCGGAGTTTCGTGACGAATTTAATTGGATAGTGTCGATATTATTGTGGCCAACGTCGATATTGCCCGGAATTGGTGGAAAGGGAAATTTTGACCGGGTGCGGATTTGGACCAGTAGACCTCCCTCGTAATGTGTTTTATTTAGTGTCTTTTGGCCAAATCCTAATTTATAATTAGGATTTTTCGTGAACCGTTGGATCAATTTCGAGTTCGAATGTGGGCTGTCGGATCACACTCATTGCATTGACTTTTCCCTCTCTTTCTCTCTCTCTCTCTCCCCCCCACCCCCACCCCCCGGTCACGTCCCCTCCCCCACTGCGCGCACGTCCCCTCTCCCCAACCTCCCCATGCAGACCCTTCTCTCTCTCCTCCTTTTCTTCTTTTCTTTTTTCTTCTTCTTCTTCTTCTTCTTCTCTTCTTTTCCTTCCTCTTCGCCGCTGCTCCAGCTTCCTCCTTGCTGCTCACCGTCGACCACCGCTCTATGTCCGCCTTGCATCGCCGCTTTCCCGGCCGTCGCGACCGTCCGCCCCAGCCGCGCCATCCGACTCCTCCACCGTCTCACCTCTTCCCTCGCCGAGCTCCCCTTCTCCCTCTCGAGCACGCGCCCCTGCCCGTCGACCAGATTCGCCGCTCGTCGCCCATCTGGCCACCGCGCGCCATCTGCCGCAGCTGCTGTCTGGCCACTCGTCCCAGCCCAGGGCTGCTGTGACCGTCTCCTTTCCTTCCCCTGCTGATTCGGTCCATCGTCCTCCTCCTCCGCTTCGTGCGCATACAACCAGGAACAGCCGGCCGCCGCCTATCGCCGCCGTCCATTGCCATCTAGCCACCACCTGTCGCTCGCCCAGCGACCACCACTGCTTCTGCTCACAACTCCCCCTCCTAGCTGTCTCTCTCTCCCCTTTCCCCCTCTATTTCACGCGACCAGAGAGCCACGCTGGAAGAGAAGTCACGCCGGCGCCGCCCCAGCTCAAGAACGCCGACGGTGCAGCTGCTGCTCGCAGGTCGTCCGCCCAGTTGCCGGAGCCCAGCCGCTGCCCTGCTGTCGCTATCGCCGCCGCTGCCCTGTTCCGGCCCAACAGCTTCCTTCCCCTATTTCTCCCTCTCGCTGCCTCTGTTCCGACGGTTCCCTACTGCCCTTGCCCCTACTCCGACCACCTGCGTCATCACCAGTCCGCCCTGCTGCCCGCTCGAGCAGCCGCCTTGCCATCGTCGCCACGAACTGCCGCACGATCACCGGTGCCGCTGCTACTGTTGCTGCTCTGTTTCGGCCCCCTAGCTGTTGCCCTTGCCCCATTTTCTTGCTTCGGGTTGAGGTAAACAACACCCTAAACCTTATCTAGGACTTTGGGTGTTAATAGACTTGTTTAGGGGTCGTTTAGAGTGGAAATGTGGCTGATTAGGGGCTGTTAGGGGTTGATTTGGTGGTCGTTTAGCGCGGTTTGGTGACGGAATTGTTGGCTGGTTCGGGGTGAGTGAATGGGTCGGAATGTGGGCTGAAACGAGGTGATTTATGATAGATTTTGTGGCTGGTTTTGGAGTTGATTAATGCTGGAAGTTGTGTCGTAGATAATAGTTGTTCGTGTGTGATTTAATGTTCCTTTTATGGTAGTTCATGTTGATGATTCGTGATGGGGATAACGCGCATATTTTGAGTTGTGGCTTAGTGTGATTGTATGAGGGGCCGTTGATGCTAGAATATCAATTTAGTGTGTGATTGTCCCGTGTGGTCCAATGCTTGAATTGTGGTCATATGTGGTGAATTAATGGTTGGTTGTGATCGCTCAATGGTGATCGTAGGTGCTTGTTGAAATGCAACATGAATTGGTGGAACCGTGGCCTTTTTGGCGTAAGTATGGCGAATTGTGTTGTGGTCATTTGGAAATGGTTGCGTGATATTTGATTATGTGAAAGACGTGGAAATTGATTGAATTATGTGGCGTGTGTGTTTGCTTGAAAAGCCCGGATCGATCGGAGGGCTGCCAACCTGTGGGGTGTTGACTCGGGTCGTGAAAAGGTCTTGGAGCATGTTGATGCGGGACAAAGCCCGGATTGATCGGAGGGCTGACCTGAGGCGTGTTTACACAGGTCGTGACAAAATGAGAAAGGACATGTGGGGTGTTGACCCGGGTCGTGAGAAAGGTCCTGGAGCGTGTTGACGCAGGACAAAGCCCGAATTAATCGGAGGGCAACCAGCCTGGAGTAGTGTGTTGACGTGGATGGCGAGAAAGGACCTGTGGGGTGTTGACCCGGGTCGCGAGAAAGTTGGATGGACACGCATGTGTAATGTATTTAGTTGAATTGGATGAATGCACGTGTGTATGGCACTCAGCTGATTGTGATATGTGCTTGGGCTATTATTGCATTATAGTGTTTGACTAATATGCAAAGTTGGCGTGTGATTAGAGGCAAGGTAAGTACTTTTATGTGAATTCTAGTATGTCACTTGTTAGATTGCATGTTGATACTTGTCTAGGTATGCATTGGCTTATGTAGTAGACATGGCCACGGGCCGGTTTTGGCCCGGAACCGGCCCGTTGACCGGGCCTGCGGTCCCGGTTCCGGTTCAAATAATTTTGGAACCGGCGGTTTCGGGCCCGGTTCCACACAAAAAAAAAAAACTAGTGCTGCAGCGATTCTTCCTCTCCAGAATCTTCCCCTCCTCCTCCGCCGCCATAACCCATGGCCCACGCACTTCCCCTGCAGACCAGCAACATCGCCAACATCGCCGCCGCCGGTGCGGCGGCGCACAAAGGCAGGACCGTGGAGGAGACCTACCAGAAGAGGTCCCAACTCGAGCACATCCTCCTCCGCCCCGACACCTACATCGGCTCTGTCGAGAAGCACACCTAGACCCAGTCACTGTGGGTCTATGAGGGCGACGAGGTGGTCCATCGCCTCGTCGCCTACGTCCCCGACCTCTACAAGATCTTCGACGAGATCCTCGTCAACGCCGTCGACAACAAGCAGCGGGAGCCTGCAGCCCCATGTTCCAACCCCACCCACGCCCACCTCCTCCAGTCCTCCTCCAAATCCCTCGTTCCCCCCTCTCCCCTGCGCCTCCTCCAGTCCTCCCCTTTTCTCCTCTGACTGCCCCCCGTCTTCCCAAATCTGACCCCCGTCGCCGTCGCCGCCGTCGCCCCCGCCCATGGCCGCAGCCGCCGACGCCGACGCCCCCTCCTCCTCCCCCCTCGCTACCCTGTGCCTCCTCCCCTTTTCTCATCCTCCCCCCTCGAACCAAAACCGGCCGAAACCGGAACCGGCCCGGAACCGCCGGTTCCGATTCATACATGACCACGAACCGAAACCGATAGTTCCTGAACCGTGGCCATTCCTACTATGTAGGGTTTAGTTTGTCTGCTTATTGAGATTTATTCTCATTGCTGTAGTGCAAACAATTTCAGATCCACAATCGTGATTGATTTGGAGACGCCGCCAGAGTACCTCGGGGATCGAGGATGGGTCAAGTTACCTGTCTTTTGAGTGCCCCTTTTGTAGAGGAGTTAAGGTCACCAACCACCGGCCCCTTTTGATGAATGTGGTTTGAAGTGAGTGGCCTAGGTTGATATTGTGTATTTATGAATGCTGTAAGTTATGCCATGCAATGGAAATGCATTTATTCGTTAGTGTAAGTACTACCCCTTCTTCATCGTTTACTGTCTAGGTTTGTTGATTTCCGCTTCCGCTTGCGTTTGTCTTTGCGTGTTTCGTTTGGGTCGGCGACGCGTCCTGGGACATCGCGTTCAATACGACCTTCGAGGAGTGTCGCGAGCCCGTTGGGGTTCGTGGCGTGACACATGACGTTACATAATTCCTATCACTAATAATGAGGCGCATCCTAATACTTTTGATTTTTGAAATCTTTAAACATAGTTCAATGAATTATTAAAGGTTTACACATGGTATAATACTAATAACCTTCTGGTTGACGAGAAGAAGATCCTCAATCTAGTATTATTACACCATAATGCCTACTACCCGGAAATTATGCTTAACTTCATTCACCAAACACTGCTCTGATACCAATTTGTTAGGAATGCAACAGAAGAAGCCCAATACCTTTCACCTGGGGGGTTCACCTTAAGGGTGCCTAAGTCCGAGCCTATTAAGGGAAAACCTTTTGCATTTGTGCCAATTTAGTCCTACACTTCTTTTGGGTTCCAATTGAGTCCTAAACCTTTCGTGTTTGTGCCAATTCAGTCCTTCCGGCTAATTTTCACTGGATTTTGGTGACGTGGACACTAGCCGGCCTACGTGGCAACGCCGGCATTGACGTGGATAATTTTTAATAATATTTTATAATTTTTCTTTTTTCCTTCTTCGCCCAGGCAAGGCCCGGCAAGGGTGGGCCTCGCCCAAGCTAGATTTGGCTAGGCCGACCCTCGCCCAGGCCACGTCGGCCTCGCCGGGTGTTGCCTTCAGCCAGGCGATGTGCGGTGAGGCCAACGTGGCCTGGACGAGGGCCGGCCTCGCTAGATCTAGCCCAGGTGAGGCTGAGCCTCGCCAGATCTGATAGGGCCGACCCTTGCCCAGGCCACCGCGGCCTCGCCCGGCGTAGCCTTGGCGCAAGCGACGCCCGGCGAGGCCGCCCTGGCCTGGGCGAGGGCCAGCCCCACCAGATCTGTGATATCCTGAAAATTCGACCTAATTTGATGATTTATGAAATGTTGTTTTTATCAATGCTTTATTAGTTAATTCTTGCCTTGATCTGATCACTCAGGGAATACTAACTAAAGGGGAAAGGCTATCAAAGAATTTATTTATAACAGCCGCCCGTTAGTTTGAGATAAACTATAATTGCGATTAATCGATTTCAGTCACGAATTGTGTTCTGATTTTGAGTGTCAAATGCTCAAGGATTTCACATTCAAACCATAGGACATCGCCTCGTAATTTTTTTACGAATTGGCCATCGAAAATTCCAATTTCGGAAAAGGATTGAGGAATCGGAAATTCAACGCGAGAAACGGAAGTGAACCAAGCAAAGCCCGTTGGGCCTCGCGTTCGAGGGGGCCGACCACCAAGGCCCGATAAAGATTAGTCAGCACACAATCGGTACCCTAGCCAAAGACAAAGTGGGAATTTAGGGGACAAAAATTGAGACAATTACAAAAGAAAATAGAAAATTTTGGGAAAATTCTTGTGGGGATAATCATTTTCCCCCTCCCTTCTCTCTCTCTTCTCTCTCTCTTCCTCCTTCTTCCCCGTTGACCCCCCATGCCGGCTAACTTCCCCCGCTGACTCCCCCTCCAACTCCACCCACTCCCCCCCATGATTGACTTTTCCTTCGCTGCTGCTTCTTCCGCTTTTACTTCTTTTCTTCGGCTTCTGCTTCTGCTTGCTTCTGCTGCTTCTCGCTTCTTCATTTCCGGCTCATCGACCAGCCATTTCCGTCGAAAACAGCCATGCCGTGCACCGCTCCTCCCCGCCGCTGAACCACCGCCACCTCAGCTCCCCTCTGGCTGAGCAGCACCGCCCAGCCATGCCCTACAACCCCTCCCCCCATCCCCCCGGTCGCTGGTTGTTTTCCAGCCGGGTGTCCTCATTGCCTCTCCCCGGGCACGCCCGCTGGTTGAGTTACTCGTCTGCCGCTGTCCCAACTACCACGACGCCACCACGAGCTGCCATTTCATCCCCGGTTGAGCCCCTAAGCCGCACCGAACAGCCGCCTGTCAGCCGCCCATAGCCGCCGTTCACCGCTTGCCATGCTCGTCCGCTGCTGCAGCTGCTGTCTACCGCTGTTCAGCCGCCAAGCCACCACCACCAGTAGCCATTTCATGCCAAGAACAGGCCCGAGCAGCCCTCGAATAACCCTACAGCAGCTGCTCCCTTCGCCGCCGTCCGACGTCCACTGAGCCCAAATTGGAAACCACTGCGGACAGCCATGTCGTTGCCGTCGTTCTCGCGTAATCGCCATAGTTAGACGAGTAAGTTAACCCATAATCCCTCATTTAGGGTGTTAAACTTGCTTATTGTAGTTTTAGATTATGTTGATTGTGATTAGTGGATTGATTAAGTGCGATTATGGAAAAGTATAAGTGATAAGGTTATCGGCGGAATGATAAGTTATCGATGATTTCGGTGATAAGTTATCCATAGAAATGGTGATAGGTTATCGGTGTTTAGTTGATATGTTATTGGTGATAGATTATCGGTAATTAATCGATAAGTGATCGATATTGAGTGATAAGCTATCGGTGTATGGGCAATAAGTTATCGCAAATTTGATGATAAGTTATCAATTATTTTATTATTATTATTTATTTTATTAAATAAATTAATTTTTGGAATTAAATAATAATATTTTGTTCTTAAAATATATATATTCATTAATAAAATATTTAAATTCCGAAAATTAAATATTAATATTTTCATATGTTTTTTAATACCAAATTGCGATTGTTTTATGTTTGAATTGTGATGCCAATGTTGGATTTCGCCATATAAATTAGCATACATGGCCAAATGATCTGAATGTTTATTTTCAAGAAAAGATTTTGAATCTTTAAAAATGAATCATTTTATAATTATGTTTGAGAAATGAATTGATGCCGTGAAAAAGTAAAGTATATTTCGAAATGATGTTTTTACAAAGTCGAGCGATTGTTTGCATATGTGATCACAAAGAAATGGTTATGTGGCATTAATTCGAGCACAGTTCGTGTTTGCATTGGCTAATTGAAAAGATAAGAATTGGCCTGAATGCTTGTGTGTTTGTGTGGTCACATGTCGAAGCCGTCTTGCCATAGATCGCTGGACGATGCTTGATTTATCAAGGTCTGCTGCAGATCACGGTCGATTTTATCATATGCCTGGAGATTATTTGGATTGCCGATACTCCAGATGCCGAATCGCAGCCTGATGGCGGATTCGATGCTCCCTGTGGGATACCATCTTATTGTAGATCATTTGATGTTGCCGTATTGGAATGCCGTCATCCTATAGATCGTTTGACGTTGCCGTGTCCGACGGGGCGGGATGATACTTGGTCTTGCCGGAAGACTACCATCTCACTGCGTATCGCTTGATGTGTAGTGGCCCAGAGAGACCGTGATAAATGGAACACGCATGTTGCATAGTGCTTGATTATGGGGTGAAAACTGCTAAGCATGGTATGGGACATGCCCAAGTGGGTTTTACCTTATCATAGAGACACGCGCGAGTATGGATGCATGATGCATGGGAAATCTCTTTATGTGTTCCGAGTACGTGTTATGCTTGATGCATTATTGTGATGTTTGATTACTAATGTTATGTATGATCTGTGTGCCAAGGTGAGGTAAGGATGCCTGTGGTTACTTATCGGTCTGTTAGAGATCAGTTATATGGTGTGACCGTGTGACTAGGAACCCTGAGGTGAGTTGGCCTCCTAAACGGGGCTTAGGCCGTTAACTTATTGAGATTTTATCTCATTTGTTATTGTTAAACCTCTTTCAGGACCTTAGCATGTCGATGCACCCGGTACGGTTCGGGGTACCTCAGGACATGGAGACTGTTGTTTCCATGCACGTATTCCTCGACCAGCTATACGTTTTTTAGCGCCATTAGACGATAGTTTGGGTGGATGGGGGACTAACTCATTGGGTTCCCCACCGGTTCCAGGCTTGGTTTGTTAGGGATAGTGAGGATCTGTTTGGGCCTATCAAGGGGTTCGACGGTCCTTCGGAAGAGTGTCTGGGTACAAGATATGGGATCCTATGGAGATCAACCCACCTGACGGGTCAGTAGAGGATCCTGAGCTCGATCCCGACCCTATTCCCGAGGACCTGTCGAATTTTGAACTGTCGAAGCACGACCCTGACTCCCCCAATTTTGACTCACCGACCCTCTATATGGATAGCCCACGAGAGATATGTCTGGAAGCTGACTTTTTGACTGATCCACTGATGGCGAAGTAGATTGACCCCAAGCCTAGTATCTTTTTGTAGGCTTTTTATGGAAGTGCCCGAAGTGGGCTTGTAAAGAAACGTTTCCCAAGGGTTAATCAAGTAAATATTAAAATGGTGTTGTTATTTATTTGATGTGAATCGTTTTCCCTACCTATCCCTATTTATTGTTGTTGTCTGGGTATTGGTTATTGTCACTTCCGCATGCATAATAAAAAGAAAGATAAAAATGAAAGGGTTAGCGACAAGTCCTGGGACGTCGCATCATAATGACCATAGTGGGATGTTGCATGCTCGTAGGGTTCGGGGCGTGACAAGATCTAGCGTGGGGAGCCCTCGCCGGGGCTCACCCAAGCCGCGTGGTGCGTCGCCTAGCCGGGCGAGGGCAACCCGCCCAGCCATGGCCGGTGGCCGGCCATCACTGGTGGCCGGTCATCAGCAATGGGAGGAAGAAAGCCAAAAAAAGAAAAGAAAAAAGGAAAAATAATCAGAAAAATAATAAAAAAATCGAAAAATTATTAAAAATTATCCACGTTATCACCGGCAGGCCTACGTGGCACTGCCGGCGTCCACATCACCAAAATCCGGCCAAAATTAACCGGAAAGACTAATTGGCGCAAAGATAAAAGGTTTAGGATTCAATTGGCACCAAAAAGAGGTTTAGAACTAAATTGGCACCAAGCAAAAGGTTTAGGATTTTTTTTACACTTTTCCCATTAAATATTTATTTGATTGATTAATCAATCTAGGTTTGTCAGTAATTCACGGATTTTTTTTAAGTTCATATGAAACTTCTACAAAATTTTTTGACAATAATCGACACCAATCTTTCTTCTTAATGATAGTGCTAATTGAGAATCAATAAAATTACTTTTACTAAGGAAACAGTTCGTTCGAGAAAAAGATCAATTTAGATATAATGAACAATTCTAGTTACTTCTGTAGAATTTATCTTATGATAGATATTTTAATAAAAACATATATGCTGTAAACTTTTGTGAAGAACGACTTCCAAATTTTGGGAAAATTTTCCAAAAGGTCCAAAACTTAATGCAGTTTTGCCAATTCAGTCTTAAAGTTTTCAATTTTGCTAATTGAATCCTAAACCTTTTGAAAATTTGCCGATTGAGTTCATTCGGCCAATTTTGGCTGGAATTCGCTGACATAGACGTCGGCCATGCCACGTAAGATGACCAGCGCTGACGTGGATAATTTTTAATAATATTTTAATGTATTTTTCTAATTGTTTATTTATTTTTTATTTGTCTTTTGTTTTCCTTTTTTTCTCTTTTCCTTCTTTTTTTCTTATTGTGGCTAGGGAGGGCCCGGTGGCCCTCGCCCACTACAGTTGAGGGTTGCACGCTACATTCGCCCGCGGCTAGCAAGGTCGCCACCATCAAGAACGGAGGCCACACGTCATCCGTTTTGGCTTCATGTTGGACCCTTCTGCTTCTACTTCTCCCGTTGTCGAGATGGCCTTTCATTGAGAAGGTGGCCGCGATTCTTGCCTAAAAGGCCATCACAGTTGCAGGCAAAGGCCGCCTCGCTAGCAGAGCCGTCCACGTAGAGCGTCCATGTCAGCGAATTCCTGCCAAAATTGACCAAATGAACTCAATTGACCAAATGTACTCAATTGACAAATTATCAAAAAGTTTATGACTCAATTGACAAAATTAAAGGTTTAGGACTGAATTGGTAAAACTGTAATAGGTTTAAGACTTTTTGGAACTTTCAAATTTCCCATAAATATCTTTCCCTACATAAAATTTGATAATGCGTTAGAAAAGAAAGGTTAGCCTTTTTTTTTTTTGATCGATTGGTTAGCCATTCAATATACGGTTCTAACTTTATATTATTTTGTACATAGATGCTTTTGAAGTTTAGTCGAAATTTTATCACTTATATATTGATATTGGTATCACATTTGCATCAATAGAACAATATAGATACTCAACAAATATCAAGCATAAGATTTTAGCCGTCATTTTAATATGCATGACATTTATTGTGTTTAATTATCCTTAATCTTAAGAGAAAGAGGGTTTATATAGGGTGAGGAATTAGGGCACTTGTGGAATAAGAAACATGTTAATTTCCTAATTTGGATTAAGAGAATATGTGATATGTCCAAAATAATAAATTAAAGTATTTCTCTTCATTATTACCATAATTTTTAAAGATATTAACTTTATCCTCCCCCAAGTTAACTAGATATAGCAATCTTTTCTAATTTGGCACCTCCCATGTGTGAATCACATGTAAATTTCGGCCACCATAGGTCTTGAATGGGCTTGGCCATATTCCATGCTCTCGTGGGCTTGGTTTAGATAATTTAATTGAGCTCAGAACTTCCTAGCTTTTAACCCATTTTGCGCCAGTTTTATAAGAATGCAATTTATGTGGGCCTAATTTTATTAAATGAAAAATGCTCCTAATATGCAGATGCAGATTAACAATATTTTTGTTTAGGGATGGGGTAGAACCCTAATTTGCTTATGTAATTAATGATTAAATGGGGTCGCAAAAATTTAAGGATTAACAAGATATAGATTTATACTCTTGGACCTATACACAAACATTTCACTAATATATGTTATAATATTGAACTGGACAGACACATAAAATAAACGCTTATGAATTAGTTTAAACTTTGTTGTGAATTAGGCCCATATTACAGGGAAACGCTATGTTTTCATTTGTTTATTATTGGGAGATAATCTCACTATATACGTTCAGTAGGCTCTCTCTATTTGGTGCTCTACTACTCCATAGTGAAAAATCGTACTACTCAAGTAAATGGACAGTTCCACCAAATAAATAAATAAATAAATGGACAGTGAAATGAAAAATGTTCTGTGTGGACTCGACTATTTCCTCGTTAAGCTTACTAAAAGAAACAATTTTTTTGAGAAATTGTTCACATTTATTGTTACTTTTGGCTGCTACGTGACTCGTACAATCGGCACATTCGAGGAATTTTCGCCCCAGTTTTTCGATAGTCGATGGGATGGAATTCAATGGACGAGCTCAATTTAATTTTCCATTGCTCCATAATGAAAAATCGTACTACTCAGGCACATGGACAGTGAAATGAAAAGGACTCTATGTGGACTTGACTAACCGCGTGAACAAGTCTGGACTCAATTTTGTCAATAGCATCGTGAAAGATACAAATTTCCCGAGAAGTCGTTCGCAATTATTATTAGTTTTTGTCTGTTGCATAACTAGTATAATCCGCCCATTGGACGAACTTTCGCACCAATTGGTCGGTAACTCGTGTAAGAATTCCATGGACGAGCTTGGAAGGTACGTTGAGAATCATTTAATGCCTCCACGTTGCGCGGAGAAAGATCGGTGGTCATGCGCTCAAGAAGCAAAAATCATTTTGAGTAGAGCGAATTGACTTGAAAGTCATTCTAGGTCACATAATATCAACACTTACAGAAACTTAACTTACATATATATAATATATGATAAATAACCCCTCGAAAGAAGTTAGGTAGATATGGAACAATGCAATGATCACTAGAGGCCATTTGAATATTGGGGAAAATCCAAGTTAAAAAGGTTTGACTTCAAGGCATTCGCAGCTTCTCGGAAACTCACAAAAATTAGCCACAAACATCTCAAGTCCATTTAATGGTACGTGTGTGCCTCTTGAAGTCCAGAGGAAGCAGTCATTGAATTGAACCGAATCTGAATAGATGATGATGATGATGATGATGATGATGAGGGATAATGACATAAATGGTATGTAGGATAATGTGAATATTGAATAATACCAAAAAAATCCTAAACTTATTGCGCTTGTGCCAATTCAGGCCTTAACCTTTCAATTGTGCCAATTTCTTCCTAAATATTTTGACGATTTGCCAATTCAGTCCTAAACCTTTCAATTGTGCCAATTTAATCTTAAAACTTTGGACGATTTGCTAATTTAATCCTAATCCTTTTGACGATTTGCCAATTTAATTATTTTGGTCAATTTTGGTCGAAAATTGCTGATGCAGTGGTCTAGCAAGCACTGGCCATCCTATGTGGCATGGCCATGATGACGTTGACAATTTTTGAAATTTTTTTCTTAATTTTTGAATTTTTTTCTTCCTTTCTTTTTTTCTTTTTTTCTTTTTTTTCCTAACCCTAGTCTGGCGAGGGCTAATGACCCTCGCCTGGTCGAGACGAGGGTGTCGCAGTCCTCACCTGTGGCCAGTGCCCTAGCCGGTCCAAAGTTAGAAAAAAAAAGGAAAGAAAAAGGAAAAAATACTATTAATAAAATTTAGAAAAATTAAAAATAAAATAAAAAATTGTCTACTTCAGCATGGGCTGTCCCACGTAGGATGGCCGATGCTAACTAGACCACCAGCTCAGAGATTTCAGGCCAAAATTGGCTAGAAGGATAATATTAGCAAATCGTCAAAAGGTTTAGGACTAAATCGACACAATTGAAAGGTTTAAGACTGAATTGGCAAATCGTCAAAAGGTTTAAGACTGAATTGATCAAATTGAAAGGTTTATGATTGAATTGACAGAAGTGTAATAGGTTTAGGATGTTTTTGGTAATTTTCCCGACATAAATGGTATGTAGGATAATGTGGATATTGAGTAATAAATATATGAACGACATGCCAAATGTCATGAGATTCGAATATGATATGAGCGAATGGCATGTGTAATGACTTAGGCTACGTTTGGTAGTTAGGATAAAATTCAGAATAGGATAAATCTTTTCCTATCCCGTGTTTGGTGTATGCTTAAGATAGGATAAATTTCCGATAAATATCAATCCCTACATAAAATTTCATAATGCGTTAGCATATAAAGGTTAGCCAATCAATACATGGATTCAAGTTTATATTATTTTGTACATAGAAGCCTTTGAAGTTTAGTCATAATTTTAACACTTATAGTGTTAAATTATCCCTAATCTTAAGAGAAAGAGGGTTTATATAGGGTGAGGAACTAGGGCACACTTGCAAGAATAAGAAACATGTTAATTTCCTAATTTGGATTTAGAGAATATGTGATATGTCCAAAATAGGAAATTAAAGCATTTCTTATGTAATTAATGACTAAATGGGGTTGCCAAAATTTAGGCATCAATAAGATATAGATTTGTACTCTTAGACCCGTACACGGACATTTCACTAGTATATGCTATAATACTGAACTCGACAGACACATAACATAAGCGCTTATGAATTAGTTTAAACTTTGTTGTGAATTAGGCCCATATTTCAGAGAAATGCTATGTTTTCATTTGTTTATTTATTGGAAGATAGTCTCACTATATAAGTTCAGTGGGCTCTCTCTATTTGGTGTTCTACTACTCCATAGTGAAAAATTGTAATACTCAAGTAGATGGACAGTGAAATGAAAAATATTCCGTGTGGACTCGACCATTTCGTCGTCATGCTTGGTAAAAGATAAAAATTTTCTGAGAAATTGTTCCCATTTATCGTTACTTTTGTCTGCTACATGACTCACATAATCGGCCCGTTCAAGGAATTTTCACCCTAATTAGTCGGTAGTCGTTGGAATTCAATGGACGAGAGTACTTTAATTTTCCGTTGCTCCTTAGGGAAAAATTGTACTCAAGTACATGGATGGTGAAATGAAAAGGACTCTAAGTGGACTGGAGTAACCACGTGAACAAGTTTGGACTCAAATTTTGTCGATGAGCCGAGAAGTCGTTCGCAATTAATATTAGTTTTTGTTTGCGACGTGACTCGTATAATCAGTCCATTTGATGAATTTCGGTCCCAAGTAGTTGGTAACTCGGGTTAGAATTCCATGGACGAGCTTGGATGGTAAGATGAGAATCATCTAATGCCTCCACGCTGTGTGGAGAGAGATTTTGAGTAGAGCGAATTGACGAGAGCGAATTGACCTTAAAGTCACTCTAGGTCACATAAAATCAACACTTAATAGGAACTTAACATTAAAATATACATAATATAACCCCTAGCAAGAAGCTATGATGTGAAGCTTTTTGTACACATCGAATGAGTCACCAGATAGAGAGAATCCAAACTCCTCAGTCACATCTAACGATGACCATGTCCCCCCTTATAAACATATTGAGAATCTTATTGTTAGGGTTCCTAGTTCCTATTTTAATTTCTCGGATGACCTCATCGAGGGTTGATATATTCACTTGTATCTAAATTCAAGAGTTCAGGTACTTAGTTTCTCCTAAATTAAGTTTTCCCTCTTTACTAATTTTTTTTATGATAACTTGTAAATTAATTGCCGGGTCAGTTTGATATAGAGAGATATACTTTATGCACACATATCCTCAGTTTGGCAGAATATGTGCAATTTGATTTCTTTGTTGGACAAGTGACGGTGCCTCTCAATGTGGCCTTGACTGGATGAGCCTCTTGGTTTGATTTTGTTTTATATTTCCCTCGGCAGTTTAGTACTGCGCAGCACATTGGTTCCCACCCCATTGGACCGTTTTGATGGATTTCCTCTTTGCAAGTTCTTCTGGCCATTAAATTTGAGAAAATCTGGCTTGGGTGCATTTAATTAAACTTAAGGGCCATATGATTTTATAGGCATGCTGGGAACTTTGATTCGACTGTCAATTAGAGTTTGATTGAAAATTCTAATGCTCAACCATTACATTCTACATGAGACGCACTGCATATGAGCGGGGGATTGGATCAAGACATTGTTACTCGTGCCATGTCTATGCTAGAATCTCCATCATAGTATTTTCCATGTTCCTTGCGTCACATTGTCATGCATACGTTTATCATATAGAGAAAATAGGCCTTAATTTGGGCAAAAGAACACCAAAAGTGCCATAAGTTGTGTATGGAGGTCAATTTGGTGCCATAACTTTTTTTTGGATCACTTTGGTGCCAAGTCGGAGAAAAATAAATCACTTTAGTTACTTCGGCAAAAAATTCCGGCCAAAAATTGACCTGGCATTTACATTTAAAAAAAATGGTGACCTGGCATTTATATTTTAAAAAAAATGGTCTGCTTTGTACATATGGAAATTAGGTGGCTTTTTTAAAAAAAATTAAATTTAAATTATATTCAAATAAGGAAAAAAAAAGAAAAAAAAAAGGGAAGCAGTAGCAGGCGAGGGCTTGCTGCCGCCCCACCACCGTCGGCCGGGCGAGGGCTTCCGTCACCCGACTTAGGCGAGGGTTGCCCTCGCCGGATCTAGCAAGGGCGACCCTCGCCGGCGTCGGGCATGGGCGACCCTCGCCCGCCCAGGCGAGGGCTTCCCTCGCTAGACGCCGGCGAGGGCCGGCCTCGCCGGCGTCGGGCGAGGGAAGCCCTCGCCTGGGTGGGCAAGGATCGCCCTCGCCTGAGTCGGGCGTGGGTGACCCTCGCCCGCCCAGGCAAGGGCTTCCTTCGCTCGACGTCGGCGAGGGTCGCCCTCGCTAGATCCGGCGAGGGCTTCCCTCGCCCGACGCCGGTGAGGGTCGCCCTTGCCTGGGCCGGCAAGGGCAGTCTCGCCCGACGCCGGCAAGGATTGCCTTCGCCATAAAAGAAAGAAAGAAAAAACAGAAAAGGAAAAAGACGAAAATACCCTTGGGTTAAAGTGTTGTAAGGTAAATGTATCATAATGAGTATAATTTGGGGTTTTTAGTATCACAAAAAAAAGTTCAGAGTAAACTTGTCACAAATGGAATAGTTTAGGGTTTTTCATGTAAAAAAAAAAGGTTCAGGGTAAATTGTCACAAGTGTCATAGTTTGAGATTTTTGGTGGTATTTTCCTTTTTTTTGGTTTTTTTAATTATTTTAATATAATTTAAATTTTATTTTTCTAACAAATTACACGTCAGCGGACTAAATGGCGTCGTTTTTTGTTTTTAATGTTGACTGGAACTCTTCGGCGAGCCATGTCAGCGCCACGTCAGATTTCCGGCAAGCAAATCGGAGTTGGCACTAAATTGATCGTTTTTCAAAAAAATTGGCACCAAAGTGATCCAAAAAAAATTATGGCACCAAAGTGACCTCCGTACACAACTTATGGCACTTCTGGTGTTCTTTTGCCCCTTAATTTGCATGTCATGTTACATTACATAGTCGCCATGACTTAGGATAATCTTGACTCCTTTAGGTTAACCATGCATCATGCATTGCACGAGAAATCGGATCTTTGAGCCAAAAGGACGGGCCCCTCGATCATATTATTCGTGCATTACATGTAGTATTTTCAAAAATAGATTCTAATAATTTTGGCTGCTCTTGATCATTCTTGGTACTCATCGTTACATGCCTTCAAGCATTCTTAGATATTCATGATAGTATTTTGCATGATAGGAATCATTTAAATAATTCTTATCGCGTCTAGGTTAGCAATAAAATGTACCCCGCATTTTACTTGGTGTCTAATTGACCAGTAATCGACAAGTGGCGGCTTCCAAGTAAGTTTTTTTTTTTTTGTTGTGCTTCAAGGTAAGTTTCATTGCATGTGTAAATTGAAATTCCAATTTGCGATTGGTATGAGTTTGGGAGAGTTCGCATTAGGTAATGACGTCATCTCTTTAATGAGTAACCATTCGTGCTTGCCTAGTAATCCATTAGCTTCCCCTTATTGGTTCACTTCGAGAAAGGTTGTGATAGTGAGAGGGCGCATATGATTGGTAAGTTCAAGGGGACAATTACCAAAAAAGTCATAAACTTATTGTACTTTTGCCAATTCAGTTATAAATATTTTAATTATGCCAATTGAGTTATAAGCCTTTTCAAATTTTGCCAATTGAGTCTATTCGGCAAAATTTAACTGGAAATAGCATAAGTGGATAATTTTTTAAAATTTTTTCAAAATGTTTTTAATTTTTTCTTTTCCATTTCCTTTTTTTCTTTTCTTCTCCTTTCCTTCTTTTCTTTTTGTCTTTTTACTGTGGCTAGCAAGGGCTTCGGCAATCGTTTAGTCTCTCTGCAAGAGGAAGGTCATCGATGACATAGGCGACCATCGTGAGCTTCGCCATTTTTTTTCTGCACCCTCAAAATCGATAACCAGTAAATGCCGGCAAAACGAAACAAAACAGCCCCGGATCCAATCACACAGACCTCGTGCCAAATCCCGATTTCTGTTACGAGGTCCTGGATTCGTAATCTATCAATCGATCTTTGCAAGCTTTGACCAAATTGATCAATAATCGCGACTCAGATCGGAGATGAATGGCTCTCATTGATGAATTCCTATTGTCTCTATCTCTCTCTTCTCTTTCGCTCTCTAGGTTTTTTAACAACCCAAATATGGGCGAGGTCAGACGAGGACTGCGACCCTCGTTTGCAGTCGGCTAGGGCATCACGGCCCTCACCAGCGGCCGGCAAGGGTCCGACAACCCTCGCTGGCCATAATATAAAAAGAAAAAGAAAAGAAGGAAAAGAGAAGAAAGAAAAAAAAGGAAAAAGAAAAGAAAAATAAATAAATAAATAAATCATTTGAAAAGATATTTAAGAATTAAAAAATTATCCACATCAACGTTTGCTGTGCCATGTAGGATGGCCAGCTTTCATGGTAGCGATTTCTGATCAAAATTGGCCGGATGGACTCAATTGATGAAACGTGAAAATGTTTAAAACTCAATTAGTACAATTAAAATGTTTAAAACCAAATTGGCAAAAGTGCAATAGTTTCAGGACTCTTTTTGTAATTTTCCCTAAGTTCAAGTAAGTACTCCAACAACTTTCTTTGGCTGATGGTGTGGGTAATTTTAACCGGGAAAACTCCCTTCCAATCTTATTCCCAATTTCATGGAAAACTATTTAAGTGCTCTAAGAATATTTGTCACTCTTATTTATTTATTTTTGGTCTATCATATCTCTAACTCTCCTCGCTCTCTAATTTTACTTTACCTCTTGTAGAGCGCGGGAGTCGAACCCCGCACCCGTGATACTAGCGTTCCCACCCCCCAATCCCTTTACCAGCAGGGTCGCATGCCTATTGGCAATATTTGTCACCCTTCACATCTTAACTGTATAATCTTCCCAAATTGTGGTGATATTTTTTTTCTTCCTTTCTTTGTAAACTCGGAGCAGGTTGGCTGGTCCACACGCAAAATGTTGACTTGACTGAAATTTCTGAATGTCTAGCGAGTTTTCTAAATGTCGAAGAACAAAAAGAAGATAACGTACTAATACTTTTGTACTTTATGTTGGACTTGTGAGTTCTACGTACAAAGTGGTGGATTTGAGTTATGTAATTTCAATAGGCAAACTTAACAAGAAGAAGGTCTCCACAAATTACTTTTTTACTTTGTGATCTTCTTATCTCTCTTTCTTATCCTATAGTATGAATTATATATTGTCCATACTCATAATTTCCTAGATCAAATCAATCAAATTGCAATAGGGAAATCTCTACATAACCTACAACTAGACATTTTTTAATTTCAATTGTTTTTACAAGCGTAATTATCTGTATATATCATGTTATAATTACATTTCCTTGACTGATTGATAAGTCCACGTTATTACAAAATTTGCCTTACTTTAGGTAGAACCGCGTAATATTTGGGGAAAAAATATGGCAGCCCTGAACTTATTCAACATTACATAGGTCTTCCATTTAAGTATAGATTGTACCAAAAACCCTAAATACCCGCATCACTTCACTATTTCACTGATGAATATGACAAGCAATAGTAGGTATGAGCTTTCCTTCGATTAAACAATTCTCCGAACAATCTATGATGTCAGGCAATCGCTTCTATCGTGCCTTCTATAATCTCAAAACGCCTTCATTATGATGTGTTGGTAACACTGTAAGGATCGCAAGCCACTTAGGAAAGAGAAAATAATAAAAGAAAATCCACATCAGCCTTTTCCTCACTGACCAATGTTACTGCACAATGTTTACTAGTTTTAGGACGTAAATGTATGATCTAAAACTTTTAGCACGCAACTATACTCGACATATAAATTTTAGGATTTCTTGTGCATTTATTCCTGGAGTTTAGATGAAATCAGTCGGCCACAAGTACAAGGTTGCTAATTTCAAAACCTCAAAATTCTCGATGAGGCGAGTGGAAGAAAATAAGCATGGAGAATATATGAACGAGAAATTTATACTTCTATTTTTCTTTCTTCACCAAGTCTAGAAATAGACACATAATCCCCTAAGCTCCTTCTTTTCTTCCACAGTTTTCTTTATTCGAGTGAACTAAGCCCCACGCACACTGCATAACCTACACAGCAAGACCGTTTCAATATGTCGATTTCTTAATGGTGTCAAAATCCAATATGCAATCAGACAAATTGTCTAATATTTTCTTTCTGAAATTAAGCACGCTGTTTCCTAGAATTTTCTTATTTGAAAGAGACGATGCAAGCAATGAACTCATCTTTTTACTTCTTGCCTGACTTTCCATATACTTCGACAAGAAATTCAAAATCCAAACTGGACTTAGACTGATGAATTTAATTAGCAATTCTGGTACATTTTCGTCTATGTATCATGGAACTTGCATGGTGTTAAGTTTAGGTGGTTTTATAATTGGCGACAAAACTTTGGGTTAATTTTTTCCCTTTTTCTTTTCTTTTTTTTAAATCTAATTTTTAATTATTTTTTATTTTTCTTAATTTTGCTTTTTCCTTCTTCTTTAGCCAGTCACCGGCCATAGGTGAGGGATGAGCTCGCCTAAGGCAAGCGAGGTTCGAGCTCGAGCTTGCCGATCTCTAGGGAGGCTCAAGCCTCGCCGATTGGCCGAAGAAGAAGGAAAAAGAAAAACAAAGAAAAGATAAAAATTAAAAATTAATTTTTAAAAAAAGAAATGAAAAAATAAAAAATAAAAAAATCATCTAAAGGAGTGCAAGGAGGAAAATCAAATCGGATTTTTCTATACCAAATGGCGGAAAATATTTTCTAGTTCATTTCTAGGTTTCAACTAATCACCGGAAAATATTATCATTTTTTTTCTAGAAAATAATTTCCTACAAAAATGTTTTTCATAAATCTAACATTTTCCGCAAAACACACGGTGACTTAATCAACAGTGTGATTTTTCTAATATTGTGACTAACAACACATATTACCACCGCCCTCAGCGGCTGCGCTGGCTTCGGGCTCCCCTTCCCCCACGAAGGGTAGGAGTTCGAATCCCAGCGCTGGCGTTAGGGATTCTTAAGCGTGACGTCGTGGTGGTGGCTCCTGCGCTAGCGTCACCCCGGGTTTACCTCCTCGGCTGTCGGCCGTGTGGGGGGTTCCCGGGTTACCCTAAAAAAAAAAAAAACACATATTGACTTTTGTCTTTGATCGTGCTCTTTCCTATAATTTGCATATGAAAGAGTAGGAGAACAAGCTCGTATACCTACTTGATGTGACCCTTACAAGCCCACGGCACTTGGATGTACAGTAAAAATAATTCCTACTGAACTAATAATGTTTTCATTGCTTGTAATTAGCATATTCAACTAATCTTGGAAATTTCCCGGTGATCTCTAGCAGACATGCCTTGACAATATGACATTGCATGACTCATATGCTTCTAGACTTGGAAAAATTCAACTCGACTTAGATATCAGGAGCTGATCAAGACCACGACCACCATTATGTAGAATTCCAATGCTCTTAATAGGACATTGCCTTTCAATTCCACCATTATGTAGAACTGAGAACATTCATCTTGTATTTATTCCAAAGAAGATAAGTCAAACCATAACAGCTTTCTTTAAGCCGGTATTTTGTCTTCTTGTCCTGGAAACATCTTTCCTAATTGTAATATTCATCATTTTGCCGAAAATATATCGAAGTCGATTCAAACTTCTTTTTTTTTTTTTTTTGGTCTAAGAGGTCGATTCAATTTACTAGCATGAAAAGCTGTGCAGAAGGTTGAGTGTAAATTGGTAAAACCATTCTTTCACAGAAAAAAACGATTTAGAGTTTTGAAAGCATCTAATTTGCCTATAAGCATATTCATTTTGATTTTAGGAGAATTTCACAAAGTTTGGAAGTCAAGTTGAGAGCATAATTTGTTGAAAGATGCATATTTTCCTTTATCCTTAATAAAAACTTTAGAGATGATCATAATATAATATTGACATAGAAGATACCTAGTATATAGTCCAAAGAAGTATATAAATCAACCCCTATTGTCTTTCTTTAATTCTCTTTTTTGTCTGTTTGTCCTGGAAACATCTCTCGTAATTGTAATGTACATCAATTTTAAAAATGCTACGCATGATGTGTGGTGTTTGAATGATACATATGCTCATCATATGTAGTAATTGAATATGACAAGTGTATGACATGCTTAAATGACATGTGGGACAATCGAATACAACATGTACTATGATGTGGAACCCAACTAGCATCTAGGGTAACATGGGGATCGAACGAAAAAGTTTGAATGGAAAATTTCAAAGAAGGGTCCGAAGTGCTCTCATTTTCTTAAATAAAACCCTAAAGTGGACTTTGTGTCAAATAAGTGCATGAAGTACCCCCATTTTCTTAAATAAGAGCCTGAAGTGTACCTTATTTCAAATAAAGGTCTAAAGTGACCATGATAGTCTCAAAAAAAGGCCTGACCTCACCAGAGTCAAGGGCATTTTCATCTTTTAATTTTTTGGATTTTTTTCCTTTTTTATTTTGTTTTTCTTTCCATAAAAAAATTCAAAAAAAAAAGATAAAATTTAAAAAAAAATGAAAAAACAAGCGAGAGGGCTGGGCCAGCCCTCCCCACCTGTGGCCGCCACCCCATCGCCGGTGGGGCAGTAACGATGGCCGGTGAGGTCACCGGTGACCCTCGGCTAGATCGAGTCGAGGGCCGTGACCCTCGCCCAAATCTAGGTGAAGGAGGTGAAAATATTAGTTATATTGTCGAAACAACTTATCCTAATTTTAGCATGACCGGAACCAACAATGAATACCTTTCGGACAGAGCTGTTTTGCCTCCTCTGCATGTTAGGTAATTGAGATAGATGCATACGTGTTTGGGCATATTGAAAAGTAGACGAGGCTATATAGACTTTCTGTGAAAGACAATAGGAGTATCAAAGAAATAAGAAAAAAAATCATGAACTATCGGTACTACTGGAGATCACATTATCTCTTTACATGGTATGTAAGTCCAATAGGTCACGCCATGTGCAGCAATCCTCGAATGGTAGCTTTCGATGCTTTGTCTTACTTTTCAAAGTTCTTCCACATTATAAATACATTGTAGTCATTATATCCTCCAAGTCTCTCTCTCTCTCTCTCTCACCCTCACACTTGCCTTTTCGCAAAACCCTTTTCAATGGTTCGTCCAAGAATTTCGTATGCTGAAAAGCTCCTCTCTTTGGCTCTCTCCTTTTTTGTGATCCGTGCAACCTTCATCAACGGCCCTCACGTCGTGGTGGCGCAAATCAGTAACAACAGCAATCCGACGACGATCCCGGTGAACATTGGGGTGGTTCTTGATCTAGAGACGTGGGAGGGTCAGATGGGATTGAGCTGCATTAACATGTCTCTTTCTGACTTTTATAGTTCAAACCCCTGGTACAAGACCAGGCTCGTCCTCAACGTAAGAGACTCCAAACGAGATGAGGTTTCTGCTGCTGCTGCAGGTTCTCTCTCTCTCTCTCTTTCTCTCTCTCTCTAGCATACTGACTAGTCATAGAGGATAAAGTACATTATGCAGCTGTTTGTGTGACGTAAGATAAAAATAATGTTGGTTCCATCCAGAGCAATATGCACTCTCGTGGCAGAAATTATCGGGAAAATGACACCATAAATGCCATAACTTTCATGCGGCGCATACTTGAGTACCATAACTTTTTTTTCCGATCATTTGAGTACTATATAACTTTTCAATCAATCACTTAAGTGCCATAACTTTTTAAAAATGTTCACCACAAATATCATGTCACGTCGGATTTCCAGCACTTGTGTGAACATTTGAAATATTTTTTGGCACTTTAGTGATGGATTAAAAGTTATGGCACTCAAGTGAACGTTTTTTTAGAAGATAAAGCACTTATGTGGTAAAAAAAAAAAGTTATGGAACTCAAGTGAACGCCGTGCAAAAGTTATGGCACTTGTAGTATTCTTATCCCGAAATTGTCTCTCCAAGAAGAAACAACAAAGGTTAATTTTGCACTAAACAACTGTCAAGTGCATTATTTTCAAAGGGGGTTTTAATCATTGTGAACAAGAAGTTAATCATCTTCTAATAAAATCAAAGATAACAAAAATTCGGTACTTAAGATTCAATTTGATCTCTTTCACACTGGGAATGAGGATGGTCTCACCGTGAGAAATACTTCAATAAATCCCTTCAGTCTTGCGGTCATATGAGACTGACAACTTGACGCATAGCTTGAGGGGATTCATGGGGTTTGGTCAATCCGCGCCACGCGGTGCATCTTGACAGGATTGGTCTTTGGGCGTAACATTTGACCGTGGAATCGTCAAAGTTATTTATTCCTTCCAATTCTTGGAGTTTATTTTTCATAAAGCTATAATAAGAAATGATATTGCAAGATACAATCCAATTGTAATAGCTTGATGGAGATAGTTATTTCTTAGGGTCTTGTTTTATGGCACTCTAATGATCGATAAAAAAGTTATGTCATTCAAGTGAGTAACATATAAAGTTATGGCATTTCTGGTGTTCTTTTCGGCTTCATAGAATATAAACACGGGGCTTGGATTCTAGAGTAGAATTTTCTTATGCCATGAGATAATGAGGTCAAGTTAACGATGAAGAAGATCAACTTGATCATTTTTGGGCCAATTTATCCCCTTTTATTTTGTTCTTAATTTACTGTTATTGAAAGAATTAGTTTCTGCTTGGCTTGCAATATATATATGGCAAATAATATCGAAGGCGACAACAAATGCCTGCATTCAGTTGAATAAATTATATCTTTAGATAAGGCAAAAGGATACTATACGTGCCATAAGTTGTGTACGGAGATCACTTTGATGCCATAACTTTTTTTCGGGTCACTTTGGTGTCAACTTTTTTTAAAAACGATCACTTTAGTGCCAATGCTGACATGGTCGCCGGAAATCTGACGTGGCTCTTTTTTTTATTAATTTCCGATGCTGACATGGCTTGCCGGAAATTTGATGTGGCTCGTTGGAAATCTGACGTGGCTATTTTTTTGGCCGGAATTTTGGCCGGAGTCACTAGAGTGATCTCTTTTTCTCCGACTTGGCACCAAAGTGATCCGAAAAAAAGTTATGGCACCAAAGTGATCTCCGTACACAACTTATGGCACTTATAATGTCCTTTTGCCCTTTAGATAATATCAGGTACAAGTTCTTTTCCAACTTCATACTCCTATTCTCCTTTTTCTTAAACATTTCTATTTCTATAATATGGCATCAAGTTTCGCTGCCTTCTTATCAATACTATGCCTTTTCCAATAAGAATTTCCATTATATGACGTGTTGTTACTGTTTCACCGTCTTTTCTGGTTCATCCTTGTAGCACTTGATCTGATAAAGAATAAGCAAGTCCAAGCCATAATAGGCCCACCAAGTTCGGTGCAAGCAGACTTTATCGTTCATCTTGGAAACAAATCCCATGTGCCTATCATCTCTTTTTCGGCTACTAGTCCTTCCCTCAGTTCGATTCGTAGTCCGTACTTCATTCGAGTTGCGCAAAATGACTCGTCCCAAGTGAGTGCTTTAAGCGCAGTGGTACAAGCTTTTGGCTGGAAAGAAGTAGTCCTCATATATGTGGACAATGCGTTCGGAGAAGGGGTCATACCTTCTCTTACCGATGCTTTGGAAGAGGTCGACACACGAGTTGCCTATAGGAGCCTCATTCCTCCTTCAGCCACGGACGATCAAATCCTGCAGGAACTCTACAAGTTAATGACGATGCAAACGAGGGTCTTCATCGTGCATATGTTACCTACTCTTGGTTCTCAGCTATATGCCAAAGCAAAAGAGGTGAGAATGATGAGGGAAGGTTATGTGTGGATCTTGACTAATGGAATCACTAATCTATTGAGTTCAGTGGATTCATCTGTTGTTGTTAGTTCGATGCAAGGAGTACTGGGCGTGAAGACTCATGTCCCAGACACGCGAAACCTGGGCAACTTCAAGATCCAATGGAAAATGAAATTCCAACAAGACAATCCATCCATCCTCAATCCTAAACTGAACATTTTCGGATACTGGGCTTATGATGCTACTCAGGCTCTAGCAATGGCCGTTGAGGAAATGGGTACGACGAATTTTACCTTCCAAATGTTGAATGCTTCGAAAGATGCAACAGATCTCGACACTATTGAGGTGTCTCAAAATGGTCATAAACTTCTCCAAGAACTAGCCAATATGAAATTTACAGGCCTTACCGGAAATTTTAGCCTCATTGATGGGCAGCTAGAGTCGTCAGAGTTCCAAATTGTTAATATTAATGGAAATGCAGCAAGAGGGATCGGGTTTTGGACACTAGAAAATGGGCTGAAAAGAGATTTGAATTCATCCAACACAAGCAAATATTCCACTTCTAAGAGTAATCTCAAACCGATAATATGGCCAGGAGATTCGTACTCAGTTCCTAAGGGTTGGGAGATTCCCACGAGTGGGAAGAGGTTGAAAATCTTAGTTCCCGTGAAGGATGGTTTCAAACAATTTGTGAAGGTGACTCGAGATCCTAGCACGAACACATCCCAAGTCACCGGATACTGTATTGACATCTTTCAAGCCGTGATAGAAAGATTGCCTTATGTTGTGGCTTATGACCTTATTCCATTTGCCTTGCCTAATGGAAGTAAGGCTGGCAGTGTCAATGACATGATCGATCAAGTATATTACCAGGTGAGATAACTCATTGCAAGTGCTTGATTTCATTGTATTACATGTTGAAAATTACTATGCTATCATGAGGTTGACAAAGAAAACATTTACATTCCTTTGGTTGGAACAGAATTACGATGCAGTGGTGGGTGATACAACGATCATTGCAAACAGATCATTATACGTGGATTTCACCTTACCATACACGGAATCGGGGGTTGCGATGGTCGTGCCCTACAAGGATAACAAGAGCAAGAATGCCTGGGTTTTCTTGAAGCCACTCACTTGGGACCTTTGGCTAACCACTGGATGCTTCTTTGTGCTTATAGCATTGGTTGTGTGGATTCTCGAACATCGGATTAATGAAGATTTCAGGGGTCCGGCCGCTCATCAAGTCGGCACGAGCTTTTGGTTTTCCTTTTCAACCGTGGTCTTCGCACAAAGTAACGGCCCATCACTTTAATAAATCAATCGAACATTATAATTTACATAGCATTTTTGCAGAATTTATATGGTTACCCTTAATTTGGATTGCAGGGGAGAGACTATTTAGCAACCTAGCAAGATTTGTTGTGATTGTGTGGGTTTTTGTGGTACTTATACTAACGCAAAGTTATACGGCAAGCTTGAGCTCTCTTCTGGTGGTGCAAAATCTTCAACCAACTGTGGCTAATGTGGATCAGCTCCTAAAGAGTGGAGAAAAAGTGGGTTATGAACCCGGCTCTTTCGTTTATGGAATGCTAAGGCAAATGAAGTTCGACGATTCCAGACTTATATCTTATCGATCTCCTGAAGAATGTGATGCGCTCCTTTCCAGTGGAAGCGCAAAGGGCGGGATTGCAGCAGCATTCCATGAAGTCCCCTACATTAAACTTATTCTTTCTCAATATTGCAACAAATATACCACGATCCCAGCTTTTAAAACTGCTGGATTGGGCTTCGTAAAGTCCTCAGTCCCTCAATTCTAGCTAAAAGAGAAGACCCTCAAAATTTTCCATTATTAGGTTTGGTTGTTATTTCTTTGATTGAAAAATCTCATGTCCTCCTTCATTTGATTACAGGTTTTCCCCAAAGGGTCTCCGCTAGTACCGGATATTTCGCGAGCAATCCTCAATGTAACTGAAGGGCCTAAGATGACAGATATCGAAAACAAGTGGCTTACTTCGAAATCCAACTGTCTAGATTCGACCTCCTCAGTTTCTTCCAACAGCTTGGGTCTTGATAGTTTCTGGGGCCTATTCTTGATTGCTGGAGCTGCTGCTGTTTCAGCTGTCCTCATTTTCATGGTCATGTTTGTTAAAAGATATTGGCATGAAGTAACAACTTCTTCAGGTTCATTGTGGGACAAAATTGTTGCATTGGGAAGAAGATTTCAGCAAAAAGACCTCAATTCCCATACTTTTAAGAAAGGCAAATTTAGAGATAGTAGTATGGATGATGGTGGCAATGAGATTGTAGCTATTGAAACTTTAGAAAACACTAACTTTCCCCCGAGTCCGTCAAGCAACTCCAGTGAAATCGACAACGTTTTGACCAATGAGCAAGGCACACCGTCTGCTGAACAAGGACTTCTTAATCATGTAGATGAAGGGTGGCCCGGGATAGCAACAAACGTGGAGCTTACCAATGTAAATTAAGAGAGGGACATGCCTCAACGGTACTGAGAGAATCTCCAATGTGCGTTGGTAATCTCAAATGTCTCGATCCTCTGGAAGAGCATGTTTGTTGTCATAGTAGTTGTAATCTGAGATGAAGTGTAGCAATAGCTAGCAAGCATTGTCGATGCAACACTGAGTATACTATTAATGTTGAATAGGCGTATGGTTAATCATGATGCTCGATTGTACACGTTTCATTTGAACTTTGTATATATAAATTGAGAAAGCCTGGTAGAATGGGCTTCAATGGTTGCAGCACGTGTCTTTTACAATGTATGCACATATTTCATATAAATGGACATGATCAATTGACTCATGTAAAGCGCTCATAAGTGTTGGCCTTAATCTTAGAAGATTCCATGCCTACCATATTTATGCCAAACTTATCTTTTCTGAAGAATGTCTGTAGATCTTTCGACACGCGAAGCCACTCAACCCACTGTGCTTACGGGACCCCTCTTCACACCTTCCGTGAATGTCACTACGGCGGTGAAGGTGGCTATTCAAGCTACTACCGATCCCATCTTCTCTTTAGGCATTGTCGCTATTTTACCTCAGGGGGCACCACCTAGAGGTTCAGCTAATGGATTAGTATGACTAAATCTAGCTCAGACTATCCCAAGCCCATACCAATTCGCGACTTAAGGTCAAGTTATCTAACATGCAAAATCATTTTCATTTTGAAGTCACCACTAATATATTTTTGGTGGTCGATTAGAAATCTAAGTAAAGTATCTGGAGTTATACTTTACTCCTACGAACTAGAGATTGTGGATTCGAGGACATGATTACGCTAGATACTCTAACACCCTTTCGATACCTTTTCTCTTTTATGAAAAAAACATTTATGCAAAAGGCTTGCATTAATTTTAATTTACTCCTAATATGTGAGGTGATCAAGTGGGTGTACAACCATTAATGAAATACCCAATAAAGCAAAGTGTCGCGCCGCGCTTTCGCACACCTTTGGAGGTACTTTCATTTATCACGAATGAGGAAACTGTCCCAAAATGAGCTACTAAAGTCCGGAAAGGATATTTTGCCCAAACGTCAAACAGACATCACATCACTAGACAAACGGAGATCTCTCCCAGACCATACTTCACGAGACAACGGATATTTATTTTTTTTTAACTTTTTCTATTTAACCTAAATTTTGTTTTGGAGTTGCCACTAGTCTTTATTGGTCGACTAGAAACCTAATCGAGGTATGGGAGAACTACCACGATTTCTACGAACTAGAGATTACATGGGTAAGGGGACTTGGTTATGTTAATGATCCCAAATCGAGATCTCTAACACCCTTTTCGGTACCTAAAATGATACGAAGTGTCTAAACGTGTCACACGAGTTCGCAAGGCCTGTCTAACCGTTCTAATCGGGAGAAATCAATCAATCAATAAGGAAATGCGCAAATAATTTCAATCAAACACAGCAATCCTAAAATGGTCTCTAAAATGAAAATCAATTAAAACACATAAACTTTAGTAAAGCCTTAAAGGCTTGTTCATTCAATGGATTGTATGGCTTTAGGGTTTTTTAGGGAGAAAGTCCCCATTTGAGGGTTAAAACCCCTTTAGTTTTTTTTCATTAGGGGTTACTAAGTAATTTTCAAAAATACAACTTAGGCACCTTTAGAAATTTAAATTTCACTCAAAGTGGGTGGCTACAGGTATTCTAAGCCATTCTGTGAATTTTTGAAATTTTTTAATTTTATTTTATTATTTTTAATTTTTAAATTTATAATTTTTATTTTTTGGGAAAAGTTCACTGAATTTCTTACTTTCCCGAAATCTGTTTCTTTTTATATTCTGAAAAATTTTATGAAATTTTTTTTGAAATTTTCAATTTTTGTGAATTTTGAAATTTTGCAAATTTTTATGGGTTTTCTAAATTTTTTTGATTTTTATGAATTTTTTGGGGATTTTTCAAGATTATTATGAATTTTCAGGATTTTTATTGATTTTTAAATTTTCTTGAATTTCTGTGAATTTTCTAGGAATTTTTTGGAATTTATAAAATTTTCTTTAATTTTTTTTTCTGATTTTCTGAATTTTCTATTTTTTTGGATTTTTCTAATTTTTATGAGTTTTCTAGAATTTCTGATTTTTTAAAAAAAATTTATCATTTTTCCGAATTTTTTTATGTTTTTATTAATTTTTATTCTGGAGTGAATTGGACTGAACCGGTTTGGCCAACACGAGCCGGTGCTCCGATGATAACAGTGCCAAAACGGCACCGTTTTAGCCTTCTCTTCATTGTGGCATTTTCTCAAACATGTGTGGGCATTATCCTTGGTTTTACATTCTCGAGGCAGTCACCTTGGACCGATCTTCAGTGACCTTCCGGCTACATTCCGCCCATTCTAACCAATCCTAAACCTTCACTGAATGACCCTCTACATATTCATACCCATTAGATTTTCATTAAATCTCTCTAAGTCATTGATTTTCAAGCTCAAACTTCCTTACTTAACAGTGGAAATGATATCCTAAACTAAACTAACCTAACATTCAGATCAACAAACACAGCACCCTAATCATTTCCAGCGATCAAAACAATAATCAGAACAATTAGAGAATAAGAATGACTGACTTGGAACGGCCATTGGCCGCTGGGAACAATCTGATGAGGTTTGGGAACTCCAGGTGGGATGATCATGAGGGTCGACTCACGATTTTCACATAAATCCGATCCAAAGTGCATCAAACAACAAATCATATGATCATAAACATGTTTAAGGCATCACAAATCATAAAATCACAAATAGAATCTCAAGATCAAATTCAATGAAACTTAGATCCTCATTCTGGAATTTTGACGAACAGGTAGCGGATGATAGGGAAGGGTATTTACCTTCTTTGCGGGAGCTTGAATCGGGAATTTCGAGCCGAACGATGGCTATAAGATGATACTCTGACAACTCCTTTTCGAACTAGTGACCTCCACTTCGCCGGGAAAGTCGCTAGTTGATCAAACGAAGCTCGTTTTTAGAGGCTCACGATCAGCTACTTGATCGGAACGAGAAAGGGGAGGTCACAACCACGGGCTGATTTGCCGGCACTCCTCCGATTAGGGCAATGCCGGACGCTCGGTTAGAGACCTCTGACCCTCTCTCTCTCACTCTCTCTTTGGTTTCTCTTGTTTTTTTTCTCTCTCTCTCTAGAATTTCGTCAAATGCCTTCTGTTCTCCTGATAACAAGTTTTTCACCCTTTTTGTTCTCCTCCCCAAGTCGGTTGTCACCTCTAACCGACTCGCCAATTAGTTAGAGATAGTAAGGATGGACAACTGGAGATTCTCCAGCTGTCCATTTCGTTTAACATGTGTTGGAATGAAAGCAATCAGTCGGTGAAGATGAGGGACCAAACATATTTTTTTCTTCCTTTCCCGCGCAATGCCTGGACGGGTGAAGGGGATGATTGACCCGTGTCGGGTCGGGTCAATCTGACCGACCCGGCAGACCAGGGTTGGTCTAATTTCGCAAATTCGACCCAATTTTGACCCAATTTCATGATTTTGATCCCAAACTTCAATTCCTTGACACTTTGTGCCTTAAAATATGAAATCAATTTGAATTTTCATCTTCATTAAACCCAAATATTCTGAATTTTGCATTCGGTTTATCAGGGATTTTATTCAATTAAGGGTCCAAATGATCTAATAAGGTAAAATTGAGATCAAAATTGAATTACCCATGTTCAATTAACTCTAGGAAAGGTATAGGTTTGAATCGAAAATTTCAAATTGAATAAGATCCCCAATTTGGGTCTTAAAATCCCTAATTCTCAATTAATTTTGGGGCTTTTTAATTCCTTTGTCAAATTGTGAAATTGGACTGACCAATATGAAATTCAAGGTCCTAGAGTCAATTCTTGTGAAGACACCACAGCCTAAAAATGACTAAACATGACTTAATTGGATTTTTGGCTCAAGTATGGTGTGAAATTACCCAATTTTGGAAAAAACATATCCCCAATTGAAATTTTATAAAATTAAAACTGCAGGGATGAAATTGACACTAAAAGAAGACTGATGACTATTTTTGTGGAATTTTTAAATTCCATTTGGTATTTTTCTTGATTTTTCACTCATTTTAGCCAAAAGAAATTAAGGAAAAATGCACGAAAATTATAAAAAATTTATTTTTTTGTTTAGAAATAGGTTCCTAAGCATGGCCAAAGTTCCTAATTCTAATTTTATGATTTTTAAGTAAATTTGAAAAATTGTCCCAAAAATCAGGTGTCAACACAAAGCAATAAATAAATTGCAAGGAAATGAGATACACTTACCTTGAAGCAATGAAAGCATCTGCAATATCAACTAGAAAATCACATCATCATCCTAAATATGATTTCTAATTAACACACAATTTCACTCAAATCTTTTTTAGGGTTTTCTCTTATTTAAATGAGAACTAACATATATCCAATGCATGTAATGCAATTACTCTAATGTGATGACGTACAAAGCATGCCTATTCTAACATGACACGGAGCAATTAAATGACCTAACATGCAATTTCTAATGACGGTTAAAATTGATGTGCAACTATTCTTGCATGACATACAATTTCATGAACCTAACATACAATCACTAAATGACATGTAAGCAATCACATGGCAAGTTATGAATGATGTGGCAAGATGACACACAACATAGCATACATGACACTTAGTAATGACATGGCAGCGATGATACGAGCATAATGCAATTAATCTATATGACGTGCACATGATTTTTTTTTGTATCCGAAATTAATTAAATACTTTAATTTAACATGCAATCTATCCTAGAAATGAAAATCTAATTTATTCTAAGAATATATTTTTGGTATTTTATTAAATTCGAAAGTAGAAATTACTCTAAATATGCAAGATTATAAAAAAAAATCTATTTTGATTTATTGTCAAATCTTTTTGGATTTTTCTTTATAGAAGCAAAATCAATTGAAATAAAAGAAGATAGAAAGAAATCATATACACATCAAACACGGGATCGAATCACACGAGATATTATCAATATCCATCCAACTTTGTAAATAAATTGACGAATCGTATCTCAGGCATGAGGATCAGATTGGCTAATTTTCCATGCAATTGTGAATCGCATCTCGAGCATGAGATAGGATTAATGATTTTCCGTGCAGTCGCGAATCGTATCTTGGGCGAGAGATCGAATTGACAACCATAGCACGTTATGAAATTAGGAAATAATTCCTAATTTAAAAGTTATTCGGGAATTTTATGGATATGATGATATCAATCAAAGGTTCAAACAAGATTGCAATTTCACACATTAGGCTACAAAATATATAAAAACCGATTTAATGAAAATTCTTACCTAATTTGCGATATCGTTTGGATAGCGTTTCCGAACTTGAACGAACAGCAATCACGGGAATCATATACAAGCAATAGCACTCAAATATGTGAGAAATCACTCAAAGAAAAAGTTCACTTTTTCTCTTTTCCTCTCCCTGCTTCGTGAAAGTGGTGTCCTTGCAGAGGAGATAGACCAATTTGCCCAAGTCTTCTTTGAATGCCAGAATTGCTGTAGTGGAGGCCTTCTCCGGGGGCACGTTTTCCTTGAAAAATGCTACGAGTCTTCCCGTGAGCGCCTTCTTCGTGTAGTCTGTGTATTATGGCCGAATCCTACGATTTCTCCTCTTTCAATGTGGCCGCCCCACTCTCTCTATTCGCTCTCAGTGTCGTGTATTCTATCAATTGCGAATGAAGCCCCCCCGATTTCACTTGTGTGTGTCAGCTTTTATAGGCGAGAAGACTGGGTTGTCCAAAGATGTCTCAAATCTTGCTTTCCTTCTGTGTCCGAAGAAGCTATACTCCTCAACCGGTGGATAATTTGCTCCCAGGAATGTAATCCCACCGCTGAAATCATTTCGCATGTTAACAACTCAGCCAAATCTTTTTTTTTTCCTTTTTTTGCTTTATTCACCCGGGGTACCCATGAATCAAAGATCCATATGAAGATGATATGTATCCTATGTACGATTGCTTCCTTTCTTTAGAGAATACAGCCAGATATAATTAATTTCCTTCCCTCTCGACCCACTCCGGAAATGCAATATCCCCTGGATGACATGGGAACTTCGGCCATCAACTTGATTTGAGTCTATTTACTTAAGTCTATTCGCCACTGGTCCAATATAAATGCAAACTATATGTGCTTAATTAACTATTAATGCAAATACTCTTAAACTATATGCGATTTAATTAATTTATTTTTGTCAGGGGCTGAAGTCGGTCCCTAATTTTCTATGCAATAAATTATTAAATAATTAATCAAAATTTTGGTGTTAACCGGCATTATAGACGTCCATGGAGTGCTCTCATATAGCCAATCGAATTTGAAGTAGAAATGGATCGACCCCTTTCCTCTTTATTGGTTCAATCATATAGAGTTGTTAATAGCATGACCATTCGGATGTCGTTTTCAAATCAAAAGCTTTTTTGTCTATGCGGACCAAGAGATTAATTGTTAGTTCGAACCTTGAAGGTAATAAATGCACTTGGAAGAGCTAAATCCTTTGTATATTGTAATTTTTCTTTCTTTTTTTTGTGGTCGAAATTTTTTCTTCTTTGAGTCATTGGTAATTATATCTTATATTCAGTGAAATAATTTCTTCAAGGATAATTACATTGGACAAAGAGTGAAATGGCTCTGTGTTGTTCTCATCCTCAAAGTGATAGACGGACTCCAGAATCATCTACTTTTGACGCACGACCAAAATGACATATTAAACCGAAAAGTTGAGTGGATTGCAAAGATCAATAGGGCATGCAAGACGTTTCAATTATATCATCAGTTAGTTAGGGGTATGGAGTTTCCAATCAGCCATAGTTTCTTCTTTTACCTTTTCAATTGATCAGGCATTGCAGTTGATTAGTGGGTCAATTTCTTCTTCCTCTCATTTTCATAGGGGAAAATGACACAAATGGTCTCCATAGTTTGGTCCAATGTGTAATGTCATCCATGAACTTTTAATTTATTTAATATGGTCCCTGAATTTTGGCCCAATGTGTAATGTCATTTTTGAACTTTTAATTTGTTCAATGTAGTCTTTGAACTTTTGGTACATGTTCGATATAGTCCCGAGACTATATAAAAATGTTCAATATTGTACTCCCATTAGTTTAACTTTAACGGCAATATTGAACATTTTTCATATAATTTAGGGACTAGATTGAATATGTACCAAAAGATTAGGGAACGCATTGAATAAACTAAAAGTTCAGGACTACATTGCACAATGGGCCAAAGTTTAGAAACCATTTATGTCATTATTCCTTTTCACTGGCTTGAACTTTAATATATGTTCATTGATATCAGCAAGTACATATTTGATTCAGATAAAGCCAAATATCGTTCATAAATGAAATAAGAGAAATCAGAGACCCATTTCAGTATATCAGATCATTCAAAGGCAAAACTTACATTGGATTTAAGAAAAACACATTCTTCAAAGTACAGAATCCGCTAGAAATGGACTACCAGGCAAACTGCCTAGTAATTAGGAAGGTACGAACGCAAGATACTAATTGCAATAAGTCGATGTGGTGGTATATTTCCTTGGGATGCTTGCCGATTTACATATAACTTAAGTATAGATTGTAAAATACCAAGAATTCTAAAAGTCCATTTAACTTCACTATTTCTCTGACGAATTTCACGGCAAAAGTAAATTTGAGCTCTCTTTTTGCGATTAAACATTTTGCAAAACAATCTGTGATGTCAAACCACCTCTTCCGGGCATGAATGTATGATCTAGAATTTTTAGTACTCAATGACACTCGATACATAAGTTTTAAGTCTACTAGAACACTTATTCCTAGGACTTAGATAAAACAGTACAAGGTTGCTAAGAGAAATTATGTTCTCAACCTATTGTGTACATGCCGATTTAGTCATAAACTTTTCACTTTTACCAATTTAGTCATAAATCTTTGTACGAAATTTTAGTGTAATTCTTCCAACTAGTTTTCGCCAGAAATTGCTAACGTGGCGGTGTGCCATGTAAGATGGCCAGCGATGACTACACTGTCACAACGATGATTTCTAGTGAAAATTGATTGGAAAGACTACATTAGAATTTCGCGCAAAGATTTAAGACTAAATTGACAAAATTGAAGAGTTTAGGATTAAATTGACATCCGTACAATCAATTTAAGACTAATTAGGTAATCCTCTCAAGATAGTTAAGTTTGAAGCCTCGAATTCTTAATGAGGCGAGTAGATAATACTTCTTCCAATTAATGTAATTTGTTCTATTTCTCTTTCTTCACCAAGTATTGACATTGTCATTCTTGTATAATAGAGAAAATGACACTAGAAGTGCCATAACTTTCATACGAAACTCACTTTAGTGCCAAAACTTTTCAACAAATCACTTTAGTACCACTTTGGTTAAAAAAAAAATGATCACTTAAGTGCCAACTTCAATTTGGATGCCGAAAATCCAACATGGTAATATTTTAACATGTTTTTGATTGACGTAGCTTGTCGGAAATTCGATGTGACAAAGTCTAGTGAAAAGTGATCACTTAAGTACCAATTTTTGTTAAAAGTGAAAGCTTATGATTTTTAACTTTTTAAAAAGTGATTTGTTGGTTTCACTTTCTTAACATTATTGGACCACTTGTTTTGCAGCACACATTCTGTACAAACTTGGAAACACATACAAAAAAAGTTACTCCATCAACAATGGCTTAGATTCAAATCAAACAGCATTGCATTAAGAAGAATAAAGATGTTCTTACATCAACATAAAGTTCCCAAAGAGTCAAAAACCTCCCAGAGAAAAACCTCCCCTACTAAATGCAGCAACAACAGCTGTTGATACTTGCTTTTAGCCGACAAGTCATAAATTGTAAAAACTTGAGATTAGAGATCTCTAATTGCAACATGGCCCATCTCTCGGCCAAAAAGGGTCATTTCGATGTTTTCCAAAGTTTTTTAAGCTCCATTACATTCTGTGTAAACTTAGGCATTGATTTCCTCAATAATCCAAGGTTGACTTAGAGTTGATTTTTGGTCAACCCTTAAGTCAACACTCGGACAACATTTTTTCGAAAATCTAAAAATCATCAATTTAATTCCTTGCAAGCTGAATTAGACTTCCAATTCTTGATATTTACAAAAAATGATCGAGAACCGACTTTTCAGTTAAATAGAGAATTTTGACCCTCAATTTGTAAATTTCAAAATTCATTGATTTCTAATCATTTTTCGGAATAATTTCCTTCTCCACATTTGATCTAAGGATCATATCGCATCAGAATTTTAAGTCAATTTTTGAGAGTTCAAGATTGAGTCGGGTTGACCAATTCTTGGGCGCAAGTTTAAGGTCCAAATGGTATCTCACAAATGATGCCAATTAACCCAATTTGAATCCGATTAAGCCAATTAACTCAATTTCAATATCAATTTTGGCAAAATCATGGTAATTTGGCATAATTTAGCTTTACGCGAAAAATTAGGACCAATCAGACCTAGGCCTAATTTAGCCAATTGGACCGAGGAAGGTAAAATTGGCCAAGCCCATAGTGCAATTCAAAGAAAATCAAACCAATTGAGATGCCATGAGTCGATTAGATTGAACCGAGTCATCTCGGTTTGAACCGAGCCAACCAGGTTTGATCGAATTGGACCCGACTCATTGGGCCGAAGCCCAACACAATTCCACTTCACCCAATTAGCTAAACAAATCATCCCATAGAATGAAATAGACAAAATTTAAACAATTGAGCATCCCCGGGCTGACCCGATTGGGTTCGGTCTGAACCCACAGCCCACTTAGCCAAGGCTGGTCCCCTCCCTTACATCTCAAAAATTACCAAAATGATCAAAATTTCCGAATCATGGACATTGATTCCAATTCAATTTTAGCCATCATGATTGCCAAGTCATCTATTAATGTTACAAAAATTCAGCCAATAAGGAGCAACCATAACACTTAAGGACGCAATATCAACCATTGGATTAATCAAAGGCAAGAATTGAGAGCGGATTCAAATTTTCCCTCCAAAGGACAAAACTCATTCTCTCTCTCTTCCCTCTCACATTTGATCGAAGCTCTCTCTCTGACACTTTCTCACTAGAAATTCTCACAAAAACTCTCTCTCCCTCTCTTTCGGTGAGCCCCACGCCATCCATCTCATAGGTATCTTCTCGGCTTGTCTCGCTAGCCGACTCTTGCGATCACCATCCCCAAGGAGTCCTTGAGCCTATATTGGTGGTTGCTAGCTTAGATTGCCGCTAGGCCTCCTCCGTTCCGGCCAATTCCTTTAATTGCTCATTCGATGGCTTATTGAGGTAGGAGTTCCTAATTTTAATTGATCATTCCAGATGATCATACAAGGATGCTCAATTTGCTCATGGTCTAAAATTCAGGTATAACTTCAATCTATGATTAATAGAAGCTGGTATGTGATTTAATCGAGTGAAATCGGAATGGGAATTAGGTTATAATTTAGGATTGCTTGATGAAGTTTAGAAATAATTGCATGTTTAGATCAACTTTAGACTCCAAGAGGTGACCGAATCTATCTAGAAGGATATTAGATGTTACTTTTGATGTCATGTTGTTAATTAAGTCTAGTTTGCATGTTTAGGATAATTGATTCCTAGAACTAGATCAAGTGATAGTTGATTTGCATGTTCAATTTCCTTAAGAATCCAAGCCTAGCTGATTTCCTTAGGTAGAATTTTCATGTTCATTTGATGTTAACTATTCCTAGGATTGGTATAGGTTAGACGGATGATGCTTAGGAGTGATTGGATTGCATTTTGATGATGTTTCTTTGAGTTTTCCATAATAGATGAGTGAGATATGTGTTGTTTGACGTTGAATGTAGGAAGAAGTTGATGAATGTTCACAAGAAAGGCTTGAAGATGTTCATAAGTTCTGGAATATAGCTTGAATGAATAGGCTTGAATGATGTTAAATATGAGTTTGAAGTGTAATCCGACCTCTGTGTGTTCCCCTATTTTTTCAAAATTTTTAAAATGAATCTGAGAAAAATGTTTGAAATACGATTTGTCATGCTTCAAACCCACGAACGCGATAACATCCCACCTTGGTCGTTATAATGCGACATCCCAGGACTTGTCGCCGACCCAATCGAACTGACTTAAGATTAAACGCATGCGGAAGCAATCATAGACCACCCAATCACAATAACAGGGATAGTCAATAAAACACACCTCAATAAAAATAACTTTATAAACAAAACATCGGGTTAACATATTACAAGTCCGCCACACGAACCTTCCCGATTACAACCACAAAGGTAGGGGGTTAACCTATCTCCTCTACCTACGAGGTGACCTCAAAAGAAGTTTGACCCCTCAAACGGGTACCTAGTCACCTCCTGGTCCCGGTCAACAGGGACCCCAAAATCGCACGTGATAATTTTTCATCACTCAGGGTCTGAAAATGGTTAAACAACAACAATGAGATAAACTCATTGAGTTAACGACCAAAGCCTCGATTAGGAGGTCAACTCATCTCGGATGCACCTAAAACATGCAACTCAGCCCGACGTACACAAGATGCCATCACACAATTGTAGGTAACATTACCTTGCCATGGCACATGCCCTGCACGTTATCAATCTCCATATATAATCATCATACAATAAGCATATAATGCAATCAGAATACGTAGCAACTTTCCCATACACTATGCATCCACAGGTGTCCCGATTATAAGGTAAAACCGCTTCGGGCCGTCTCATACCGTGCCTCACAATTTCATCCCATAATCAAGCGCAATGCCACCACAATCTTTCATGCGTATTCCGATTACTACGGCCACACAGGGCATGGCACAACCCGCATTATTTGCATTAGGTTGGCGGTCTTCCGGTATAACCCCCATTGTCCCGCCCCGTCGGGCATGGCATCGTCTCACCCTACCTTAATGATGGCATCCCATAAATGTGTTCGTTCCGAATCCAATTCGCAAATGACTTCGTCTCCCCTGCCCCTGCGACGGCATCCAATTACCAAATTGGGGACACCTGTTAAGGCCACGGCCAAACCCTAGGTTAGCGGTCATCCGGTATAACCAGGCACGAAAGGAACCTTTAGGTGATTATGCACACATAGCAATCACTCAAGTCTCATTGTTATCTTTCTCAATTAGCCAATGCAGACAGGATCCGTGCTAATACGTCAAAATATTGCAACTTTCACACGTAAAAATGCACTAGAATAATCACACGTGATAACATACATATAATTAAATCATCAAACTTTGCATACTTCCCAATTCAAACATCCACGTCCTATTTAGCTAATAAAAATTGACATACAAACCCGACACCTCGAATTTTCTGTTCATATGCCCACAATTCCATCCTTAAAAATACAAATACAATTCATTTAGTTATACAAGCTAATTTATATAGCAATTTCCAACATAAGCATCACAATTCAAGCCTAAAACAATCACAATTTATTATTAAACTCTACACAAAAATATTAATATTTAAATTCCGAAAATTAATTTATTTAATAATAAAATATTAATTATAAAATAATCCGATAGCTTATCATCAAATCCTTGATAGCTTATCGTCAAATCCTTGATAGCTTATCACAATATCGGCGATAGCTTATCACTAAAAATTCGATAGCTTATCGCATTTTCTCGATAACTTATCAAGTCCACTTATTACTTATCGTGATAACTTATTGACTAATCCCTAATTAATTAGTGCTAAACATAATTAACCTAAACTAACTCATTCTAATCAAGTTTAACCTACTAATCAAGGGATCAGACGATGTAGACGAAAGATAGATGCTTTTCATTCAACAGAGCCCGAGTTATTCACCACAGGCATGACTCAAATAATTGGGTGCTTGGGGAAATGCGACCAATGATAAACAGGGTATCTGATACTTAATGAGATGAATCTCTAATTTTATTGCAAAATCATCATCATTACGAGTGTAATGTCAATTAAACTGTCGCGGACTCGAGGTTGAATATATCGAGTGAAGTAATTGGCACACTTGCACGTGTGAGGATGTCAGCCAAATGGAGTAAATAGTGTCACAGAAATCATTTTAAAATAAAAAATAATAAAAAACATAACGTTACTCAAATGAACAAAGCTAATACAAACAGACAAACCGTTGTTAAATTTTTAATATTTAAAATAAAGGAATATCATCATTTTCAATGCAATCTCTCACTTGTTACGTGCATCATTGCATTGGAAAATAAAAATATATCTTTATCCTTAATGGTAACTTGTTAACAAGGCCCGAAAAAGAAAAGTTTTAAAAGCTCATGGACTTGTATCTACCGTAGAGCACACCAGAATGATTCCGGCTTTTCCAATATAAGAAAATTCTTAGCTTTTTCTAGAAATTACATACATACATACATACATATATATAATTGCAATCCGTTTTTTCAAATCAGGATAAGGAAAAGGGTTGCATTGACCAATTTGTGCAGTATTGGCCACGTGCTTGACCAAGAAAAGAAGTACTTAGTCAAGCGTTTTGTCGGGGGGGTAAAGGGACAATGTCTCATTCAAGATTTGATTGAGGTGGAAAGAAAAATTGAGTTACTGTGATGACTAATTTTTCCATCATCCTCTTTTTTCTTTCGCATTACAATTTTGTCAAGGTCTTGTTATTTACTTTCCATCATCCTCGTACTGCTTTCCCATTACAATTTAGTAACTGTGGGGCCATGTGATTTGCAAGGGCAAAATGACACTATAAGTGCCATAACTTGTGTACGGAGATCACTTTGGTGCCATAACTTTTTTTCGGATCACTTTGGTGCCAAGTCGGATCACTTTGGTGCACTTAAGTGTCATAAGTTTTTTTTGGATCACTTCAGTGCTAAAATTTTTGAAAAACGATCACTTAAGTGCTAAAATTTTTGAAAAACGATCACTTAAGTGCCAATCTCCGGCGAGCCACGTCAGCTTCAGAAATTAATAAAAAAAAATGCCACGTCGGATTTCCGGCGAAAAATTGTGTACGGCACCGGAGTTGGCACTTAAGTGATCGTTTTTCAAAAATTTTAGCACTTAAGTGATCGTTTTTCAAAAATTTTAGCACTAAAGTGATTCAAAAAAAACTTATGGCACCAAAGTGAGCGCCGTACACAAGTTATGGCACTTGTAGTGTTCTTTTGCCGATTTGCAAGTGATGCGAATATGGACTAATTTAATGGTATTTTTGTTTAGGGAAGCGGGTCGATCCCTAATTTTTATGCGATGAATAGCCGAATGTAATAATCAAAATTAGATATCAACAATTGTTTGCTGCTTAAAGGTTACTATCGGGGTTTTCTAATGTCACCTAGGGTTAGCAAGGTATTTAATTGATCTTTTTGACATATCAAACAATCTTCATTACATTTTACATAATACCAAAAAAGAGATTTCTCCTCAAAAGTGGGCCTGTGAGGTTGTGTACATGTGTCCATGTTTGACGATCTTCGACTCTGTGTTTATCTACCATTTTGTTACGTCAAATGGTATCAGAGTTGGCAAGATCGCTATAGAATTGGTAACGATGGCAATGGAAGCAACTGCTTTGCTAATGAAAATCGGGGGATGCGGGTCTTGTGCACGGCTTTTTGTCGTCTCGAGACATCGCAACGGACCATGGAGCAAGATTTGCAATGGACTCTAGATATGTTCACAAAGCGGCTCGGAATATTCGTCATGCCAATTGTTGACAAATTTATGTTTCTCAAGTTTCGGTCGTCGGTGCTTGCGAGCCTCACATAGTATGTAGCCAACAAAGTGATTAAGAAGTTGAAACTTCCAAAGCTGAAGGATTTTGAGATCGAGAAAGAATTTTTAGAGAAAAATGTTTTGAATTTTTGTGATGATGGAAAGAAGATATTATAAGCCAATTCTAGGGAAAATTGTCAAAAATGTCCTAAATCTATTGTATGACAACTAATTAAGTCGCAATCATTTAATTCTGTCAATTTAGTCATAAACTTTCAAAAATTTGTCATATGACCAATTTTCACAAGAAATCGTTGATGTGGACATCGACCGTCCTCCCTCTGCTAGTTATCAGGCCTCAGCCATGGCCAGCGGAGGTCAGTAGCCACAAGCAAGGGTCGCCCTCTCGCCAACCTTTGGTGAGGGTTGGTAATGGTCGCCTCATCGGCCTCTGGCAAAGGTCGCCCTCACCCAAACGAGGCCCCTCGCCAGATCTAGCGATGGCAAGAGTCCCCCTCACCGGATCTAGTGAAGGCAACCCTCACCTGTGGCCAGCAACCAACGGAGAAAAATTGTGAAAACAAGAGTAAAATTGTAAAATCATTAGCGTCAGTATTTGCCTTCCTACGTGGCCCCGCTAATTGGATTGGGCCACCTAGGACAAGCCAACGCTAATGAACCATCACATTAGTAATTTTTAGCCAGTTGAAAGGGCTATATTGGAAAATCGTTAAAAGATTTAGGACTAAACTGGCCGTCCTACAATAGATTTAAGACTTTTTGGACAATTATCCTATTAATTTTGGAAATGAAATTATTGCTAAAATAGATGTTAAAGACTTCAATTGTGATGGAAGCAACTAGATTCCGGTATTTACAATATGGACAAAAGAAGAAATAAAGTTGTTGAAGAAGGGCATGCAGAATGTTGGCACAAAATTGATTTTGTGATTACGTAAGATTTCGATTATCCAGTTAAAAAATTCATTTTGGAGATTCTCCTTGTGGGCGGGAATGATGTGGGGCGCATATATTTAAAGATTAATATTTTTAATTTCCTTAATTTACTTTGTTTTAAAGATTATGTTACGATAATAGGTGATTTGTTCCGGTTTTCAGTAGTTTTCATTTAGATATTTAAGATTTATTAGTTAATATATATCCTATTATTTTTATTTTTTTGATCGAAAACATATATCCTATTTCAAACTTAGAATTTGTTCTCTTTTGCCCTGCCTCTTGCAAGGCATGGGAGTCGAAACCCACATCTGAAACTACACGTCCCCATCCCTAGCCTCCCTGAGAAGGTGGGGATTCGAACTCCCCACCTTCTCCTTTCCAAATAGAAAGGGTGGCCACTGAGGCAAACCCCAGTGGTTATGATGCAATACTAGTTCAAATCTATACTTATAATGAAGCAAACTCAATCAATTATGAAATTCCGTAACCATCTCATATGTAAATCTTCAATTAACAATCTCATATGGCATATTAGAATGGCTTTTTTTTAATGGAGACGACTAATAAAAAATCAAAATGGAAAAAAATACAACAAATAGGACACAATAAGAAGTTTTCAATATGCCAATATCTTCCTGACTCATCTCGTTGTAATGAACCCTAGAAAGAGATTATATTTTATTCCTCCAATGTCATTTTATATTTATTAATCAACAGTGTCATTTTCTAATACAGTGATTAGCAACACATATTGACTTTTCGATTTTTTTTCTTTGATCGTTCTCTTTCCTAGAATTGGCATGTGAAATAGACAGAACAAGCTCTAATAATTGCCAGTGAATTAATAATATTTTCATTGCTTGTCATTAGCAATTAAACTAATCTTGGAAATTTCACGGTAGCCTCTAGCAAACGTGCACTGCCAATATGACGTTGCATGACTCGTACGCTTCTAAACTTGTCACTTAAGTCTTGAATTTCTTATTAGAAATTCATTTTTCAAGCTAAAGAATTGGAAAGATTCTAACTCGACTTAGACATTTGGGGCTGATCAAGATCACAACCACCAATGTGTAGAATTTCAATTGCTTCCAGCGTGGAATTTCAATTGCCTTTCAATCTCACACTCAATCGAGAAATGACAACATTCATCTTATTAAATATAAGGAATATTTTACTAAACATATTATAAATTTAAGATCTTATTCACGTCTTTGTGTTTCATTTCACTTCTACCAACAAGAGATTCAGTAGATTTGAGGACTCGATTAAACTGTCGAAGACTCGAGGTTGAAGATATCGTGTGAAGTAATTGACACATATGCAAGTGTGAGGATGTCAGCCAAATGGAGTAAATAGTGTCATAGAGATCATTTTGAAATAAAAAATTAACGTTACTCAAATAAAGAAAGCCAATAAAAGCATACAAACTGTCGTTAGATTTTTAATATCTTTAAGATAAAAAAGAGGGATTTTCTAAAATAAAAAATTATTGTTATTTTCAACGCAGTCTCTCACGTGTTATGTGCATCATTATATTGGAACTAAAAGTATTTCTTCATCACTAATGGTAACTTGTTAACGAGTCCCGAAAAAGAAAAGTTTTAAAAGCGCATGTACTTGTATACACTATAAAATACGCTAATATGATTATGGGCTTTGCTGTTATGAGAAAATTCTTAGCTCATTCGACAACCGATCGACCAATTTCTCAGCTAAGCACACAACTAACTTTATACACAAAAGAGAAAATCCCACATAGTTTCCTTTTTCTTTGGGATAAGTGCCTGAAAATTTTAAAACTCATCGTGAAAGTGCAATTGAGTCTTAAAACTTACAAAAAGTGTAATCAAGTCTTAAAACTTGTCAAATTAGTATAATTAAGTCATTCTGTTAACTACGTTCAACTTGGCTAACAAAAACTGTTGACGTGGCTTGTTTTAATATTTTCTCTTTCTTACGTGGCGATGATGTGATTAAAACGACGACGTTTTGGTCCAAATTTAATTTTTAGTACAAATTTTATCTAAATTAAATGAAAAATTAAGAAAACTTATAAAAAGAAAAAAAACGATGATGTGGCTTCCTTTTTTTTTCCTTTTTAAGTTTTCTTAATTTTTAAAATAACTAAAAAAATTATTAAAAAAATTGATTTGGTCGTTTTGGTCACATCAGCGCCACATAGAAAAAAAAAATCATGTCATCATTTTTCGTTAGCCAAGTTAGATGTAGTTAACAAAAAGATTTGATTACACAAATTTGATAAGTTTTAAAACTTAATTGAACTTTTTGAAAGTTTTAAAACTTAATTGCATATTCATGACAAATTTTAGGATTTCTAATACACTTATATTTTTTTTAATCAATGGCTTGCGTTTGTCACATGGGAGAGTATCTTCCGCTCCCACCGTCCATTTCAACCCCATTTCTCGATTGGTTATTTTGCTAACCTCATTCTAAATTTTATCTTCTCTATGTGACCGACTTCAAAGAGAGGTTGTGTAATTAAAAGAAGTGTATTGTGATTGACTTTGTCTACCAATTATATAGAACTTAGAGCGGTCATGTGATACAAAATTATTTCACAAAGAGGACTACCGAAAGATTTTAACATAAGACGATATGTGAAATGGGTCGAAATTTTCATTTTTCTTAAATTTAAGAATGAACACATCTATAGTTCACTCAGAAAGCAACCTTTCTAGACACAAAATCTCACAAAATGTCAATAATACTGTTAAACTTGGTTGGATTGACGCATAATTGATTTTTAAGGAAAAAGCCTCGTATTGAGTAATATAATAGACTTTTTTGTAAGATATCAAATAAGGTCAACTTGTCCACCTACAAATTAATACGAAACCAGATTTTCTAAAATATTCAAAATATACCTAGCATTAGTCAATGCTCTGTTTGTTCCATTTAATGTCAATTATAAAGATTCTGATTACCAATAGGATATTGAAGGAATAATATAATCAAAGATACACCTACCTAGAGTTAGTGATTTATATACTGATAACGACATATGTCACGACTTTCTTATGTAACTTTGTTTTCTTTTTTCTATGATAGCACTCTTTCCTAGAATTTGCATGTGATAGAGACAGAGCTCTAATAATTATTTGATGTGACCCTTCATATACAATGCAAACATTACAAGCCCTTGACATTTCGACGTAAACTAGAAATAGTTAATAGTGAATTAATAATATGTTTTTTTTTGGTAAGGAAAATTAATAATATGTTCATTGCTTGTAATTAGCAATTAGACGAATCTTGGAAATTTCGAGGTAGTATCTAGCAGACATGCCTTACCAATACGACGTTGCGTGACCCATATGATTCTAAACTTGTCGCTTAAGTCTTGAATTCCTAATAAGAAAGTCAATTCAAGCTAGAGACTTGGAAAGATTCAAGTCGACTTAGACACTTGCAGCTGCTCAAGATCACAACCACCGATGTGTAGAATTTCAATTGCCTTTCAATTCCACGCCCACTTGAGGAATGACAACATTCATCTTATTAAATAAATATTTTAATAAGCATATTATAAATTTCACTAGTATTTACGATGAACTCAAAGCGGACAAAAACATCAAACAAGTGCTTATGAATTAGTTAGAACCTTCTTGTGATGTGCAGCCCCAAATCAAACGGCTTAGAACATTCCGTGAATCATGGGCACTATGATTTTCTATTCTTGATTTTTTCTATTTACTATTATTTTATTTGTACTACTCAAGTACTTGGACAGCGAAATGAAAAGGACTCCTTTGAAAACCAGAAAGTTCGGACTCGTCAAGTATTCATCCATTCTATATCAATCATCATATTACTCGGACTAAGCGTATGAACTTGGTAATTGTTGTTTGGACTCAATTTTCTTGTTGAGCTCTATAAAAGACACAAATTTTCCGAGAAATTATTCACTTTCTTGTTGAGATCAATAGATGTGCCAACCCATTCGACGAAATTTCGCGTCAAGTAATCGGGATATAATCCAATGGACAAGATCGGATAGCACATTGAGAATCAGTTAATGCCTGCTTATTTGAATGGATCTAATTGACTAGAGCTAATTAATTCCAAAGTCATTACCAAAATCACATGATTTTAATACAAACAATATCCTCCCACGCAATAAGCAATAACCAGGTGCTTTCATACACATCAAACGGGCTAACGGATAGAGAGAATCCACACTCCCATCACATTAAAATACAACCATGTCCCTCCTCATAAACATATTGAGAATCTTATTGTTAGGGTTCCTAGTTCGTATTCTAATTTCTTGGATGACCTCATCGACGGTTGATGTACTGACTTGTATCTGAAGTCGAGAGACCAGATACTTAGTTTCCCCTGCATTAAGTTTTCCCTCTTTTCCATTATAATTTATTTTTCTAATAACTTGTAAATTAATTGCCGGGTGAATTTTGTATAGAGATGTATTTAATACACAAACTGAAAATATATTGATATAATGCTCAAGCTTCCCATGTACCCAATCAACGGCTGAGGTCATAGACGGTTGCATTTTGGTCATAAACGGTTCCAGAAGTGTTTCTTTCCAGCTAGGTAGATATGGAACAATGCAATTATCACTGGAGCCATCATGATATTGGGAGAAATCCAAGTCAAAAGTTTTGACTTCAAGGCACACGCAGCTTCTCGGAAACTCACAAAAATCATTCAGTATGTTATAGAAAGCCAATTTTACTAATAATAGTAATTATTATTATTATTATTATTATTATAGTAGTGAATAACAACAACAACGACAGGAATGATAATAAAAGGGAATCAAGTTTGGCTCTAACGGGGTGGGACAAAGACAAATTCTACATTTAATTAGAGATGTCCGACTCCCGTAGACAAGGACCTTCCTCTTGGTGTGGAATTGTTAGGGGTACCTGTAGGTGTCTGACATCTCACATTTTATTTATCATCCTTCAAGAAAGTAGATTTATTGCTCGGTTCATAATTAATATGTTCTAATGTCATCTGATCCATTAATTATTTGAGTCTCAGCATGAGATTCGTATGATAAACGGTCTAGATGAGCTCAGTATGCATATTTTATTTTACTATGCAGTATTTTTGCTTCGAATGAGAACTTGTTGTATGATCTGTAGATCATATCCACCCATATCACATACATTCAAAACAAACAAGATGGCAATAGCGGGAAGAAGATTGAAAAGGCAATCCAGGGGCAAAATAATTTCTGGGATTCTTAATCCACAGAAAGAAAAAAACATAAGCAGCTGCTAAGGGTTTTTTGGAGCATCCAAACCAGTAGGCCATATATTTTTTTATCCGAAAGGTTCCAATGCGGCCCATAATGCCGATCTTGAGAGCCTGTTAGATTTCGACATTGAATCTTATATTTGTCCATGATTTTAGTCGATTTGGTATTAATGTGTTAATTTGGTCTGTTGTCTACGGGTTAGGGTTACGAGGATTTCTTTAGTACAAATAAATATTTTATTCTAGAAGACGAGAACCTTGTTGATTATTATTCAAAATACGACTAAAAATATTCCTCGTTTTCTTGCGCAAAATTCATTTACGAGAATCTGTCGTGTGTGAACTTAGATTTCTTTGCAATTCGTGTTGAATCTGGTCCCACCGTGCAAGGTCTCAAATGACCCACTTGATCCCCATCCTAAGTAAAGTCAAAGTTGGAATTATTGACCTCTTTTCTTCCGCAGAAAAGAGAAGACAATGAAGCAACAATCTCTTGTGGCTATGTGACATTAATATAAGAGGTTGATTGTTTGGTTTACGCAATAAAGAAGCAAGACGAGGGAAATGAGTTTATTAAAGAATTAAAAAGTATTAAAAAGTTCAACACAAAAGCGTAGGCACATAGAATTTGATGGACGGGGAGCAAAATCAAGCTCTAAATACCATGTAAAAATTTATGGGATCACACTATCATCTATTCTAAAAACTTAAGCGGATAGTTAAAAAACGTCAATGCGTATATGAAAAGTATATAAATTCAAACACAAGCGATGCGAAATATTTTAACAATAAGAAAAAGTAGAATTCCCGTGTTAGACATGAGCAAAAATCCTAGTAGTTTAAGGTATTGACAAAAATTCCAATGAATTAGTCTTAGGTATTGCGGACGCAGTCTAAGAAGTTATAGAAAATATTCCAACTTACCGAGTTAGTCTTGTGGTCTTGCACGAGCTTTTGCCGCTTTGCGTGTTAGATTTACTCCATCTGAAGCAGTTTCTATCCAAGACAGATCCTCCATGATGGACATAGAAAATTCATCAAAAATCACTAGATGGAGTAAATCTAACACGCAAAAGCGGCAAAAGTTCGCGCAAGTTTTAGGACTTAATTGCACTTTTTGAAAGTTATAGAACTCAATTGCACTTTCGTGATAAGTTTTAGAATTTACAGTGCACTTATTCCAAAAAAGAACTAGATCATTTGGTGTGGAGTTCATAGGTTGCCTTTAGGTGATTGACATGTCACATTTTTTCTTAATTTCCTAAACTAAAGAGAAGATATCACATGATTTGTAAATCGTATGTATCAATGCCATCCGATCCATTAATTATTTGAGTCTTACCTTGGAACTCAATGACCAACGGTCTAGATGAGTTTGATCTACCTGTTTCATTTGACCATGCAATGTTTTGTATCTAAGGAGAATTATTGCATAGTCTATAGATCATGTTTACCAATGTTACCCGAACCATTAACTACGCGAGTTGTACATTGGGACCAACATGATTTAAGAGATAGATACTCTTTCTAGCTATGTGAGACAACGATTTAGCGATTACAACGCAAAAGCAGCTGCTAAGGGTTTTTTGGAGCATCCAAACCAGTAGGCCATAACGACGCAATTTGCAAGTAGGCCATATATTTTTTTATCCGAAAGGTACCAATGCGGCCCATAATGCCGATCTTGAGAGCCTGTTAGATTTCGACATTGAATCTTATATTTGTCCATGATTTTAGTCGATTTGGTATTAATGTGTTAATTTGGTCTGTTATCTACGGGTTAGGGTTACCAAGGATTTCTTTAGTACAAAGAAATATTTTATTCTAGGAGACGAGAACCTTGTTGATTAGTATTCAAAATACGACTAAAAATATTCCTCGTTTTCTTGCGCAAAATTCATTTACGAGAATCTGTCGTGTGTGAACTTAGATTTCTTTGCAATTCGTGTTGAATCTGGTCCCACCGTGCAAGGTCTCAAATGACCCACTTGATCCCCATCCTAAGTAAAGTCAAAGTTGGAATTCTTGACCTCTTTTCTTCCGCAGAAAAGAGAAGACAATGAGGCAACAATCTCTTGCGGCTATGTGACATTAATATAAGAGGTTGATTGTTTGGTTTACGTAATAAAGAAGCAAGACGAGGGAAATGAGGTTATGAAAGAATTAAAAAGTATTAAAAAGCTCAACTCAAAAGCGTAGGTACATAGAATTTGATGGACAGGAGCAAAATCAGGCTTTGATACCATGTAAAAATTTATGGGATCACACTACCATATATTCTAAAAACTTAAGCCGATAGTTGAAAAACGTCAATGCATATATGAAAAGTATATAAATTCAAACATAAGCGATGTGAGATATTTTAACAATAAGAAAAAGTAGAATTCCCGTGTTATACATGAGCAAAAATCCTAGTAGTTTAAGGTATTAACAAAAATTCCAACGAATTAATCTTAGGTATTGCGGACGCAGTCTAAGAAGTTATAGAAAATATTCCAACTTACCGAGTTAGTCTTGTGGTCTTGCACGAGCTTTTGTCGCTTTTGCGTGTTAGATTTACTCCATCCGAAGCAGTCTCTATCCAAGACAGATCCTCCATGTTGGACATAGAAAATTCATCAAAAATCACTAGATGATGCGTTGCATACACATAATATCGGAGACCCTACGTTTCTTAAGTATTAAATCCGAGTTGTTTCTAGCACTCAAACCAAGTTCCATCATCAGTTGTTTAAAACAAGATGGAAATAGCAGCAAAACAATAGTGGTATAAACAATCCTGGGGTTAAAGAATTGTTAGGATTCTTCATCCAAAATTAAAAATTATAATAAAATCATGAACTGTCAATACTACCGGATGTCATCTTATCTCTTTGCATGGTACGTAAGCCCAGATGGATTTGATCCCAAAAAAAAAAAGCCCAGATGGGTCCCGCCCTCGACGATCAATCCTTGAATGGAAAGCTCTCCATGCTTTGTCTTACTTTTCGAAGCTCTTCCCCCTTACAAATACATCGGCTTCATCATCACATCCTTCCCGTCTCTCTCTCTCTCTCTCACACGAACAATCAAACACACACACTTGTGTTTTCCCGAAACCCTTTTCAATGATTCCTCCAAGAATCTCTTTCGATGCTGAAAAGCTCCTCTTTTTGACTCTCTCCTCTTTTGCCATCGTCGCGACCTTCAGCCAGGGCCCTCGCCTAGCGGCGGCGCAGAGCAGCAGCAACAACGATGCCACAACGATCCGGGTGAACGTTGGGGTGGTTCTTGATCTGGAGACGTGGGTGGGTCAGATGGGATTGAGCTGCATTAACATGTCTCTCTCTGACTTTTATAGTTCAAACCCTTCCTACAAGACCAGGCTCGTCCTCAACGTAAGAGATTCCAAAAGAGATGAGGTTGCCGCTGCTGCTGCAGGTTCTCTCTCTCTCTCTAACGTACTGACTAATCATGATGCTTGTCCAGAATTATACGATGACACCAGTTTTTGGGTTAAAACTTTTGTACTTCTGTTGATAGTGTTGAAGTTTTTCTTGGTTAATCTCTGCTTGAACTTGGAAGTGGTTTGGTTTTTGGGTTAATACACATCTTCTCGTAGAGGATAAAGAATTTTATGCAGCTGTCCGTGTGATGCAAGAGAAAAACATTTATTGTTCACAATGACATACTCTCCAATCATTTGAAAACTTCAGCTTCTATATTTTTGAAATTTGAAACGAATCCCCAGTTAAACTTTTGGCAACCCGACGTCATTTATGCATTCTCTTACCAGATCTTGTCCAAGTCCTAGTTTCAAAAGCTCCAAGAAGAAACGACCAGGGGCATCAAAGAATTGCCTCATCCTCTAGAATCGTCTGTCACCAATCTGTATTGACTGTCTACTGACAGAACTTTCCTTTATTAAATTTTCAAAGTTAATGAGTGCATTAATCATTGTGAGAAAGAAGTCATTAGCATCTCGTAATAGAATCAAAGATAACATAAAGTCAGTACTCGAGACTCAACTTGATCTCTTTCACACTTGGAATGAGGATGGTCTCAAATTCAGAAATGTATCAATATATCCCCCCCAAGTCCTGCGGTCGTATGAGACTGACACCTTGACGTTTAGCTTGAGAGCCGAGAGGATTCGTGGGATTTGGTCAATCCACGGAACGCGGTGCTTCTCCGCAAGGCTGGTCTTTGAGCGCAACATTTGACCTTGGAACCACTTGTTTTATTTTTTTCTTCCAATTCTTGGAGTATACTTTTCAGAAGCTATATCAAGAAATGATATTGGCGAGAATCCTATCTTGGGGATAGCTTGACGGAGATAGTTATTTCAGTCGCCTAACTGAAAATCTCCGTTCTGCTAAACTTTTTCTCGGGGTTTTATTTCGTGTTTAAAGGATGCAGCACCTTTAAAACTACCTTGTATGATTTACGGAACAAATATAGATCAAATTTATCTCAACCGTAGATCACCATGCGAGCCCCATGGTAGGACCCACATAATTACCGGTTGAAGTGGGATTGATCAACATGATTTACCGAGCATGCAATAATTTTTCAGTACCTATTGCCGTCAGTCAAAAGTTGACTTTGAATTGAATAGTCCACCTTCTCTATCATCTCATATTTCAATACATGAAGGCTGGCTTGCATTCTGGAGTGGAATTTTCTGATGCCATAAGATAAAGACGTTAACTTAACGATGAAGAAGATTCGACTTGATGTTAACAACTTTCATTTTGTTCTTAATTAACTTTAGTTGGAAGAATCAGTTTACGGTAGGTTTGCAATATCATTTGCCAAACAATTTATATCTTTAGATAATATTAATTAAATTTCTTTTCCAACTTCAAGCTCCTATATTTCTTTTTCTTAAACAGTTCTATTTTGGCAATATTACATCAAATTTTCATTGACTTCCGATCAATACTATGCCTTTTCCGATAAGAATTTCCATTATCTGCCGTATTGTTATTGTTTCACTGTCTTTGCAGCACTTGATTTGATAAAGAATAAGCAAGTCCAAGCCATAATAGGCCCTGAAGGTTCGGGGCAAGCAGACTTCATTATTGAACTTGGAAACAAATCTCATGTGCCCATCATCTCTTTTTCTGCTACTAGTCCTTCCCTCAGTTTGATTCGGAGTCCATACTTCATTCGAGCCACGCAAAATGACTCGTCTCAAGTGAATGCCATAAGCGCACTCGTCCAAGCTTTTGGCTGGAAAGAAGCAGTCCTCGTATATGTGGACAACGACTTCGGAGAAGGCATCATACCTTCTCTTACCGATGCTTTGGAAGAGGTCGACACGCAAGTGCCCTATAGGAGCCTCATTCCTCCTTTGGCCACGGATGATCAAATCCTGCAGGAACTCTACAAGTTAATGACGATGCAAACGAGGGTCTTCATCGTGCACATGTTACCTACCCTCGGTTCTCGGCTATTTGCCAAAGCAAAAGAGGTGGGAATGATGAACGAAGGCTATGTGTGGATCTTGACTAATGGAATCACTAACCTATTGAGTTCTGTGGATTCATCTGTTGTCGCTAGTTCGATGCAAGGAGTACTGGGCATCAAGACTTATATCCCGGACACACCAAACTTGGACAACTTCATGGTCCGATGGAAGATGAAATTCCAACAAGACAATCCATCTGTCCTTAATCCTACGTTGAACATTTTCGGATATAGGGCTTATGACGCTGCTCGGGCTCTAGCAATGGCTGTCGAGGAAATGGGGGCAACGAATTTTACCTTCCAGATGTTGAATGCTTCGACAGATGCAACGGATCTCGACACTATCGGGATCTCTCAAAATGGTCAGAAACTTCTCCAAGAACTAGCCAATATGACATTCACGGGCCTCACTGGAGATTTTAGACTCGTCGATGGGCAGCTAGAGTCATCAGTGTTCCAAATCGTTAATATCAATGGAAATGCAGCAAGAGGGATTGGGTTTTGGACGCTAGAAAATGGTCTGCTAAGAGATTTGTATTCATTCAACACAAGCAAATATTCCCCTTCGAAGAGTAATCTCGGATCGATAATATGGCCAGGAGATTCGACCTCTATTCCTAAGGGATGGGAGATACCCACAAATGGGAAGAGGCTAAAAATTTTAGTCCCCGTGAAGGTCGGTTTCAAACAATTTGTGACGGTGACTCGAGATTTTAGCACAAATACATCCCAAGTCACTGGATACTGTATCGACATCTTTAAAGCCGTCATAGAAAAATTGCCTTATGCTTTGGCTTATGACCTTATTCCATTTGCCCTGCCTAATGGAAGTACCGCTGGCAATTACAATGACATGATTGATCAAGTATTTTACCAGGTGAGCAACTGCTTGATTTTGTTGGATTACCTATTGAAACTTACTATGTTATCATGTAGTTGACAAAGAAAGCATTCCCCTTCCTTTTGTTGGAACAGAATTACGATGCAATGGTGGGTGATACAGCGATCATTGCGAACAGATCATTATACGTGGACTTCACCTTACCATACACCGAATCGGGGGTTGCAATGCTTGTGCCATACAAGGACAGCAAGAGCAAGAATGCTTGGGTTTTCTTGAAGCCACTCACTTGGGACCTTTGGTTAACAACCGGATGCTTCTTTGTGTTTATAGCATTGGTCGTGTGGATTCTCGAACATCAGATTAATGAAGATTTCAGGGGTCCAGCCGCGCATCAAGTTGGCACAAGCTTCTGGTTCTCGTTTTCAACCATGGTCTTTGCACAGAGTAATCACTCTTCCCTTTAATAAATCAATCGAACATTACAATTTACATACCATTCTTGGATAATTTAGGTGCTTTCCCTTAATTTGGATTGCAGGGGAGAGAGTACTTAGCAACCTAGCCAGATTTGTTGTGATCGTGTGGGTTTTCGTGGTACTTATACTAACGCAAAGTTACACTGCAAGCTTGAGCTCTCTTTTGGTGGTGCAAAATCTTCAACCAGTTGTGACTGATATGGATCAGCTCCTAAACAGTGGAGAAAAAGTGGGATACTTGGATGGCTCTTTCGTTTATGGATTGCTAAAGCAAATGAAGTTTGACGATTCTAGACTTATATCTTATAAGTCTCCTGAAGAATGCCATGCGCTTCTTTCCAATGGAAGTGCAAATGGCGGGATCGCAGCAGCGTTCGACGAAGTCCCCTACATTAAACTTGTTCTTTCTCAATATTGCAACAAATATACCATGATCCCAACCTTTAAAACTGCTGGATTTGGCTTCGTAAGTCCTCAATCAATTTTTTGCCTCAAATTTTTCAATTACTAGGACTATTCGCTATTTCTTTGATCGAAAAATCTCATGTCCGGCTTCTTTTGATTTACAGGTTTTCCCCAAAGGGTCTCCACTAGTACCGGATATTTCGCAAGCAATCCTCAACGTAACTGAAGGGCCTAAAATGACGGAAATCGAAAATGCATGGTTTCCATCAAAATCCAACTGCCTGGATTCGACTAACTCAGTTTCTTCCAACAGCTTGGGTCTTGACAGTTTTTGGGGCTTATTCTTGATTGCTGGAGCTGCTGCTGTTTTAGCTCTCCTCATTTTCATGGTCATGTTCGTCAAAAGAAATTGGCATGTCATTACAAGTTCTTCAGGTTCATTGTGGGAGAAAATTGTTGCATTGGGAAGAAGATTTCACCAAAGGGACCTCAACTCCCATACTTTTAGGAAATCCAGATTCAGAGACAGAAATATGGAAGATGGTGCCCATGAGATTGCATCTGTTGAAATTATGGAACACACTAACTTCCCCTCAAGTCCGTCAAGCGACTCCAGCCAAATCGATATTGTCTTTATCAATGAGCAAGAGTCACCATCTGCAGAGCAAGGACTTCCTAATCGTGTAGTCGAAGGGTGCCCCGAGAGAGCGGTAAACATTGAGCATACCAATGTAAATTAAGAGATGGAAATGCCACAAGAACATTAGATGCTAGACTTTCATGCTTGACTAGCTGAACTCGATACTTTTAGATGACAATATCTTCCCTCTCATTCTCTTCTCTTGTAAGGAATGCCATTGACACTGCTTATTGTCTAATCTCAGACAATATAGACGAAAGATAGATGCTTTTCATGCAGCAGAGCCAGAGTTAATCACCACAGGCTTAACTCAAATATTTGGTTGCTTGGGGAAATGCAGTACTAGTTCATGCCACAAAACTTAAAAAAGAACACATGGGCTCATCAATATTTAGTAACTAAACAGCGCTAGTCATAAAGATATTTTCTTATTTAATCCGTCTAGCACATAGTGCATTTTAATGTCTATATATCTCGACTGCGTAGATTTTAACTGTGATGACCTTTTTTTATTTTGGACTTTCTCCTTTCTTTTAGTGAATTTTCAATAAATATTTTACTAAACATATTATAAATTTTAAGATCTTATTCATGTATTTCATGTTTCATGTTACACTACAACTCTTGTTGAACTCATAATAACTCTCCTTGATTAATTTTATTAGAGAGAGTTTAAACTCCAATTATCAAATGTTTCATTTTGCAAGATTTAGAGTTTTGAAATCATCTGATTTGTTTTTAACCGTGTTCAGTTTGATTTTAGGAAAATTTCACAGAGTTTGAAAGTCAAGTTGAGAACATAGTTCATAGAAAGAGTCGTATGTTCATTTATCCTTGATAAAAAAAAACTTCATAGATGATCGTTAAATAATATTCACATAGAAGATTCATAGTATACAATTCCAAAGAACTAGATAAATCAATCCACAACGTCTTTCTTCAATTCGGGTTTTTTTATTTTTGTGTTGGAGATATCTCTCCTAATTGTAATGTGCATCATTTGGCCAAAATTGTATCAAGGTCGGTTCAATTTTCTAAATATCGTGAAAAATTGTACAAAAGATCAAGTGTAATCGGCAAAACTATTTTCTCTGAAGACTAAAAAGAAAATTTCTTCTCATAAATTGTGCTTCTTAGTTACCATTATTCTGAATATATATTATCTTGTGTCAATTGTGGTCTAGAAAATATTTTTCCTTCTTTTATGATATGTTCAATCTTGAGCTCGATCAAGTGACATTAATATCAAGGTCAAGTCTCATTTTTTTTATGTCCTATTTAGTTTATCATTTTGCTTGGATTCTTGCTCATTGTATTCTCCCGATTATTCGTTCCAGGGCCCGTTCTTCATGTTCGGTTCGCCCATGAGAGGGTTTGATTATGGGGTTACTAACACACTTATAGTTATGAAGTCACCCTCCGCTTAATATCGTTAAGGGTTTAACAAATCCATAAAAAAGTAACCTATGATAACCAAACAAATTTTCGTACATCTTTATTCAATAAACCAATATAGACACTAACAAATATCAAGCATAGGCTTCTATTTATAGGATTAATATGCATGATATATATAGTGGCATGTAAAGATCATCAAATTCATGATACAGTATAAATCTCATCAATTTTCTATTTATGAGAGCAAATATAACTAGATGAGGATATAATTTTCTAAAATATGATTTTTTTATTGATTTAAAAATGAATTTTTGAAAAAGACCATCTCATATGATTTTCCAAAAGATATAAATTTGTAGTCTTGGACCTATACATGGACATTCACTAGTATATACCATAATCTCGAACTATACAAACACATAAACAAGCAGTTATGAATTAGTTAAAACATTCTTGTCGTGTGCAACCTGAAATCGAACGGCCTAGAACATTCCCGTGAATCATGGGCACTATTTTTTTCTCATCTTAGTTTTTTTTTTATTTACTACTATTTTATCTGTACCACTCAAGTACATGGACAGCAATTTGAAAAGTACTCCTGTGAAAACCAGAAAGTTTGGGCTCATCACTTAATATTCATCCACTATATCAACCATCATATGACTTCGACTAATTTTCCCGAGAAAATTATTCACCTTGTCTGTCCCATGACTCATATAATCAGCCCATTCCATGAATTTTCGTGCCAAGTAATCGGGATAGAATCTAACGGATGAGATTAGATGATACATTGAGAATCAATTAATGCCCGCTTATTGGAATGGATCTTATTGACTAGAGCTAATTAATTTCAAAGTCATTACCTAAATCACATAATTTTAATACTCACTAATAGCTTATGATAATATAAACAATATACTCTGTGGCAAGAAGCAATGACCCGGCGCTTTCATATGCATCAAATGAGTCAAGGATAGAGAGAATCCACGCTCCCATCATCATCCATCACATTTAAATACGATCATGTCTCTCCTCATAAATATATTGAGAATCTTATTGATTTGGTTCCTATTTTAATTACTTGGATGACCTCATCAAGGGTTGATGATGTACTTACTTGTACATCTAAAGTCAAGAGGCCAGGTACTTAGTTTCTTCTAACTTGAGTTTTCCCTCTTTTGGTTTTTTTTTTATAACTTGTAAATTAATTGCCAGGTCATTCTTATGTACTAATATATAAAATAACACACGTACACTCTAGTTGCTATGTACTCAATCAATGGCTGAGGTCAGACGGTTCCATAAGTGTTCCTTTCAAGCTAGATAGATATGGAACAATGCAATGATCACTAGAGCCACTATAATATTGGGGAAAATCCAAGTCAAAAAGGTTTGACTTCAAGGCACACGCAGCTTCTTGGAACTCACGAGAATCACTCGATGTGCAATAGAAAGCCAATTTTACTATTATAATAGTAGTAAATACCAACAACAATAAGAATAATAAAAAAAATGAGTTAATATCACGAATAACCCCAAATTGATAAATCTATGGCAGCTTTTTTCCAAACTAATTTTTTTACTATCAAAAACTCCAAACTGATATATTTACAACAAATTTACTCCAAATTAATTTTTTGACCATCAAAAACCCCAAACTAGTACATTTGTAACAAATTTACCCTCCGCTAGTTTCCATTAAATTGGATAAATACCACGAAAAATCACAATTGTGCCAATTGAGTCATGAACCTTTTGACGATTTGTCAATTTAGTCCTAAACTTTTTTACGATTGGCCAATTTAGTTCTTCCGACTAATTTTTGGTCGGAAATTACTAACATGATGGTTAGTTAGCACCGATCATCTTACGTGGCACAGCTGACGCTGACATAGATGATTTTTGTAATTTTTTTTTTGATTTTCTGAATTTTTATCCTTTATTTGTTTTTTTCTTTAATTTCTCTTCTTTTTCTTTTTCCTTATGTCCCTCCGCCAGTCGTCAGCCTCGATGATGGCCAGCGGAGGTCATCAATCGCTAACGAGGGCAAGGGTAGGGATACCCTCGTCGACCATAGGCAAAGCTAGCCCTTCCAGCCTCTAGCAAGAGCTGGGTGAGACCGCCCCTTACCAGATCTAGTGGGGGGACCCTCGCCAAGCCCTCGTCGACGAGGGCTTGGCAAAAAATAGAGCATTATCCTGGTGGCAAAGATTTGAAGGAAGATCGACAGAGATCAAGAAGGCAAAGGACGGGAAAATTGTCCAAAAAGTTCTAAACCTATTGTAAGGCGGACAATTCAATTATAAATTTTTCAATTGTGCCAATTGAATCCTCAACCTACTAAAAATTTGCCAATTCAATCATAAACTTTTCAATTATTCCTATTTAGTCCAAAACCTTTTAACGATTTGCCAAACTAGTCCTAAACATTTTAACGAATTCCCAATTTAGTTCTTCCAATTAATTTTGGCCAGATATCCTTGATGTGCGGTCCAGTCAATGCCAATCGTCATACGTGGCGCAGTTGACGCTGACGTGGATAATTTTTAAAATTTTTAATTTTTTTCCTTTCTTTGCTTTATTTTCTTTTTTTCTCTTTTTTAACACAAGGCGAGAGACCTCCGCTGGTCACTAAGCAAGGGCTGGCGACCCCCCGATCCTTGGGCAAGGGCCATGAAGCCCTCGCCGGCAGCAAGCAAGGGTTGCAACCCTCATTGTGGCCTGCGAGGGCACCGAGGCCCTACTCAACCACAGCAAGGGTGGGTAAGGGCTACGGCGCCCTCATTGTGGCCCGCGAGGGCCTAGGCGAGGGCACGAGATGCCCTCACTAGCCACAACGATTTCCCGCGAGGCCTCACTAGATTCAACGAGGGCTGCGACGCCCTCACCAGATCTAGCGAGGTAAGGGCATCGTGACCCTCGCCCAAGCCCTCGCCAACCAAAACCAAGTTGGGTGAGGGCTTTGAGGGCTTGCAACGTCGTCACCCCTCACAGCCCTCGCCGGCCACAACGGGGGCTTGTGAGCCCTCATCGGTTTTGGTGAGGGCTTCGCGACCTTTATCCCGGCCAGCTCTCGCCTAGTGGCCGACAGGGGGCGCCGACACTTAGCCAGTGTCCGATGGCCCGGCTGCCCTATGTAAAAAAGAAAAAATAAATAAAGAAAAATAAAATAATCAAATAATCAAAAATATTTCTAAAAATTTTTAGAAAAATTAAAAAATTGTCAACGTCAGCGTCAATCGCACCATATAGAATGGCTAACTCTGACTAGACCGCCATGTCAACGATATCTAGCTAAAATTAGCCAAAATGACTAAACTGGAAATTCATCAAAAGGTTTAAGACTAGTTTGACAAATCGTTAAAAATTTTAGGACTAAATTCATACAATTAAAAAGCTTAGGACTAAATTGACACAATTGAAAGGTTTGGGATTGAATTGGCCACTATACCATGGGTTTATGAATTTTTGGACAATTTTTGTAACAGCCCGAATTTCGATGTAGTTCCGGGATCAATAAAATTGACAATATTTCGCATTTCATTTTAGTAAGTCTCGCTCAGAGCTGATCACTCTCGGGATACTAACCAATAGGGTATGGCTAATTAGAAAGCGGTACGTGGACCAAGGATCCGATCGCGAAGCGGACACCGATCACAAGAAATGATGAGAGAATATTATAAACCAATGTGGATCGATCTTAGGAAAAGTAACGGATTTGGTTTGACCAAGGCCAACGATGTACAATCGGATCGCAGGTGATTCTGCATGACCGAGAGTGCACGTGGCCAACCAATCTTGAACTTAAACCGGACGATCGTGACCTTTGGGATTGGTGATAATTTCTCATTCTCTCAATGATCAGGACCGTCATAACTCGGATAACCCTAGGTCGATACGCGTAACCTCTAGACAGCCGCCCGTTAGTGAGAGACCCTGAAATTGGAAATCGAGCGAGTTTTAGTCACGAAATTGGACCCGGACTTTGATACCAATTTTCGAAGGCTTAAGAGACTATTTTTGGGAATCTGACGTCATATCACGCTGGCCACACACGTTTGGAGTTAGTACGAGTAAAAATTGGAATTTCGGTCCGGGGGTGAAAAATTACGATTTTGCCCCTCGGGACGCCAGCGTTGCTTTTCGAGGCCAAATGAGGTTATTTTTCGAGGCCGACGCCATTTTTGGGTGGCCACGCATACCAGGAGTCGTTATGGCCAAAAATTAGAATTTCGACAAAAATTGGAAAAATAATATTATTTTATTCCCAGAACTTGGCAGTCGATTTTCGAGGGCTTAAAGGGTTGTTTTCGCGATTCCGACGCCATATTATGTTGGCCACACACATCTGGGGTTGATACGTGCGAAAATTGGAATTTCCCCCCGGGACTGGAAAAATGACCATTTTGCCCCTGGGCTATTTTCGGGTCCGAATTTTTGGGAAAGTATTTGGGACAGTTAAAGATAATTATCAGCTGCATTATTGGCCCCATTTACCCTTTTGCCCTCAATTTTTGGATAGGGTTAGATTAGAACCGTAGGATTAGGGGTATTTTGGTCAAAACCGCCGGATCGGCGACACGTGTCGCCCCTAGGCCACTTTATTTGACCAGATGACCTTCCCTCTCTCTCCTCCCAGCCCCATTCGGCCAGCAGCTCCCCCAGAACAGCCCTCCCTCTCCCATTTTTCTCTCATTTTCTCTCTTGGTTTGGCTTGCCGGAGCTCGCCGCCGGCCACCGGAGCACCGCCGCCGACCGCCGTGCCCCGCCGTCGACCACCACAGCCCCCAGCCTCAGCCTTGCCCCTGTCCGACCCTTTCTCTCTCTATTTCTCTCTCTTTCTCCCTTTTTTTCTCTCTTTCCTGTCCAACAAATAGGGCCGCCGGAGCTTCGCCAGAGCTCCGATCGCCGTTCCGTCGACACCCAGCCGTCCAGCCACGCTGTACGACGCCAACCGTACCTGTCCCCCCCGTACAGTGTTCCGTACGATCGGGGGTACTGTAGCGTCGTACGGTCGCCGTCGTACGGCTGTCACGCCGGCCACCGTTTTCCCCCTTTGTCCGTACAGTGTCCGTACGGGGGGAGGGGGGGTTACTGTTCACCGCCGTCCCGTACGGTCACTATTCACGCCGTCCGTACGCCGTCGCCGGGAATTCCGCCGCCGGTTTCACTGTTCACCAGTGATCGGCCGCCGTTCCCCGTCGTCGTGACCTTGGATTAGGTGAGTAAAATTCCTAAACCCGGATTAGGACTGATAGTGCATTTTTCTGGACTGGTTTAGGTATTATCGATGTATAATTCGGACTGGATTGAGGACTGATTAGTGGAAATAAAATCCGAGGAATTTAGTGAGATTATTATGGACAATTATTGGGCCCGGATTGAGGAAATAGCGGCTGTCCATATTTTTGAGGAATGTACCGGATTATAATGGACAGCAAGAATTATTAGCTAAATGGTCGGGATTACCTAGAATGATTGGCTGTTGATTGATTGATCATCAATTGTGTTTAATTGCGAAATGCTATATTGCGTGCTTGTGTGGCTGAATCGTGCGGAGTGTGATTGGCCAATTGATGGCTTGAATTGTGTATTTGGAATTTGGCCGCACGGTATTAATAGGCCAAGTAAGCACGTGGCTTGTGAATTAGGCACTGTGGAATGACTTTGATTGAACTGTGTGCCTGTGCCTATGTTATGTGGATGCTCATGTTGCATTTTATGGCACGCATTATGAATGCCGAGAATGAGGCTTGTGATGAAATTGTGTGAGACTGCGTGCCTGTCATGAGCATGTGATCACCTAAAATACCCTGATGCGTGTTACGCGGGGTTCAGATAATAATGGGTTGTGTGATCACCTAAGGGCCTTCGGGTCGATGCCGTCCTCATGCATTTTGAAGCAGGCTCTGGTTCATAAGGAAATCAGTGTTGCGCCTCATGCACTTTGAAGTAGGCTAGAGACACTGGGCCAGATCGGTTGCTGCGCCTCATGCACTTTGAAGCAGGCTAGACGCACCGGGCCGTGAATAATGTCGACTCGAGTCGTAATAAATAATAAATCGGGCGATTGCCAGTGTGCCAGTATGGGCCAGTGGGCCGGAAAATGCATATGACATGCTGACGACATTTGCGTGCATAAGAATGCATGGATTAGCGTGCGAGTGTGTGAGACTCGGTGCAGAAGCATGTGTTTGGCATACGTGTGACTATGTGTGCCACATATGTGCCGTGATTATTAGATGTTGAACTATCTAACCTGCAGGGTCAGAGACTTGTGTGATCATTGTTGTGTTATACTTTGAATGTTTATTTCCGGTCAGGAGATTGCATGCTAGCCTAGCCTAGGTTTAGGGGTTGAACTCATTGAGATTCGTCTCACGGTTGTGTAAACCGAAACATTTCAGACCCCCAACCGTAGAATACCGAGGTCACCACCTCTTTCTGGGATACCGCATCGCATTCAGCGGTCGTTGAGCACGCACCCCTGTGGAGACGGAGCAGCAGATATGGAGTCAGAGGAGTAGTCGGATGAATCCTCGGAATCCTCAGATCTTGACTGGGATCCCTAAGAGCACCCTAGCCACTTACCCTTTTGACCCAGTGGCTGTTGACTGTTTGTACTGCTCGCTTTAGTTGTTTGATGGGTATTGTAAAAAGGTTTTCTATAGTAATGTAAATATGTACCTATTTTCTGCTGTGATCGTGTTTATTGCTTGGCTATCCTTGGCTCGTATTTTATAATTGTCAGGGTTGTTTATTTAATTGCTTCCGCTTGTGCTTGTTCTCTGTTGGGGGTTGGGTCGGCGACGTTTCCTGGGACGTCGCACTGCAATCGACCAAGGTAGGGATGTTAGCGCTTCGTAGGGTACGGGGCGTGACAATTTTTCCGGTAAAGCACCGATGGAAACATGGTCGAAAGTGCGATTATTATTTAAGCGATAATACTTGCTGGGAGATTATGATGCCCATCATCAAATTTGAAACTGTGTACAACAAGAAAATAGCGCGTATGACAAACTGTCTCAAAATATTCTTGGGAAAATTCCCAAAAAAGTCATAAACTTATTGCATTTATGTCAATTCAATCTTAAACCTTTTAATTGTATTAATAGAGTCCTAAATCTTTTCATGATTTGTCAATATAGTCCATCCAGTCAATTTTTTAATTGTGTCAATAGAATCCTAAATCTTTTCATGATTTGTCAATGTAGTCCATCCGACCAATTTTGATCAGAAATCATTGACATGGACATTGGCTATTTTACATGGCATGACCGAATCCAACTTGGATAATTTTTACAATTTTTTAATTTTTTTAATATTTTTTTCTTTGCTTTTTCATTTCTTTACTTTCTTTGTTTTTTTTTAACAACTGTGGGCCGACGAGGTCACCAACCGACCCTCTCGGCCACAAGCGAGGTCTGGACGAGGGCTGACGCCCTCAACTGTTGGTTGGCGAGGCTATGACGCCCTCGCTAGCCACAGGCCAGAGGCTCGCAGCCCTCTGCTAGATTTGGGCAGGGCCGACGCCCTTGCCTATGGTCGAGGAGGGGGCGCAGGCCCTTGCCCATACCTCCCTTTGTGGCCAACGAGGGTCGACTGGCAACCTTGCTGGCCCACAGTTGGGCAAAAAAAAAGAAAGGAAAGAAAAGAAAAGAAAAAACAAAAGAAAAGCAAGAAAAACAAGAAAAAATTCAGAAAAATTAAAAAATTGTAAAAATTGTCCAAGGTTATGCCATGTCGGACGATTGGCATCCACGTCAGCGATTTCCAACCAAAATTAGCCAAATGGACTATCTTGACAAAAAGTCAAAAGATTTAGAACTCAATAGCACAATTGAAGGGCTTATGACACAAATACAATAGGTTTAGTAGTTTTTTGGTCATTTTCCCGAATATTCGTCATGTCAATCTTCAATAAATTACGACAATAATACGAGGAAAGAAAAATAGGACAATAAGAAGTTTTCAGTGTACCACTATCTTCTTGACTTATCTCCCTGAAATGAACACTAGAAAGACATTTAGTTTATTAGTCCTATGTGATCAAATAATTTGCTAGTTCGAGTGAATTTCACATTCATTGATCAATAGTGTTGTTTTCGGATCCGTGATTAACGACAAATATCCACTTTGTTCTGTGATTGTGCTTTTTCTTAGAATTTGCATATGAAAGAGACAGAACAAGCTTTGATTCTTACTTGATATGACTCCAGTTACAAAGCAAACATTACAAGCCCATGGCGTTTCGATGTATACAAAAGATAGTTCCTTGTCAATTAATAATATTTTCCCTCCTTACAATCAGCAAATTAAACTAATCTTGGAAATTTCACTATAATCTCTAGCATACATGGACTGCCAATATGACATTGGAATGTATGCTTTTGCGACTCATATGCTTCTAAACTTGTCCTTAATGTTTGACATCTAATAATAAGAAATTCAAGTTCCAAGCTAGAGACTTAGAAAGATTCGACTCGACGTAGACATTTTCAATTATAAGGAACATATTATATGTCTTATTAACGAAACTTTACTTTGCAAAGATTCATCTCGACTTAATCATTCCAACTAGAGACACTAGGGAATCCAAAAACTCATCTTATTAATTATAAAAAAAAAAGAAAATACTCCATTGAAATTTTATGTTTAGAATCTTACTTGTCTTTTATGTTTCACGTTACCCTCCGACATTTGTGGAACTCCTAATAATTCTGCTAATTATACTTTTAATTTTAGAAGAGTTTAGACTCCAATTGGGTCAAATACTTGATTTTACAAAAGTGAGAACTTCAATCATCCAATTTGTTTATAACCGTGTTCATTTTGATTTTTGGCGAATTTCACAAAGTTTGTGCACAATCATGCCGTTCCACGAGCTTTTTCATACTAGTCAACTCCATCCTAAGCAGTCACTAATCGAAGACAGATCCTCCATATTAGAATTAGGAATTTGATAGATAATCACTAGATGATGCGTTGCATAAACATCAGATTAGAGGACCCTGCGTTTCTTGGTCTCAAATTCGAGCCGTACTAGCTCTCGAACCAAGTTTGGCCGTCCGTTCTCAAAAAAAAAAAAATGACAATAGCAGGAAACAAAAAAGGATGGAAAAAAATCCTAGGATTAAAGCACTTTTGGGATTCTTAATCCAAAACAAGAAAAAAACAACCAGGAACTGTCGGTACTACCGGAGGTCAATTTACATTGTACGTACGCCCAGATGGACCGGCCCATGTCGAACAATCATTGAATGGAAGCTTTCCATGCTTTTTTCTTACTTTTGGAAGCTCTTCCCCATTATAAATACATCGTCGTCGTCGTCGTCGCATCTTCCAAGAATGGAAGCTTTCCATGCTTTTTCTTACTTTTGGAAGCTCTTCCCCATTATAAATACGTTGTCGTCTTCGTCATATCCTCCAAGAGTCTCTCTCTCTCTCAAACACACGTACACTTGCCTTTTCCCAAAACCCTTTTCAAAGCTTCCTCCAAGAATTTCGCAAGATGCTGAAAAGCTCCTCCTTTGGGCTCTCTTCTTTTTCACGATAGTCGTGAGCTTTATGGACAGCCCTCACGTCGCGGTGGCACAAAGCAGTAACAACAGCAATGCAACGATGATCCCGGTGAACATTGGGGTGGTTCTTGATCTGGATACTTGGGGGGTCAGATGGGATTGAGTTGCATTAACATGTCACTCTCTGACTTTTATAGTTCAAACCCTTCCTACAGAACCAGGCTCGTCCTCAACGGAAGGGACTCTGAACAAGACGAGGTTGCTGCTACTGCTGCAGGTTCTCTCTCTCTAACGTACTGACTGATCATGATGCTTGTCCAAAATTATATGATGACACCAGTCTTTGGATTGAAACTTCTGTTCTTCTGTTGATCGTGTTGAAGTTTGTTTGGGTGACGCAAGATGAAATCAATTATTGTTCAACGACACGACAACATAATGTGTGTTCCATTCGAAGCAATATGCATTCTCGTAGCGAAACAGCCTTAGCTGTCTTAGCTGCGCGGCACATCTACTTGATTTAGACAGACAGGACTTTTTTGCCCTTTTCAAAGTTAACGATTGCATTAATTTTAAAGGGGTTTTAATCATTGTGGACGAGAAGTCCTTATCATTTTATAATAGAATACATAAAGTTGGTACCTATGATTCAATTTGAACTAGATGATAAGTGAACCTGTTATATTTCGTCGGTCCGCCCATGATGTGTGTGTTCAAGGGACACCATTTGCTCTAATAAGAAGTGTGTCTGAGAGACACCTTTTGAAGAGGTGCGAGGGGAGTTTCTTAAGGGAAATTAAGGTAACTTCCTTAGAATAAGAATATCGAACAAGAAATAGTAAATGCTGAAGAATCAAAACTCTCTCTCTCCACTCTTCATCAAAGAACGACGCATAAGGATTCCGTATCTACTTTGAGAAGACAATCGGCATTAACGCTGTGGAATGAGAATACTTTCCTTGTGATTGTATTCGGACCAACGTGAAGTAGATTCGTTCATCATTCGCTGGTGATTCAACGTACGATCCTGGAAAATTGGTTCGGAGTGCATCGAACAGGTTAGTTGATTCTCCCGACACTCGCTTCCAATAGAACCATATTAGAAATCATCTCGCAAAAGACACATGATACGTAACTACATTTTTGGAAAAAGAGCCTAACATTATTGCGCCTTTCAGATTAGAAAAATAGTCATTTCAGTATTTCTGCATAATTATATTGTATTTTCTCTTGTTGAGCCAAACATCATGGTTCACCAACATTGTCAAGTTGAATCGGTGATTTAACTCTTTTCATGGAAGTCGTGTGTTATTGACGATGAAATGAAACGACCTAGGCTTCCAGTTCAATCAAATAATTTTCAATGCATGAAAGCAGTTTGATGTGGATGCTGAGAGGCTTGGTATATAATATAACATCATAAAGGTCTGCCCTCACAGATTCTATAGAATTGAAATGTGGGCTTGGATTCTAGAGTGGAATTTTCTGATGCCATGGGATAAAAGAGGTCGACTAAACGTTGAAGAAGAATCAACTTGACTGGCACTACAAAGTGCCAATAATTTCAAGTTTGGGTCACTTATCTAGACTTGCGTCTTTCTTGATCAATCGTATGCCCGGGGTATTTCATGGATCTACAATTTACATAATTAAAATGCGCTTCCTTGACATTAATAATTATTATTTTTGAACAAAATTATGCATCATGTCTCAAATTATGTAAAAATCCAAATGGGAGTGTTCAACTGTGTTTCGTGAGTAAAATTTCTTATTTTCTTCAAAATAAGAGGTTTCGCTTACCCATGTTGGAGTGATTGAGATTTTATCATGGTAAGAGCATGTTGAATTTGTTGGTTTTTTACTGAACATGCATAGTTAAATTAAATATAAACGCAGCGGAAAGATATAACCGTACATGTATATCCAAAGGTGTTGTTCGTGCGTTTCAATTAAAAATTAGAAAACCATAGGGGGTTAAACGGATTACCTTTCGTAGCGTGCCCAAAACGATTTCGGTTCGGATGTTCTTCAGTTCGAGCCCCACAAGCGTCGGACCTCTAGTTCAGACACACCACCAATCGCACAACGAACGGAAGGAAGAACTTGCGGGTAATCACTAATATAATTGTGCTAGCAATCTTGTGGCGACAATTCTCCGCACTCTCAATATTTCAGTCATGACGTCGGAAGAGAGAAAACGTATTTTCTTAACTCTCACGAACACATGATAATTGCATACACACATTTTCATCATCTTGCAACTGTTGCTGATCGCGCCTTTTATATGTGCGATCAGCAACGGTTGCTGATCGCATGTGTGCATATTGCACACGGTCAGCAACCGTTTGCTGACCGTGTGCCATGCACATTGCACACGATCAGCAACGGTTGCTGACCGTGTGCCGTGCACATGGTCAGCACTTGCTGGCCATGTGCATGCGCCAAATTTTTTTTTAATTTATATATATAAATAAATGTAAACATATATATACAAACATAGAAGTGCATGATCAGCATATGTGTATTTTGTGAGCATCATATGCACACACGCCCATGACAAAAATTGAATTAAATTAAATCCCATTTAATTTAATTTCAGTCCAACTCAATTCGATTGCAAACATATTTGCAATATCGTCTCTTCCGTACAACGTCATTCTAAATTGGTTATGGTGTGTGACATCCCTAGGTTCATCACTGAACTGGTAGTAAGACTTGTACTAACACATTAGTACTTCCAAGAGAATTAATTGTCCCGATCAACCTCTAGATCTTACAAACCACGATTGACATCTAGCAATATATCATGTCTGCCCAGATAGTGTGAATGCTTTAAGAACATAACGAACCTATCAACTTTGGCTACAGTGTAATTCAATCCCTCTGTCTTACTATGCCCCGATCGAACAAAGACCATGGAATATTTGTCAAGTCACCAATTCGATCATATGCACAAACCTAATCGTCATGCATTTTATATGAGACATGAACAGTTCATTCTCGATTACAACCCCGGCCGAGGATTTTAATGCAATGTCAAGATTAGATTGCATAGGACATCATTATTGTACCTTGCATACAATAAGGAGACAGATTCCATTTTGCGCACACGTATAACTTTGTATGTAAACGAACTATGGCCATCAAGTATAGAGACGGATTAACGAACTGGCAATATGCACACCTGTGAACCATAGCCATCAAACACACAAGTCAACACTGTGCCTCAGGCCTAAGGATTATTTACACAAGACCAGAACATGAACAATTAGGCATTGACCATGCTAAAAGCTTCCATGTTGCTAATCATTAAATGTGTGTCATGGTCAGTGAACTTGTCTGGTACAAGCACCTGCGTTCTAACTCGGGCATCACAATACCCAATGACTCGTGACTCGTCATTCCCTTAAGTATCCAATACTTAATGGTGAAGTTAAGAACATACCAGTCTCAACAGGATCATTACTATCCACTCAACGATCCATCTACCGGGAACAATTTAAAGAATCAGTCTAATTATGAACCTGTCACACATATTCTCAATGTCTCAAGAATAGGTCTAGTCACAACTGATCTTATGTAATCATTCATATATTTAAATAATTGGACAAATGAATGAATACATCCTTGCCATTAAATAACTAATGAAATTGAAAATACAACTTAAATCCCTAACATGTAACTATTACATAGTGACTTTAAGGCATACATCTAACAGAATTATGAATCCAATCACAATACATTCAACATCATAAATATTTTATTAACATGAGTTAACGCTACTACAAGAAACAGAGAAATTTTTTCAAGTTACTAAACACATGGGTTTGAATAATATTAAGTACAAGTTCTTTTTCAACTTTAAACTCCTATGTTTCCTTTTTCTTAAACATTTCTGTTCTTATAATATTGTTGACACCCAAAATTACCTCTGGTGAGAGCGGGCCGGTTACAAGTTACAAAGGATATAAAGTACGGCCCACATGGCGAAAATCCGAAAAAGGCCGCAAGTCAGGCCCAAAGACATTAAGAAGACCTAAGATAATTATCGACAGGACACGTCATAGAAGTGTCGACAAGTCCAAGATCACGAGTTTTGCACGTGACGTCGACGAATTCAAGATCATGAGCTTTGCACGTGACGTCGACAAAGTCTAAAATCACGAGTTTTGCACGGAATCATGGTAATACGTGTCGAAAAATTCATTTACACGTGTCAAAAGGTAAAGATATGACCGTGGGCGTGAAGTTCAAGGAAGTTAAAGAATGACAAGAAATAAAAAGATACGTGGAAGAAAATTAGTTATTACGTGATGCCCAAGGAGCGTAAGCAACGTCGATAAGGCAGGAAACGGTTAAAGGGCGAAACGTAAGGAAGTGGAAAACGACTTTCAAGGAGAAGTGTTCGGTCAACAGTTATCAAGCTGCTCTATAAATACTCAAGGATTTCCAACATAAAAGGGACCCCTTTTTCAAAAACAACACAACATATCTTTTATCTAGCTTTACTTTTAGTGCATTAGGAGTAGTTTTAGCTGTAATTTTCAAATTCCGCGTCGTAGATTCAATTCCGGCAAGAGTCTTTATCAGGTTCAACGTTGTTGATTAAATTCCAATGTTGTGCCATTAGTTCAGCGCCGTCGATTAAATTCCGGCGTTGTGCTTGGAATATAGCTGTTGATTAGATTCCAATCATATTCTCTCAAGTTACGTCATTGATTAGATTCTGGCGTACCTCGAATGGTAATACCGCATATTAGTTGTATCGTTGATTAGATTCCGACATAGCTTGATCTCGGTATTTGCAAGTTGTCATTCCATTATTAGTATTATCGAGTTTGGCATATTGTCCAGCCAAGTTGTAAGATATAAGTTGAACTTAATAAACGCATTTGACATTCTCTGTCCGAGCTTGACTCAAGACCCTAGTCTCCTCTAATAAAATCCGAAACGTAACGTTCGGTGAAAGATTTTCGACGGGATAAAACCGGCGAAACATCTTTTTGGCACGCCCGGTGGGACCCTTATTGAGTTAAGTAGAGAGAGTGCTATGCCACGCACCCGGAGTAGAACCAACTCGGATAATACTACCGACGAGCAAGCTGCATTGATGGCGAAAGATAATACCCGTGCTGAGACATCATCCGCTCAACTTCTTCATACCAAGATTGCTAACCAATCTCGAGAGGAGGTCACAGATATGTCGAGGCAGCGTGTTGAAGATAGAAGGCAAACTGAGCTTACACCGGTTGCACTTTCTACCATGAGGCGGACTATCGAAGAAACTCAGAACGAGTTCGTTGATTATGTGGTAAGGCGTATGACTGAAGTGGTTAGGCCTTTGATTATTAACACTTATCATGAATGCACGTAAGGTCAACATGAAGGGTCCATCGCACCGGCCCAACTAAGAACAGGATCTCCGTCAGTATCGGGGGGTCCTGCAATACAGTTTGGAACAATGATGCAAAGTACGTCTCCGATCCCACCCATTCGAATATTACCAAGGGCAGAAACTTTGCCAATAGCACCCAGCGAGGGATTACCTCACGCTAGCGTGGACCCAAATGGAGGAATTGCTCGACAGTCGATGATCGATAAAAACCTCCAAAGAGGATATCAGGTTACTCAGGTGCATGGTCCCCCTATGATCCAGGTAAATCCTCCACCTGTAGTCCTAGATGTTTAGAATCTTGCAACACCCTTGCCTAGAGGGCAAGAACAGATCCAACAGATGAACATTCAACCACAATGTCAGGCACCCCAGCCTGCAGTGCCTAACGTAAATCAACCTTTTCCACCCCCTATGGGTCCAAATGTAATCCAGCAACCATTGCCAGCACAGTTAAACCCACCGGTCAACCCACATATGATTGTTCACAACGTACCGCAGCTAATGCACCCACCACCTCAACAACAGCCACAATTACCACAGCAGCCATTCTACCAATTGCCTCATCAAAATTTGAATCAGCCATTGCCACCTAATTATATTGTAGCTCCTGCGCCTGTCGTGGGTCAAGTGCAAAATCAGTTAGTAGTGGACTTGTAATGAGGGGATATGGCCATGATATGGGATACCTCCCAAACGTTTATAGAAAATCATATCTTGATTGGATGGATATTATACCGTATCCAAGAGGTTTTAAAATGCCAGAATTTACATTGTTCACTGGAGAGAAATATCAGTCCATTTTTTAACATGTTAATCATTTTCTGGCTCAATGTGGTGATGCGGCTCATGCCGATTATTGGAAGTTGAGGTTATTTCCCTTATCCTCGTCAAAAACCGCGTTTACATGGTATACTGCCTTACCTGCAAATTCGATTACATCATGGGAACAAATGGAAAGGTTATTCCATTGCCAATTTCAAAGAGCTGTGCCGGATTTGTCGGTAGCAGATCTATCGACCATGAGACAGTTAGCTAATGAATCTGTCGATCAGTTCGTTTCCAAGTTTAAAAGGGCAAGGAATAAGTGTGTCGCGACCTAAAATTTCTCTCAGGCTAATGGATTGTTAAGACTAAGCCTAACTCGGGCTCTCCCAAGCCCTACCAATTCGCAACTTAGGGTTTAAGTTTTTAACATGCAAAAGTTTTCATGCTTGGAGCCGCCACTAATCAATTTTATGGTAGGTTGATTAGAAACCTAAATAAAACATAGGGAGATATGTTTTATTCCTACGAACCAGAGATTCTAAGCCCGGGGACTTGATTACGCTAGATCCGGTCTAACGCCCTTTCGGTACCTTTTCTTTTCAAAAATGTTTTGGCGGGCAGTTTGGATCCATTTCAACTTAGTTACTAACATGTGAGGTGTTCATGCGAGTGCGCAAACCACCAATTTAACACCCAGAAAGCATTAAATAAATTGCAAGTTTGGAAGAATTACTTACCTGGAAGCAACGTAAGCATCTGCATTGTTAGCTAGAAAATCACATTGACACCCTAATATGATTTCTAATTAACAAACAATTCACTCAATTTCTTTTTTTGGATTTTCACTTATTTAAATGAAATCTAGCCTATATGCAATGACATGCGATTAATGCAACCTAGCATGCAAACTATATGTCGTGCGACGACGTGACCTATTTCTAATGACAAGACGAATGATTATTTTTGGTATTTTCTCAATTTAAATTCGGAATAATAAAAATGCCTAAATTAACATGCAAACTATGATGACTTAATCTACCCTAGCATGATTTCTCTTTAGGATTTTTGTTAAAATTCGAAATAATGAATAACCTGAATAATCTATTAAGATTAGAATATTACTTAATTTAAACTAGGAAATAGATCATCTCAAGTCCTAATTTAAATTAAATGACTACTCTATCTTCTAGATACATTTAGGATTCCTAGACATGTGAAAACTCTAATTCAAATCTAATTAATATTTTTTGAATTTTCTGTTTATTTGAAAAAGGAAAGCGATTAAATAAACAAGGATAGTAACCACATTCAAAACGTCCACGCGATCCGCCATATTTGTTTCAAACTCGGATTAAGCACAAAAATCAAACTATCGGTCATATCTATAGGGTTATAAATATCGACGGAAAGCCGATTATTCAAATTTGGAAAGCGGATAAAAATCATTATCGTACCCAAGTGGTTATGGATAGGATAATAATTTTTCGTATCGCCGCGTATCGAACCTTAGGGATAAGGTCGGATAGTCGTCCAAATACGTTGCTAAATTAGGAAGTTTTCCTAATTTTGAATATTTAAAACTATTACGAATATATCGAACATTATCCTAAGATATCTAAATATCCACATGATATTCACGAAATATTCAAACACCCATATTAGGAAATTAAATATTCTGAAAATATCGGATAATGTTGAATTACCTAATTTGCAGATAACTTCCAAATTCGAATTGTGGATCGGGATCGGGCTTTGCGGATCGAGACGGCGGTGGTGGCGACGACACGGTGGCTCACGGGCGTCGAAGACGGCGGGGGCGATGACCGGCTGAACAGCAACTTGGCGGGGGCTCACAGAATGCTTGGCCGATGGGGCTGCTCAACGTCGGGACGGCAGCCCGACCGCACGGGGTTGGGACAGCAACTCTTCTTGGCGCTAGGCTCGCGGTGACTATGTTCCGTGGTGGTGCTCGGCAAGAAAACCCTGAGGAACGTCAAGAAAACCTGCAAAAGAGAAAGAGCCGCTCGGGTGGGCGCAGCAACAGCAATCGTGGAGTTGCTATGGCGTCAGCTTGGATACGTCAGTGAGGACACGCGGCTGCTCTGGAAAACCTTCAAAGGCATGAAGGCGAGGCGACGGGAATCACGATCGCAGCAGTACGCGTGACAGGATGCATAGCGATAAACGGATCTCCTGGAAGTTGACTGCGTCACCGAGCAGAAGGAACCGCAATCCGCTGGGCTGTCCGTTGAATATGCGAAGTCTCCACTGTACTTCGTGCAGTAAGTGGCAGCATCCTCTTTGGCCAATGGACTTCAGTGTGAGTGCTCCACTGACTGAGAACCCTTTGACTTATGCCGTGAGTTCTTCTTCTCCTCTATGGTGCGGCTTCTCACGATTTCTTTTTTCTGTAATATCGCGGAGCTCTCTTTGTGGCCGTGTATTCAATGTGTGGCCCCCTTAAAATCCTGACCTAATGATGTATATATAACACTAATCTAGGTCAATTACATGGGCTCTCTAGTCCTAATGGCTTAGGCTTGGGCTTAGATTTTAATTTAATTTAAATGGGCTGAATTAATTAAGGATAATGGGCTGAATTAAGCTCAAATTAAAATAACCGAGCCCGTTTGACTTGTAATTCCCGGCCCTTGCATTCCAAGCGAGCCGAGTCCCATTCGATGAAATTTAAGCTCGTTCGTCACCGCCGGTCTGATGCAAAATGCAATTAATCTAAAATGAATTTAAACTATATGTTATGCAACCTAGATATTTTTGTTTAGGGGTTAAAAATTTAATCCCTAATTTTCTATACAAATTACGACTAAATGATACGCCAAAATTTAGGTGTCAATAGCTGCCCCTCTTTGAAGGTGAGCTCGTAGAGGTTGCATTCAAAGACTAAATGATACCTAAATTTCAACCATGCAAATGCAATGAATGTTGTTTTTGTCGGGATTATGAGTCCCATTTTAAAATGCATTAAGAAATGATGTATGCTAACATGAGTGGAAAACATACCTGGAATTACTTACCTGACAGGAGTGAGATAGCGCAATTCGAGGCACGACTCGGACTTTGTATGTTGTTTGGCAAATGTCTGGGCTCATTTCCATAGGTATTGCCTGATATACGTTGATGAACTTCGGCGATCTGTAGTTAAGTCAAAACACACGAAGAAAGCTCGACGTATCTAATCATCATCTGGATTCATGAGAACAGTTCCGATCTTTACCAACTACCTATACATCTCCATAGGTATTTGCAAAGATTTGGCCGCTTCACTTATACCTGCTCATAAGTGAATTGCGGGGAGAACTTTTGAAGTCAAGAGGATATTCCGACCTTTACATATACCTGCTCATATGCAAAGATTTGGCCGCCTCACTTATACCTGCTCATAAGCGAGTAGCGGGGGAACACCTGGGGTTGAAAGAATATTCCGACCTTTACATATACCTGCTCATATGCAAGGATTTGGCCACTTCACCTATACCTGCTCATAGGCGAGTAGCGGGGGAATACCTGAGATTTGGGGAGAATTCCGACCTTTACATATACCTGCTCATATGCAAAGATTTGGCCGCCTCACCTATACCTGCTCATAGGTGAGTAACGGGGGAATCTTCTCGAGATTGTATGAAAATCTGTGATTTGGTGAACAAAGGGGCTAGCCCAAGTGTTCAAGGGTTCCTTGACAAAGTACCTGGATATCATCAGAGGTACCTAAAAAGGTTTGATCAATAGACACCTAAACATCATCAAAGGCATCTAGAGATTGCAAAAATGATCAAATGTGGGTCCTGACGATTGCTCGAACAGGTTAGGGACACCTAGATAGTTATAGACATCCTAGGGATAGAGATATACGTACCTGGCGATATCTCCAACTCTGAAGGTGTGTCTCCTGTTAGACACGGATTTAAGTAACATGTAATATGCATTCGCACACTGTCAAGAACACATATACACATGCACTATGATTTTCAACTGATTTTCATGCACGATGGTTTTGTCAAATCGGTATTACAAACTCCGCTGAGGAACAATCATGACAAGACAATCCGAACTTACAAGTGGGTGTCTTGAAAATGCCGAATGAGGGACTTCCGATCTAAAAGGGCTTTCTCTCATTCTCATTGAAAAAGGCTGATTTATGAGAATCACTCCATCTCACCTTCATCATGTGGACAAGGGTCCGAGTATTCTCGCAAGCGGTACGACCTTACCAATCTGAGAGGTCTTTGTCAGGACCGTAACATGGGCTTGGTCAATGGCTTAGCAAAAGGAGACTCTTTGAGTCAAGGCTATTGAAAGAACAATACTCCGCAATCGTCTCCGGGTTTACAAGTCAAGAACCCTGCAAAACGAGATAGAAATGGACTTGCTCGCACTTCTTCGAGCTAAGCTTATAAACATCTGAATCCTTCGTTAGTTCAAGTGCCCTAATCTGAAGAGACTTTACAAGGGACGTAACGTAGGCTAGGCTCATGGGTTGAGAAATGAATAGATCATTAGGCTCAAAATGTGTATAATTGGGGTGAATAAGTTGGTGATCATCTTGGCATTGTCACCGGTCTTCTTGTTCATTCTTGGGAGTTGTCTTTTCAGCGAATGCTTCATTGGGCTTGAATTCACCACTTCTTTAAATTTGTAGGACTATGACTATCCCACTGGGGATGATTTTGATACACTTATCTTTCATCCTTGGGCATTGGCCTTGCTTTTACCAGGCACACTGCTCTTTCTTGCCCACTGAACTCTTTTTTTTTTTTTTTTACACTTGACATACGCTGTTTACAATGCATATGTTGGCCAACTATACTCTGACTGAATGATTCAACATTAGACTTCCAGGGGTAATTGCCTTCGATTGACATTCTGAATATGCTGCTCGGCGGTGACAACTTTTACCTTGCCCCAATGTGGGGGATGATCACCAACTGGTTTTAAGAAACGAATTTGCAGGCTCAATTGGGCTTAGCAAAGGATAAAGTGTGTATAGGATAGAGAAAGAAATGCTCTTCGTCATCCTAAGGCACTTGAATTTCGTGTGAATTCATCTGAAAAAAAGAGCAACACTCGAAGATTAATGCAAGTGAGAGCAAGACAATCTCTATTCATTTTTCACCTTATAATGCTGACTTACCTCCAGTTTGCCCCGATGTGGGGTGGTTCTTGACATGGGTAATTTGAAAGAATTTCTCCAAGTGTTTAGGCTCAAAGTGGCAAAACAATGGATAACCTGTAGTGTTTGGGATAGAGAAATGAACCGCCTCTCGTCATTTCGGTTGCCGTACCTTTTGCGAGATAACCCTTTACCTTACAGACATGAAATTTTTCCGCTCAACTTACTGGGGATTAGTGCATGTGACTATGTATAGGATAGGGCTTGCCTTCCATCGTCCCGATGTACCTCATTCGACACATTCAAGTCATTCCACATGAGTTATCAGATTGTCTAAATAGACTTCTCCTTTGAAGTCGATGATGCAGACCGACAAAATAACCATGCAGAATTTAAAGCCAATGCACACATCTTAACTTGAAATTGATTGAAACCATTTATTCATAAGTGAAATGTTTGTGACTCAAAGTATAAAACCAAACACTTGAAAACTTTTGCCGCAAAAATGTTAGATCTTATCAGGGATAATACATCTTCACAGCATCAGAATTAACAGGATTGGAGAACTCACGACCATCCATTTCTGCAAGAATCAGGGCACCTCCGGGAAGCACCTTTTTAACCACATATGGACCAATGTAGTTTGGGGCAAATTTACCTCCAGGAACAGGAAAGACTGGCAGTACCTTCCTTAGGACTAGGTCATTTACCTCGAAGTGTCTTTGACACACTTTTTGGTTGAAAAACTTACCTACTCATGCGGCAACTGGATCGGGCGTTTCGTCTCACTCTCAGGGGGACCCTCTCTTCGCTTCTCTAGGTTCCTCCGCATCACCCAAGTTAATAGTGACAGTTTGGTCTGACATCAGGACTTTAGGTCTTTCATGACGCTCTAGATTGCGCTGAAGGTTCGAGGAATCTTCGAGTTCGTCGGTGTCATCGAGATCAGGCTCGGCGGCACATAATTCATCAGATTGGACCGTTCCCATACCTTCACGCGTCATAAGATTGCCCCTGAAACATAAAGTAAGGGATTCAGAAGGACAAACAGGGGTAAACCTTGCATTTTTTCTAAATTGTTTTTTTTTTTTAAATTCTTTTCAAAAATATTGTAACACGAAGGAACATGAAGAAGCCCAGGCCTCAGAATTCTCCTTGGACTATATTTTCTTTCATCGGTTGGATATCATCACCAGGCTGGTTTGATGTACCTCAACATGTCCTCAAAACGAAAATAACTTGTAATTTCATTGATTATTTCAAAATGAATTACATTTATTGAATGGAAATTGCAACAATCAAATCCTAGAAATGAAAATGGAAAGCAGAGCCTGAAACGGGGCAAGTCCTAAAAAGCAGTAAAAATTCCCACGCAGGGGAGTGTGCGAAAAAGTAAAAGTTTTACTCTTGTGGGCCTGTGCCCATTCCCTCTAACGGTCCTTCCTCGATAGCTCCAACGAAGAAATCATCAAACAGGGCAGTGATTCCATCCATTGCATCATCAGAATCTTCTGTCATTAGAGGTGTTGGATCATCCATACCTCCCCATTCATATGGGACAATGTCACAGGGGTTAACATAGAAGCTCGGGGGCGCCGAGTATTTCACATAAAAATCGAACTTGCCGCTCGGTTGCCCCAAAGTGTCGATCACCTCTTTCTCTTCATGCATCATTCTTGCAGGGCCTGGAAATGTGGTGCGGATATGTGGAAGCAACCTACCATGCCCAAGCTCTCTATTGTTGTGGGTAATTCCATTCGGCTTTTCTTCGGATCGCTGTCTATTATATCCATCTCTTCGACCTCGACCTCGGCCGCGTCCACGTTCATGTCCACGTCCCCTATTATTTGGCCCGCTTGACCCCTGGTATCCCAACCCAGTAGTGTGGGGCCTTCGAGAGACTTCCACCTGTTGGCTGATACCTTGACCATTCCTACCAAGACCTTCACCCGGAATAAAGCCATGGGACACCATTACTCTTCCAACCATGACTGCAGCATTTGACACCTCAGGAATGGGCGGTGATGATCCTCTCGATGCATGTATGGTTGATACGAGCTCGAGCGACTGATAGCTTGATTCTATTTTGCAATCCGACTCAACATAGGGGATAGCCGTTGCGTGGTAAATTGGGTGCTCCTCTTCACCGTGGATTGTGACTAACTTTCTCTCCACAACGAACTTCACCTTCTGATGCAGACTGGATGGCACAGCTCCGGCAGTATGAATCCATAGACGACCAAACAGAAAATTGAATGCAGTGGGAATGTCCATAACTTGAAATAGGATGTTGAACATTGTTGGTCCTATCTGTATGTCAAGGAGAATTTCTCCCATCACTTCTTTTTTCGTTCCGTCAAAAGCTCGCACGGAGGTCTTCGCAGAATTTATCCTAGAAGAATCTATCTTGAGGCGGTGTAAAGTCGCCAAAGGACAGATGTTCAAGGCTGATCCGTTATCAATGAGTACCCGGGCTACATGCGAGGCCTTATATTTGACAGAAATGTAAAGTGCCTTGGTATGCCCCCTCCCTTCCAGAGGAAACTCTTCATCTGAAAAGGCTATGAGGTCCTTGAGGAGTATAGAACCGACAAATTCCTTCAATTTATCATGATCGATCGTTTCTGGCACGTGGACTTCACTTAACACCTTCATTAGGGCCTTCTGATGCTTGACAGATGTCTGGAGTAGTTCAAGGAGAGAGATTTGCGCGGGCATCTTGCGCAATTGTTCAACTATGTTGTATTCGCTAGCCTTAATCACAGCTAGAAACTCTTTGGCTTCTTCATCAGTAACAGGTTTTGCAGGTTGGGCATTAGCTTGGCTATAGGTACGCCCAGATCATGTAACCAAGTCGTCATCGAGACTGTAAGACCAAGGGACCGCCTTATTATCACTGTACTCATGTGGTTGAGGTATCTCGATCATTATCCCTTCATCAGCTGTAAGCGTGCATACTACGATCTCTTCATCATCGGACGCATCTTCGAGCGGAGGCATGTCTTCAAGCAAAGGGTCGAACTTGTCCTTCCCGGTGTTCAATGTAGCAAACTCTTCTTCCCAATTAATAACCACTTCAGAAATAGTGGAAACAATGCCAGTGTGGTCAGCATAAACAATCGTCCCAGCTTCTACCATCCTTGAGATTCTTTCTCTCATGACAGCCAGGGGAAGGGTCTCGTTACTCGGGTAATAACCGGCTTTCACCAACTCGCCATAGACGTCCGTAGTATACACCTTGACGTTCTTAATTCGACCAGCATCGAAGCTAAAAATGGCATTCACATTGCCCGCGTGATCGGGAAGTGGGTTATTCTGAACATTCGGCTTAGCGGGTTGGAATGAGAAAGCCCTCGTATCCAGGAGGTTCTGGATTCGGTGCTTGAGGACATAGCAATCATCGGTTGAGTGTCCCAGCTCACCCATGTGATAATCACATTTCTTTGACGGGTCGAAGTTATAGAACCGCTCAGGATTGGGCCGCTTTGGCTCAGTAGTAAGCAAGCATTTCTTCTGAAGTACTGCCAATACTTGAGACAACGATCCGGGGAAGGAGGTGAATTGCCTCTTGTTGTTCCTCCTTTGAAAAGGTTGACGACCCGAGTTTTGTTGCCGAGCTTCCGCTACTTGGATTGCTGAGGCGGAGTTAGTATTCCGCCGGCTCGGTTGGTTATAAGCCACATTCACTTCAGCTACCGGTTCTTTCTCTTTTCTCGCACCAAATCTTCTGGTCGAGGAGGACGACTCGACAAACCATCCATCTTTCAGCCCTATCTCAATCTGTTCGCCTATGGGGATGAGTTGGTTGAAGTTGTTAGCCGGAATGGCAACCATCCGATTACGGTATTCGAACGGGAGAGTTTTTACGAACATCCTCTTCAACTCACTGTCTATGGGTTCTGGGACAACCTGAGCAGCTAAATTCCTCCATCTGATAGCATAGTCTTTGAAGGACTCAGTCTTTTTCATTTGAGCACGTTCGAGATCATCACGGGTAGGAATGATGTCCGTTATGAATCTGTACTGCTTTAAGAATGCTTCACTGGCTTCTTTCCAAGTTTTGAGGCCATTTATCTTCTTCATGAGATACCAGTTCAAAGCAGGACCCGTCAAACTTGCTTGAAAGGCATGGATCATCAGGAGTTCGTTGTCAACATACGAAGTCATCTGTACGTGATAGAGCTGCAGGTGGGCTTTTGGACATGTGGTGCCATTGTACTTGTCAAAATCTGGCATTTTGAACTTCTTTGGGATTTTGATCTGTGAGTACAGGGACAGATCGATCGAAGGTGAATCCTGCGAACCTTCCAGCTGCTTCACTCTTTCTTCAAGCTTGTTGACTCGTTCGTCAGGTTTGTCTTTGTTGTCGATAATCTGGACGGGGTCATCTTCTAAATCAGGAATATCATCATCTACGTCAACATCGACACTTTTTCTAACTTTCTGCTTTGGGACTGATGTTTCGAGGGATGCCGGAATAGGGATCGACCCAAGAGCTTTGATCTCAGCGGACATTTGTTGCATCGCGATGACAAGTTGCTTCATCTGGTCTTCCATACCAACAACACGCTCTTGCAAGTCGGTTTGATCAGCCATTCTGGCTCTCGACCGTGTACGAATGGGCGATCGTGATCGGTCCGTAGTTACCTAATTTCGGAACGAAACAGGCATACATAAGTGCCAAGCAAAATCATACGCCGATCCATGACATTGGTCTAAACGCTTTGAATTGAAAAGACCCCTTTATTGAAATGGTGAAAATTTTTACACCAATTAATGACTTGAAATTGAACTGAAGACAAATGACTCAATTCCTAAACAAATTTAAAAACTGAAACTGAAATGAGAAAAGAACTTCGAGCTTATTATTTAGCTTGATCTATAGACATATGGGAGGCGACTTCCTTCTTCAATTGCTCATAAGCTCGAGCTATCTTGGTTGCCTTTTCTTTAGCTTCTTCGGCCTTCCTTTTGAGGCGATTGTTCTATGAGCGATTGGCGGACTTGAGAGGCACCTTGGGTATCTTCGGGAGCAAATCCTGCGGGATTCTGTGCCGTCGAATGTACTGGGTCGTCGCGAAATAGGACTTCTGCTCTCCCTTTAGTTCTCTTTCGGGCCGAGCTATCTTTAACACACGGCACTTCTTCCACATCTTATTGAGCTGAGCTATGATCCCTTCGTGGTCTTTATCATCATCGGCGAAGTCGACCCGGAGGAGTTCTGGTTGTAACGCCGGAGGGAGTCCCTGGAGAATCTGGTACTGTCGGGACACTCTGGCAGGGTAGTACTCGATTGCGCCAGTGAAGCCCAAAAGTGGCACCGGTCCAACACCATTACACGTAAGCCGAGCTTCCTCGACCTTGAACCAATTAGCATGCCAATGGAAACCTTGGGGTCTAGCGTTTTTCATGAAAATGATCCATTCGGAATAATGATAATCAAGTGCATTTCCTTGTTTTTTTTTATAGCTTAAAATGGGATGGCTAGAATCACTAAGCTCGGATATTGTGAGCAAATCGCCACATCCTTTTATGTGAGACAAAAACCAAATTTGCAAAAGTTCGAGGGGGACATGAAACGTTTTGTCAACATGTTGCTTAAATTTAGTGAGTGAAATGAAAGTCTCGGCTAAAATGGTGTTGCCAAAATTCTTTTCAAGACAGACTTGTTGGACCAACCATGCGATTGACGGACTACATGCATTCTTACAGTGAGGAAAAATCACGAACCCGAAAAATGCTAACAAAAAGATTTTGCCCTTTTGGAAAGATGTGGCTTTTTCAAAACACTGACTCAGGAATGAAAAAGGACATGTGCCGCGATTTGCTTTTAAAACTTTTCCCAATTCATCTTTTCCAACATTCAAAAATTCAGCCAACATTAAAGTAGAATCAATTCCCAAAGGTGGTGTGACTAACTCCGACTCCAATGGTTTTCCAATGAGCACGCTATATTCTTCCAATGTCGGGGTGAGCTCGTGCTTATCGAATATAAAGGTAGAGGTCTCGGGACACCAGAAGTGCGCTAATGCTCGAACGAGGCCGGTACGGACTTTGACCTCCAGTAGGGGGAGCAGCCTCCCGATGTGGCCCTCAACTAGCTTGCGGTTGGTCGAACTGAGTAGATTCCACCAGGCACGGAGCTCGTCCTTAGGAGCATCAAGAATCCGGATGTCTACCCCTCCCATAGTGTATAGACCAAGACTCACGACCGACCTAATGTCATGGACCAACCAAAGAAAATACGGAACATAAATAAATTGCGAAATAAACGTTCAGAAAACTTACTTTACCCGATAGGACCATGGCAATCACATAGACATGCGCATGAAATGTGAGGTTCGATTTCTATCTAGACTCTGGCTTGCAAAATGGAGACGCGAGGATTACCGGGCTAAACCAGTCATGGTTGTGGTTAGGCCGGGGTTCCCCTTACTCCGGCTTAGTCAAGGAGCCGACCCGGGTTGCAAAGGGTGCAACCGTGGTGGGAACTCAATGACACCGTGAAAGAACTTTCGGGACCAAGGAGGGTGACCCGTACCACACGGGTGTGGTCAGGGTGTCCGCTGTCTCAGTACCATCCTAAACCTGTGCCGCCCAGGTCCGGCAGCGGGTAGTGTGTGCGGTGTAGTGTAAATGCAAGGCATGCACAACATGTTATATCAAACAGCGCTTCGTGCATAAAATAAACCATACATCCAAACACCTCCCTGCAAAACAAGGGTTAACAATCACGCCTCCCCTTATACCTCACATTCTGCAAAAACATTTAACACCTAAAATGTTAGGGACGTACATGGGATCCTCGCTGCCAAACAAAAATATTTTTTGAAAAGAAAAACTGGCCTAAGTCCACTAAGAGTTTTAACTCAAGTCCCCAGTGGAGTCGCCAAGCTGTCGCGACCTAAAATTTCTCTCAGGCTAATGGATTGTTAAGACTAAGCCTAACTCGGGCTCTCCCAAGCCCTACCAATTCGCAACTTAGGGTTTAAGTTTCTAACATGCAAAAGTTTTCATGCTTGGAGCCACCAATAATCAATTTATGGTAGGTTGATTAGAAACCTAAATAAACCATAGGGAGATATGTTTTATTCCTACGAACCAGAGATTCTAAGCCCGGGGACTTGATTACGCTAGATCTGGTCTAACGCCCTTTCGGTACCTTTTCTTTTCAAAAATGTTTTGGCAGGCAGTTTGGATCCATTTCAACTTAGTTACTAACATGTGAGGTGTTCATGCGAGTGCGCAAACCACCAATTTAACACCCAGAAAGCATTAAATAAATTGCAAGTTTGGAAGAATTACTTACCTGGAAGCAACGTAAGCATCTGCATTGTTAGCTAGAAAATCACATTGACACCCTAATATGATTTCTAATTAACAAGCAATTCACTCAATTTCTTTTTTTGGATTTTCACTTATTTAAATGAAATCTAGCCTATATGCAATGACATGCGATTAATGCAACCTAGCATGCAAACTATATGTCGTGCGACGACGTGACCTATTTCTAATGACAAGACGAATGATTATTTTTGGTATTTTCTCAATTTAAATTCGGAATAATAAAAATGCCTAAATTAACATGCAAACTATGATGACTTAATCTACCCTAGCATGATTTCTCTTTAGGATTTTTGTTAAAATTCGAAATAATGAATAACATGAATAATCTATTAAGATTAGAATATTACTTAATTTAAACTAGGAAATAGATCATCTCAAGTCCTAATTTAAATTAAATGACTACTCTATCTTCTAGATACATTTAGGATTCCTAGACATGTGAAAACTCTAATTCAAATCTAATTAATATTTTTTGAATTTTCTGTTTATTTGAAAAAGGAAAGCGATTAAATAAACAAGGATAGTAACCACATTAAAAACGTCCACGCGATCCGCCATATTTGTTTCAAACTCGGATTAAGCACAAAAATCAAACTATCGGTCATATCTATAGGGTTATAGATATCGACGGAAAGCCGATTATTCAAATTTGGAAAGCGGATAAAAATCATTATCGTACCCAAGTGGTTATAGATAGGATAATAATTTTCCGTATCGCCGCGTATCGAACCTTAGGGATAAGGTCGGATAGTCGTCCACATACGTTGCTAAATTAGGAAGTTTTTCTAATTTTGAATATTTAAAACTATTGCAGATATATCGAACATTATCCTAAGATATCTAAATATCCACATGATATTCACGAAATATTCAAACACCCATATTAGGAAATTAAATATTCTGAAAATATCGGATAATGTTGAATTACCTAATTTGCAGATAACTTCCAAATTCGAATTGTGGATCGGGATCGGGCTTTGCGGATCGAGACGGCGGTGGTGGCGACGACACGGTGGCTCACGGGCGTCGAAGACGGCGGGGGCGATGACCGGCTGAACAGCAACTTGGCGGGGGCTCACAGAATGCTTGGCCGATGGGGCTGCTCAACGTCGGGACGGCAGCCCGACCGCACGGGGTTGGGACAGCAGCTCTTCTTGGCGCTAGGCTCGCGGTGACTATGTTCCGTGGTGGTGCTCGGCAAGAAAACCCTGAGGAACGTCAAGAAAACCTGCAAAAGAGAAAGAGCCGCTCGGGTGGGCGCAGCAACAGCAATCGTGGAGTTGCTATGGCGTCAGCTTGGATACGTCAGTGAGGACACGCGGCTGCTCTGGAAAACCTTCAAAGGCATGAAGGCGAGGCGACGGGAATCACGATCGCAGCAGTACGCATGACAGGATGCATAGCGATAAACGGATCTCCTGGAAGTTGACTGCGTCACCGAGCAGAAGGAACCGTAATCCGCTGGGCTGTCCGTTGAATATGCGAAGTCTCCACTGTACTTCGTGCAGTAAGTGGCAGCATCCTCTTTGGCCAATGGACTTCAGTGTGAGTGCTCCACTGACTGAGAACCCTTTGACTTATACCGTGAGTTCTCCTTCTCCTCTATGGTGCGGCTTCTCACGATTTCTCTTTTCTGTAATATCGCGGAGCTCTCTTTGTGGTCGTGTATTCAATGTGTGGCCCCCTTAAAATCCTGACCTAATGATGTATATATAACACTAATCTAGGTCAATTACATGGGCTCTCTAGTCCTAATGGCTTAGGCTTGGGCTTAGATTTTAATTCAATTTAAATGGGCTGAATTAATTAAGGATAATGGGCTGAATTAAGCTCAAATTAAAACAACCGAGCCCGTTTGACTTGTAATTCCCGGCCCTTGCATTCCAAGCGAGCCGAGTCCCATTCGATGAAATTTAAGCTCGTTCGTCACCGCCGGTCCGATGCAAAATGCAATTAATCTAAAATGAATTTAAACTATATGTTATGCAACCTAGATATTTTTGTTTAGGGGTTAAAAATTTAATCCCTAATTTTCTATACAAATTACGACTAAATGATACGCCAAAATTTAGGTGTCAACAAAGTGTTTAATCCCTTTACCTGAAAATACTTTTGCGGACCTCGCTTTTAATGGACTGAAGTTTGAAATCCGAGAAAGAATGGTTGGACAACCATATTCAGATATGTTCCAGTTATCAACCATAACTACTAAGCATGAAAGTCTCCTTCAGGAAAAAGACAAAAGGTATGATCGATGGGGTGAAGTTTGTTGGGTTGACGCTGACAAGAGCAAGGATGAAATTGAATCAGGAGATATAGCAGATGTGGCTCTCGCTAAAATGATGACTGATAAGCCATACATTTGCAAGGCTCTAAAGCCAGCAAGAGTTAAAGAAAAATCCAACCTCATGTCCAAGGCTAAGGAACCTATTTTTTATTCTTTCGATATCAATAAGACAGAGGAAATATTTGACTTATTATTAACCGACGGTCAGATCAGACTCACGGAGGGTCAGGTTATACCCACCAAAGAAGAATTAGCGGGAAAGAAGTACTGTAAATGGCATCATTCATGGAGCCATGCCACCAATGACTGTCTCGTATTTAAAAGAAACGTCCAGGAAGCTATTAAGCAAGAGAAGATAAAATTCTCTGAGGACAAAGGTAAGTCCCCGATGGAAGTTGATGTCGATCCTTTTCTTGTAATGGCAGGGATGGTGTCATTAAGGACAAAGACCAGGGGACATCGGCCGTATCGTTTTTGCAAAAAGTGTAGACGACTATTGGAACAAGACAAACATTACTCCAACAGTCGAAGACGTCCGCCTAGTGAAGTTGTCGACGGAACTCGCGACTTGGTCCTCACTGATTCATATGATGAACAAACTCCTTCTAGAGGTGTTAATCATCATAGAGGCCATCAAAGCCGTAATAAGACTATTAAGTCATTCAAGCAAAGGTACGAAGAAGGTGATCCGACTATTGGTACTTTGGGAGAGCCTAATGGTAAATATGATTATTATGTTAGTTATGCTCCACCACCTTCGTACAATGGGAAGATTGAGCCAAGTGGATGGGGTTCTAACTTCCCTGATCAAGAGGATCTTTGCACAGACCCTCATCCACCACATCGACAAACTCTGAAAGTGCCAAGAGACCCACTTGTAGGTCAATGGTATGAGGCCCACCGAACTCAAAATCGTAGTTCAAATCTGACGCGGACTCAAAAAAGGAGAATGCTGAGGAAAAGAAAGGAGTATCAGCTCCAACAACAAGTAAGTCAAGTTCACATCAAGCAGGTTAGACCAACCTTAATCGCAGAACAAAAGGTCAAGCCAAAGTACCCTAAACGTAGAAACTTAGTCTGGAAAAGAAAACCAGGAATTCAAGTGTCGACATCTGGTCGACCTCAGCAATCTTCACCAAAGCAAGACATTGAGCCTGCACGGTGTGAACCACAACAATTGTCAAGATCAATCTCATCATTAAGTTCTTGCATGGTTCGAGTATATCTTCCATCGAACCTTCGGGTTATGACGGTGGAGCCAGGTCATACGAAAGAAATTACAATGGAAGAGAAAGAAAAAGCAGAATTTCACTTTGCTATAGAGGAGGTGGTTGAATTCGAGAAACCTCCGCCCAAGGGGTCAAACCATTTAAGGGCTCTGAATATCAACGCAAAAGTTAATGGCCGACCGGTGTCTTGAGTGTTAGTGGACGGGGGATCTACACTGAATCTCATCCCATATCGTTTCTACAAGAAACTGGGAAAGCGTGACGAGGAGATTATTCCGTCGAACATCTAATTGTCCGACTTTACTGGAGAAGCCTCCGAAGTTAAAGGAATTTTCATTGCTGACTTGATCGTTGGCACCAAAACTTTCAGGACGTCCTTTTGTGTGGTTAATGCATATGGATCTTACAATTTGCTATTGGGCCGGACTGGATCCATGGTAATTAATGCGTACCATCAACTCTCCATCAGATGCTAGCTTTTTGGAACGGAGATAAGGTAGAATATGTCAAAGCAAACACCAAGTCACAGTCAACCTATACACATGCATTGGCGCTGGAAGACAGTATATCCATCAATAAGCCACCTCTCGTTGACCCCAATAGTATTGCATTCTGCCGTTTTGACAAAGGGATCGTTGAGTGGGTCCCGAAGAGTCAACTGGCATTACAATTAAATGAGGTTGTCCATGGAGAACCTTATATTGTCAAAAGACCTCATTGAGAGGTACTCAGCCTATCAGGCCGAGCTCGCAGAACAATCCACAGAAGCTGTCGATGGAATTCTTGAGTTTGAAGAGTCACCTATAAAAGAAATTGAAAAATCAATTGAAGCTCAAGACCCGTTACAAGAGGTCAACCTTGGGCTAGGCAATGAACATCGACCTATTTACATAAGTTCGTTGATCGATGATGACTTCAAAGCTCAGTTGATAAGACTCCTGAAGAAGTATAGGGATTATTTTGCCTGGGACTATAAAGAAATGCCAGGATTAAGCAGAGATGTCGTCAAACACCGACTACCCATAAAAAAGGGGTTCAGGCCTCATAAACAGCCGCCCAGACGATTCGCCCCGGAGGTTATCCTTAAAGTAAAAGAAGAAGTCGAGCGATTGTTAGCAGCAGGGTTTATTAGAACACCATGGTACGTCGAATGGTTGTCTAACATAGTCCCGGTAAAGAAAAAGAATGGGAAGTTACGTGTCTGCATTGATTTCCAAGACTTAAACGCAGCCACGCCCAAGGATGAGTACCAGATGCCAATGGCGGATATGTTAGTTGACTCGGCTTCTGGAAATGAAATTATGTCATTAATGGATGGTCATTCAGGCTACAATCAAATATTCATTGCTAAAAAGGACGTCCATAAAACTGTATTCAGGTGTCCTGGGGCCATTGGCACTTTTGAATGGCTCGTCATGCCATTTGGATTAAAGAATGCAGGCGCAACTTACCAAAGAGCTATGAACTTTGTTTTTCATGACATGATTGGAGAATTTATGAAAGTCTACATCGATGACATTATTGTCAAGTCAGACCAGGTATGTCATTTAAATTATTTAGAATAAGCTTTTATTAAGATGCAGAAATTTGACCTGAAAATGAATCCATTGAAATGTGCTTTTGGAGTAAGAGCTGGTAACTTCTTAGGGTTCCTGGTTAATCAAAGAGGAATTGAAATTGATAAAAATAAAGCTAAGGCCATCTTAGAATTGCCGCCTCCCATAACCAAAAAGCAACTTCAGATGATTTTAGGAAAGATAAATTTTTTGCGTCGATTCATCGCTAACCTGTCAGGAAAAATTGAGATGTTTTCCCCATTGTTGAAGTTGAAAAGTCAAGAAGAGTTTGTATGAGAAGACAAACATCAACATGCTTTTGACCAAGTCAAGGGGTACTTGGTTAATCCGCCAATATTGATGCCGCCAAAAGTGGATCAACCATTGAAATTGTACCTGGCCGCTACCGATACTACCATCGAATGTATGCTGGCGCAGGAGAATGGTGAAGGCAAAGAGCAAGCGATGTATTATTTGAGTTGGATGTTGAATGATCCTGAAACAAGATACAATGCGATTGAGAAGTTATGCTTGTCATTATTTTATGCATGTACAAAATTACGTCATTATATGCTGCCGACTACAGTACATGTGATATGTAAAACAGACGTGATTAAGTACATGTTGACTCGGCCTATTGTTAAAGGCCGAATTGCCAAGTGGGCGTTTGCTTTGACCGAAATAAATCTGGTCTATGTACCACTTAAAGCAATAAAAGGACAAGCCATAGCAGATTTCATTACGGAATATCCCGGAGCACGAGATGAAAGTTGTGAAGAATATGTTCACGTGGTCCCATGGCAGCTTTACTTCAATGGATCCAGTATCCCTGGGTCTGTAGGGGCAAGGATCATGATAATATCCCCTCATGAACAGAAAACGAAACTTATGTTCAAAATGGATTTTGAATGTTCCAATAATCAGGCCGAATATGAGGCCTTAATTGTTGGCTTAAACATCTTGGCCAACATGAAAATACGTTTCGTCAAAGTTATAGGGGATTCTCAATTGGTGATAAAGCAATTATCTGGGGAGTACCAGTGTCTTAATGAGAATATTATATCTTATTATTCACTGGCCAAAGACTTTGAGTTGATCCATGTTAAAAGAGAACATAACATGGAGGCCAATGATTTGGCACAAATGACTTCCGGTTATAAAATATCAAAAGAGCTTGTTGACCATATGATTACTCAAACCAAGGTTCTAACATCGATAGACAATAGAGTTATGTTTACACAATCGACAGGAACTCTTGTCGACAGCACGACTGTTGACGAAGTAGTAACCCAAGATTGGAGAACTCCATTTATAGAAGAAAAGCATTTAATTATTTGATGATTGGAGACGAGTTATATCATAAGACCGTAGATGGGCTACTACTCAAATGTTTGGGACGACAAGAATCTGTGATAGCAATGGCCGAGGTTCATGAAGGCATATGTGGAGCCCATCAATCAGGGATAAAAATGAAGTGGTTGCTCCGTTGATATGGTTACTTTTGGCCAACTATTACTCAAGACTGCATAAGTTATACTAAGGGATGTGAAGCTTGTCAAAGGTACGATCCCATTCAACATGTTCCTGCAGCCGTAATGAAACCTATCATCAAACCTTGGCCATTTAGGGGCTGGGCGATGGATATAATAGGAAAAATCTACCTCCCTTCATCAAGGAAACATAGCTTCATTTTGGTTGCCACCGACTATTTTACCAAGTGGGTTGAAGCGGCCTCGTATAAGAGTATAACACAGAAGAGAGTGAAAGAGTTCATCGAGGAGCGTATTATCCATCGATTTGGCATTCCAGAATCTATAACTACGGATCAAGGCACGGTTTTTACTGGACAAGAGATGATTAGTTTCGCCAAGGCTAGAGGCATCAAAATGATTCATTCAACTCCTTATTACGCCCAAGCCAACGGCCAGGCTGAAGCCTCTAACAAAGCCATTATCGCACTAATTAAACGACACCTGGAGGATAATCCCAGAGAGTGGGATGTGTTGTTGTCGACTGTATTATGGGCTTATAGAACGTCTAAAAAGACTGCTACAGGAACTAGCCCATATATGCTCACTTATGGACAAGAGGCAGTTCTCCCTATTGAAGTTATAATTCAATCCCTATGAGTCAGACTCCAAAATAACTTGGCCAAGGAGGAATGTGACGAGTTAATGTTCGCCAATATCGATGAATTGGGAGAAAACAGAGCGATTGCCTTGGAAAAACTAATCCTCCAGAAAGATAGATTTGCCAAAGCATATAATAAACATGTAAAGCATAAACAGTTTCAAATTGGTGACCTAGTTTGGAAGACCATTTTGCCAACGAGTTTGGACAGTGAAAAGTTTGGTAAATGGTCACCAACTTGGGAAGAACCATTCATGGTAACTAAAGCATTTGTCGGAAATGCTTATCGATTAATGGATATCGATGGAAAAGAATTTCCCCGTACTATCAATGGCAAATATTTGAAGAAATATTATCCTACTATGTGGGAGATGCGAGATATGGAGGAGGAAGAGACTGAAAATTCCGAATAAGTCTAGCAAAAGACAGATTACAAAAAAAAAAAGGGACATTGTTTTGGTTTTCTTCTTCTTCTCCTTCTTCTTCTTCTTCCTTCCTTCCTTCCTTCTTTCCTTCCTTCCTTCCTTCCTTCCTTTCTTCCTTCCTTCTTTCCGAACATAGACCTGCCAACCATCCTCACTCTCCCAGGCCGAGACCGACATGATCTCTAAAGCGGGCCACGAAGTGCTGCATTTGGTCCTCCAGGCGCTAGTTCGCCACTTCAGCCTGCTCCTTGGCCTTCTCGAGCTTGGTAAGCATCTCCTCCAGGTTCGACAACCGTTGTTAAGCCTTCGGATAAGCTCGAGGTGGGACTCCACCAGTTCATCCGACCTCTTGGCCATTGTGCCCAAGGATGTGGAAGCGGAGTTGATAAAGACTTCACAACGGAAATCCATCGAGAGGTCCATCTCAATTTCATCCTTTTCAGGGCAAGGAACTCCTCGCCTCAGTCTTTTCTCCGCCGCCTGAATCCGCTCAACAATTGGTTCCCGATATTTGTCAAGATGCTCTCGGGAGGAATGGAGTTGGCCCTGCACGTCAGAGAGTGTGTTGTACACTACATCAGCATGCTCGATCTCCTCCTTGAGACTCTCGGACAAGCGTTCCATGACGAAGTATGCACGAATGGCCTTTCCATTGTCCTGGAACTGAGACACCCGGTGCTCGAAGACGGTCACGAATTCCTCATAGTTAGCAAGGAAAGGATGACCGGAAGGCAGGTCATCAGGTCTCCCTTTGCGAATCAGCTGCTCGACCTTGGCCACCGCCTGGGGCTTGATGACCAAGACGGCGTAGGTCAGGCTCAGGTAGGAGATTAGCTCCTTCCATAAGGCCTTGAACTTGCGAGCACTCAAAGTTGGTGACGAGGCACTGGATTCCATCGTCGATCGGCACAATAAAAGAAAGGAGATTTCTCTGGAGAATGAGGAGTTAAAATTCAAGTCAAGTGGTGAAGTCTTGATCGCAATAGACCCACTGTTTATAGCCCGCGACTTGAGTCTCAAATCTTCACGAATCGATACAAGAAGATCAAGTGACGTAACGAATATCTCGGTTCGCACAATCGTATCTGTTTGATCAGCCCAAGATACACGGATTGGAACGTTGCGAGTAATGGGTATTTATTCCTTGAAGGTCACAAAGCAAGATTTGGGAAAAACGTGCCGATGATTACTCCCAACCGTTCGATGGTTTACACGTGTACCGATGGGATTTAACTATTACTTAGGCGCATGTCCATTCGACGGCAGAAGCGAATTATACCGATATAGATTGATTACGTATCGTACTAATTCATTAAATGCAAGTGCAGAAGGGTGCACACAGACGTCTTTTCGAGACCATAAAGAAAGGGTAGTTTGGTCAATAATACCATACAGGTCATCAAAGCAGGTGCAGACTATGATTATTCAGATAATATTCAAGCAAAAGGAAAAGCAGAGCAGTAGAAATATTTACAGCAGTGCTATTCTTGGCATTAGTGACATGGAAAAGAAAGGAAAAGACGGTGCTAGTTGTAAATTAAACGAAATGTTGCTCGAGGCCCAAGATGAAGCTGTGAAGTTGGACTTCTCGATCACAGTTTAATTCCAGAATTTTGTTCTTTCTGGTTTGGCTGTCCTCCACCTCAGTGCTCAGTTGCTTCACGGTCGCTTCAAGGTCTAGTATGACCTTACTTTGGTCAAAGAGTGTCGACATAGAAATACTTTCGTTGATACGGAACGCCTTGAAGACCTTACGGGCCTCATCCAGCTCTTTTCCTTTAAGACTCAAGGTCTTCTCTTTGCCCTTGATGTCATTAACATATTCAAGCCCTGCTTTAAAAGCATTCATAGTTACATCGAATGAATCAGAGAATTCATGAAGAGCAAAATCTAGAGCTCAACAAGGTAAAGGGTAAGGTAAATTGGTCAGATAGTCAAGCAAGGACCTAACTTTGCTTTCGATATCTGGGACATCACAAATAACATCGTACCCTTCCTTTAAGAGCTCACAAAGTTGAACTCCCTTCGAGCGAATTTCATCATAATTAGCAGAGGGAAAAAAGTTGCTTACCGAAGGACGTTTACCCCCAATAACTCGAATGTTGTTAACCTGAGGAGTTTTAAGGGAAGGATGATCCATAGTAGAGCTCACTTCATCCATCGATTCGCTTAAAAAATCATCCATATCGGAGAAAGATAATGATGGCATACTGGAGATAAGGGCATATCGGGCATAGGAAACCTCCTGAAAGGATGTAACAATCCCATTGGGAGCAGGATTATCCTCGACAAGGCAGAATCCAGGTCTTCAGGAAAAATCAAGACCTTATATTCATCCCACCATTGATTAAATGACATTGAACCATACGGAGTATTGAAATTATCGACAAGCTTGAACTGTCCCAGGATATATTTGGCAACCTCATTGTAGTATGACAGAGCATCATTCCGTGGAGACATAGGATAAGGGAAGTTCACCGAGTAGATAATTGACATAGGAATACCTTGCACCAATCCGAATTGACGGGCACAGTAATGGAGGTTGTATGCCTCGAAGCCAATAGAAAACCTTCCTCCAAAAGTGAATTCCAGTGAAAGATCGGTGGGAACAAGGATGCTTGCCCAAAATATTAAGGTGTCATGTTGTATAGTCGATGATAGTCGATAGGTCACAGACAAAGTTTATGCCAAACCTATGAAAAGTGAAGTCCTTCAGGGTGAGCAGAATACCCAGGAAGTATTCCAAGACCGGAAGCCCTCCAATTGGCCGGAGGAAAATGCTACAAAACTTCCAAGGCCCAAAAAACAGTCTCTATGGGTTGCTTATGTGCATCATACCAGTCGACGGGTGTAGAACCGTAAGACGTGAACAGATGAGGGAAATATGATCGAAGCCAACCATGCAATATCCACAGCGGACCAATGAAAGGGTCAGGATGCGTACTAAACAATGAAGATTGTACATCGGTCAGGCCTTTATACAAGGCAGATAAGGCTATTCGACCTAACCCCACATCGACTGTAACGTCCCGAAATTCGACTCACTTTCGAAATCAATGAAATTGATGTATTTCTCATTTCATTTTAGTAAGTCTCGCCCGGAACTGATCATTCTTGGGATACTGACCAGTAGGGAAAGGCTAACTAGGAAAAACGGTACGTGGACCCAAGAACTCGACCGTGAATTGGGTCCGATCCTGAGGTACGACGAGTGAATATTTTGTGCCAATGTGGGCCGGTCTAAGGAGAGTGACGGATGCAGTTCGACCGACGACGTACAACCGGATAGCGGGTGATTCCGCACGACCGAGAGTACGCGCGACGTACGATCCCGAACTTATTCCGAAACGATCGCGACCCCTGGGACTAGCGATAAATCCTCGTGTTCTCTAGGAAATCGGGACCGTCACGACTCGAGTAGCCTTATGTCGATACGCGTAACCCCTAAACAGCCGCCCGTTAGTGAGAGACGCTAAAACTGCAAATTGAGTGAAAACGATCGTGGAATTTAGTCCGAACTTCGGCGTCGATTTTCGTGGGCATGTGCGACTAATTTTCAAGGACGACGTCATTTTTATGTGGCCACGCATATTTGGGATCAATAGAGTCAAAAATTGGAAATTTGACCCTGGACCGGAAAATTACCGTTTTGCCCTTGTACCCCTAAGTTGGAATTCCGAATTTTGGAGATTATTTTAAGGTTAAATATTGATTTGTTTCAGCCCAATAATGCTGGAAATTGAAGACCAAAATGCCCCCAAGAGTTTTGCCAAGTTTAAACCTCAACCTTTGTTTTAGGGGCAAAGTTGGCATTATGAATAATTGGTCAACCACTCCACTAACTCACTCTCTCTATAAACCCTCTAATCTCTCTCTCTCCTCTTCATTTCTCCCCTCACTCAGCCGGCTACCCCTCCCCCCACGACAGCTTCATCTTCTTCTTTTTCCCTTCTTGTTTGGGACGTGGAAGGCCAAGCTCGCCGGAGGAGCTCCGCCGCCGCCGGGGCTATTTCGCCACCACCGCCGCCTCGCCTAGCACCATCCAGCCGTCCCACTCCTCTCCCTCTCCCTCCCATCCGCCGCGACCAGCCGCCCCTCCGCCGTTGCCCTCAAGCCGTCGTCGCACGCGCACGCCGGGAAGGTCGCCGCCGCTGCCCCGCTGCTGCCCAGCCTTCCTCGTCGCTTGTTCAGCCCCATTTCAAGCTTAGGACTTCAAGTGAGTTTGACCCTAAACCCTAGGTAGGCTAATTTGCATTTCTAGATGGGTTTTAGGGGTTAATTAGGGTAATTTGGGGGTTAAATTGTGGAAGTGATTAGGGGCTGTTGTTGTGGCTGATTTGGTGGATTAGTATGATGAATTAATGGAGGTTTAGTGGCCCGAGAGGTGCTGTACAATGGCTGGACAGATTTGGATCGGAATGGCCCAAGTTTGGGAAAGTTCGGGTTTGAAATGTGGATTATAGAGCGCGCCTTATTTGGTCTTGTGGTGGCTGATTAAAATAGTGTCTTGGGGAGTCTAATGGAGCACTTTGAGGTTATTGAATGACGCGGTGCGACCGGTCTAGTGGCTGTCCACATTGGAGTTTAATTGGGCAAGGTGCGATTGTTTTGAGGTCTAGTAGTGTAATTGTCGGAAATGTTGGATTGACCGAACTAGTGGCTGAATTGTCCTTGAATGCGAGCGATTTTGTAGTGCCGTGACATATGCCTAGTGCGACTAGGAAGGGAGTAGCTTGGTGGGCCTCGATTTCTATGGATTCGTGTTGAACTAGTTGTGTGATTTATGCGTGTGAATTGTGTACCGTGCGTGAGTGCTTGAATTGATTCCACGGTTGTGCTAATATGTGGTTGGGCATATTGAATTGTGGTCTGAGCATATTGCGTGACGAATTGAACAGGTGGTGTAGTGATATTAAATGCCCTTTGTGAAAAATGTGAATGCCCAAGTGTGATTGTTGTAGTCATGGGTGTGCGTCACGAGCATTGGCACGACATGTGCATTTACAAGTGTGCCCGAGTGACATGTGCATTGTGATCACCTAAAATGCCCTGATGCGTTTAACGCGGGGTTCAGATAAAAATCGTGCCTGTGAATGTGTGATCACAATAAACCCTGATGCGTTTTACACGGGGTAGTGAACCCGTCCTGAGGCGTGTTACGCGGGACGATGCCTGGTTTACCGGAAGATGACCAACCTGAGGTGTTTTACGCGGGTAATGTGTCATGAGCCTGATGCGTTTTACGCGGGCCAGAGATCGATCTCGAAGTGTTGGACCTGATGCGTTTAACGCGGGTCGGATGAGAAATTGATAAATGGCAAGAGTGCTAGTATGCAAGTGTGTGTTAATGCATTGATGAGGCATGAACATGAGTGCGAACATGAGCATATGCATTACACACGTCGAGACTGAGTGATATGTGTATATGTGCCGTGATCTAATTTCTATGGTACTGTTGTGATTATATATATAGAATGCCTAACTTGCAGGGTCAAGTAAAAATTAGATTTAGGCCCGAGGGCCTGAGTCGTTTATGTTTCATATTGTGCTTTATTTAGTACTCGTCAGGAGGTGCACGTTAGCCTAGTTTAGGTTTAGGGAATTACTCACTGAGATTATTCTCATCGTTGTATAAAACCATTTTTCAGACCCTCAGCCCTGAGATGCCTACCATTCCAGTGCGTTTTGGGATTCCGCATCACGTAGAGCGGACAAGGACGATACACCCCGTAGGGAACGGGGAGTCATATATTAGATATTATACCGCAGTTTGGGTAGACGCGGGGGAGTCATATTATCAAACCCACGAGTACGTGGCTTGGTGCTTCAGGGACGATCTCGGAGAGTATGGTCCTCTCCGTACTTTTGACGTCCCGTTTACCGGGTTGGGCACCCGGTATCCTCGATGCCCTAATGGCGAGGTGACCGACCCTGGCTCTTCAGCCGAGGAGAGTGCGAGCTCCGACGGTGTGCTAGTGGAGTACGAAGTAGACGAGTTTGAGCCGATGGACATAGAGCCAGACGACGGGGACGCCGTTCCGGAGCCGATGGAGCCGGACGATGAGGAGATAGAGCCGATTGAGGAGGATCTCGTGTCGGAGGCCGAGCCCGAGGATATGGTCTCGGAGGAGGAGGCTGTAGAGGCCGAGTCTGAGACGGATTCATCAGGGTCCGAGGAGGAGATGCCTGACAGCTCTTCATCCTCGGAGTCTTCTGATTCCGACCCAGACTGGGCACCGTAGGAGTTAGTATCTGCCTTAGTTTGGTAGGGCCAGTACCTTTTTGACCAGTGCCCCACCTTTAGTATTAGACTGACCCCCGAGCCACTTACCCCTTTTTGTCAATAGTGGCCTTTGACCCGTTTTTGATTTTTGATGATCGGGCTGTACATGGATATTGTATATGGTTCCCAGTAGTAGTGCAAGTGTTTACTTTACAATTGCTGTTGTTCGTAATTGTGGCTATCCTTGGTTATGTGTATAATTTTGTCCGGGTATTGTATTGCTTCCGCGTGTGCTTTAATCTCTGTGTTGGGCGTTGGGTCGGCGACGCGTCCTGGGACGTCGCACTCGAATCGACCTTTGCGAGGGATGTAACGTGCCGAAGAGTGCGGGGCGTGACATCGACACTCTGAGTAAGGGCGTATGCGATGTCCACAAACTCATATGATATGGAAGTAGTACAAAAGATATATCGACAGAGCCAACAAAGCAGGAATGCAACATGTTCTTGGGGAGTTATGGGTCCATCTGGCTTGCTGAACTCCTTGATGAAGTCAGGCAATGAGAGATCAACGAAAGAAATACCATAAAAATCTGGACATGACCACGACTTCTGATTATAAAATTCCACAAAATGTGATAGGCCAGTCAGTGACCACATATCGAGCATAGTGATGGACATGTGTCCCCAACGAAAAAAGAAACAGTTGCTGGAGAAGGACCAGAAAGTAATGGCGGAGCCCAATAACCCACGTTCCAGGTCATAAGATGACATACTGACCTCGAGAGCGATGTCGATTCCGGCAGCTGTCCATAAAAGTCGAGTTTCTTGGTCAGCCTTCAACCGAATAAACCATTTGTGAAAATCCTCTTCGTAAGAAAGGAAACTTCGAAATCGAGAAGACCCGGTGGACCACACATCCGTAATGGAAGAATGTTACAGTGCCAAAGTCTCACTGTGCTTATACGGGAAATGAAATTGGAGATTCACGGGTATATTAAGATGGTCCATGAAACTGGGGCTTAGAGAGAAACAGTTGCATTCATCCTCAACAATTTTCAGTAGATGAAAAAAGCAATTACCAGCGCACGGATCGTTTTTAAACTTATCAAAAGCCGCGATGTAATCGCTAGCTAAATATTCAGACTTTTTGGACTCCATAAGAAATGATGGATCAAGATCGGAAAAGGATTCAAGAAAGGATTTTTAGGGTTAGAGAAGAAGACGTGGCGGTGAAACGAGGTTTTGACAAGAATGAAGGATGAAGAAGACGATTTGAAAAGTCACGACTGTTCGAAGAAGATACGAGGTGATGTATCCAAAGGATATTGGATGAAGAATTCGTATGGACTGCTCGAAAGGACGTCAAAGGACAGAAAAGCATGATTATCGCCTAGGGATTCGTACACAGATAAGGTACACCTTTAAAAGAAATAAATTCAAAATTATTCATTTTAAAAGGGAGCATATGTTGACACCCAAAATTACCTCTGGTGAGAGCGGGTCGGTTACAAGTTACAAAGGATATAAAGTACGGCCCACGTGGCGAAAATCCGAAAAAGGCCGCAAGTCAGGCCCAGAGACATTAAGAAGACCTAAGGTAATTATCGACAGGACACGTCATAGAAGTGTCGACAAGTCCAAAATCACGAGTTTTGCACGTGACATCGACGAGTTCAAGATCACGAGTTTTTCACGTGACGTCGACAAATCCAAGATCACGAGTTTTGCACGTGACGTTGACAAATCCAAGATCATGAGCTTTGCACGTGATGTCGACAAAGTCCAAAATCACGAGTTTTGCACGGAATCATGGTAATACGTGGTGAAAAATTCATTTACATGTGTCAAAAGGTAAAGATATGACCGTGGTCGTGAAGATCAAGGAAGTTAAATAATGACAAGAAATAAAGAGACACGTGGAAGAAAATTAGTTATTACGTGATGCCCAAGGAGCGTAAGCAACGTCGATAAGTCAGGAAACGGTTAAAGCGCGAAACGTAAGGAAGTGGAAAACAACTTTCAAGGAAATGTGTTCGGTCAACAGTTATCAAGCTGCTCTATAAATACTCAAGGATTTCCAACGTAAAAGGGACCCGTTTTTCAAAAACAATACAACATATCTTTTATCTAGCTTTACTTTTAGTGCATTAGGAGTAGTTTTAGCTGTAATTTTTAGATTCTACGTCGTAGATTCAATTCCAGCAAGAGTCTTTATCGGGTTCAACATTGTTGATTAAATTCCAATGTTGTGCCATTAGTTCAGCGTTGTCGATTAAATTCCGGCGTTGTGCTTGGAATATAGCTGTTGATTAGATTCCGGTCATATTCTCTCAAGTTACGTCATTGATTAGATTCTGGCGTACCTCGAATGGTAATACCGCATATTAGTTGTGTCGTTAATTAGATTCCGACATAGCTTGATCTCGGTATTTGCAAGTTGTCATTCCATTGTTAGTACTATCGAGTTTGGCATATTGTCCAGCCAAGTTGTAAGATATAAGTTGGACTTAATAAACGCATTTGACATTCTCTGTCCGAGCTTGACTCAAGACCCTAGTCTCCTCTAATAAAATCCGAAACGCAACGTTCGGTGAAAAATTTTCGACGGGATAAAACCAGCGAAATAAATATATTGCGTCAAGTTTACTATGCCTTTTCCAATAAGAATTTCCAATTTTCTGCCGTATTTTTATTGTCTCGCCGTCTTTACTGTTTCTCCTTTGCAGCACTTGATCTGATAAAGAACAAGCAAGTACAAGCCATAATAGGCCCTCAAGATTCAGTGCAAGCAGACTTCATCATTCACCTTGGAAACAAATCTCATGTGCCCATCATCTCTTTTTCGACTACTAGTCCTTCCCTCAGTTCGATTCGGAGTCCGTACTTCATTCGAGCCGTGCAAAATGACTCGTCCCAAGTGAATGCCATAAGCGCAGTCATCCAAGCTTTTGGCTGGAAAGAAGCAGTCCTCATATATGGGGACAACAAGTTAGGAGAAGGCTTTATTACTTCTCTTACTGATGCTTGGAAGAAGTCGGCACGCGAGTGCCCTACAGGAGCCTCATTTCTCCGTCGGCCACGCATGATGAAATCCCGCAGGAACTCTACAAATTAATGATGATGCAGACGAGGGTTTTCATCGTGCACATGTTGCCTACCCTCAGTTCTCGGCTATTTGCCAAAGCAAAAGAGGTGGGAATGATGAGCGAAGGTTATGTGTGGATCTTGACTAATGGAATCACCGACCTATTGAGTTCTATGGATTCATTTAATGTCGCTAGTTCGATGCAAGGAACACTGGGCATCAAGACTTATATCCCGGACACACCAAACCTGGACAACTTCATGGTCCGATGGAAGATGAAATTCCAACAAGACAACCCATCCATTCATAATCCCACGTTGAACATTTTCGGATACTGGGCTTATGACGCTGCTTGGGGTCTGGCAATGGCTATCGAGGAGATGGGTGTAGATAATTTTACCTTCCAGATATTCAATGCTTCGACAGATGCGACAGATCTTGACACTATTGGGGTCTCTCAAAATGGTCAGAAACTTCTCCAAAACTAGGCAATACAACATTTTCAGGCCTAACTGGAAATTTTATCCTCGTTAATGGCCAGCTAGAGTCGTCAGCGTTCCAAATTGTTAATATCAATGGAAATGGAGCAAGAGGGATTAGGTTTTGGACGATAGAAGATGGGCTGCTAAGAGATTTGAATTCATTCAACACAAGCAAATATTCCACTTCGAAGGGTAATCTCGGATCAATAATATGGCCAGGTGATTCGATCTATTTTCCCAAGGGATGGGAGATTCCAATGAGTGGGAAGAGGTTAAAAATTTTAGTTCCCGTAAAGGACAGTTTCAATCAATTGGTGATGGTGACTCCAGATCCTAGCACAAAAACATCCCAAGTCACCGGATACTGTATCGACATCTTTCAAGCTGTGATAGAAAAGCTACCTTATTCTGTGGCTTATGACCTTATTCCATTTGCCTTGCCTAATGGAAGAAGCGCTGGCAGTTACAATGACATGATCGATCAAGCATATTACCAGGTGAGATAACTCATTGCAAGTGCTTGATTTCATTGCATTAGATGTTGAAACTTACTATGCTATCATGGGGTTGACAAAGAAAATATTTCCCTTCCTTTTGTTGGATCAGAATTATGATGCAGTGGTGGGTGATATGACGATCATTGCAAATAGATCATTGTTCGAGGATTTCACCTTACCATACACTGAATCGGGGGTTGCAATGCTCGTGCCATACAAGGACAGCAAGAGCAAGAGTGCTTGGATTTTCTTAAAGCCACTAACTTGGGACCTTTGGTTAACAACCGGATGCTTCTTTGTGTTTATAGCATTGGTTGTGTGGATCCTCAAACACCAAGATTAACGAAGATTTCAGGGGTCCGGCCGCGCATCAAGTTGGCACGAGCTTCTGGTTCTCGTTTTCAACCATTGTCTTCGCTAAAAGCAATAACCCTTAACTTTAATAAATCAATCAAACATTACAATTTACATATTGTTCTTGGATAATTTAGGTGCTTTCCCTTAATTTGGATTGCAGGGGAGAGAGTATTTAGCAACCTAGCCAAATTTGTTTTGATTCTGTGGATTTTCGTGGTACTTATACTAACGCAAAGTTATACTGCAAGATTGAGCTCTCTTTTGGTGATGCAAAATCTTCAACCAGCTGTAGCTAATGTGGATCAACTCCTAAAGAGTGGAGAAAAGGTGGGATACCATGACGGTTCTTTCGTTTATGAAAAGCTAAAGCAAATGAATTTTGATGATTCCAGACTGATATCTTATGAGTCTCCTGAAGAATGCGATGAGCTTCTTTCTAAGGGAAGTACAAAGGGCAGGATTGCAGCAGCATTCGACAACGTACCCTACATTAAACTTATTCGTTCTCAATATTGCAACAAATATACCATGATCCTGACATTTAAAACTACTGGATTTGGCTTCGTAAGTCCTCAATCTCTCAATTCTGGCCAAAAGGGAAAATTCTCAAATTTATTAGGATTAGTCGTCATTTCTTTGATTTATAATCTCATGTCTTGCTTCTTTTGGTTTACAGGTTTTCCCCAAAGGGTCTCTGCTAGTACTAGATATTTCACGAGCAATTCTTAACGTAACTGAGGGGCCTAAAATGACGGAAATCGAAAATGCGTGGTTTCCATCAAAATCCAACTGCCTGGATTCGACTAACTCGATTTCTTCCAACAGCTTGGGTCTCGACAGTTTCTGGGGCCTATTCTTAATTGCTGGAGTTATTGCACTTTTAGCTCTCCTCATTTTCTTGGTCATGTTCGTCAAAAGAAGTTGGCATGTCATAACAAGTTCTTCGGGTTCATTGAGGGAGAAAATTGTTGCATTGGGAAGAAGATTTTACCAAAGAGACCTCAATTCCCATGCTTTTACGAAAGCCAGATTTAGAGATAGAAGTATGGAAAATGGTGCCAATGAGACTGCAGCTGAAACCTTAGAAAACACTAACTTTCCACCGAGTCCGTCAAGCGACTCCAGCCAAATCGACAACTTGCTAACCAATGAGCAAGGCAGACCATCTGCCGAACAAGGACTTCCAAATCATGTAGACGAAGGGTGCCCCAAGATAGCAATAAACGTCGAGCTTACAAATGTAAATTATTGAGGTACATGCCTCAACAACCTTACATGAATGGACATGATCATTTGATCCAGTGACATGTAAAGCGATCCTAAGTATTTGCTTCATTATCAAACATTTTATTTAACAAAAGGAATCATGATGCAAATCAAAACAGATTAATTGAGTAATTGACAGTACCGATTATAAATAGGCTTCAAGGCAGTGTTTGCTACACTAGGCATGTGATTTCAATGCCTGTCTAGATTTTCTAAATTCAATATGGTTCAAGGAGACATAGATGTTATCTGCAGAATCTGATCAATACCACAACCATCTGCAGAATCTGATCAATACCACAACCATCTATATGTAGAATTTGCATGATATTGAAAGGGACGTTGGCTGAGGAATTTGCATGATATAACCACAACAAAACAACACCAACACCAGAGATGTTGCCGGTGTAGTGGTCGTCGATGGTACCTGTTTCCAACAAGGGATAGGTGACAAGTGTGAAGAGTAGTCTTTCCATATTTTAGGATTGTGCGAGAGAACAGACAAATGAGAAAATGACTTTCTTTTTTTTTTTTAAAGGAGAAGTCATTTTCTCCTATTTTTAAAGGAGTTTTTTCCATCGACTAAAAATACCCCCTTTGACCGGTCTACTTTTCATGCATCAAACATTGAAAAACCCAGAAATTATTTTCCTTAAAGTTATTTTGATTGAAACAAATGGAGGCTAAACCAGCACGATCTTTCTATAGCTCTTTCGACATTTTGTGCTTTCATTATTTTTCAAGTTGTGAATAGGCTTCTTGTTCCTATGACATTGGCATCTTAATGCCAGTTTGTGGCCCATAATGGCACGAGCCTATTCGTCACAAATAACCCGCACACTTCAGGCCCAAAAATGAAAAAAGCACCCAAATTTCTCGAGGGCTGAGATGAACGGGGGGACACAAACCTATAAAGAAGTTGGGCAAATGTGACCTTAAAAAATATAGAAGTTATGCAGTAAAAGATACTAAAAATAATTGTATTTGCTGAGAATAAGTGTTTTTGACTTGTAATGGAAGGAGTGTTCCCCATTTTTCTTTTTCTTTTTTACCAATACAACAGAAAAATTACCTACATAAAGAAATTCGTCTCGTTTAGTGAACTTTCAAAGGTTATTAAACCTGTGGTTATAATTTTCAGTATTTTAAACTTTAGAGGCATTGCATGTGGAAGATCTACTTTTATTGTATTTATGGACCGATTAGCAACATTTGTCCCTAAAAAAATCAGCATGCAAGCTTTACAATTTTACCCATCCTTTCTTTATAACCACATCATCTACTAACAGACACTAGGGGTCAAAACAACTAGTGCGGGTGTTGACTAATTTCAAGACTGTGTTGGGCTATCATCTACTAACGGACACTTTTTTGTATATATAAAGAAAAAAAAAGGTGAAAGAGAACCTTTGGTTGTTCTGTGGCTAAAGACTAAATCAAGCAGACAAAAGAACAGGGTGGTCATTTGCTTGTGCGTGAACATCAAGCAGGCAGTGTCATTGCGTGTGTGGTTGTCTTCTTCGATTCTGAAGCCGCTCCCTTGTGTTGGAAAGCTTATTCTTCTTTTTTTGTCGACCTACTAACAGTGATCGGGAGCCAAACACCTAAGGCGGGTGTCGGCTAATTTCAAAATTACGTTAGAAAGCTTATGTTGGAAAGCTTTCGACATCGGAAAACATCATGCATACTATAGATATGATAAGAGTCGGGAAAAAGGACATTTATAGATTTGGTTTCGTGCATCTGTCGGGCATTATCTTCTGTTCCAATAGTGGACAACTCATGCTTTTTTGTTTTCCTTCCTGGTCTCGTTCAAAAGATGATTTCGTTCTAATGAAAAGTATTACAAGGTTAGGTTATGTGCAAGAATTGTTATCCGACTAGCGTTTAAATTTACCATGAATTCCATTGTTATATTTGATATAATCTTATTAGAATGTTTCGTTTCCGTCTTCCGGTGTTCTTTCTATTCTCTTTTTGTCTATTGCTGATCGCGGTTTCTTCCCTTTCTCTTCTTCTTCTTCTCCTTCTCCTTCTATTTTTCTTCTGCTTCTAGATCTGTTACTGCATTAGGAAGAGATCAATCGATAGTAATTTTCTGAAGGGGTCCCAATAAAGAAAACAAACGGAAATCCTGAAGCTGTCAAAATCAGAGAGATGATGCAACTTGTGCCTTTAGTAGGTAAAACATATCGGGGTCAAGATTGATTCAAGGATACAATTAGTGGAGTCAATATCCAAGAACGGAAACCACCGAGGTCTTTTTTTCCGACTACCGATTGCTGTGGAACCAGACTAACTTTTTTAACATAGACATATTAACACGAAATAGATCAGTCGGGACCAAAACTAAAAGCTGACTGTCGGAATCGGGATCAGAAAAACCAAGTTGACGGGTTTTCTCGCGAATTTAAGATTTGCAAGAAATGAACTTCTCGGTCCAAAGACCCTTACCAAAAAAAAACTTCTCGGTCCAAAGACTGTTCCAAACTGATATACGACACGAGACTTCCGTTATTGATATGCTCCGCCAGTTTAGCTGCCCTACTAAAGTGGTTATGTGCATTCTTCTTACTTTTTGCACCTAACGATATAAGATTTTGCTAGATTTGAGCAGTCTTGGTGTCTGCGAAAAGACACAGAATAAGTGTAGAGCCCATGAGCATGATGCTGCGACCCATTTAACTGATCTTCTTGGAATCTCCAAATCTAACTTGGTCACAGAGTTTTGAGAGTGTCGGTGACCAGACCTGTTTGTTTGCTTCCCAACTACTTTTGCACTCGGCGAAAAGCTCCAATCTCCGGGGAGCTTCGATGGTCCGCCGCAGTAATGACATTCATTTCATGATAATCCTCGCGCAAAGTGTGGTAACTAATAAAAACTCGAAGGATTTATGATCAAAGTGGGAGATATACTCACATTAGCATCCGATGGCCTCGCACTATCGAGCACTAGTTGAAAACCCGCCAACTTTGTCGATAGAGGAAAGAATTGGTAAAAAATTGTCTGTCCTTTTTAGTTATCCGTTTCTTTTTAATAAGTGCAACCATTTTCATTTGCTTACCAAAATGAAGAAGCTGTCATTCTAACCTACATAGAAAACCTGCATAGAAATCTTCAGACATATTACATAAGCAAATTACCGTTAAACTTCAGACGTGCGGGCCCTGATACCAAATGTTGAGTTGTGGAAGCGTGAAGCGTGACTCAAATATCAATTATTGAGGAAGAAACACGAAGCTCACTTCAAGAAAACACACTCTTACTAATGGAGGCACTGTCTTACAATATTGGTTGGGAGAACTCTTACACACACTTGTATGCCAAGCACACTTTCACGCTCTCACTTACACTCTTCAAGCTCCACAATTGAGGGTGCTTGGATATTTATAGGTTTAAGGAGGTGTTATGCCTCCTAAAATATATAGATATTCCTAGTAATTCTAGAGAAAATATCTTTCTAGTTATTTCTAAACTCTTCATTAAATATCTCGCAACAAAATATCCAGATATTTAAGTAACCTAGAAATATCTAGAATGCTGAAGAGAAGAGAGAAGATATATTTCTTCAACAATTATAAATGCATGAAAACACGAAAAAATTACTAGAAATGGAAACAGAAAAGGTATTTTTGGACAATAATAAAAATGGTCAATGTATTATTGTCAATGCTCAATTTAGATTTTCATACATAGTTTGGCGATAGATTTGGTCCCCAAAGTAATCTCCCATCATGATATCAGGACAAAGTCCGTGTTTCCGTCCATATATCAATGGAAAATGCTAACTAAGTGACCGGATAAACACGTGGCGGCGTAGAATAAACAAATCAAAAGTGAGGAGAAACTCCAAGAATGGTCATTGCACTATTGATCTTGTTCAATTTTGATCCCTGAAGTAATCTTTGATCCTGATTTTAGGACAACTTTCCTATTCTACCACCCAAATGCAAACAAATAGTTATGACTAAGTACCAAGTATAACATGTAGCATCGATATTTATAATCAGTGAAAAAACTGATGAACTAGTAGCGGTATTTCCTAAAGAGTGGACACTTAAATATCGTTTTTGGGGGATTTGATCCACGTGGACTAGACCGAATTTTTACAACTCTAGGCTTAGGTCATTAAAATTTGCACTGTCCATACCACCTCGACACCACATGTTAATCTCTGACACTTGGTCAGCAATTTTGTCTGTATTTGGATGGAAATATGAAATTTACCTGGAAATGGGGATGAGAAATTAGTTCATGGAACAAATTTGTCGAAAAAATAAAGTACGAGGAACGAAATTGAACATGAGCACAGTATAGGGACCATCTTTGTAATTTTATCTCAAATATTTTTTATCCCTTATCGACATGAAGTGTTCATCTTCGATACTTAGTCAACTTTTTAACACCAATATTTGGATGAAAAACGGAATTTGTCCTGAAATCATGAATGGAGATTTGTCTAGAGATCAAATCTGTTACAATATAAAGTACGTCAACCATAATTGAATAAGAAGATAGTACAGGGACCCTTTCTTAATTTGTCCATTTTTCTATTAGAAACTTAGCTTCTTATTTTTTGCCAAAAGTCCAACATTGTGCGCGTGAGGAATAAAAGCTAACTCTATCATAAAGATTTAGGCCTAATTCCCTTAAAAAAAACCCCAACATTAGATCTAGTCATAATTCTATCCCGAACTTTTTTTTGTGTATAAAAAAGCCCCAAACTTTAGGTCTAGTACCAAATCTGCCCCAAATTTTGTTTTGTCTTTAAAAAAATACCAACTTTTAATAAATTTTTCAAATCTACCCCCGTGATCCAATCTCAACTTGAAGTGGCATTTCCTCATCGATAACAAATCCTATGAAAAATTATCTCCAAAATGAAACCGTTACGAAAGGCTAATGGAGGCAGATTTGGAACTAGAGTAAATATTGGTGATTTTTGTCTTAGACAAAAAAAAATTTGGGAGAATTTGAGACTGGACCTAAAGTTAAGGATTTCTTATGACAAAGAAAAGTTCATGGTAGATTTGGACTGGACCTAAAGTTTAGGGTTTTTTATAGATAAAAAAAAGTTTGGGGCAAAGATTGGGACTAAACCTAAAGTGAAGGATTTTTCAAGGAAATTAGGCCTAAATAAATAGTGAGAAGGATGTTTTTCTTTTCCTCCTTTTACCAATTGTTTGAATTCTATTAATAGGAAAACATTTTCTTTGCTAGATTGTTGGTGCCATGATTAAACTTATGGCCTAGATTTTGCACATTCAGCATTTGAATCCCACAGTCTTAAGCCTAGAGTTATTTTGAGGGCCACGCTTCCTTTATGTTGCATGGGGGTCATATCAATGGAGGAGCTATGGTGATATACTTCACGAATTTCATTTGCATTAATGATGGGACACAATTCCTGCATCTGACCTGAATTGCAAGAACATTTGTTCGGTTGAGTTCTGATCAGTTGTACAGTTAGAGAACTAGGTTGTTTACTCAACTTGATCACGTGGGAGAACTTGTGATTCGTATTCGATCCAAACAAGGATTTTGGACTGACATCAATCATCACTTTAGGTCAAGATCTCAATTTTCAACGATGACATTATGAAAAGATCAAACTTTAGAATTGTGGATATGTTAATTGGGATAAATATACTTTCTCATTTTCTTTAGTGCCCCCAACTAGCAAAAAGAACTAGCTTCAAACAGATGTTGCTGGATTCATGAAAAGAGAAACTGAGAAATACCCATACTCGGAATGCAATTCTAATGGGGAAATTATCAAAAAAGTTCTAAATTCATTTTACGGATGTCAATTCAGTGGTAAACTTTTTAAATTGATCTATTTAGTCCTATACCTTTTGACAATGTACCAATATAGTCCTCTCCGTCAATTTGGGTAGGCAATCGTTGACACAGATGTTACGTATCCTACGTGATACGACTAACGTGGATGTGGACTATTTTTACAATTTTTATTGAAAATTCTCTGAGTCATTTTTTTTTCTTTTTTTTCGTATGTCTCTCCTCTGATCCGCGGCCTCGACGATGACTGCTGTAACGACCCGGTCCGACGAGGGCGGGGAGTGGTCGCCGGGGTCAGAGGGCCTAGACAAGGAGCGGCTCCTGGCAGGCTTCTAGGATGGCAAGGGGGGGCATGTCTCTTGTCCCACATCGCTTAGGGGGGCGAGTCCTGGGCTAGTTTATAAGGCTTGGGTTCTCTACTCTGTGTAACGCGTTTTAAAGCCGTGAGGGTCAGTGGGCCCAAAGCGGACAATATTACACAGTATAGACCCCGGGTCCTTACAACTGCCCTCACCCAAAGCCCGCGAGGGTGTTGCAGCTATCACCTACCACAGCGAGGGCGTCGGGGCAACGATCGTGATGCCCTTGTCAGCCATAGCGAGGGCCGACAAGGGCATCCCCACCCTCGTCTGTGACTGGCAACTTCCATTGGCCATCACCAAGGCCATGGACCAGCAAAGGGAAATAAAAAGAAACAACAAAAAAATAGATAAAAAATTATAGAAAATTTAAAAAATACAACGATTGTTCATGTCAGCGCTGGCCACGCCACATTATACGGCTGACATCCACGTCAGCAATTTCCAACCAAAATTGGCCAAACAAAATATATTGACAAATCGGTAAAAGATTTAGAACTAAATTGGTCAAATTAAAAAGTTTAAGACTGAGTTGGCGTCCGTACAATAACTTTACTCATTTTTTATTTTGTTGTAATTATCCCCCATCCTAACAGGTGATTATATTGCTATACACTTGGATTATAGCTAGTTTAAAACTCTTATTATAAGTCAACCCCAAAAGAAAAAGGGAACCATCAAGTTTAGAATCCAATGTAATCACTCTCCTAATTGTACTTCCACGAGGCGGCTTGAGCACAAAAATGGCCCCTCCAAAAAGCGAGCCCTCATCATGACCAATTGCTATATGAAAATCCAAAGCTGCCTTCCACCTAAGCATTTCATCATAATGACCACCCCGTAATCATATAATTAGGAAAAACGGCTTTATACTCCTAATTGCCAAAAGAGAAGATGCATAGAAAAGAACCAAGAGAGAAAAAAAAAACAGAAAACCCTAATCTCCACTTAATTTTTCTTCTCCTCTCTCTCTTTTTTTTTTTTTTTTGTTTTGCTAGAAAACATTTTTCTTGTCCTCAATCATCCACTTCTAGTGACCTCTGTTCTAATTCAAATTGTTTAATTTTTTTACCACTTTTCTATAATGAATTGCCAACCAGAGTCCAAAGGATGGACCCATTTCCTATATATTATATCAACTTTTTTTTCTTTTTTTCTTTTACACAGGGGCATCACTGTCATGACCCAATATATAAAATTTCTTTTTAAATTTCTTTTTAAATTTCTTTATGCTTTCTTTCCTTATGTTTTTTTTACTAGAATATGTCAAGAGAACCTTTTCCTCTTTTCATCTCACTGCCTGTTGTGACGGTGAAAGACATCAACTTCCTTACCTGAACTTGTTGTCTTTAATACTAGGGAGGGCAATAATGGCACGCGATGAGGGTCCCCGGATCATTGTCCACTACTAAAACCATAAGTCTCCATCCTGGGTAAGAGCGTTAAGGAGAGATCTGCCCAAGAACCTTCCACGTCAAAGTAATTTGCAAATTTTTACTGCAAATATCGTAAAAACCGCTCGAGCGGGTCCGCGCAGCAAGTATAATAGACTTGCATGGCTCTATAATCATTAGATATAGGGAAAATGATATAGATAGTGCCTGAACTTTGGCCTAATGTACAATATTATCCCTAAATTTTCATTTTATTCAATGTGGTCCCTGGACTTTTGGTGCATATTCAATTTAGTACTTGAACTATATGAAAATATTCAATGTTGTCCTTAAACTTGAATTAATGGAATGACAACATTGAATATTTTCATATAGTTCAAGGATTAAATTGAATATGTACCAAAAGTTCAGGGACCTTAGTGAACGAATTAAAAGTTCATAGACCACATTGCACATTGAGTTAAAGTTCAAGGACCACATTAAACAAAAAGTACATGGATCATATTACACATTAAGCCAAAGTTCAGGGACCACTTGTATCATAATCCCTTCGATATATTCAAGCGTCACATTCTAAAGACCAGTCAAAGTGTTAACCGACCATGAGCATCCAGCAAAACAAAAAGAAAGTTTTCTCAAAAAATAGACATGCGATTGTGGCAAGTTGTTTACTAAAAAATCATATGTGGAACTTGCATGGCTAAATAATTTGTCCGGAAGCTGCTCTTGACGGTTAGGATCCCCATTCTCCGTCGCTCCCATAAATTTATGCGCAAAATCTATATATATATCAAAAGAATTGCGGGTTTAGCTCCTCGATTGGCTCCCTGCTACTCACACGCTTGATAAAGAGAACAATCTGGTCGATCCCCTGTTTTCATCTCTCCTTTTACTTATAAAGAAAGATTATCTTGGTCAATCCCCCTGAAGGAAGCCTTATCTAGAACATTGTGGCAAGATCTGGAGTTGGTGAATTTGCACTTGCCCTTTTGCAATCATTATCGTTTTAGACTTTTAGTGATGCAGGCGAGAACTGGAGCTTTTACTTGGAGTCAACATGAAATGTTTGCTACTTTTGCTCAGGTGGTCCATGTTTTTTAGTGTAACCGTTTTTTAATCAGGTGGTTTTTCTGAGTTTAACCCTTGATTTCTCTCACAGAATTTGACTCATTCTCTGAGATGAAATTATGCACCAAATGGGCATTGGGCAAAGGGTAGTTTTTTTGTTTTTTAGTTCCCTGATCTTGCGAGGAAGGGAAGAGAGAGAAAGAGAGAGGCTTTAATCTTGGATTACTTGACAAGTGCCCACATGCTTGAGTGAGTGAGTGGGAGTGTAAGAAGGGTCTTTCACAGCTTCACCAGCAGATACCTTCCCTCATAATGGAGCTTCTTCTCTCTTTAACCATGTTGGTTGTGGCTTGCAAGAGGAGTGAGAGTCCATTTGGGAAACATTAAAAGAACCTCTCGAGCACTCTCCTCGCTTGGCTTTCTTTTTCTCTGCCACGTTCATCTCCAACAGGGAAAGGAAAAGGCCCTTGAAATGCTTTCCTTCGAGCGTTCTTCCTCCACTGGGTCCACATCTTTCTGATCGGTTGTTGCAACGAGGGAATTCCTTTCATCATTCTGAGATCCGGGTTCACACACAGAAGGGAGGATTTCCAGTCAACTGTGCTCTTGGGTTTCAAGATTTTCCAAGGACCTCAAGGGAAAAATGGCTCCAAGGTTGGATTTTTCAGATTGGTGGGCGAAGGAAAACAGGAAGGGAACGCCTGTGGTGGTGAAAATGGAGAACCCAAATTACTCTGTGGTTGAAATTGATGGCCCAGATGCTGCATTCAGGCCAGTTGAGAAGAGCAGAGGCAAAAATGCAAAGCAGGTGACTTGGGTCTTGCTTCTGAAGGCCAACCGTGCAGTGGGTTGTGTGGCTTGGTTAGCCACTGTGCTCTGGGCATTGCTTGGCACCATCAAGAAGAGGCTGATCCTCAGGCAAGGAGTGGCCATGGAGAGTGAAAAAATGGGCAAAGGAAGGTTGTTGTTCAGAGTCATAAGAGCATTCTTGGTCACTTCTCTGGTAATTTTGGGTTTTGAGGTGGTCACTTATTTCAAAGGTTGGCACTATTTCGAGCACCCAAACTTGCACATACCACAGACCACTGATGTCCATGGCTTGCTCCACATGATTCATGTCGCTTGGTTGACTTTTAGAGCTGATTACATTGCCCCACCAATTCAAGCACTCTCCAATTTTTGTGTGGCTCTGTTCTTGATCCAGTCCGTGGATCGGATGATACTCTGCCTCGGTTGTTTGTGGATAAAGTACAAGAAAGTCAAGCCGAGGATCGTGGGGGATCCATTCAAATCGGACGATGCCGAGGGAATTGGATGCGAGTACCCCATGGTTCTTGTTCAGATCCCAATGTGCAATGAGAGAGAGGTAGCACACTGAAAATTCACATTATTTCTCCTCAAATTCCTTTCTCTTTGTTTATCTTGCATCTCAATTCGGTCACTACATGTGCACAAAATCTTAAGTTGTTTCATTCTCAATATGAAAATCCCATTTCTTTTTCAAGCCAATTCAAATGATAGAGGGTAAATTTTGTTAGAAATGTTATGATATTAAGAATTGGAAAAGAGACCTTCAGTTCACTCTGCTAAGCATGGCTGACATGTTTAAAACTACAATTCAGACTTCCAAGGTGACTTATGTGCACACTTACTATCTTCAGACCATAATAAGTCATGTGTTTATAGTGTTAATTGCATCAGAGAACTCAGCTTATTCGTGCTAATTTGAGCTGGACCATGAAAGTGAAGTCACCCTTATAAAGACAAGTTACAGGGACGACTATTGACAATAGAAAGCTATAATAAGTCAAACTTCTGTGTTGAGTTCCTTTGGTGACAGTGATTTTTTCTTCTAATTCATATAGGTATATGAGCAATCCATCTCTGCTGTCTGCCGAATTGATTGGCCAAAGGACCGTCTACTTATCCAAGTTCTCGATGATTCCGATAACGAGAGTATACAGTGCTTAATTAAGGCAGAAGTCGCCAAATGGAGCCAGCGGGGCGTCAACATAATTTATCGACATCGTTTGGTTAGAACTGGTTACAAAGCTGGAAATCTCAAATCTGCAATGAGCTGTGACTATGTGAACGGTTACGAGTTTGTCACGATCTTTGATGCAGATTTCCAGCCAAATCCAGATTTCCTAAAACAGACTGTTCCACATTTTAAGGTTGATAGCATGTACCATTTTTCTGCTTTTTTTCTTTTTCTCGCTGTTAAACTTGCTTGAAAATTTTGACATCGCATTCTTCTTATGCATTTACTCGCAGGATAATCCTGAACTGGGATTGGTTCAGGCTAGGTGGGCTTTTGTGAACAAAGACGAGAACCTGTTGACTAGGCTTCAAAACATTAACCTGTGTTTCCACTTCGAGGTAGAACAGCAGGTTAATGGATTGTTCCTGAATTTCTTCGGTTTCAATGGAACTGCTGGTGTCTGGAGGATCAAAGCTCTTGAAGAATCTGGAGGCTGGCTTGAAAGGACAACCGTAGAGGACATGGACATTGCAGTCCGTGCACACCTTAATGGTTGGAAATTTATTTTCCTAAATGATGTTAAGGTATTAACAGAATTACTTTTTCACCTCTGTATCGAATTCGATTAATTTCTCTTCATTTATTAATTGCTGGTGACAACGCATCCGTGATTGGACAGAATATCACCCTTTAGCATGATTCATCTAGCGATGATTTCTTTCACATTCTTGCATTTCAAGTTACAACTTCAAATAACTCTCTTGGCCCCCTTATGTAAAAGATGAATTTATAAGTCTCATGAGTTTCTCTCTCTTTCTGAACTTAAAATTCTTGGGATCTTCATTTGTTGAAATTTCAGGTACTCTGCGAGCTTCCTGAGTCGTATGAAGCTTATAAGAAGCAGCAACATAGATGGCATTCCGGTCCAATGCAACTTTTTCGTTTGTGTCTACCTGCAATTGTAACTTCCAAGGTTCGTCTCATTATTGATTTCCATGTGTTCTATACTTCTTCAATAAAATGACGATACTTACAAACTTTCGACCTTTTCTCGACTCAGATCTCTGCTTGGAAGAAGGCGAATCTCATACTCTTATTCTTTCTACTTAGGAAACTCATTCTTCCCTTCTATTCCTTCACCTTGTTCTGCATAATCCTTCCGCTAACCATGTTCGTCCCTGAGGCCGAGCTCCCCATGTGGGTCATATGTTACGTGCCCGTTTTCATGTCGTTCCTAAACATCTTCCCCGCTCCAAAGTCCATCCCCTTCATCGTCCCTTACCTCCTGTTCGAGAACACCATGTCTGTTACCAAATTTAATGCAATGATATCTGGACTATTCCAGCTCGGCAGCTCTTATGAATGGGTCGTCACGAAAAAGGCTGGCAGGTCATCAGAACCAGACTTGCTCGCTGCCGCCGAGAGAGAGACAAAGAGCACGAACCAACAACAAATAACTAGAGGAGCTTCGGAGAGCGAGCTTCAAGAACTGACCAAGTTAAAGGAACAGCAAAAGGAAGTGACTTTTATGCCGGTTAAGAAGACCAACAAAATTTACAGGAAAGAGCTCGCTTTGGCGTTCCTCTTACTCACGGCTTCCGTGAGGAGTCTCTTGGCGGCCCAAGGAGTCCACTTCTACTTCCTGCTCTTCCAGGGCATTACTTTCCTCCTTGTGGGCCTCGATCTGATTGGCGAGCAGATGAGCTAAAGTAACTCAAGTCCTGCTATTACGAAGAATCGGAAGTCATCAGCCTAGAGAACTAAAGAAGCCGATACTAGCATCTGCAGCCCAAACTGCGAAATTCTTCACCTCCATACTCAGTTGCAAAAATGGCAATTGTTCAGACTAAATAAGCTGAACCCTTCAGTCTCCAGTGTGAAGCCTCCATAGGTTTTTATTTATTTTTTTCCCTAAATTGACTACCGTGTACAATAAATTGTTTCAAGTTATTCTGATTCTTGTTGTTCGTTATAGGTTGGAGGGAAAGAAACTAATGTTATATTTCACTCTTTTTCTTTTTCTTTTCTCTTTTTGCCTTTTTTGTTTTTCTAGACCTATTGGAAGAGAATTTCTTCCAGGGTTGTGATTTGGCATCTCATCTTGGAAGCCATATTGTACAAGGAGAAAAATAACACAAAGTTGGGTGGTGTTCGGAAGAGCTTGCTTGATATTTTCTTTGTTCCTAGATACTTTTCTTCTTCTTCTTTTTCTGTTCCTGCAGAAAAAGTGATGACATAAGTAAGTTTTCTCATTTGCATATTGACAAGATATGTAGTTAGTGTACCAATTGGAGAAAACCTTTCTGGGTCTCCTTGTCCTTTTCCATTGTCTCCTCAGTCTTGTTCCTTTTCCCCCTTGGTTGCTTCTGCAATTTGGTAGTGCTAAAGGGAAATACTACGCGCGCACGTGCGAGGCTCGCGACACATTGGAGCCTAGCCTAAATGGAAGTGTCGGCAGAGCAGAGTTGAGCGAAGAAAGCAAGGCACAAAAAGCTTTTTGTGTTTGAGGTGGCTTTGAGGTTCTGTGAATTCATTCATGGCTTTTGGTGTGTCTTCCTCCATTTATGGGGCTTGCATGATTTGAGGGCCTGAGAAATCCCGGTGTGGGCACACAAGGTTTTGGACGGGTGAAGGCTCATGGATGGTGTCGATGGAGCCACTTTGGTGAATGGTTGGGTGGTGATGGGATGGGGACAAATCTTCCCCCTCCTCCTCTCCCCCTCAGAAAAAAAGATATCTGTGTGATGGGCTCCATCACATCAATATTTTGTCACGAAGAAAAAGAATCTTTGATATGGCAATCTACCTGTAATGTCCCTTGGCATCTCACGCTCTCATCTCAGGATATGCTTGGTCTCTCAAGTACTTTTTTAGCGCCTGCATTGTAAACTCTTTGGCAAAAGAGGCAGGTAGGGTGAAGAGAAAGAAAGGAACAGGGACCATTATCACGATTTGCAGAAATGGTAAAATAACCCTTTGTGCTTATAGCTAAGGCTATATTTATTTCGTGAAAATGAATGATTTAAAAAATATTTTCCCAAGAATGATCATTTGTATCGCTGGGAATAATTAATTAATGAAAAATATTTTCATCATCGACAACAATTTATATCTAAACATTTTCGTAGACGATGAAAATAGCTTGCATTCATTCATTTTTGTAAATGATATAAGCGATCATTTTGATAAAAATGTTCTCCAAACTATTCACTTTTCGCGAAACAAACAGACTCTAAATGTGGTAGCATGACATGTTTATTGTGAATGATTAAAAGCATTTAGTATTGAGTATGAAAAGTGAACCGATCCGTGCCACTATCGCTAAGCACAACCATATTTGGAAACTCCGCATTTGAGATGACTAGATATGCTCGTTATAAGTGTCGAATTGTGAGAAAATGAGTTCATCGATAATCGTCGAGAATGATTTCAGGTTGCACTTTTGAAATATTGAAAATGGAGAACTATAGGTACTTTATTTGCAAATAGGGAAAAGTGTTATAAAAGTTTTAAACTTATTACATTTGTGTCAATTTAGTCATAAACCTTTTAATGATGCCGATTTAGTCCTAAACATTTTACCTAAAGCCAATTCAATCCTTCAGGCTAATTTTGGCCAGATATTACTGATATGGATGCTAGCCAACTAATGTGGCACGGTCGGCGATGACGTGGACAACTTTTAATAATATTTTAATATTTTTCTAATGTCTTATTTTTTTTCTTTTCTTTTTCCTTTTTTTCTTTTATTTCTCTTTCTTTTTTTTCCCTTCCCTTCCTTCTTCCTCTAGTCGGTCGCTCAAGTGAGGCCAGCCCTCACGGGCCATGACCGTGCCAGCCACCGGAGGAAAGAGGAGGAAAAAAAAGAGAGAAAAAAAAATAAAGGAAATAAATAAATAAATAATTCTAAAATATTAAAATATTATTAAAAAATATCCACGTCAGCAATATTCAGCCAGCATTAGCCGAAAGGACTGAATTGAAAAGGTTTAGAATTAAATTGGCATCAATTTAATAGGTTCATGACTTTTCTAATACTTTTTTCTTTAAAAGTAGATATAGATTTCTTTTTATTTTCTAGTATGCGTTGCACAACTACAATTGTCCCTTTGATGTGTGACACCTAACTCAAGTGCTCCTTCAGATAAAGGTGAGAAGTGCATGTGATCATTTCGATTCCTAGTAACGTAGGCATCTCCAAGACGTGTGACTTGTTTAACTTGAAAACGAGAAAGAATTGAGGTGCCCTGTATAAATCAATCAGAATAGTCTATAACCTGCTCTTTCTAATAACTTTTGATAGATCGTTTTTTTCTTCTTATTAATAACGAGACATCGCCCGACCAAGGCGATGGCCACCTGGGACCCTGACTAGGTACCCTAGACCTATAGAAAAGTAGTATCATGCGAGAGAGCCAGAGCGCGGATAAGCTTTGGCATTGTATGGACTCGATGACGCGGGAAGCCGAACCTCGCAAATCGCTAAGTGAATCATCATAATTATCAAAGGGGTCCTTGTCTGCTTGAGAATAACCATCTGCCTTTTCAATCTACTTCATTTCCATTGATATCAATCCATCTTATAAGGTTTGGAGATGGGCCAAGAACCTCATGTCCATGTCCTAGCTTTTAATGAACTCTTCCCCCGTCGCGATGCTCGTGAAAAGTAAAGCAAGCCAAGACTTAATAATGCGTACGAAACTCCCTCCCTTTACAACCTACCAACAGGCAATGCATGGGAGGGACCTTTTTCGAGTCGATGTTCGGAAAAAGATGTCCGTCGACCATAATTCTGATCGGCAGATTACGAATGTGGATATCACGCAGTTTAAGTTAGGTTTGCTCGTAAATGACGTCCGTAATTCGTGAGCCAGCAATCGAAGGTGTGATCGAAGGAACGGAGGACAATACAACCCATCTTTTCTCGTGAAAAAAGGAGTACTGTAAAAATTGCGGCAATTGTAGCTGCAAACGGAGTTGTAGGAGAGTTAGTCGTGCTCGAGGCGCGAAAAAAACCCGATCCGTCTCTTAACATGTCGATTTGGTAAATTAATCTTGATAAAAGTATTCAAAAAACGGGATCAATACCACGGAAAACTCCAAACTGTTACACTTGTGACAAATTTATCCAAAACTAATTTTTTGATCTCAAAAAATCCCAAACTGGTATATCTGTGACAAATTTACTCTCCATTAGTTTTCGTTAAATTTTACCGTCAAATTGCTAAGTTAGATAATACGTGGTAGTTGACGGGCGTACCAGTTTGGAGTTTTTCCCTCTATTTGTCATAGTTGTACCAGTTTGTGATTTTTCGTGCTATTAATCCAATTTAACGGAGAGTAAATTTGTCACAAATATACTAGTTTGAAGTTTTTTTATGGTCAAAAAATTAGTTTTGAGTAAATTTATCACAAGTGTATCAGTTTGGGGTTTTTAGTGGTTAAAAAATTAATTTGATGTATATTTGTCACATTTGTACCCATGTGACAAATTTGAGATTTTTTGTGATATTAACCTAAAAAAAAAAAAAGAGGAAATCTCAACTAAAACTGCAGCCCCATGATTTAATGCCGCTTGAGCGATACAAGCCAACATCAAGGACAGGCCCTACCGCCCCATGATCTCGCTCGATCCTGCCAGACCAAATTAGTTGGAATTGGGATAAATAAATTCAAAAAAAAAATTATGGAATTTTTAAAATTAATATTTTAGTGACCCGAATTTTTCGGGCCAGACGTCTGGCCCGACCAGTAGGACCGGCTCGAATAAAAACGAACCGGCCCATACGTAGATTATACGGTTCGATAAAGCTACTTTGGGCCTAGCCCGTAGGAAAGCCCGTTGACTTTTTTTAGGGAAAATTATTTTACGTTCAACTAAGTAGGGAAATTTTTCTGAAAGCAAAAAAAAAATAATATTAATAATAAAAGGAAGAAACGAAAACAAAACAAAAATCTGAAACAAATGTCATTACGAACACCCTTTTGATTTTCTGTGCAAGAGAGAAGCAGCAACCAACCTTAGGTTATGTTTGTTTCGCGGAAAATAAATGATTTGGAAAATAATTTTTTTTAAATTAATCGCTTGTATCGTTTGAAATAATTAGTTAACGAAAAATGTTTTTATTATCGACAACAATTTATGTTTGAATATTATCGCGCATGGTGAAAATATTTTTCCTTCATTCATTTTTATAAGCGTTACAAGCGATCAGTTTTAGAAAAATATTTTTCAAATCATTCATTTTCTATGAAACAAACATATTCTTAATTTATCCTTACCAAAAAAAAAAAAAACATACTCTTAATTTACAATATGATCCAGACAAGCTCTTCTACAAGACAGCATCTCAAAACTATATTGAAATGTCAAATGTGTGATTCAATAGGACTCCTAGTATCAATAAGCAGGAATAGACGACCCCATGTAATGAACCCGACAATGTACACCTTCGCGCCCACCAAATTTCGGCGCTTTGGTGTTGCCTCTTCGGCCATGACGAAGTTTGATCACAATCAGGTCCTGCTGCATAGTTGACAGGGCACTGGAATAGTGGAATGTGTCTCCTTAATGATGTATCAGGCAGCTCACCCTTTTGAGGAGATTATGGACAGAGAATCATGGACATGAGCAACCGTTTCAGGACTAAGTTGATTGATTTTAACTAGTTTCAATAGTCTCTCCTAGTTAATGTATCACTTACATGTGAATGACGCTTTCGAGTTCAGTTTATACAAGTCGGTGTTTGTCACTCATCGTCGGGCTCTGCTGAGAAGTCCAGCTCTTCAGGCTTTTTGCAGCTTAGTAATTTCTGTTCTCACACTAGCAGCTCGAATTTCTTAGATTAGCAAGGAAAGCAATGACAGAGCCACGAGCAAAGAAAGTATAGCTAATCTGCAACTCCAGCTTTACATGATCCAGACAAGCTCATCTACATGACAGCATCTCAAAACTATATTGAAATGTCAAATGTGTGATTGAATAGGACTCTTAGTATCAAGCAGGAAGAGACGACCCCATGTAGTGAACCCGACAATGAACACCTTCGCTCCCACCAATTTCAGCGCTTTGGTGTTGCCTGTTCAACCATGATGAAGTTTGATCACAATCAGGTCCTGCTGCATAGTTAACAGGGCACTGGAATAGTGGAATGTGTCTCCTTAATTATGCATCCGGCAGCTCACCCTTTTGACGAGATTATGGACAGAGAATCATGGACATGAGCAACCGTTTCAGGACTAAGTTGATTGATTTTAACTAGTTTCAATGCTCTCTCCTAGTTAATGTATCACTTACATGTGAATGACGCTTTCGAGTTCTGTTTATACAAGTCGGAGTTTGTCACTCATCGTCAGGCTCTGCTGAGAAGTCCGGCTCTTCGGGCTTTAGCAGCTTGGGCAATTGGACGTGTTTTGCCTTCTGAGCTCCTCTCCTCGTGTTAGCTGCGAATCTCGAAGCCAATATTGTGACCCCCAGATGTTGCCTCGCTTGGGAAGAAGCTGAGGATGCGATACTCCGGTCCCCCTCTTCCTCCCCGTGCTCTTCCGTTTCATCTTCCAGCGTCTCGTGCTCCTCAAAAGCCCACGAGAAGGACTCCCTCATGCTGAGAGTCTTCGCCAGCCTTCTCTTCTTGTATCTGCGCCACGCCGCCTGAATGAAGCATGCGCCCCACGTCCTCCAGTGGTGAGAGTAGAAGCGGAACGTGTGCTGCAGCTTCTTGCTGTGGAGGCGCCTGAACTGGTTCGCGACAAACTTGAGATCCTCCGCCCGCAGAGCGAACGCCTCCACTTCGTCCAGGGCTCTCACGGTTCTCGTGGAAGATGGCAGGTTGAGAGATGACTTCGGGAGCAACGCCCACGTAAGTAGCTCCTCCCCGCAAAAGTCGCCGGGCCTCAGGGTGATCGAATTGAAGAAACCCGTCCGCCCTCCGTTGGTCGTTGAGCTATCTAGCCTGCCCCTGATGATGAAGAGCATCTCGGTGACCGGGTCGCCTTCGCAGACTATGTACGTGCCTTGCGTGCACAGCGAGGACACGAGGCGCTCGCAAATGGCATCAAGCAGCTGATCATCCATTTGCGAGAAAAACGGGACCTGTAACAACGAAATACTGATTAGGCTACTGCTTGTAAGATAGTAAGATTTATGGAACAGTCATTTGGAACCATGTGACTTTTAGCTTTGTGATTTTCTTGGAGAAGCAACTACAATGATCTCTAATCTTGTAGAAGCTGGCAACATTGGAAAAACCATCATGTTCACATCGAAGTCAATTAGAACTAATGAGAACTTACTCGCCGAACGAGGTCCAAGCATAGGTGGCGCTGGATATCTCTACGGAGATCCACCGGCAAACCGTGCAAAATCGATTCCTCATCGACACCGCGAGTCGCTAGCCACTTGTACTGCACAAAGCGCCGGACACGTTCTCGTAGATCTTGGGGGAGTTGACGGTGTCTCATCCACTCCTCCGTGTCCCGACGTTTGAGCCTCCACTCCTCAAGCCTCACAGTGAGAGATTGCAGATACGTCTATGATATGACATTGGCATATCAAAGTTGAAGTTCCTCAGTTACACTTCGATAGAAAGTATGAAATTTGGCTTTGAAATTCATAGAATTCCAGGAAAGAAAGTGGCACAGACAGCACAATAATTTCTTCTTCCGTTGTTCTTTTGGTTTTTGCATCTTATTTGATTACTATATGAACGATAAAATGAGAAGATTAAATTCAGAGTATCAAGCCATTCTGACTACCTGCATGTTTCCAATCAAATGGGCAAACAGAACGAGACCGAGAATCGCGATGAGTATGGCAAATGAGGTCTCCCCGATGAACAAGCTTGTACTTAAATTTTGGCCATACGAACTGCATAATTACACCGGAGGAAAAGTTAAGATTTGCATCATCATTCATCTAATCATCAAATAAATGCATAGAAACTCGGATCTAGAATTTCTTAATCAGATGATGAATGTATGACAGAATCCAGAGGGCAGCGCCGTGAGTTTTAATGGTCTAGACCCTAGATACCTGCAATGCAATAGGGTTTGTTAACGATATCATACCTTAAGTTTTGCAATCCCCACCACAGACAGTACAGATACTTCTCGAGAAATACTGAGGACACAACATTCTCTGTGAAAGCTTTCGCGAATATGCCATATTGGAACGTGATATTCCCATTCGGGTCGCAATTGCTAAAGACGCCCGTAATGTTGCCCCATATGATGCGCTGGCCTTCATCAAGAGTATCACAATCCAGGTAATGAAGGACGCACTTCACGGGAGTAAGTTCCTGGTCGCATTCGGATTTCAAGCATGTTGCGTGTCGCTCGATCGACAACAGATACCATGATGCACCCAGGACCTACAAGAAGGGTCAGAATCATTGCAGCACAACTCATAAGACCCTTGATAACATGAAGTTGCGGAACACGATATGTACAAGCAGCTACATACATGACTGGCTAACATGTACAGTACGAGATTGTAGGCCGCTCCAGCCCAAGCAGTTTTTGTGACTACGCCGGTGGCTTTGATCAGCTGAGAACTCAATGGGAAGATCAGATATAGTCTCGGGACGTACTGGAGCAGAACGATCAGTACAAGAGTGTTGGTGGTGTGATCCGAGTGGGAACTTTTTATTGCAGGTATGATGAACCAGATCACAATCTGACCCAAAAGGAAAAAGCATCAAGTTAGTTTGTTCAATTCACAGTGAAACAACAGAGTTCTTACGTGATGGACATAGAGAAGTGAAGAACTATATGCACAATCAAGCATGATTTAGGAGACAAATTCACATTCTATCTTATGACTGATCACTGAATTTAATTGGAAAACCTCTTTACTGACTGAAAAGCGGCCTTTCCATGCCCTTTCTTTCTTATCTTTATCTTAGGCAAAAACTTCTATTATATACGTTCTATTAAGACTGAAATGATCCATAGCCGAATTTCTAATGTTAAACGAACCAACTTATCATGATGATCTTAGTTCCTTCTTTCGTTATATCTAAGAAGAAAATGAATAACAAAGTCAGCAAATAAATATTGCCTTAGCTTGCAGTTAAACTGAATCAGATTAGTACTGAAGTGATTAGCCAAAACATCGGCGACACGTTAAGGTCGAGTATTTTGCTTGAAACTATACAGCAACGGTTTCAAGTTAGAGATAGCCAGCCAGTGAAAAAGTGATCCAAGATGGTACCTGCGGAAGAGGCAATGCCGAGAACAAATCGACCCAGAACTCCGATCTCAAATACCTCCTGGAAATTTTCTTCGGATCCATAACGAGCTCGCCCCTCCCAAACACTCTCGAGCTCGGAGCAACATAAGCTGTCCGGAACTTCACGACCACGTGGAGCACGTAAAATGCGTCAGCCAGTGTCCGGAAAAACGTCACTATGATCCCCAGGCTCAAATCGGTGGTCAGGCACGACGTGCTGTTGCCGTTCACCACCGACGGAAGGTAAAAGAACAAGGGGTCAACAAACAGCGCCACCAGGCAGGAGAAGAGGAAAATCCTGTTCCACTTCAAGACGATTTCGCTCCCCGGGTCGAGAATCCGCCTCTTCCAGGGCTCCTGGTTCTCGGGGAAAACCTTGAACCTCCCGAATTTTGGGACTTCGAAAATGGCTTTAATCCTATCAGCAGGATCAACATCGGGTCTCAGCAGAGTTGATGCTGCCGGTATCTTACTATACAAAGGCAACGGCTTTTCTAGGCGTGTGGGATCGTTCTTTTCCCAGGAAACGCCAAGATTTTGCTTTCCATCATTATAAAATCTGTGAGTGAGAGAATCAGGACATCATGACAAATTCAGGAAAAAAAATTTCCACTGCACCAGAATCAAACCAGTCTCTGATACAAATTGACACTGGAAATGCAAATCTTATTAAGTACCTTACAACCTTCTCTTTCTTCTTCAAGTCCATGTTGTGTTTCTGGTCACTACCACGCTCTGAAACTTACTGCATTCCCAGGAAAGGCAAAAACTCGTAAAGAGGAAACAGACAGAAGAACCCAAAATGAGATTTCGTTAAGCCAATGAACTTGTTTTCTGAGAGGAGACTTGAACTGGGATTTGCTTCAGAATGATTAAAGAAATACGGGCTTGAAGAGAGACCCAGAAGAACAATAACCGCAACTATCAGAGTTAATAATGATAGAGACACATGAATTGAGTGGAGGGAACGAGAGAGGAAAGAGAAACCGGGGGTACGAGAAACGGTTGCACCTGTCCTAAGTTTTGACTTGCAAATTTACAATAAATTGCGCACAGTCGGGCGATAAGCGATTTCGTCTTGGCCGCTTGGAAAACTCGAGTGCGGATCACCACGCTTGCACGACCCCTCGAGGCTGCCCTCAGGTGGGCTCCTCTGCTTATCGATCCGTGCGCACGGGGAACGCGAGATCATAGAAAACCCGGACAACGAGGATTAGTCGGATGCTGAAAAAGTCGCAAACAATTCATGAAAGTGCATGAACAACAGAAACAGAAACTGCAGTGAAAAGAAAAAACAATGGAAAGCACAGCTCAGACCGTCCAATATTATATGATTCCTCGTTTGAGAGAGCGAAACATGGATCGACGTGAGTGCCATGATTCTGCATTAATAAATCGATATGATCTTGAGATTCGAGGAGCATTAACTCGGAAAAACAACTACGACTTTCAGACTTAGCAGCAGATTTCACGGGGGTGCTTTGTTTTTCAAAGGGGTCTTTGTGGCCAAACAAATACCATCCGGTGATGTTGCTATTAGGGGTGATCCGCTCCCGGTCTGGGAACCGATCCCGTGACTGCTGGAACTGGGAACCGATCCCGGTTCCCGACACTACCCGGGAGCCGGTCCAACTTTTGTTTTGTTAAAAAAAAACTAATTTTTTACAACAAAATATTAGCGTTGCACCATTCGCTATAAAAACACATGTTGGTCAAGTAGTTATATTGTTATTTCTTCATGTTGAAGACCGTTGTTTGATTCTCCGTATGTGTGTTTATAACATGTTTGTACATATTTATCGTAAATAAATGTTTTACCACAAAAATGAATTTCTTAGCATAATCCAACATCCATTTACTACGTGATTAGTCTTTTTTATCATATTTACCACGTGCAATACAGACATATTAACCGCGTCTGATGCAATTTTAAATCGATGAACGTTAGGACCCCAATTCCTCGTTCCTAGTTAGATTCCGGCCTTGGAACTGGGAATCAGACCGAGAACCAATCGGTTCTCCCTAGAACCAGACTGAACCAGTCCGGTAGAACCGGACCTGATGCTCATCCATAATTGCTCTTACTTTTTTTCTTTTAAAATGGCATGCTCCTTCGATATAATTAATGAAAAATTTACACAAGCGGTCTTATACACTATTGATCCAAAATTGGATAGCTATAATCCTCAAGTGAGGGATTGATAAGGTCGATTATGTACGATTTTCTTTACACTGACCATGTATGACTTTTCTTTTTGTTCATTTAATGATGTTAGATTTGAGTCATTGCAATAAGGAGACCATGAGACCGCGATACCGCAAATTTATCATGTGCAATACTATCCGCGACTATAGTCACATTCATACGTGCAATGCTTGTATGCACTCGACGTACATTTATTGAGCTCACATGAATTAGGTAAGCACAAAAATTCTCCATTAGCACCACAGGTGTGAGACCAGAAATACCTACTCCAACCACAATCTTGACCTTGCACTAATGCTATGTTTGGAAGGAAGAGGAAATTGCTAGACGAGAACGAAGAAAAAGGCCAAAAAATTTAAATTTTCTTCCCAATTTCTACTCACATAATTTTAAAATTCGTCACCTTACCTTAACTGATCACGTTGGATATTCTTCTTAAAGGCTTGATCTATGTGGATCTAGTAGGGTCGTAACAAAAAATACATTCATATTATCTATTGTGGAATCTTATATAATCTCACGCACAAGTATACTCGGTATGGCACCCAAAACTTCCATCTTCTACTAATACCATTAATTTACTTCTATGGCATTAATTTGTTTTCCAAATCTTGTTGATATTGCACTTATACTAATTGTTTGTTGAGTTTTTAATGAACATATTTCTGTAATAGTATTACTTAAAGGTTAACTTTAGAGGCAAATTTTTTTAATTTTCTTGTTGCGAGCTATACAAGTTATAGGGCATAGACCCCACATCATTCTGGGGGTGATGAGGAAAGTTGCCCCGTTTGTGATATGAGGCGAAAAGAGGCCAAAAGGTGCTGAACGCTAGTTCTTGACCCCATACTAAAGCTTCATTTATTTTGCGAAAACTTAAAAATAATTATTTATATCGCTTAAATAATTAGTTAAAAAAATATTTTTATTATCGATAATAATTAATCTTTTTCGCTTGTTCAATTTTGTGAGCGATACAAGCTATCACTTTAAGAAAATACTTTTCAAATTATTCATTTTGTTTCGCAGAAAATGAATGATTTGAAAAATATTTTCCAAAAATTTATCACATGTATTACTTACAAAAAGGTAATGAACGAAGGCTCCGCTCGTTTCATGGAAAATAACTTTCAAGAAAACATTTTTCAGATTTCCCGGTGTTCGTTTCACGGAAATAAACTAACCAAGGAAAATTGTGAACCTCGCTCAAGGCCGGCAAAGCTCGAGGTAGGCTGAGCCTCGCCAGATCTAGCCTCGCCCGAGGCCAGCACCTCGCTCGCCCGAGGCCAACACCTCACTCGCCCGAGGCCGGCGAGCTCAAGCGAGGCCTTGATCGACGTCGGCAAGGCAAGGCTAGGCCACGCCAGAGCTTTCTGGCCTTGGGCAAGCGAGGCCAAGCCTTGCCTCGCTAGATCTGGCAAGGCGCTGGCCTCGCCCAAGGTCGGCGAGGTGAGGCTCGGCCTCGTTCGAGGTCGCCGGCCTTGGGTGAGCAAGGTCGAGCCTCACCTGTGGCTGGTCGCTGGCAGTCATGGTGGCCGGTGACCGGCAGGAAAAGAAGAAAAGAAAAAAAAAAGAGAAAAGAAAAGAAATATAAAATATTTAAAAATTAAAATTTTGAATTTTAAAAAAAAATAAAATAAAATATTATTAAAATAAGTGCAAGGAATAAAATCAAATAAGATTTTCCATACCAAACGGCGGAAAATATTTTCCGGGTATGAGCCAAACACCGGAAAATATGGTCATTTTCCTAGAAAATAACTTTCTAGAAAACATTTTCTAGAAACGTCATATTTTCCACCAAACGAACGAAGCCAAAGAATACTTTTTACTATCAGTGAAAATGATGTTTCTATCAACTAATTATTTCAAGTGATATAAATAATCATTTTCAGAAAAAAAAAAATCAAATCATTCGTTTGCTGCGAGAAAAATTGGAGCCTATTACTCATAATCATTTGAAGGTTTCTCATTGTTTTTAGAAAAATGAAAATGGTTTTTTTTCCAATTCTTTTTTTTTTTCGAAAAGGAAAAGGATTATGATAAAATCGAACACATATTTCGAGTCATGAACCAAACATTCTCCGCATGACTAAAAGCCAAGCACCTTGGAAAGTGGTGAATGATTTGATTTGGAGAAATCTCCTTCAGTCAAAGAAGTCAAAACTGATTCATAGTAAGAAGAAACAACAACCAAGCAAAGCAACAGCGAGCAAGCAAAGGCAAAAGCATATTAGACAACTTTTTATTGCACGAAACACGTTAAAATTCACGTCCCTCATCCAATCGAGTTGTCTTCATACTCAATTTATAGTCAGAAAATCATGTGACTAGACCCCCTCAATTGGGTGCGCGAGATCGCGGCGAATGCCATATGGTACAAGTGTCGCCTCGTGGATACTCTCGCCCCGATAGACTCGGGTCGACATCGAGCCACTTGGCAGAGAAAACAAATTCCATGCCATGATTGAAAGATTAGACTCTGGTGGTTCCTGCTTCAATCCGTCGTGCCGGCCATCAAATCTAGTGGAGATTGTTTGCACTCCATGATCGTTTTGACCGAAAGAGCATTTTCATTGCGCTACGGAACAACTCCAACATCTACATAGTGGGGGCACAAATTTGGTGTCACCAGCAAAGCTCGAGTAACCCTTGATTGCAAGTTCTTTTCCTCTCAAAAATTGAGAGGAAACTGTAATTGGCTATGCCTCAAATTTATGAATTTCACAAAATTGTTTTCTATGAAAATTTTAATAATTAAATGGTGTGGAAAACATCCACTTATAGGCTCAGCTAGACTTGTCAAAACCTATATTTGATGGGCTGGATTGTTATATGGGTTAATTATATTTAATAAATGAGTTTAGAATGATGAAGCGCAAAAATAATACGATTGCTAAATGGGTTCACAACTTATTTAAACCCAACCCACCTCTATAATTCTTTCTTCATTCTCTTGCCCTCACTCGATCTCATCCACACTCTCACCTTAATTTGGGTACGAGTTTTTCTAGATTTAGTTAAATATGAAAGAATTTAACAATATGGATCGGGTCAGATAGGGGTGTCAATGGATCGGGTCGGGTCGGGTTTTCATGATACTCGGCCCGACCCGAAATATTGGACATGTGTGTTCGACCCGACCCGAAACAAAACCCGAACAAGATATCACCGCACGATCGGGTCGGGTCAGGTCGGGTCGGGCCGTGTTTCAAACAATGAACCCTAGATTCTACTTTAGTCAAGTCTCTTCAACTTTTCCCACGCGCTCGTCTTCTTGCATCACGGAGTCCCATCATCCTCCTCCTCCTCCTCCTCCCCCTTCCTCCACCACCATCGCCAGAAGACCATCTCTCTCCCTCCCCCCCTCCGCGCCTCGCCTCTCGCGATGTTGTTCAAGGCGGTTCGCCATGCCCGGCCTCCCAGTCCTCCTCCCACCAATCACAGCGCAGGCGGCGGCGGCGGCGGCGGCGGCGGCGGCGGCAGCGACGTGCTTGTGAATCCATGCCTCGCGAGCCTCCTCCTTCCTGCGTTACATTGCGACGGTGGTGGAGGAAGAAGGAGGAGGAGGAAGAAGATCGGAACTCTCTCCCGTCCGCCGCCGTAGCTCTGCAGATCCCGCCATCCAAGGAGCCCCTGATCCATTCCCCCGATATTCGGCGATCCTGGGATCTCATGTCCGCCCAGCATTCCCTCGAGGTCTCCCCTCAGAGGGACCGCGAGCCCAGCGCCAACGCCGCGGATGCTGCCTTCGCCAAGCGGGGCTGCTGCTTCTGGGTGTCGTTCCTCAGCTCCTCCTCCGACGACGAGGACCTACCACCATAGCCCCGCCCCCTTCCCCTGCCACCGTAACCCCCACCCTTGTTCCCCCCGCCGGTGCGGCCTTTCCCCTGCACCGCGGTGCCGCTGGGGCCGGTCATGCCGACGGCCTTGGTGCGGTTGCTGTCAGACTCGAACTGGATGGAGGACAAAAAAGGCAGAAGAGGCGAGAGAGTGAGAGAGAAAAGTGGAAGAAAGGTCTTAGGTTTCGTTGTTTGGGTTATTGTTTGGGTTGGGTTTGGGTACCCAAGCCCAATAGATCCAAACAATACCCAAATTTTTTTATTGTTACCCAAACAAGTTGAGATCCAACCCGACCCAATAAGAAAATTTCGTGTTTGGTTCGGATCGGGTCGGGTCGGGTCATGTTTGAGCGGGTTCTTTTGACACCCCTAGGGTCAGATATGGGTCGGGTTAAGTATGGGTCACTAAATTTGCAGTGCATGGATATGGGTCAATATGGATTAAAAGAGTTTATTTGAGATGGACCATTTTTTACCCTAATCGACCCACCCGTTTGACGGGTCTACGCTCAGCTTTGGGTAATCGAAACAAGTAGAGCGGTTCACAAACTATTTGAACTCTATTGATTAGAATACCAAACTCGACCCCGATTCTCATTAAGATTTAATGGTGTCCAAGCAGTCCAAAGAATCGAGCGGCATCAAACCTTGAGCTTCCGAGCTCGACCCCAGTAAAATTGAGCACCTCGAAAATCCTAGCCCTGACCAATCTACTAAATCTATGTTTCACCCCATCGATAGCCACAATAAACATGATCATGAAGGCGTTTATAATTATATTCATTCCGTGAGAGCTCACGTTTAGGGTCAAGCTTCGGAACTTATCTGCGGTTCGAGTTGTTATCTCATCAAACTGAACCGAGTAGAGCTCAAATACACCAGAAACCGTATCGAGTCGACTCCAAAGATGGAAATACGCCGCGAGGAGCTCATGAGCTCCAAGTTCAGTTGGGTTATTTTCATGGCTGAAAAAGTAGAAATAGACTGTGTCGACTCAAAACAGCAACAGTGGGAATGTCCTTTGCGAGAATGGAGCACTTCTTAGAGGGGTAAGAGATGATCTCTTTTCTCTAATTGGGGGGGTCATTCGTGAATCGTTGAGGTCGCAAATCAAATCGATTAGGAAATGCTTTATTTGGAAAGTCAAAAGTCATTTTCCCCGTGGGAAGGATGCTTGGAGCTGGCTCTTGCATAGAGCACCACCGCAGTCAAGCCACTCTGCAACTTCAGATTTCAGATTCCACATAGCCCTAGGCATAACAAAAAATCTTGCATGCAATTCGCGCATCTAAACAAAAATGGACCGTTAGAGTCGATCAAAATGTTCGATCAGATTGCTAGAAGCCTGTTTGTTTATAGATTGATTAAAATAAATATACACATGGAATTATGTAATGACATTTAGATTCCATTTGTTTCGCGAAAAATGAATGATTTACAAAACATTTTCCTAAAAACAATCGTTTGTATCACTTACAAAAAAAAAAACCAACAAAAAATATTTTCATTATTTACAAAAAATTTTAGACATAAATTACTTTCGATAACGAAAACATTTTTCATTGACTGATTATTTCAAGCAATGCGAGCAATCATTTTTCAAAAAATATTTTCCAAATAATTTATTTTCCGTGAAACAGACGGCCTTAAATGCTGCGAAAGTCTCGGAGATTTTGAATTTCAAAAAATGTCAAAATGCATGAATGGCAAGATCTAGATTCAGCCAAGAAGCAAGCCATCTCAAGCAAAGTGAAGAAGAAATGGGCAAACAGCTCAATGTCGATGAATGCACGGGAAAGCATTAGAAATCAAAGTTCAATGATTCACAGAGTTCCGGAATTATCCACTTTAGCTCAGATGTTTCTACTTGCTCCCTCCTAAATAGCTCAATGCACTTTGGATTAGCTCATAAGAAAACTGAGTGGACATTGCCAAATCAAGATGGCCAAAAAAGAACCCAAAAATGAATTGAACTGGAAAGAGTACTGAAATGGTCAAAACCGCGATAAACGACACGACCACCAAAACTTACTGGAAACTTGACAGCCAAGTACGACGATCAGAAAATGGACATGACATAACTCTCGGACTCCTTTCGTATATATTTGCATCTCCTAAGGCCAATTAACACAATTATTATCATAAAATGTCAACCAGCAGGCACTTCACAACACTTAGGGTGCGTTTGGTAACTGCCAAATAATAACTAATTATATTTTTTTATTTCCAGAATCACTTTTAGAACAAAAATCCGTTCGGTAAATTTTTTATTCCTGAGCACAAATTTACACAAATTTGTTTCCAGAATTAGTTTTGAAACAAAATCAAGAAGCAAATTCTGAGAACAAGAATGAGAAATAGAAAAGATTTTTTTTTCTTTTTCTTCTTTCCTATTCTTCTTTCCTGTTCTTCTTGGCCATGGCAGGGTCGCCGGCGACCTGCCACAAGCCAGGGCAGCGAGGGCGTCGCGGCCCTCGCAGCCTAGGCGAGGGTCATCCTCATCGGATCGAGCGAGGGCGGCCCTCGTTGGCTATTTCTAGCCCTCGCCTGAGCCAGTGAGGGCCACCCTCGAGGCTCGTAGCCCTCGCCCAGGCCGCAAGGGTCCAGCCCTCGCTTGTGGCCGGCAAGGGCTGCGACGCCCTCGCCAGCCCTACCCTGGGCGACCCTCGCCAGCTCGGGCGAAGGCTGGAAATGGGCGACGAGGGTGACCTCACCCAGGCCGAGAGGGTCCAGCCCTCGCCCTCGGCAGCGAGGGCCGCGACGCCCTTGTCGACCAGTCGCCGGCCATGGCCAAAAAGGAGAAGAAAAACAAAAATAAAAAAAAAGAAAAAAATATTAAAATATTTAAAATTATTATTGATAAAAAAAAATTTTGTGCAGTTACCAAACGCATTTCTATTCTTTTTCTATTCCAAGAATAAAAATTTTGAGCCGTTACCAAATACCTTCAAATGTCTAGAAATTATTTCCGAGAACAGAATAAAAAAAAATCATTTGAGTAGAAATTGTTTCCGGGAACAAAATGGTTATCAAACGCACCCTTAAAATCAAGTCAAGGCAAATGCCAAATACTGAGGTCCAACAAGTCAAGAAAACTTTTGACATAGCTATCCTTCATGCTCTTAACAGAGAGATAGCAGATGCTTCCATGAGACATTGGTTCAAAGACAGGAACACAGCTAATTACAAGATAAACTCCTTCAACTTCTTCAAATAAGCAAACTGCTCACTGGGAACGATTATCTAGCCATAGAAGCGATGGTTCAGCAATGATTGCCGATCAAGATGACTATAATAGATAAATCTACGAAAAAATGATCCTTGAAATCTCATATCTAAACTTTTAATCCATGCATATGCTCAAAAGCCGGTCACAAGGACAGGTGCACTTCCACTATGACGGCTTCAATCCTGTCACTTTACTTAAGGCAATCTTTCAAACTGGCAAGCATGTCGGTCCCTAGGATGAGTAACAATTACTTCTCCAAATACGACAGCAAAGAAAGAAAAAGGAAACAGATGGCAGACCAGAGATCAATTAAGCAAGTATAGAGGTGAAAATTCCAGCTACACATAAGTACCGGGTCAAGCCATTCAGAAAGATTACACTGAAAAGAGTGCCACTCGATAATGACATAAATCCCTGCAGTCAAACTCTTGAAGTATGCTTTCACCACCAAGGAGAAAGAAGTCGGTTCAAACTTTCCTAGGACGAATATACAGCGACTCAACCCGATGTGAGGCCCATATCAATGATTATGCTTTGAAGGAACCCAAAGTAGATAGTCCATCTAAGCTTGACGAGGCAGAGCTTGTTAAGATAACTTGTCTAAAGAGAATATGGCGACACAGATAGCAGCTCTCAGCAGCATAGGCATCAAACGTATGCTTTGTACGAAGACGACGCCGAAGAAATTGAAATGACTATCACGTAGACGAATCTCAATCAATTAGGAAGCCAATCGACGAAGTGGAGATCATTCTGTAGTCGGGCCCTCAGGTCTCGTGGTTGACAAAGCAGCGAGTGTTCAATTTTGGAAGAAAATCACAATTTAGTTAAAGAAACATTATAAAATTAGAATCAAAGACAGCTGTGTCGAAACCAAAAAAATATGTAGAAAAGATCATGCTCCAATTCTGACAGCTAAGGAAAACATTTAATTGCCTTAATTTCAATATGAAGTGATACCCCATTACCTGAAAAATAAAACCACTATTCCATGCTCTGGTAAAACAAATATAATTACCTGATAGAAGAGTTTGATGCAGCTCCTCAAACCTTCTAGTTAACTATATTAAGTGCCAATAGAATTTGAGAAGCATGAATCGATCTGGAGAAAGACAAAAGGGACGCATCTATAGACGAAGCCGGCCGGGACCCACAATCATTCAAAAATTGAAGATCCCATGGCGAGGCAGCGAAGAATCAAATCCCGCTGAAGTGCAGAAGCACAAAGCGCAGCGAAGATCGAAATCCCGTGGAAGTGCAGGAGCATAAAACCAATGAAGCAAACCCAGAAGATACCTCGACACAAAGCAAAAGGCATGGAGATTTAGCAATACCCAGAGAAGATAACTAAGAACTATCTACCAGCAGATATCTTAAGATCCTTTACCTGTAACATAACCACAATAATTCTGACAAAGTAAAAGACAGGATAACATACTCAGTAATGAGAACTTATCCAAATCGAAGAGGTGAGGCTGAGGGCGAGGCCCGACTAAAACAAAGTTGTACCAAGTCCAAACTACTAAACACACTTAATCCAGATATGATCCAGACAAAACCACATTTTTTAGCTTGCACCATTCAGCTCCTGCTTCGGCGACGATCACGACCATTGCTGTTGACGTTTCAACAGAGATAAAATTAGAATCCATCAAAAGTTTTAGTCATTAGTAAGTCACATTAGAACTTTTTCAAGACTAGAGCTTTAGTCGTTCAAACAAAAATATCTGAGATGAATACTGCATCTTACCTATGGATCAAATCAACATGACCAAACAGGTAGCATATGTAGCACTATGTATGTGGCCAAGCTCAAATTAAGAGACATGCAGTGAGAGCAGACATGAAAGTCACAGCACTAAGACAGAATACATTGTGCAAAGATTTGAGGACTCTATCTATAACTGACTGATATTCTGGACTAAAGTCAACAAAATGCCGTAGAAGGATACAAGAGAAGACATTACTGATACATCATTGAACAAAACAACACTCATATTAAAGGCAAATATAAGCACATTAAATTGAACATGCTTGCGACATATTTCACACATGCACATGAAAGGGAGATAAAAGAAAGGAGCATAAGACCTCACCCATTAGCATATGGCACTTCCTCACGGGCACGGTACGGGGGTGACTTGCTATAGCTGCGACCACGAGGAGACACGCTGCGACCACGAGGAGACACGCTGCGACCCCGAGGAGACACGCTGCGACGTCTTGGAGATCGACCGCGTGGGCTATAGCTCCTATGAAAAAGCATAGCGAAGCATTGAAACACTCAAGTAAAGTCAACTTCTTACAGAAAATAGTTAACCACATCTGTCGTCGCATCATATGAAAAACACAGAATTTTATAAAAGTAACACCAAACAATGTGTATTAATGATCAGCACCAAAATTTTCATAAAAATATATTACAATAGCTAAAAAATAGCTCGTAGATAACTGCAATATGCTTTACGATAAACAAACCTTCGACCATAACTTGGGCTCCTGCGGTATCTTGGACTGCGACTGCGACTGCGACTTCGACTTCGACGTCTTCGTGAACCCACACGCAGGCGGCACTCCCGAGCAAAGTGCCCAGGCTCGCCACATTCATAGCACTTCAAATCGGAACCGCCAGATCGACCACCACGTCCACCACCACGTCCACCACCACTAGAGTTATGAGAGAGCTCAACCCTCCAGCCATTTTTACCTATTTGATCAAATGAAATGCAGTTTGCCATTCAGAATCATCAAATCCTATACCTCTCTATCCATCTTCAGAAAACCTACCAGCTTTCCAACTAAACAAAAACCATCCAGCTTCCAAATGATGCAGAAAATAAGTGATAAGGAGACCGCAAATAAAGAAAAAAATTTGTAGCACGCGTTAAGGAAGAAAGAATGGCAAGCTGAAGGATCTTCAAGGTTATCATGAAAAAATTTCTTCTAACCATATTAAACAGCACAACCAACTCGACCCAGAAGAGCAGATTCCGAAATCAATCAAGAGAACTAGATGTCAAATCTAAGGGGCATCATCTAATATTAAAGGATAAATCACATGAGAACATACACAAACAGCTTCTTTGTAAATAATGACATTACTTACACAAGGAGAATAAAAACAACATTATCAACATCGACAGGAAAAATCATTTGCGATAAACAAAGGCTGAATTAGCAATCTCTAATTTGGACTGGATGTACCAATGTGCAGAGCTTTAGACATACCATCTAGCTCACGGATCGCATCTTGTGCATCCCTATGGTCATCAAAATCAATAAAAGCATATCCTGGCGGTCTTCGGGCAACCCATACACTGCATATGTCATAAAAGAACCAAACTGAGTATCAGTACCAGCAGGAGAAACAAGCATAAACTGCAATTGGAATAAAGATGATAAGTTCTTCAAGCAACAGTCTATCATAAGATTTTTTTTCTTGATTTAAAAGGGAAAAAGGATTTTTGCTTTAGTCCCCCCACCTCACCCACCCCCCTCCCCAAAAGAAATAAAAAGAAAAGAAAAAAGGTAAAAGAAAAAAGGCCAACCTTAACAATCCTGTCATTCCAAATAATATTAAGCCAGGTGATTCAGATTGCAGAGGATTGTGTTTGTATATTGGTAATTGTTCTGGTATTTTAATTGATGAGGCAAAAACACACTGCAACTTTGACATGCAATCTTATATATCAAGTTGAAGCAACCCATGGGTCATACAGAAAATTGCATCTCTTTACTGCCATGCGCTCCTGACAGAAGAGAGTCAACACTAGATGAGCTGCATCAGTACTTTTTAAGTAATTGGGATAACAACCAAACAGAATACTCTATGTCTAAAAAGTAACGCATCCCATATAAGTGCATAAGTACAGGGAGATGATTGAACTTCTTAAAGAAAAAGCCCAACCTTCTTATAATTCCAAACGCGCGAAACTCGTCCTCGAGATCTCGTTCCGTAACACGAGAATCCAGGTTACCAACATATACCCGTGCCATTTTCCCTGCCAAACACAACGGAGAACTCAGACGGATGGAAGCACGATGTCAAAATTGTTGACGAAACAAATGAAGACCAGCATATACACATCTTCAGCAACCTCGCCTACAGACAGAAAAAACCAAGCGAATCTACCACAACAACACCAGGTCCGTTTACGGGGATGCGGTCACGCCACTTCAGAACCCTAAATGGCTTCCACGGACACCGAACAAACCGAAGAGCTCATCCCGAACAGAACTGAGTAAGGGGGCAAACCAAAGGAGGGAAAAAGCGCAAAGAATTGAACCCCATTAAGCCGAAACAATCCTGGAACAACAAGACGCGAAACAACGAATCCGGGGTCTCACGACCGAGAACCCGGATCCCCAAAATCGCAACTTTCGACGAGAAACCGCACCCGCGCGCGCGCGATCCCGCACGGAAAAACGACAGGGACGCGATCTCTCCGAGGAAACAATCCGCGGGGCGGGGGGTGGTGGTTCGCCAATCCGAACGACCGCACGTCCGCGCGCTTCGGACAACCGCGGGGGACCTGCGGACGCGCCGCGATTACCGGCAGGCTCACGTCGACGACGGCGGACGATTACCGCGGCGCGGCGGACGTACTACCGTGCGCAGCTACGCTCCGATGAAGAGAGAGAGCGGAGCAGAGAGCAGAGATTTACCGGCGAGCGCGAGGGAAGGTGACGGAGCTGGGGGGAAACCCTAGCGGAACGCAAACGCCAAAACTCCTTCGTCGTTGGAATGGTTTTCGAGGGGGTGCGTGGGGGGGTCCAGGAGCGTCGCCAGGCCTAGAGGCCCTTTTAAACGAGTCTCTCTTGCGAGAAATTTTCCCGATCGAGGCCCGAATTTTGTCCGATATTGCAAATTTGACCCCTCCACTGGAGTTTTTATTCTCAAATTAGCCCCTTGATGTTGAAGAGTATCGCATCAATTTGCCCCCCCCCCCCCCCAACACTACTTTTGATCGCCGGTCGTCGTAAGTTGCATCCTCGCGCGTGTCGATTCTAGGGGCGTTTCTGTGCCGAGAATGATGCGTCGAGAAGAGAATCACAGTGAAGAGTAAAACTCGAGAGGGAGAGGGAGAGAGTGAGGCTGGACGTTGGCGACGGTACTCGTCGAGTTCCGGTAAAGGCCCGACATTCCTTATCGGCCTCTGGCGAACTAGTTCGTGTTGTCATGACCACCTCATGTCACGCCCGCAAATCTCAATTTTGAGCGATAGGGTAATAGGCTCCGTGGCGCAACCCGACTCTTCGTTCGAACATTCCGTTTGTGTTGTTCTTTTTGGCTCATTAACGGTTATTGAGGAAGATTAGCAGCTCTAAACTGTAGTAATTTGCTCTTACGATCGCCTTCGCGGTGACAATGCGGTGTCCGTCCGAGCCCATCGAGGGGCGTTGGACCTTGGCCGATGCCCGGACGGCGCCATCTATGCCATTGTCTAGCTTCCTCCTATCCTGTGCCTCTCTCTCCTTATCTCTAAGGCTGCGTTTGGTGGGTCGGATAAAATTTCAAATAATATAACTTTTTATCCTATCCGGTATTTGGTGGTAGAGAGCACGTTGATGTGCACTTGCCAAATTCAGGGAATCGTTTGAGAGAAACTCAAGTTCAAGGGCACTTTAGGAAAACAAAGCCCACTTGAGGGGGTTATTTGGAATGTTCTGGATCCAAAATCTATGTAGGGCTTGTACTCTTGTACTTCATGTTTCCCTGTCGTATTCGGGTTGGTTATTTACATTATTTTGACCCGTCGTAAATATGTTTAAGTTATAATCACAAGTGCTTTTTATTTTACAAGAAAAGAATGGAAATATGTCATTTCGTGTTGATTTTGAGTTTAAGTTCTATGATATCAAGTTCTGATTTCTTTCATTTGTGTTTGAGGTGTGTTCCAATGTCGTGTCCGAAATTGTCACCCAACAAGACCGCCCAAACTAGTAACAAGTAGCATTGTTAGGTCTGACCAAAAAAAAAAAAGTAGCATTTTTACGATTAAAATTATATGAAGGTAATCTTTTAATACAAACTTAGAAATGAAAAAAAGATCAAGGAAATAAAGAATTCACATAACTATGGCTTTTTTTCCCAAAAGTTAGTTTAATACATAGCAAGAGCATATCATTGAATTGTACATTTTATCTCTACAGCGAGGCAAGTGGATACACATTGATCATATTTATTTGTTTTTTAGCAGAAATTTTTCAATACATGAAAAAACATTTTGAGAGAGAATTCCAAACACAACTTACTTAAATTAAAAGTTCACACATATTATGCAGTAATATCCTATTGTGAAGATGACATAAATGGTTTCTGAACTTTTTCCTAATGTGACCCATGAACTTTTAATTTGTTCAATGTGATCCATAAACTTTATCTCAATGTTCAATGTCATCTCTAAACTTTGGATACATGTTCAATCTAATCCTTGGACTTCATAAAAATGTTAAATGTTCTTTTTTCATTAATTTAAGTTCGGAAACAACATCGAACATTTTCATATAATCCAAAGACAAGTTTGAACCTATACCAACAATTTAGAAACCACATTGAAAAAATTAAAAGTTCATGGACCAAATTAAACAAATTAAAATTTTCGTTTTGTACATTGGGCCAAAATTCAGAAACCATTTGTATTATTATCCCTACCATATTTTACAACCGGAAAAAAGTCCATTTCCAAATTATCTTATAATTTTGGAAGTATGGACATAACTTGTAAAAACCCTCTGTATATGCCTGCATATATGTGTGTGTGTGTGAGAGAGAGAGAGAGAGAGAGAGAGAGACCTGCGCTAGAGAAAACAGAGTTTATGATTATCAGAAACATAAGAGAGGGGTCAAAAAGATGTTAATTTACACAGCTTAAGTGTTGAGTGCATTTGACAAAACAAAAAAGAGTAAAAGTGCAGCACTATATAAAAGTTGGGTTTAAAGCAAAGAAATCATTGAGAGCTGCTTTGCCCCAGCTCAAGCAGCCAATTGACCATCCCGGATCGCTCCTTCAATGCGCTCTCCCACCATCACTATGTTTGGGAAGGTATCGCAGCCTATCATCCGGATGAAATATTCCAATGGCAGAGTTCTCACAAAAAGATCTGTCATCTCTTTATCTGACAAAGCCGGCCATACTTGCGCCGCTAAGCTATGCCACCTTCGCGCATAGGCTCCAAATGACTCGCCCCTCTTCATCTCTGCTCGCCTCAAGTCGTCACGAGCGGGGGCTAAGTCCGCGTTAAACTTATACTGTAGCAGGAAGGCGTCCGACACCTCCTCCCATGTATCCAGCATATGAACCCTGCGCATGAAGAACCATTGCAGCGCCGGTCCCGTCAAGCTGTATTGGAAAGCTAGAATCATAAGTGGCGCGTTCTCGGCATGGCGTGCCATCTTCATCATAAAATGATTGAGATGAACTATTGGATTCCCGGAGCTGTCGTACTTGTTGAACTTAGGCATCTTAAATGTCTCCGGTACTTGAAATTTAGCGTAGTACGAAAGGTCTTCGATTCCGTCCAGTCCTTGCAACAGCCTGAGTTTTTCTTCTAATTTGGCTATCCGCTTATTATTCCTGTCTTCTTCCCTTCGCGCCACTATCTTGGGAATTACAGGATTTAACTCCTCCACATCTGGAGCATCGGAGGGGCCGTCATTCGAGACCGGTCTACCATTAGAGCCGACGTCAAGTTCTTTGGGAGCTGATGCAGAAGCTGTCGCCTCGGCTTGAGGCAGAGGACGCAAAAGTTCTTTGATCAGGTGAAAACAATCGATGAATTGTGGCAGCAGTATCTTGAGTACACTCATCTGATTCTCGAGTTTAACAATCCGGTCATTTAGTTCTTCGGAATCCATTTGTGCGGCTCTCAAGTGGGTAGGGGTCGGAGATCTTCGAGAAGAGGCCACAGTGAAAAACCTATTGAATTTAAACGAGACAGTGTAAGTACACAAATTGAATGGTAATTTGAATGGTAATCCTATATTGAGGTGGTCTCTTATAACAAAAGTGAGGCAACAATACTTTGCCCCTGTTTACGAAAACAAAATTCTTTGCCAACATTTCACCAGAAGGGAAAATGTAATTGAAGGATTATCATCAAACTTTACATAGAAAGACAAGTTACAAGAGCAAAAGATCTAGCTTGTAGATAACTCCAATATAGGTATATTTGAGAGTAAACAGACCTTCGACCATTGCTTGGGCTCCTGCGGGATCTTGTGTGACTTTGACATCTTTGTGAACCCACACGCAGGTGGCACTCCCGAGCAAAGTGTCCAGGTTCGCCGCATTGATAACAATCAAAATCAGAAACACCAGATCGACCACCACGTCCACCACTAGAGTTATGAGAGAGCTCAACTCTCCATCCATCTTTACCTATTTGATCAAGTGAAATGCCTTTTGCCATTCAGAATCATCAAATGCTACCTCTATCCTTCCACAGAACACAAACCAGATTTCCAACTACGACAATCCGTCTTCCAAATGATGCAAGAAGAGACAATCAAGTGACGAACAATAAGGAAATGATTGCAGTACATGTTAAGGAAGAAAGAATGGCAAGTAGGATGATCTCCAAGGTTATCATAAATAAATTCCTTGTCATCAAACAACACAACCAACTCAAGCCATAAGAGCAAATTCATAAATTTATTCAAGAGAACTAGATGTCAAATGTAAACTGCATCATCCAATATTAAAGAATAAAGCACGTGAGAACATGCACAAACTGCTCTTCTGTAAATAATGCCATTAATTGCATGAGGAGGATAAAAACAACATTATCAACATTGACCAGAAAAATCATTTACGATAAACAACGGCTGCTTTAGCAGCCTGTGATTTGGGATGGATGTTCCAAAGTACAGAGCTTTAGACTTACCATTTAGCTCACGGATTGCATCTTGTGCATCCCTATGGTCATCAAAATCAATAAAAGCATATCCCGATGGTCTTCGTGCAACCCACATACTGCATATATCATAACGGAACCAAATCAAGTATTAGTACCAGCAGGGGAAACAAGCATAAACTGCAATTGTAGTAGAGATGAGAAGTTCGTTAAGCAAGAGTGTAGTGCTTAAAGATCTTTTTTCTTAATTTTACAAGGAAAGAGAATATTTGCTTTAGTCCCCCCACCACCCCCCCCCAAAAAAAAAAAAAAATCAAATCCACCAACAATCTGATCAATCCTGTTATTCCAAATTATTAGGAGTCAAGCCAGGTGATCCGAATAGTAGAGGATTGTGTTTGAGAGTAGGTAATTCTTCCAGTATTTGGATTGATGAGGCAAGAACACATTGCAACTGCGGGATGCAATCTTACAAATCAAGTTGAAGCAACCCATGGGTCACACAGAAAATTGCATCGTTTCACTTCCAGGCGCTTCTGAATGAAGAGGGCGAGCACTAGATGAGCTGCATGAGTACTTTCCAAGTAATTGGGGTAGCAACCAAACAGAATGCTATATGTCTAAAGAGTAGTTCACCGCACGTAAGTGCAAAAGTACAAGGGGTTGATGAAAGTTTTTTAAAGCAAAAGCCAGACCTTCTTATAATTCCAAACGCGCAAAACTCATCCTCGAGATCATGTTCGGTAACACAAGAATCCAGGTTGCCAACATAAACCCGTGCCATTTTCCCTGTCAAACACAAAGGGAAAAACTTAGACAAGTGCAAGCATAATGTCCATGCGACAGGGAACGATGTCGCAACTGCCAAATTGTTGATGAAACAAATAAACACGGGAGGTGCTCATCATCAGTGATCTTTTGCCTACACTTTCGACAGAAGAACCGGATGAAACTAATATAAACAACACCGTGTGCGCTTATAGAGATGCGGGTATGCCACGTTAGAGCTCTAAATGGCTTCGAAGGACATTGAGCGGCCAAAGAGCTCACACAACACTGGATTTCTCTCCAAAAAAAAACCCAACACACAACCCATGCACGCACGCACGCACGCACGCACGCAATGAAAAGACGGAGACACGAGATCTTTTGAGGAAACAATCGACGGGGTCATCAGTGTGAGTGACTGCGTATGTGTCGTATACTTGGACAACTACAGTAGCTACAGATGCACGATCATCAGCAGATCACGTCAAAAACAGCAGATAGTATACAGCCTTCGCATCACAGCGACTGTTCTACCTGTGCAGCTACGTTACTATGGGGAGAGTGGGAGAGAGTTACCTGCGAGGGAGGAAGGTGACAGAGAAACCCTAGCGGAACGTACCACCTGCTCGTTCGTCGTTTGAATGTTCGGGGGTCAGGGAGGGTCTTGGGAAAAGTTCCAATTAGCCCATGCGAATTTATGTACATTTCGATATGTATATAAAAAAGAGTTTATTTAAGAAAATCGAATCAAATATATATAATCAAAAAAGATATGAAAATCAGAATAAGTATCATAAATATCTTTTTAAAATATGTCTAAGATCCCCTTCGAAGTTCGAACTCAAGGTGCGTTGGAAAATGTCAACTTGAGTTTGAATTCAAGTATGAACATTGTCTCAAAATCAGACGAACGACAACGGAAATGGTCGAAACCAGCATTGCACAGCGTCGGGCATGGTGGAGTCGTGACGAGGCTGTGCATGGCAATGCGTGAGGTGACCGACGGCTATTCAAGGTGAAACTATGTCTGAGGTCAGCGAGTCTATGGTGGTGTTGTCTTCTCAAAATGAAAAGTGAAAAATCGAGAATCAGAGGCCAACAAAATGCATACATTGAATTTAATTTTGTTGTCAAAATGGTAATTGAACAAACACTGCCGATACAACTAGCATGGCTACAGCAGGCGCAATAAGCTAGGCATTGCTGCTAGCGTAGAAAAAAAAAACCTTCGTAAAAAAGAAAAGCTCGACTTGACAACACATCACCTGTGTCATAACATTGTCAAGAGGCCGAGATGGAATTATTTTGCTATGAGTGCATGGGGTGCACCTGATGCAAAGTGCACCGGGTGCACCTCAGGAAAGGAGCTCTAATACCAAGTTATGAAATGACATTACCACCAAACTTGTTGCTGTCAGATGAGCAATATTTAATAGTCTGGATTTGAGTCCTGCATAAAATACCGGGTGGAATAAATCCGGATTAGATAAATAAATTTAAAATAATCTTAACAAAAACTTGTTATCTTGGAACATGGAGTGACGGAGTGATGCATCCGATATTGCTTCACCGGCCACCACAGGAGGACCAACACCACGAGAGTCGATCATCATCACTTCCAACAACCATGCGATTATCACCTGCCAGCCAATCGTGTTCCGACGACTGAGAGTAAAAAGAAGTATGAACACGATCGACGTGGCCTAGCCTCCGACCACCGGGTTGTCTCGATAAATCATCGTCGCTTCTTTCTCGTACATCTTCTGAAGCCTTTTTCTTTCTGCTCTTTTGTTCTTCTTTTTTCTATTGATTTATTATATTGATACTCTAGGCTCTTCCTTCCGGGCGGCATGGCTTCTATACTGCGTTGTGATGAGTTATGGACCTCGCAAATTAAAAAGCTAGAGAGAAAATTATTTGTGCTACGTAAATAGAACTTGAGATTGTGGAGGAAAGGGGCGTGATTGTCACCTTTTCCTGAAATTCGGAACTCATCTAACTATCATACAGCTGTGATTGGTGTTCGTAGGGAAAGTTTCAAATTAGCATCTATTTTTCTCAAAAGATGGTCTAGAATAAATATTGTCTCAAATAAGAATCTAACGTGGCCATTTTTATCTCAAATAAGGCCCCAAACTCACCGGCCAGCCAAATTATAGCCGGCAACCAGAGTCTGGAGGTTTCGAGGACACTCGGAGCATCGACAGACGCCCGCATACATAGCCAGGGGAGCAGAGACAGAAATTGGATATTTCGGAACTTAATTCGCGCAATAACAGAATGATTGCAGGAAGAAGCTGAAGCGATGGACGAGCAGGACAGGAGGTGAATCTTCGGACTTCATACCGATGAGTTCGGAAGCCCACAGTGATAAAACCAGGGATCTTACCCTTTCTAAAACCAGAATTGCTGCGAGAGCAGCTTTTCAGATGATACGGTTTCGTGGGCCTACTGATTCAAAAGGAAGATACGACATCAACCGCTGCAGACACAGAAAGAAACGGCTGATTGCCTTGTGTGCATCAAAGGAAGAGGCCAGTTTTCAAACATTTGAAATAATAGGAGATGTACAACCTTTTGTATGGTTCACAACAAAGAGTCATGTGATACAATTAGCAATCAGTTTAATCCTATAATGGTCACCAGAACTTCCTTTTTCCATCTTATTCAACTACAACCAAGCATCCTGAGATTCACATATATCAAAAAACCTGAGAAATCGCAGTTGCCTGGTTTAGCTAAAATAATAAACGAACCTTGACAATATATCTAATGAACCCAAAAAAAAAAGAGAACAAAAATGATCTGCCAGGCAAGCTTGGTGCCCACTCAAATGAATTCAACATGGTTGATAACATCGAATTGTACAACAACCGGATAACCTGCATACAAACTACAGAGGGAAAAATTGGTTAGTTAAGAACTCATTACTTATACTAGGTAAAATGAACGGTTCTTGATCTAGAATTGTACCAAATAATCACTAATAACAAATTTCAAACCAACCCATACAAAAACTCTTGATTGACATAGATAATTAGTAGAATGCATAAGATCGAGCTGTTAGAAGGCAATAATGAGTTCTTTTGCTTTGATCCTCAGAATAGCATCGAGTGATCAAATATGAGTTGGCTTTGCGTGCTCATTTATGAAATCCCTTTTTTAAATGATATTCCCGATCAAACTTTATCTCGACATTGCCAATGTTTTCAAAATATGCAATAGTTTGCTGTCATATTCTGTCTGTCTTCACTGTAATTTTTTGCCAGTTACTAATCTCCAATAACATCTTCAATTTGAATTGATCACTGACTTTTAGCAACACTAGAGAGACACAATTTGCGTTGTTTGAAGTTATTGAAAACCCCTCAACACCCACCCTCCCCAGCCACCAAACGACCAGAGAAATAACAAGATAATGCAGACTTGGTCTCTTATATCTTTCTAAATCCAACTGAACTGCAGGTATCATCGTGAATGAAAAGTTCATCTAAACACCAATATAAAAAATGATAATATTTTCAAGGGCTAGAGAGCTTGCCCCAATTGAAATAGACTTGATCAGCCCTCAACAAACAAAGGGTGGAAACATGTCATTTTACTTTAGCTTTTCAAACTATAATCCCTATGATGCAAGTTGGCCACTACATGGGAACCATTATTACAAAATCCACATTTCTCAATCCATTCAGATTGGAAAAGAATAAAAACGGTCAAATTAGAAATATTTTATTTATTGTTTGGTATATAGCAGGGAAGTCAAAGTAATTCTCATGAATGTAAGATACATGGCTATAATTTAACAGGGGATGTCAAAGTATACTTTCAAAAAGGTGGACCGGTTGCAATGTGTTTGCCTGTGATGAAAAGTATTAAAGCCTAAACCAAGTAAGAACAATTACTCGAAGGAAAGAAAAGAACTACAAGATCAATTCAAATATTGGGTCAAATTTGATTAATAGATAAAAGTAATACACTGGATGCCAACATGCTCATTAGGTTTTTATTTGCCTATTATTTTTCCAAAGAAATCAAGGAATTATCAATCAGGGTTGTGTATCATGAGACAAAATTGGTTCCCTTGAGCCTCTAACAAAAAATTGAAGAAATAATACAGGCAAAACCTGTAGAAAATCTGAGTAAGTGGGTCTACAAATGGGTATGGACCAGTGGCCTACTAACTGTAATTGGGTTAAGAACTCAAGGTACAAATGTATTCGGACTGTAATTGGAGCACAGCAAATTGCAAGAAAATAAGGTGATGTCCAGGAGAGTAAAAATTTCAAAAAGTGACTATCTTCCTAATGTAGGCAAACCTAGGTCAATCAACCAGCATTCAATGCCCATTTGGTTCACAGAAAAGCTATTCTATTGCCAGACAATACACCAGCCATCCAATTATTTTATTAAAAAATTCAGCCGGAGTGGTACACCTCCTTTATGGTCTATAAATGTCTCGACAACTAAAAGCAGCTAAGACCAGAAGACCAATATCGTCACACTCAAGAGTTACTTGGTGGAAGATGCGTCCACACAGAAAAAAAGCATCACAAGACTTGATTAGAAAATTTCTAGTTTCCATTGATTCGTCAAATGCCTGTCAAACCAACAGCTAATCAACAGCCCTTTTTACCAACATGAATCATCCATGGGACAGTTGATAGATTCAATACACAATGTAGATACAGAGAGAAACAGTCACAAACATGAGATCAAGCAAAGGAACCATGGAACATAGAATGAATATTCTAACTGATAAGGAGGATTCACTCACCAGTCTCCTCTGCTTATACTACAAAAGAAGCAAGGAGTGCATGCAATACAGCCCAATACATGATAATGCCAAGCCGCAAAGCAGGTTGTCTCATCAATGCCCGGTCACAAGAAACCCTGTTCGGTTACAGATACAAGTATATATATTACTCTCAGTTTGGTCAAGTCTCTAGATGAACAACAAGAACAAGTTATGATACCTACCAGAGCCCGTCAACCATGTCTGTCAAAGGTCTTGTAAATTTTGGGACAATTCTTGATGTTGTAAGTGACTTGAAACCATGGACTGTAGTTGAGAAGGAAGAAATCGAGTGAGAGAAATCCTCAGCAGGACACAAGATGATAACAGCTATTATAGATAAACCGTGTATAATACCTTTATCGTCGTCCTCATCTTCTAACCTAGAACTGCTAGTGGGACCCTCATCAATGGCAATGGCAACTTGGTCATTATTTGCCTTACGCAAACTGCGCACCTGAGGGGTGCTGGAAGTAGCCGCCACAGCCCATTTGTTTATCTGCAAGAAAGTCCAATAATTAAATCTCTCGAATATGTACTTAAAAGTGCTCTACCACAAAGATGGGTAATGACCAAAAAAAAAAACTAAAAAACAGTATAGATAATTAATTTTCTATAGAAAATTAAAATAATCAGCAGACGACCCACAATCAAGATTACACTTCATCAGAAGAATTTACAATAAATCAAGGAGCGCAAGGGATCATTCCATTTTCAAAAGTATGATAAGAATTCGAGTTAGTACTTTACAAGGCCGGAGGTCAGATAGTTGCTCGAAAAGGCAAACTATGAAAACATGTTCAATATTTAGGTCTTTCCAGGTAAACTAAAATACCGATTTTCTTACAGACTAGGAAATATTTCTACTTTAAAGAAATATTGCAAACTAAATTATCAACTATGACATAACATTATCTGAAGAGAAACATTCTGTTCTTTACCCAAAAAAAGGACGTTTTCACAATCAACCAGTTCATGTTCGTCGTCAAATGTCAAATCAAAGCTGATATCAGTAGGCTTTTGACTTAAGATTGATCTAAAAACTATTCCTCTAAGGAAAAACAAAATCTCTCTAACCAAATTCACAGGCTTTCACTATTTCGGCCAAATTCACAGGCTTTCAACCCCAAATTCCCGAAAAAAAATAGTTCGCCCAGTTCTTCGGGTAAATCTCCTGTCCAAACCCCAATGCTCCAGCTTTACAGATCAAAAGGCAGTTCTCTCAGGAGACCTCACGCAGTCTTACAATATAAAGGTTTCCTAGGGAGCTTAGGTATTATTTCTTCCTAATGCAGCTTAAAAACAATCAACTAAAACCAAAATTTGCAATTACCAGGCATTGAACAGAAAAAAAAAAGTTCACTGCATGATAATGCAAGAGCGGACAAGCATACAGATATTTCAAAAGCACTTACAAAGTCAAAAGAAAACCAGAATGTGTAAAACATAGAGGACTTCCAAAGTTGAAAGAACTGCTTTCAGGATAATAATTAAGCAACAAAGTCGTCCAGGGACTCACCACCGGTTCAAGTTCCACAATTTCAGAAGTCATGCCAGTTGGCTGCCTTGAATCTTCCCCACCTATAAGTAAATTTAATTGGGATTCCTTTTCACGTAAAGATCTTTCAAGAGTCTCTCCTTTGCGTGTCAAGTCCTCTACTTTACTTCTTTCTACCAGCAACAAGGCATCCTTACTACGAGCTGCTGCCCTTAAATCCTCCAATTCAGAAACAATAGTCTCGATCTTTTTCTGAAGCAATTCCTTGTATTCACTCACCTGAATGCTCTTCTTATCACTGACATCATGAAATGGTAGCCCAGGTATTAAGGTCTCGATACAGGTTAAGAACTCAAAGAAGTCTTCAGCACTTCCATTATTACTCAACCGAGACGACACAAGAACATCATTGGTGCATCTTGTGACCTCTTGCCTCAAGAAAGACACCTCACAATCCTGTTCTTTTATTTTGGCTTGAAGCTTTTCAATCTCAGTAAGAAGACTACCTGAAAAATGATGAAGTTCATCAAATTTATTCACTGTTATAGAAAGCTTTTTCAAAGCCTTCCCTCGAGAAGCTTCAAGTTCTTCCACAACCAGATTCTTTTGTTCCAAAACTTTCTCCAGTTCTTCGATCTTTTTTCCCAAGTGCTCCATCTGCGTCTCCTCCTCATCAAGTGCTTGCATCAGGGCCTCAATTTCTAGATCAAATACAGTACTTATCAGTATCATTACCATAAAAAGACAATTAGAATGAAAGCAAATATAATGAATGATTACAAGGAAAAAGCAACAGACCTTGATCTTTAGAAGCTAGTAGATCTGTCAGCGATTGGAGCCTCTCCTGTAATTCTGTCGATGCCACTTGCCCATCTTGCATCTCTTTCAATCTCTTTTGCAATAAGGTATGTTGAGCCTCCATTTCTGCAATTTTTATCTCCAAGTTGTGGGCCATACTTTTGGAAGATTGGAGATCCGATGAATACCCTAAAGCAGCAGCTTCAGCTTCCTTAATCTGATTCACAAGCTCCACGCAGATCATGTCTTTCTGGATGTCTTTCTCCTGAAGCTCCTTCTGTAAATTTGCTATCGTACTCTTCAATTCTTTCTGGCTGTTGTCGATAATTTCGGTTTTCACAGAGGCAAAATTTTTCACACTTGTCAGGAGATTACCAGCAAAGTTCTTCAAAAATTCCTCCGATGAAAAACGGGTATCATCAGCAGAAAATCCCCCACGGAAAGAATCCATGTTTGTTCTTGAATCCACAGTAGCAAAATTCTTCCCTAACAATGCAGCTTGACTATTTTCAATTTCTGCAAGGGAACTGGAGCATGCTTCACAAAGCAAGGCCATGCCACAGCGCAGCAAAGAAATCTCTACGTCCTTTTCTCTGTGAGTTGACTTTAAACGTTCCACATCTCTTTCAGTCACTCCAGATGACTCCTTTTGGCCAATAATTTCTCTATTAATAACAGTTAAGACTTTGGAAAGACTGCTGGCCTGTTCTTGGAATGCACTAGAATGTTTGTGCAGATCTTCCTTTAAAGAAACAATCCCTGAAGAGAATTGTTGCAGTTGATTCTCAAAGAAACTCCAAATTTCGGGTAGATCTTTATTGACAAACTGGTTCAAAGTCTCAGAATCTGACCCAGAATTAATGAAGAAAAACTTATCCTGAATAAAAATAGAAAGTATCAGCATGAAATGTGTAGGAAAAAAGGTGCAAAAAAGCAACAAGCATCACACATGCATAGATGATAATGCCATTGCCTTCGGCTGTAACTAACATGTTAAGATTAAACTTCAAATAAGAAAAACCGCCAAGCAGAATCAAGAGCCCAAAATCCACCGAACAAAAGATATTTCTTGGTACAGAATTTCAATATAGTTTTTAAAAATTTTCAGAAATAAGTAGTCGAACCACAGCTCAACCCTCACAAGATCTCTAGTTTGGGCACACCGTAAAGCATTAAACCAAATTAAATGGTAAGAAGATTCAGAATTGCAGAGATTAACTTTGAAGGCAAATCCAACCCTACCCCCCAACCAGCCTCCCCCCCGCGCCTGGAACCCCCAACCCCCAAAGAAACAGATAATAATAAATAAAAAGCATTACAAATGCCATCTCCAACACCCGAACTCCAAATTTCGTCCCGACAGACTAAAGAACACCCCAGAAACAGGATGTTATGGGAATCTAATAGATAACTACCAAGCCAAAGATAAATAAGAAGACACAGAGCAAAAGCTCAATAAAGTAACAGAAAAGCCAGCTTGCATGCCCCACCAACAGCACAAAGTGATAGTGACAAGTAAGTTTGTTTTTACTTTGTTTGCACAATCATTATATAAAGCGAATTATACCTTTTTAGCAGCATGATTGGAAATAACACGACGAGAACTAGACTTCATTGGCCCAATCACATCAATAGCGTCAACTTTTCCAAGAGATGACTCGATAGCAATTCCCAGATTGTGTAGAATTTCATAGTCCTCGGACAGAACATCAGCTAGTAAACCATTGAAATCAGAGAAAACCTTCCAGAGAAGTTCTAAGGAAGATTTCATTTTCGTGAACTCAGAAAACAGCTTCCCCCTCTCCTCATTGTGAACAGAAGATAAACTTTCATAACGTGAAATAGCTTGGAGCCGGGCAGCCTCTGCGGCCTTCTTTATCTGAGAAAGTTTGGTAAGCTCGCCGTCTACTTGTGTTATCTCCTCCTGTAGACTATCATTCCTCTCTTGAACCTCATTCAACTCTGCAAGGAGTAGTTCTGCTGCCCTTTTAGATTTCTTCGACTCTTGTTCCGAAGAAGCGACGGCTCCACGTAACTCATAGCACAGTTGCTCAATCTGTCTCAATCTTTCAACAGGGTCACTGGCGTTTACTTCTGAACCCACATCCATGTCAGCCAAAGTACTTAGAATTGCGCTCAAAGTACTGCCTTTATTCTGCCAGGAAAGCTCATTTTCTTCCAAACTCTTCCTTAAGAACAGAATCTCAGACTCAAGAGCTTCGACCCTACCTGAGTAAGAGGATAGGTCCCTAATCTTATGTTCACACTCTGCAAGAATAAATTCCTTGCGGCTAATCTCAGATTTCAAATGATTCATTTCTGAATTTATCTCTTCAATGTTCTGTTTCAAACTGTCCCGTTGTTGCACCAACGACTTACCTTTTCTAACAGCAACATTTAACTTCTCTCTCAGAGACGCAGCCTTTTGCTCCTCCTGTTTCAGTAATCCTTGCAACTCGTCTCCTCTTTTGCCAAGTGCTGCAACTTCATGAAACAACAATTCACTTTTTTCCAAGTAGCTATCTCTCTCCTGCTTCACCTGCATCAATTCACTCAACGCCTCGTCCAGTTGCTTCTTCAGAACCATGATGCCAGGCTCCTCTCCACCCAATGTGTCCATCGCTCTTTGCCCACCGGTGGTTGCATCAGCCTTCTCAGTTTGCATATCAATTGCATCAGCAAGTACAGATTCTGTTGATCGAAGGGCAGTGAACTGCTCAATAAGTTTTTGCAGAAGATCTTCCAAAACTGCAATACTAGATCTGCCATTATCCACATCTTCTGTAACTTGATCATTCAATGCATCACCAACCACTTCCTGCAATCTTCTTATCTCTCGTTCGTTTGTCCGAATACTTTCCTCATTTCCAGCCAACTCAGCCAATTTTTGGTGCAAATCAAATGCTTCAGTCTTGAGTTTTTCATTCTCGTGTTCAAGTTGCAATGCCTTCTCTGATAATTTCTCATGGTTTTCGCTCAATATCTCCAACCTTTCAGAAAATTGCTCTCTCCCATCAGAGACTTCCTTAAGATCTGCCTCAAGGTCAGATATTCTCCTCTGTGATTCTTCCAGATCAGCAGCAAGTGAAGAGCAATAACTTTCAAGGTCATCAATCTTCTTCAGTAGAGAAACCCTATCATTTTCAGCCTCTGAGAATGAATTGCATAGCCATTCGATTTTTTCCTCTGGTTCCACAGACCTCACCTGCGAAGGCAAATTAATTTTGCCCAAAAGTTCTTCCCATCTCTGCACTAAGTTGTTCCTCTCCATCAATGATTGCTCAAGCATTTCATTTTGCTCAGCCAAACCATAAAATTTACCTTGGAGCTCATCATACTTTCTTCGCAAATCATCTACAGAATTTGAGCCTGGCTGCACGTCTTCTCTCCAGGGATCCATGATAACAAAACCAGCATCTGAGTGGGAACCACCAACTGAGCTCTTCTGGTCCCAATCAACAAGAGGCAAAGAGCTACCAGAAACTGACCTTGCCAACCATTCAACCTTTTCAACGATATCTTTTGCATGGAAATGCTCAGGCAGATCTAGATCTTCCAAAATCTCTTCTATCTTCTGTAATAATGAGTCCTTAAGAAGAAAAGATTCCCGTAATGCATTGGCTGAGTTGCGGATGTATGCAAGTTCAGATTCAAGAGCTTCCACACGCTCACCTGCCTCTGAGTGGGTCCCAAGTTTTATCTCTACCTCAAGAAGTCTGGCTTCTTTCAAGTGTAATTCCTGCGAGCATTGCTCCAATTCGCTTGAGGTATCAGCCAGGGACTGCTTTAAACTATCACGTTGCACAACCAGACCTTTCCCCTTGGCAACGGCAATGCTAAGTTTCTCCCTCAAGGAAGACACTCGCTGCTCCGATTGTTCAAGTTCAACTATTTTATCACGAAGTTGTGTCTGAGCCACATTAATTGCTTCCTCCGCCTGGCTCAAGCTTTCCTTAAGAATAAGGATTTGGTTCTCGTGCTGAAGATTCAATGCATTTGACTGCGTTAACCTTTCCTGCAATTCTGACAATTCCATCTCCTTGGATCCAATCACTTCTCTAGAGAATACCGCATGCTCATTAGTGTCTCTGTATTTCTGAACAAGGAAAGAGATTAATGACCCTAACCGAGAAAGAGGAGGTCCATGAAAGCCTTCCACCTCTTCAACATTTACTACGGTTTCAACATCTTCAATAAACTTGTGAATCAAATCCATATTGACACATCTGGCATTAAGTTCCTGGATTTCTTGCATTCTGCTCTCCAGCTGAGAACTGAGAAGATCGATTTCAGACCCAAGTTGCAGCCTCTCACTGAGAATATTGGTCACTTGTTCCATAAGAGCATCATAATTACTTGGATCTAGAGGATTATGGAGTCCCTCTGTTTCTATCTGAGTCTCACAATGTTCCACAGACCTCAGTGAAGAACGTACAGTCTTTCTAAGGTTACTATACAGACTATTCAGTAAAGCTACAGCCAATTGACTCTTCCCCTGCAAATCACACAACTTTTCATTTGAGTTCTTGTATAGCCCAATGATTGCTTCGCGATCCTTGGAAATGTCTTCCAGTTTTCCCTGCAAATTCTCAATCACTTCAATGGCAGCACTAACAGAAGCAGCAACATGGCTGCTCATGTCCAAGCCATCAAAATTTTGAACTGAGACATTAGTTGTATGCTCGTCTAGTTTACTAACAGTTTCAACAATTTCACTAACAAGTACATTCCACTCTAGCTGGAACATTACTGTCCTCTCAGTGGCCTGTGTCCGGAAACTTTCTAACCGACTTTGCAACGCGGACATTGTTTCATTCGAGTATTGCTGTAACTCACGCAACTGACTCCCCATATTGTTCATTCTGTTTTGGCACTCCCCAAGCTTATCACTAAGCTCAGTGTTTTCTGCTCTAAGAACAGTGTTCTGCTGTTTCAAGGCTTCACAATGTGCCTCAAGTTGACTGTGGTCTGATTCAAGGCTGGACGTGCTTTGCTTCAGCACTTCGTACAGAACTCCCAATTCGATGGCACTTGCTTCAAGAGTGTCAGGGTGTTCTCCCAAAGTTTCGCATTGAATCTTTAGTTCCCTAATCATCACATTAGCAGCTCTTCTACCATCCAGTTCTCCCTTAAACAGAGAAGCAGCACTAACAACATCAAAACTCAACTGCTTACATATTGCTTTCAGATTTCCTATCTGCTCCTGTGATGAAGAGTAAGGATCTGCCTCTGGTTGATCTTCACCCGCTTCCTCTTCCTCATGTTCATCAAGATGTGTCTTCAACTCAAATGCTTGGATCAGTTTTGACACTCCAGCTGCAGCCACTTTACCACCCGACTTACTTGGGGATGTCGATTGAGAATGCATATTATCAACTGCCTTCTCAAGTTTTTGAACTATTTTCTCCATCTTCTTCAAGAGTCTGCTTAGACCGAGAAATTCAGAACATTCATTAGAGAGTTCTTCCATGACCAGTCCAGCCTGGCTTCCTGTTACCTGGCAGCGAGATAGTGGTTTCTCCATCACAGGAGATGACACTTCACCAACTCTGTTTTCGAGAGCTTCGGAAAGGCCCATAGCATCAACTACCCCTTTTAGGCCTTGTGCTTCCATAGATTTGACTTCATTCCCAGCTTCCTCAGCTGATGATTCAATTTGGGTTCGGTTGTCATCCAATTCCTTCATCTTGGCCATGTATAATTCCAGACTGCTACTTAGAGAAAGATTTTCCTCAGTCAGCTGCTCAATGCGAATAGTTTTTCCTTTAAGATCTTCTTCAGCTCGCATGTGGTCCTTCTGCTTTATTGATAACTGCTCCTGAAGAACAAGGACCTCAGATGAGAGCCTCTCAGACTCAAGGGCAAAATGATCATTCTCCTTCCTTGTCTTGTTTACCTCCTCTGTCAACAGAGTAAGGGACTCATGTAAGTTGGCCTTTTCAACCTCTGAGGCCTCCACCAAACTCTTCAAACCAATTACCTCTATGGATAATCCTTCACTTTCTCGAGCAAGACGCTCCTTCTCTTCCTCAAGTTTTTTACTTCCCTCCAACACGGAAGCATGGTCTCCATTTAAAGTTGCAATTTCAGCCTGTAGACCTCTCACCAGTCTCCGGCTTTCGTCCAGCTCAATCAACAACCTCTGATTCTCACGCAGAAGATTCTCCTTTTCATCCTCGAGATTCTTTCTCTCCTCAACCCCCAAACTAATGATTCCATTCAATCTTTCATTTTCAATATGCAAAGCTGCCATCGAACTCTTACAATCAGCCAAATCTCTTGATTGGTTCCTCAAATTTTCCTGTGACATTTCCAGCGAATTCTGCAATTCGAATGCCCTTGCACCCAACTCCTGAATTTCATCCCTTGCAGCATGAACTTGACTGCAGAAATCATCTCTCCCACGGACAACTGCATCATGTTCAGACCTGCACTGCAGAAGCTCCTCAGTGAGAGAACCGTTCTTCTCCTGAACAGCAGCTAGCGAACTTTGGAGCATAGATATCTCATCAGTCAACTGAAACCGCTGATTAAAAAATTCTTTCCGCAACTTGGAACAATCCTCTAGCTGCAAATGGAAGATATCTTTTGTAAAGTTTATTGAAACCAGTTCTTCTTCAAGATGTTCCACGACTCCCGAATGGCTGTGTTCTTCAACCGGAGAACTAAAACTCAACTCTAGTTTTGCACTAGAAACTGATTCCCGTGCTTTAAGCATCAAATTAAATTCGTCTTCACTAAGTTTCTTTATCGCCTCTGTAAGCTCTGAGAGGCTAATAGAGCTCATATCTGCTGAAAGAGGGAAGACCACCTGTGACGAACTTGTTGTACTTTCCCAATGCCCTTTATGGCTTACGTCTTTATCCTCCATAGATCCCACCAATGCGTAATGCTGTTGACAACCCTCACTCGATTTAGCAGCCTTCATGTCATCATTATCTGGTTCATCTTCTAAGACGCCATGTTCACCAGAGGCCAAAGACATGTTTGAGTTGCCATTATCTGTTACCTGATCTTCCTGCTGGTTTGGACATTCTGGAGTAATATCCAGAACTCGATCTGGGTCTAATGCAGGCAAAGAAGGATAGGTTAACTCATCTGACTCATTGTTAGCAGAAGGCTCAGCATGCATTATATCTGCCTCAACAACTTCACCCATAGAAGGTGTAGCCCCCTCGACTTCTCCAGGGGTCAACTTTGTAAAACTCTCGCCGGGCTCAGGCAAAGAGGATACACGATTGCCTTCAAGCTCCAAGTTTTCACCTCCATCATGATGCTTCAAACCCAAACCATCAGCGTCCTGCATTGCCCCTACCCAGCAACAAATGAGAATATAATTATACATCAAAAAGTGCATGGTTTCAGGAAAGGCTTCCTACTTGTTAGCATGAGTTTAAATTAAAACTTCTGGAGACAGAGTAGCAAGAGAGGAAGTGCAAAACGTACATCTGATGCCTGAACAACCTCCTGATGTATCAATGGCGCATCAACGTCATGTTCATGTGCAAGCAGTGAAGCCTTTTGATCTTCACCTCTTAGCATCTTGCTTTCGAGTGGTTCTTTTTGATTTTCCCCAATTAGCATCTCCCTCCCAACCGAAACAGTTGTCCCCTCTGAGGCATCGCCTATATTAGCAGGCAGAATGTCACTTACACTGGAGGAGATATTGGTTTGTGCAATTTTTGCATTAGAATCTAGCACATCTAACATTTCTCTCGCTGTACTTCCCCCTTCATTTAGGCTTGAGGAATCAGCACCAAGCTCTTGATCCACTGTTGTCACTGACACAGCTTCCGGAGACTCTGGAACTTGGGCAAATTCGCTTTCTCTGATGTTAGAGACAATTGACGGGGGGATTGAACTTGGACCGTGAGTCACAATGGAGACATCAGGAGAAGCTGCTGCATCCTCCAATCCATGTGGCAGAATTCTGTGTTCAGCACCCACCTCAGATTCTGGGTGTTGCGAACCACTCTCCACCTCAGCAGTGGGCACTACTGTCAGAGGTGTGGAGGGAGTAGGCATGACATCAGGATCAGTCTCATTCTGCTCAGATTTACCAAGCTTTTTTGAGGATTTTCCATGGCTAGAACTGCTCTTCCCATCCTTTTTCTGACGAAATTGTTGAAGCTGATAACATAGAGAACGGATAATGATGAGTATCTAGAAGAGTTGTTCAGATTCGCCGCATCCAAGTAAACATCAAACTTACTTATGCGACCAAATCACATAGAATTACACAAACATACATCAGAAAAAAGATAGTCATCCTCCCTCACTATTTTATCCTCTAGTCTTAAACTAAAGACTCATACTCAAATGATGTTTGATCCGCCATGCCCTCGTCAACTAGTGAATATGCAATTTAGCGGAAAAAAGAAAAGAAAAGAAAAGCAAGACGGATTCCCATTCCGACGTTTCAATAACCGTTACAGCATAGTACCACAACGGCAACACGCCAAAAACTAACCTTTTTGCGCCCCGCCGTGAGAAGATCAGTCCTGCTCTTGTTCTTGTCCATCCAGTCAACCGTGCTCTTGTCTCCGCAGCTAAGTATCCCAAAATCACCACCCCGCCACAATCACCATTAGATCCTCCTTCCTACAGATAAAGAAAACAAGAGTAAGCACAGGGCGACGCCAAAGGGATATCGGGATATCGCCGCACGAGCCGAGCACGGCCCCAATCACGCGGCCTTTCCGCCTCCGAGCGCGACAAGCGGAAGCGGAACAAAACGGCGACGCCGGAAACGAAACGGAACCCCCCTAGACCCCGACCCGACAAACAGATTCCCGCCGCTCAATTTCGGGTCGACAGAGACACCACCGCGCATTCACGACAATGCACCACCGCTCCGCTATCCTAGCCCAAAAAACCCGCACCGGAACAAGCGTCGTCCGCCGCCCTAGTCCCGGAGCACGAATTCTCCCCGGGACACCCCCACCCAGCCCTAGCAACCCAATCGCAGCGCAACGGAAGGAATCCAAGAAAGCAAAGGAGAAATCCGAATCGATTCGAGATGGGGGGCAAAGAGAAAACGCTCGCCGCGCACCTCGAATTGGCCGGATCTGCCGCGGGGCCCGGCTGGCGAGGACCGTCGCGGGCGGCGGCGGCGGCGTCTGCGGTTTCGGCTCTTCCTCGACGGTGGGGGGCGGCAGCGGTGTCGTTTAGATCCGACGCGAGCTCCGTTGCATTTTCTTTTGTAGCTTTGCGTGTTCGTGCGCGTATGGTGAAATGTCGATTATGGGGGAAGGAAAGAAAGACGAGACGGGGCCCGGAAATTCCACACACTGTTTCAGTTTAACCCCCCGAACTCCTTCTTTCTTCGTCGTTTTTGGTTTCGGTTTAACGTCAATTGCTGTTCAGGCTCATGAATCGGAGTTTCCAATAGAGAAAATGACACAAACAATCTCTGAATTTTGATCCGATGTAAAATTTGATCTCTAAACTTTTGATTTGTTCAATAGAGTCCCTAAACTTTAGGCTAATGTGCAATGTAATCCCTGAACTTTGCACATTGGGCCAAAGTTCAGGGATTACATTGAACAAATTAAAAATTCAAGAATCAAATTGCGCATTGGGCCAAAGTTCGAAGACTGTTTGTATCATTTTCCCTTTCCAATAGGGATAGTGCATCGATCCAACCCGAGATCCGAACTGGTCGAATCTGAATGGTTCTTGGTTTCAAATTTCCGATCCAAATCCCGCCTCCACGTAAGGAATTGGATTGGACCGGTCCTTATTTGTGGATTATTTTTTCTTTCCACTTGTAGGGTACAAAAGATATCGAAAAACAAAAATCACTGGTCCCAGGACCGACTCTTAACCAAATCGGACCTGTCGGTCCATTTTTGGGACCAGATGGGCTGGTTCCCAGTCTCACAAAGTGGGAATCAACCTTGCCCGATCCGGTCATTGGTTCCAGGGTGGGAACCGACTCACCTTGAAATCGATTCAATCAAATTCTAAAATTCTGATATTCATCCCATCGAATTATTTTTTATAAATACATAGATTAACAATTCTATTTTATCTCTTATGCACTTCGATTCTAAAACTTGAGTATTTTTTATTTTATTTAGTAAGATTACCAAAAAATTTCACATCCTGAAATATTTTTTCTCAATATATACACGCGTACAATCAATAATTTGTTTCCATCAATTAATAATTCAGATATTTTGCAATGAGGCGATCTTGCAAAGTCTCTCGAATGTCAATTTTTCGTACGTACAAAACACGTGTGCGCTCTTGCTAATACAACTGATGGTAAGCAAAGTATGTGCTCTTTGAACATAACCATGGTCGAAGTCATCCTTCATTTGAATAAGGTACTGAAGTTTCGACAGCTAAACGGTCGCATGAAATTTCGCGGGGTTTAGAATTGTAGCACACTTTTTCGAAACGACCGGTATTTGATCGTATGGCGTGGGCGTATAAAACGAAGGATTTATGGTGTAATTCAGTCATTACGATTTGGTATACGGAAGGGCGGACGTTGGTTGGGACCTTGATGTGCACGATTCGAGGCAACAACTTGCGAACCAAAACACGCAGGGAAAGCGACGCTTCAACCTTAAGGCTTTTTGAATTGGTGCAAATGAAGAAAGGAAAAAAGAGTAATTTTCCACCAAAAAAAAATATAAGAAGAAGAGTAAAGAACAAAAGAATTGATTTTCGAATTTTAATTTGAAAAATCATGAGAAAGATATTGGGAATCCGTACAGAAAGTGAAAAAAAGAAGAAGAAAAGACTCTGTATCATTAAAGTCAAGCGACTCGAAACGATTGACTTTAATAAAAGACCAAAAATCTCCAAACTTTGAAAATATGATCGCAGCTAAGGGCACGGCATCTCTTTTATCTGTTCATTAGGGCGAAGCATCTAGGTATTTTCTGCTGTTCGGTATGGAAAATCAAATTTGATTTTCCTCCGTACACTACTTCTAATATTTTATTATTTTTTAAAGTCGATTTTTTAAATTATTTTTTAATTTTTTGTATTACCTTCTTCTTTGGCCATGGCAAAGGCCGGCGACCGGCCACAGGCGAGCTCGAGCGTTGCCAATCTGGAGAGGCCCAAGCCCCACCGCCCCCTGGCGATGCTTGAGCTCGCCTATGGCCGGTCATCAGCCTTCGCCATGGCCAAAGAAGAAGTTAAAAAAGAAAATAAAAAGAAAAAAGATAAATAAGAATTAGATTTTTTTATAAAAAGAAAATAAAAATAATTAAAATGAATAGTGCAAGGATAAAAAGAGAAAAACATTTTCCTCATTTTTGAATGGAAAGAAAATGATTCCCTTGACTAGTTTATTTTCTATAAAACGAACGCCTGAAAATCAGAAAAATATTTTCTTAGAAATTATTTTCTGTGAAACAAACGGATCACTAAAGTTCCCAAAACTCGTCACTCGAATTCGTCCAACAATCCCATCCCAGAACGACGTTAAATTTGACACATCGAGATTGCCTGAGGTGTGAACGCGCGAAACCCTCCATCCTTTCACTCCCTTTCTTCTTTACCTTTTTACCTTCTTGGGTCCCCCCTCTTCTGCCACCTATCCCTCGGACTTCAAGGAGTTCGAGTCAAACTCCACACGTCAATAATGGCCACTAGCCTAGTGCCCATCTGTCTCCAATGACGTCTATAAATTTGACCAAACAAACATAGAACTTTAGCAAACTGTTCCAATGAGAGCCATCCATGTTTGCCTCATCTCATTATACATTCATTCTTCCTTTCGCGCACGAGAACAGTATAGCCTATAAGCAACCACCAAACTCAATTTCATTAATCGAATAAGAAACAACAACAAAAATTGATCATAAAAACGTTCTCCAAATTTTTGGTTGTTACAGCGACCGTCGTGATGGCGACACTCCATCTGATTTTCGCAATTGTTTTTTCCTAAATTTTTGGGCGTGAGAAAAATCATTGTTCGAACCGTTTCATAAAATATGTCGAAACTTCTTATTGGGGCTGCCCGCCTATCCAAATGTATACACCTAGCGGGTTGGCATGACTATGTTCCTTATTTTAACGTGCTAATGGACGCAAGCCCAGTCCCCCTAATTGGAGAGAAAGTTTTCCTTCCCTCTCTCCAGGGAATTACCCCGTAGTTTAACGTACCAAAGTTTGGACAAAGTAGTTTAAAGACATGCTCGGGTCCATTTTTCCTAAATATTTGCACGTAAGAAAAACCATTGTTCAAACCATTTCATCCAAAATGTCGAAAATTCTCCATGGAAAGGATTAACAAGTTGTGTGCACTTTGCGTCCGACCAAATTTAGCTGAAAGAATCACGTGATCTACGGAATCAATGTAATTATTGCCTTCTTTCTTGGATAATATATTCATGAAAGTTATTCACGCTTATATTGTATTGAGATTGCGATGAGAAAAATATACTTCGATACTAAATATATTAAACAAATATAAAAATAGAAAATTCATGTCTGGTAGGAAACTTATGGTAGTTTCTAATTAGCTGTAGAAATAGTTTACTCGACCCACCATTAATAACAAATGAATAGAACATTGGGACTCTCATTATCCCTTTGATTAAGTACATTACCAAATAAATAAAAAAAGAAGAAGTCATAATAAAGCAAATCAGGTAAAAAAGTGTCATAGGAAGGAAAATTCTGTACCGCCAGCTATTCTTTACATAATAAAGAAAAATTCGAAAAAAAAAACAGTAATAAAAAGAAACGCTCCGTCTTTTAACATAGCCATGCCCAATTTTAACTTCCAACAAAAATTCGACACCCCTTTAATATTATAAGAGAAAATGATACAAATGATCTCCGAACTTTAATCCAATTTCTAATATGCAATGCACTTCCTGAATTTTTAATTTGCGCAACGTGGTCTCTAAATGTTGGTCCAATGTTTTATATGGTCTTTAAACTTTTAAACACTTTTTCATATAATTTAGGAACAATAGTGAACATTTACCAAAAGCGTAGGGACCGCGTTTAAATTGAGTAAAGAGCCATTTCGATCATTATATTAAGTTTGAGAGCACAAATTAGTTAATTTATCAGTTTAAAGGGTATTCTGATCATTTCTTAAAATTTTAGTTCGAGGTATAATGCATGCCTCGCCTGGGCATTTGAACAAATCAGGCATCCAAAAAGGTGTGTTTTCAACCAAAACGGCTAACAACGCCCTCTCGCAATTTGATCCACATCGGCTACAAATTCGCCCAATTTTTCCAACGAAATGCTAACAGGGCGGAGACGTCATCGCCCCCCGGGCGCCATCCATCCTACCAGTCGCTTTCAACTCCGATCGAGTACATCAATTACGAATCCGAAAAATTGAGCACCTCCTTAACCAAGTGAATGAAAGATGAGAGAGAGTGCAGCAATGTCGATGAATTTCATCATCATGCTTGGGCCACAGGTGGAACTTTAGCAAAGGTTAAGGTGGGTAGGATGAAGGAATCATGATCCAAAATCAGTCCTAGGTAAGTAGGAAAGCAAAGGCAAGATGTCCGAACTGGTTTGAGCTCCTCCCTCCCTCCCTCCCTCCCTCCACCTTCCCCCCGCACCTTTTCCCATCAATGAAAAAAAGTCGCTTGTTTTAAGCCCCCTCTTTTTTCGCCCTCCTGTCATGCACTTTGGCGTGACTCATCGGTCGTCCTAACACTCCAAGAAAGAAAAGCAAAGAAGAGTTGCAAACAAAAGCCCCACCTTCCCCATCTCACTCTCTCTCTCTCTCTCCTCATCTCCTCAGATTCATCCGCTTCCTTTAGGGTTCTCTCTCTCCTTCCTTTTCTTGCGAATCCGAGACTCCAAAGAGCCCTCACGATTCAAGATTCGGCAACTGTGCGTGCACACCCTCCTCCGCTCTTTCGCCAATTCGAAAGAGACCCCCCTCGTCACCTCGCGCTCCCCACCTCGCGATCTCCGCCCTTCTCCTTTTCTTGGTGGGGGGTGGTGCGTCCGATCTCACGTGGGTCGCTCCTTTTTTCTTCCACTTCGCCTCGTAGCTTCTTGCTTTCTTCTGGGTAGTTGAGAAAGATTGCTGGGTCGCTTGGATTTCCCCCCCGTTTGTTTTGGTCTGGTTTCGCTGGGAGTTGTTAGGTGGGTGTACGATGAAGATATCTTTTTACATAAATCCCGACTAGTTTCAGCTCTTTAGTTCGGTTCCTCGTGCACCCGTTGAGTTGTTTCTGCGTTTTGGTCACTTGGGTTTTGCGGAGTTTGAGACTTTGGTTAGTGTGGGAAACAGGGTCGTGGATTTTGTGGATTTCGATGGCTGCATCTGGGGATGGTGCTGCTGGTGTTAAGGGCGTTGAGAAGCTGGTCTCTGCGAGGAAGTCATTGATGCTCAGCTTGGAGAAGTCGAAAGCCCTGACTTCGAAGCTGGAGAAGACGGGCCCGAGATTGGCCGAGATCAACCAGAGGTTGCCCTCTTTGGAGGCCGCAGTCCGGCCTATCCGCGCAGATAAAGACGCCCTCGGTGCTGTGGGTGGGCACATTAACCGCGCAGTCGGCCCAGCCGCAGCGGTGCTCAAGGTTTTCGATGCTGTGCATGGCCTCGAAAGGATGCTGTTGTCAGATCCGCGCAACGATTTACCCGGGTACCTGTCGGTGTTGAAGCGACTCGAGGAGGCATTGAGATTTTTGAGGGATAATTGTGGATTGGCAATCCAGTGGTTGGAGGATATAGTGGAGTATTTGGAGGATAATACGGTGGCTGATGATAGGTACCTTTCGAATCTGAAGAAATCATTGAGGAGTCTTAGGGAATTGCAGAGCGATGGTGGAAGAGCGCATCTTGATGGTGGGCTCCTCGATGCAGCATTGGATAAATTGGAAAGCGAGTTACGTCGGCTCTTGACAGAGCACAGTTCGCCCCTTCCAATGTCTTCTACATCATCTCTTGGCGAACAAGCTTGCATTGCACCGTCTCCATTGCCAGTAGCTGTCATTCAGAAGTTGCAAGCTATTCTTGGGAGGTTGATCGCAAATAAGAGGCTTGATAGGTGCATATCGATATACGTAGAAGTGCGCAGTTCCAATGTTAGAGCAAGTTTGCAGGCTCTTGATCTGGACTATCTTGAAATGTCAATCTCAGAATATAATGATGTTCAGAGCATAGAGGGGTATATTGCTCAGTGGGGGAAGCATTTGGAATTTGCAGTGAAGCATTTGTTTGAGGCAGAATATAAACTCTGCAACGATGTGTTTGAGAGACTTGGTATGGATGTTTGGATGGGTTGCTTTGCGAAAATAGCTGCCCAAGCGGGTATTCTTGCGTTTCTTCAATTTGGGAAGACTGTTACAGAGAGCAAGAAGGACCCAATCAAACTTTTGAAATTGTTGGATATATTTGCATCTTTGAACAAATTGCGATTGGATTTTAACAGGCTCTTTGGGGGAGCAGCCTGTGCTGAGATTCAGAATCTGACCCGGGATCTCATTAAGAGGGTCATTAACGGGGCAAGTGAGATTTTCTGGGAACTTCTTGCTCAGGTAGAGATTCAGAGGCAAACCCCACCTCCTCCTGATGGAAATGTACCGAGATTGGTGAGCTTTGTGACTGATTATTGCAATAGGCTGCTGGGAGACAATTATAAGCCTATCCTGACTCAGGTCCTGGTCATTCATCGTAGTTGGAATCGCGAGAAATTCCAAGAGAGACTCCTTATTACTGAGATTCTCAAAATTATGAAAGCAGTAGAGCTGAATTTGGAGACTTGGGTGAAGGCTTATGATGATAGTAATCTTGCCAACTTTTTTATGATTAATAATCACTGGCATTTGTACAAGCACTTGAAAGGGACAAAGCTTGGTGAGCTCTTTGGAGAATCTTCATTAAAAGAACACGAACAGTACAAGGAATACTACACCACGGTTTTCTTGAGAGAGAGCTGGGGACAGCTTCCTGGTCACTTAAGTAGAGAAGGCCTAATTTTATTCTCGGGGGGGCGTGCTACTGCTCGTGATCTTGTGAAGAAAAGGCTGAAAAATTTCAATGAAGCTTTTGATGCCATGTATTCAAAGCAGTCAAACTGGGTCATGATGGAGAAAGATCTGAGGGAGAAGACATCCCAGGCTATAGTCCAAGTGGTTGTGCCTGTTTACAGGAGCTTTATGCAACACTATGGACCACTGGTTGAGAAAGACCAAAGTTCCAGTAAATATGCTAAATATACTGTGCAGAACTTGGAGAAAATGCTGGGTTCTCTTTATCAGCCAAAGCCAACTAGATATGGCAGTTTCAAAGGAAGGCAGCTTAGTGGAAAGTTTAACAATGGGCTACAAGACCTTCGTCGCACTACTTCTGCTGTTATGTAATTGTCCCATATATATTTACTCCATCATGGTTAACCCGCAAGGGAACCATGTTCCTATATATTGACCCAGTTGGTTGGTAGTCGGTTAGCCTGTTGCCATGTACATATCTCAAAAGAATGGAGTGGTTCTGCAATTTGAGTTGGAAGGTGGAAACAAGTTCATTGATTGCCTGAAACTCCACCTGGTGATGAAGTTTTTAAGTTGCCCGATATTCTTACCTACTGTGCAGTCTGTTATTCAAAGCTTGAAGATCTGAGTGCTGATGATCTAATTTGTGGATCTATAAGGTCAGATTGGAACACATTAATTTGTAGCTACTCATTTTACTCTTTGTATTCATCATTTCAGCCCGATTTCTTGAGTTGCTTGATAGGTGGCAGTATAATCATGTAGCTGCTGGGTGTTGTTTTTTTTGTTATCATAAATGTATTCAGCTATCTAGCAGCAAAGTTGAAGGTTCAGATCAGTGCTAGTATGTGAACTATTGTGGTAGAAAACATTTGCATGAGGGCTCAGGGTCACCAAAGCAGTGTTGTCAATAAGTAATGAAATCATAGTCTGCCATTAATTTTTATTCAAGAGCAAGCTAATGTTTTCTTCCCTTTCCATCTCTCTCTCTCTCTCTCTCTCCCCTGCTTGCTGAAATGATGTATCATCCTTGAGAAGCTTGAGAAGTAAATGCATCATCAAGCAAGGGCTTCTTTCTCATCCCTTCTCTGTCCTCCATAAAGTTGCGGAATGGGACGGGGATGTTCGACCTTATGATGGTGCTTGATACTCTATATGTTTCTTATTTAGCAGTTCCGCTAGATCTCAAGAGGGTGCCTGCTTTCAATGTCTCTCTTCTGATTACTGTATTTATGGTTCTCTTGGAACAGTTTGGGCTCATCTTTCCAGCATTACCTTAGCAGGTTGATGATTCTTCTTTAAACGCAGTTTATACTCATCTTTTTTTTATTTTTTGAGTTTGTTTTAGTCCCAGTTGATGAGTTTTACGTACAGAAAAACTCTGTAATGTTAAGTTGGAAAAATATTCGAGGGGATGGCTCATGATGTTAAATTAATTCTCGCGTGTCGTGATTCCTTCCCCCTTATAATGTAACTTTCTTTCTTTCTAACTTTCCTTGATATGCCAATAGATGTTTCATTGCTAGTATGTATATAAGACCATCTGCATTGGTAGTACATGGTCTGTGGTCTGTAGCATTCAGAATTTTCCCTTTTTTTGGCTGGAATAGCATTCTAAACTAGTTGGTATTTAGCAAACATCGGAACTCGGCATGATTCGGACAGGTAGATCTTCGGTTGCGATCCCTCAGAGAGAGTGAACAACTCTCTGCAATTCTTTTCTGGTGAGGTTTTTAATGTCTTGATTCGAGACGAGCGCGAGAGGGATGGATTGTATTCAGATAAGCAGAGTGAAATCAATAGTGGAAGGCAAAGCTGGTGGTTTTGGTAATTCAATCTTTTGTGTCACATTCCGGTTTTATCATTGAAACTGCCGAATCAGTCTGAACTCTGTAAATGCTCTAGTCCATCGATGGGAATAGTGCATTATCGAACTTCTGCAGAAACTCTCACCTTAAACAAAATTTAGAGTGCTGAATCTATTACGGAATAAAGTAAGGCCATCTAAGTACAAGCATCAAATACTTCTCCTGGCAACTGTCCTGTAGGTCAAGCCAGGTATTCCTTAATGTGGTGATGCCATTTATTTACATCCGGGTGCAGTTATGGGAATTGAGCTGCTAGCCCTAGTTCAGGGTACATCTTACATTGTGAAAGGCATTGCCAGACCACCCCTATCAGCGAACAAAAGCACCACCCATTATTATGGGGCAGATCTTTCTAGCTGCTGTCGAGATTCAGTTCCCCGTGGAAGCAATTCTTTAGATCTGGGATGCTTGAGCATCGCTGAAACCGGGAAAGTTGCGGGGTTTGTAATCAACCGTTCTTCTACTCGAGAATGAACACAAAATATAGCAAACCGGGTTGTCTTGTGGGGGCAAGATAACTCATTGTCGAATTGGTGAATTTAGTGTGTTGCACATAAAACCCGTGCGATCATAGTTGTGTATAGTTGAATCACAGTGATGCTAGATCAAGAAGGAAACCTGTACCGATAATCAAAGTTAGACGCCCTTGTTGACACCGAGTCCGAAGACGAGATCAATGTCGAGATCCGTATTTGAGATTTAAGATTGAGGTAGACAAGCTCCAATGCCGAGTTTGTGCCTGACTACGAGCTTATCTGTAGCCTTACCAAGAAAAAGCTGTATGATTGTTGCACTAAAGTATAATTATGGGTACACCAGCTGAGAATGACAGTCGAAGAATTTGATTTTGATGCCCCCAATGACGCAATGATGGTGTTGTATTCCTTACATTGAACTCTGCTTATCAAAGGGACTTGGGCATAGAAACCCACAGGCTTTCTACATCAGCTATTGATTGCAAACACAGGACTTCAATGTGGATGTTAAGGGTTTTCTTGGGCCATTAGGAAAGGAAGCTTTAGGGCATCTCTCTCTCTCTCTCTCTCTCTCTCATCTGGTAGATTGTGAATGTTCAGGAAATTTAATGTGAGTACATGAATGAAATGAGGAAGTATGTGGAAGTGACAAGAGTCAAATCTCTGTGGTCAATTAATTGGAAAGAAAAAATATATGATAATTATTCTTGGTGTCATTATTAGTGGAGAAGAAAAATTCTCCACAAGCTACTTTTACCAGCTTTAAATGTATTACCGACTATTTTGGAAAATTAATGCATCAACAGGGATGAAAGTTGTCTTGCAGATAAAATCCTCTCCTATGTTTGTATTTTTAATAAAAAACCAAGAATATCTCATATGTCTTAGTATCCATTTGCTAATAACTTTGGTTATGTTAGTAATTGTGGGTCTTTGCTAATATGTATTCTAAATTTTTGTAGGACCTTGAAATCGAGGGGCAAATTAACCGATCAATCCTAAACGTATTATACGGATGCCAATTCAGTCATAAATTTTTCAATTTTGCCAATTTAGTCATACACATATCCGCGAAATTTTAATACAGTCATTTCGGCCATCCTACACGGCACACCTCACATTAGCGATTTCCTCCAAAAATCAATCGAAAGGACTACATTAGAATTTCGTGCGAAGGTTTAGAATTCACGTGGTATCCATACATTAAATTCATGGCTAATTGGATAAATCTCCTGAAATTGGATGAGGCAGCTTCTATAAAGGTAGGTAAATAAGCTATTGTTGATTATCTGGATTGCTAAAGCTGTGAGGTGTCTAATCTCAATCACAACATGTCTGGCTTCCCACGGGGGAAATCGCAGGTCAAATGTTGGTGGTTCTGGTTAGACTGTCCATCGATGCTGAAACCAAAACAGGAGCTTGCTGCTGGTTCAGGTCAACTTGACTGTTAGCTCAAAGAAGAGGAAAAACAATAATAAACAATAATAAACACGTGACTTTTCTAGCATAGTTGCGCCCCAAATGAGAAGCAAAATGAAAAATAAAATAAAAATAAATAAAACGTGGAACCTCTTGCTTTGTGGAAATTCAATACCCAGCATCTCATCCAAATCGAGGACATCGTACTGTAAAAATCAAAGACTTTTTTAATTAGTGGGTTTAGCTGGCAAGCTGATGTTTTCTAATCATCAACTGGGTCATTGGATTTCACCTAACTTAATGACATTGTTTAATTTGGGATTATATGTCTAATCTAATCTAATCTAAAGAGATAAGGTAGGGTAAGCAAGATAAGCCTAGGAGTAGGACAGCCCACGCTTTGCTTCATTCCTTACATTGACCCAATGATCTAACTTTGATTTAATTAATCCTACTCTTTTCCAAGATTAATTTTCTACTATGCCCATGTTTGAATATCTGTCTGCCAATAAGACATAGTCCACCAATGTTTTTTGGGTGTTTTTTTTTTTTTAAGGATTAGGGAATCTTCATGAGCATTTTCTTGTCATGGTGTTCATATACGCATGTTGGACAACCTGGCGATTACATTTCTTGGCAGATTAGTTCCGGATTGATGATTCGTGTTCACAACACAACATTGAATCCATCAAATCTGTGTTTGTCGTGGGATCGATGTGATTCCTTTTTTTTTTTTATATCCTGATGATAATGATAGCGATGGTGTTTACTGTTTACGGTGTGAAAAAGATAGAGCAGCGACGGATGGTGTTTACTGTTTACAGCGTGAAAAAGATAGAGCAGCGACAAAGAAAACGCGTACCAACTTCAAAAAGTCGGTTTGAAGCTGAGATAAGTGAGCTATAAGTCATAAAATATGTCGCGGAACGACAATTAAGTCTTACTTTCGAATAGTACGATCGAGTCTAGAAACTTATCAAGTTGCATAATCAAGAATTTGTTAACTCTTTTCTCATTTGGCTAATGAATAATGCTGAGATGGTTTTTTCTTTTTATATATTTTCTGTCTCTAACAATGACCAAAATGAGTATCTTAATTTTTTTTTTCCAAACCTTAATTAAACTAGATTTAAAAGTAAAAAGAAAAGCAGGCAACAAACATCAACAAAGAGAGAGACGGAAGGGGTTGGGCCTCCTAATTCGTTAGCAAGGGCAGGCGACCTTCGCTTGGTCATAGGTGATGGTCATGAGCCCTTAACTGTATGCGGTGGGCCAAGTGGTGGTGCCACCAGCGTACGATGGTGAGTAATCCCTCCCCTATGGGCTATGGCTAGGCAAGGGTCGCCGGCCTGCACCGACACTGACACCGACACCGACGAAGCAGGGTGATTGACCCTAAGCCCCAATCTATGTTTTTTTATATCCATTTTTTTTACTTTTCTTTTGGAAATTTTACCCTTTTCTTTTTTATTTATCGACCTTTTTTCTAATGCAACTTCAACACGGACCACATGTCTTCAGAAAATATGAGAAAATGTCATATTAGCATTTCCCGTTAGCTAAATTAAACGAAACTAACCGAGATTTGATTATACCAATTTGACAAGTTTTGGAATCCGATTGCACATTTTGAAAGGATTCTCGATTGTATTTTTGGGACTAGTTTTGGGACTTTCGATCTATTTATCCCCAATAAGATTAGTTTTGGCCAGCAAGGTTAAGTCGATATGTGTGCACTTAGAACCTATGAGATCATCAAAATTTTAGAGGGAAAGACAATTTTTTTTTAATTCAGATGATACGAGAAAATCTCAGGAAATCATGTCGGTATATAGATTATCATAAACAACTTACGTATACAAATTTCGTCCATTGATAATGTTATTGTGAGCGACTTCTTCAAAACTTCTCTCTTAAATCACAGCAAGATAACGAGTGCATGCCAGGTCCTTTTACGGACAAGAACCTTCTTTTTGGAGTAATCTTCTAACATACAAAGAATCTAATTAACTTTATAAATTATGTGAAACGCCAACGATAAATATCGATTTTATTAATCTACGAGTGATTTGAATTTTTAGTGTCAAAAAAATTCAACCCAAAAATTCGAGCTAATTGGTCACATGCAAGTTAGATCAGGAACAACACATGAAATTTGATGAAAAGGGGGCCGCACAGGCGAAATAACATGGGGGTAGAACTTGATTCCGATATCATGTAAGAAAGTCCAATGCATACGTGGAGGGAGACCGTTGATATATAAAGAGTATAAAAATCCTGTAAACAATCGAAGGCGGGACCCTTTAACGATAAGGTCTTATGTAGAAATTAAGGACTACTTTTTATAATTATGATGTGATAGAAGTTCTTACAACTAATTTGTTAGTCGTGAAAGCTTGGTTGTCAAAGGGAAAAATTACCAAGAAAACGAGCTATGGACCCCATAGAGAGTGGCACGAAATTTCTTCTTCTTTTCATTTAGCTTACACGTTTTTACCTTCTCCGCCTTTCGTCTTCCAAGTTCCAGGAATGTGCTTTGCTTACGCAAAACAGACTCTGGGAAAAAGCCAAAAGAACTGTCAAACTTACAAAGAGCTCAACTGGAGTTTGGCTTTGTTCTCCCTCGTTGGTTCATGCGTTACTGCTTGGTATGAAAATTAGGCGAGGAAGCCGAATCACCGTCCATGGCGATGGCTCAGTGATAAAGAGAGTTACGATGTCGTTCACTATATCAAAAGTTCGAATCATATCGTGAGAGAGAGAGAGAGAGAGCAAACATCTCGACGATCTATCCTGCTAGAGACTTCCAGGTTTCTGGCGGTGCATCGATGAGATTGTCAAAAGTTGGAACGGACTTGTCAATTTTAAATGTTTGGGTTTTGAGTGGACGGAACAGTAATGCATGGTTAGAACAGAGCATGTCGTGACAGGTTAAAGACCTTTGCACTCCGTTTGGTACGTGGGAATGAGGTGATTAGAATAAGATAAAAGGAATCAAAATGAATTACGAGGAACAAGAATTAATAGAGATTAATTCGAGAATTACTATATTTCGTGACACATCGGATTGAAATGTATCTTTCTATGGCTTGATTTTTATTGTCTAGAATTGCTATGCATAATAGCAAAAGAGGTAAGTGTACTAATGATTTAAAATTTTTTATATGCTAAAGTTATCAAATCTATGGCTTAGCTAATAATTCACATGTTTACTTGCCTTTTTCTAATTAACTCATCCCCACCTTCACCAGGAAAAGGGCTATCATATTGTCCACTGCCAGTGGAATTCCAAGTCCAACATGGGAGGGAATATATTTGGAACGTTTAACTAATTGATTAAGTTGTAAAAAAAAAATTAGATTCAACTTGGAAAAGAAAAAGCTCTTTCTTCCGTTTTGTCTTTATTGTAAACAATTTCCCATTTTCTATAGGCCCAATTCCTTAAAAAACCCCAAACTTTAGCCTTTATCCCAATTATATCCCAAACTTTTTTTTGTCTCATAAAAAACCCCAAACTTTTACTTTTGTCCCAAATCTACCCGGTTTACTATTCGTCTAATTTTTTAATATTATTTTTTATTTTTTCGAATTTTTTTCTTTTCTTTTCTTTTTCCTTTCCTTTTCTTTTTTTTTTTATCACCTTCAACCTCTGGCCGGCGAGGTCGGCCCCGCCGGCCGCTGGCAAGGCTCGGCCTCGCGTTGCTTGGGCGAGGCCGAGCCTCGCCACCGGCCGGCGAGGTCGGCCCCGCTTGCCGCAACGGCAAGGCCGACCTCGCCATCTGCTAGCGGGGCCTAGCCTCGCCAGATCTGGCGAGGCCAGCCCCGCCGACACCGGGCGAGGTCGGCCTCGCCGTTGCCGGGCGAGGCCGAGCCTCGCTCACGGCCGGCGGCCGAGCCTCGCGATCCGGGCGCGGCTAGGCCCGTCCGGGCGAGGCTCGGCCTCACCCAAAGAATCCAGCGGAGGTTCGGCTCGGCCGACCTCGCCGTTCTAGCTGGCGAGGCCGACCTTCCAGGCCCGGCGGGGCCGAGCCTCGCCAGATCTGGCGAGGCTCGCCCCGCCGCCGGCCGCGAGGTCGGCCGAGGCCGAACCTCGCAACGACGAGGCCGACTCGCCAGTGCCGCGGGCCGAGCCTCGCCGGCTGCTTGGCTCAGCCGGACCGGCGACCGGCCAGAGGTTGAAGGTGATAAAAAAAAAAGAAAAGGAAAGGAAAAAGAAAAGAAAAGAAAAGAAAAAAATTCGAAAAAATAAAAAATAATATTAAAAAATTGGATGAAAAGTAAACGGGGTAGATTTGGGACAAAAGTAAAAATTTGGGGTTTTTTATGAGACAAAAAAAAGTTTAGGATATAATTGGGATAAAGGCTAAAGTTGGGGGTTTTTAAAGGAATTGGGCCCATTTCTATAAATGAAGTTGAATACTTTTACTATTTGCTGGAAAGAGAAAATACTTTATTTATTCACTATGTGGGTCAAGGTGCTCCATATAATAACAACAATGGAATTTGTTCATGTGTATGAAGATGTTATTCCTTTTTCTCAATGTCAAGTAAACCTCAAGACACTTGTCTTGGTCAAGATGCCCAATATAACATTGATAATGGAATTTTTTCCCCATTTATATGTAGATTACTTTCCTTTTTCCCGATGTCAAATGAATCTTACGACACATTTGACTCCAGTGACTATTTCATTACAGGTATGTTATAGCTTGATCATTTATTAAAGTGTTTGATTGCAGTAATAACTATTATAGCGTAATCCCTACTATAGCCAAAGTTGTAATAGCTATTACAATTATAGATGTAAATATTAACTTTTAATCATAATCATAAATAAATTGTCATGGATATAAATAAACATTTGATACAATGAAATATATATCTAATAATTTCTATAAGGAACTAAACTCATGAATTACTAGCCCCCCAAAAAAAAACCCATGAATGACTATGAAAGTGATAATCACTATATTCCTTCTAGTTTCGATTTTAGAGATGTTTGGGGTATTCTAATACTATTCCCCCTTATTACATATGTCATATATGGAATTAAATACTATAACACATATCACATCACTTATCTAAACAGCGTAATATAGCTCCACTAAATTACGACGTAATAATTATTACATTACAATTTTATTCTATTATCGCAACCAAACGAGCAGTTACTCTTTTTTTCCAACACCATAAAAAGACAGTCAAATTGTCAAAGTTCTTCCAATAATTTGAAGAGTCGTTATATCTATATACGTGTGGTTTCACAAATAATTACACAAAAGACCAAGAACTCCTCAAGCCTGGCCGAACAATTGTAAAAGATCCCAATTTTTACAACTCACATTAAGAATAAAAGAAAGTGACAAAATGGAAAGAATATAAAAAACCTTAGAGTAAATGAAATTGAAAATGATTGTTCAACCAAGGTTCTCTCATACTAAAAAATCTCCAATTTATCAAAGAAAAGAAGAAATTATCTCAAAATGTCTGCAAATCCTGTAATTGTTCACATAAACTCAGTTATCCAAAAGAGAAATTCTTCTGTGATTTGATGGGTTAAAGAAATTACCATTAAGCATGAGTGCTCTGTTTAGAGTAATGTGCATCGAGACAAACAGGAAAATAATACTCAACTTCTTCTTTTCCAGAGAAAACAGTAAATTGGATCTTTTGCTTGATATATTACTTAAAAAATCATCTTTAAAAATGTTCTTCAATAAAAGAAAATAAGAAAGTTCTTGTCCTATGTAAAGATGACAAAAGTGTGCTGTCAGAATCGTTTTATTCAAGGCAAATATCATATACTTTGATGGTGACTGCAGTTTTTTAACCCCTACAATGAATGTCTTCTTTGCTAGGTTTGTTGAAATTGGAGGCATATAGCCTAAGTAAATGCCCACATGTTAACTCAGTGTTAAAGGTTGAAAGCATAATATCGTGACGATAAGAAAATAAAAATTTGTTAGTTTTGTTTCGACTGCGACCCAATAAGTTATGTTTTGAATTGACTCGATATTTTCTAAATTGCTAAGTTCCGTTTGATCGGATTTACCCTTTTCGATCAAATGCAAACACTCTCAATCGCGATATAAATATCTTTAATTCTTTTTTATTGAATGTGCTTATGGAGAAATTACAGCCTGTTTGGTTCTTTTTGTCGATTCTCTCCGTAAGCATTCGGACGAAAAGTACCAAATATCTTCATATTCTATAAGCAGATAAGGTTAGACCAATAATTAGTATGAGATGACTTGCTTGACCAGCCTCCTTCTCAAGTTCTCAACAGCTATTATTAGATTGCATACCCTAGACTGATCCTTCCTCCTATTGTTGGGTGCTCATAGATGATTTGTTTACTGTGAGCCCAATATTATATAGCCCTACTAGCTTTCCAACCTTTTAAATAAATAGGGGAAATTACACAAAACTCCTCCGATTTCGAAGATAATAAACGTCTCTTCCCAAACTTTTAAGTGTTATATATTACCCTCCTGAACTTTTATTTTGTCATAGCAGGTAACCGTTCATTATATTTTCAATTAGCATGGGTAATATATATGACTTTTAAGTTGTAAAACTACATATTCATCTCATTTTTTTAAAAGAAAATCCGTCTTTCACCCTTGATTATCTTTATGACATATGAAAAAATCGGAGAAAAATAAATCAACTAAAATATTTATCATAAAAATAACATCTTTAGTAATATTACAAAAACTAAGATTATTAAAATTTAATATTCAAAGAAATAATAAGATAGTTTAGCAAAAATAAATACAATTAAGTAAAATGAGAAAAAGACCTCCAATAACAAAACAATCAAATTACAAAAATTGGATAATCATTACGTACTAATAAATTGACGAAAAATTATTTATCAATAAAAAATACTAAAAAGTATCCCTTTGAATTGCGATCAATCATTTCCTATTATAATTCTTTAATACTTTTATTAGTCCATTATTCTTTTAACTTAATCAACTCTTTAAATGTATAGAATTAGTAACCCTCTATTTATAAACCATTTTTTCTTCCTTGCGATGGCAAAATCACCTCGTTCCCAACCCCGCCTCTTATGGGGCGGTGCAGGACGAGCCACTGCTCCACGGGGCCGGGACGGGGATCACGGTTGCCATTGTCGTCCCGTCCCGCCTCCATCTATGGTAATATCCTAAAATTTGAGGAGGTTTTTATGTAATTTTCTTAAATAAAGTATAAGCTAGTGTGCTGGCTGATTTAGCTTTGATCCTGAAAATGACAGTTGATTCGACCAATAGTAGGCAATTTCTCATCAATAGACCGGTGACCCGAGCAAAAGAAGTTAGGACACTGCTTTATTTTTAGGAAGAGAAAAGCCATCACTTGACTCTTTTTTTTTTGGGTCCAATTATGATGAAAAATTCCACCTTTATCTAGGCCATGAATGACCCTGTCCCAGAAATCGCACGCAATTAGTTCTGACGATGTGCAATCATTACATGATTATTTCTTAGGTCTCGAAATAAATTAACAAAAAATAATCTTTCTTTCAATGATGTATCATTAGATACATTAAGCACCCTATTAAATTCAATTATTACAGTAATTGCCAATCTCGCGCACTCTACGTAATTACTATTAAAGCCGCTCATTTACGAAATTTAATTTTCTTTCACCTAACAATTTAAACTTTTGGATGAACATTCTAATACGATATTAGAGTGAGGTTCCATCATCGAATTTATTCTGCAGGTGAGACTCTCCATTCATCAATCTCATGTGCCACTCTCAGTTCGATTTGCACGCGAGGGGTGCTAAAACTCAAGAGCGGATGTTACAGTGTCCCACATTAATTGTGTAGCAAACCCTATGTTTATGGCAAATGTTTTCCTGACTTTTTTTTGGGCCGAAAAATACATTTCCCACTTGAACAATCTCTGAAATTAATTAACCCAAAAAATCTCATCTTTATGTCCTTTTCGGACAAAAAGTCAAGAAGTACTCTTTGCATGAATATTGAAAGATAAATGTCACCAACCATAAACGGAAATTCATCCACATATGATGCAATGATTTTTGTGTTTTCCTATTCTTCTGTCTCGTTGTATTAAGTTTTTTGGGGGGTCGAATCCTTTTTTGCTGTTGAGTGTCGACATAAATGAACACAATCTGCTTTCTATGTCACGGCCGGGATAAAGTTAGGTGGAACACGTCATGTTATGATCATGAACCGTTAACCTTAGAATCATGTCCACATGCTGAATTTCCCAAGCAACGGGCAATTCCTCATGTCCACAATATTGCTGAAATCAGACAAGATATGATCTGATCGGATTAAAGAATCAAAGAGTAGAAAAAAAATTGGCTAAAATTTTTTAGAAGATTAGGTACCCGATTGAATGTATTAAATCGACATTCAAACTAGGCCGTGAGCGAGTCGGTATAGTGCCGAGCGTGAGCTCCTCGAACTTGACTCAAACCCGAGTAGGATTAATATTTCTTTAAGGGAAAATGACACAGATGGTCCCTGAACTTTGGCCCAATGTCCAATATGGTGCATAAATTTTTAATTTATTTAATGTGGTTCCTAAACTTTAGCCTTATGTGCAATTTCGTTCCCGAACTTTCAATTTGTTGAATGTGATCCTTGAACTTTTGATACATGTTCAATTTAGTCCCCATATTATATAAAAATATTTAATATTATTCATGAACTTGAATTAATAGAAAGATGTCATCGAATAATTTCATACAGTCGAATGGCTAACTTGAATATGTAGCAAAAGTCTAGGGACCACATTAAACAAGTTCAGGAACAACATTGTACACTGGGCTAAAATTCAAAGACTATATTGAATAAATTGAAAGTTCATGGATCACATTGCACATTGAGTCAAAGTTCAGAGTCTATTTGTATCATTATGCTTTTTTTTTTAATTGAGCTTGTATATGTGGCTATGCTATGTCGTTTCAAAAAATCTTTGCATTTATTTGTATAAATTATTTTTTCTTAAAGAAATAGTAGAAGGTGGATTAATCGAGCTTGTCCAGCTGAGTATTGACCTAGCTTGAACTTGACCACCAGAATAGCTTAGCTCAAGCTTGACACAAAATCACACTAGCAAGTTCATACTTCTAAGAGCCGTGAAATTTTCCATGCTCATTAGTAACAATTGACAACTATGTTGACCAAAACCTAGAACTAATCGCAAGAGAAGTAGGGCAGCTTGTTTGGGCCGCTGAAAAAGAAAAAAAGCAACCTCGTCGAGTTTTCCGCCAAAATTTAAAATATTACAAAAATTCACAAAACTATAAAAACATTAAACGTGACTTTATGTGCCAACATTTCGTATAGAGTTTCAAGTGCTTCAGATAAAAAAAAATATTAAACCGCATGAACACAAAGGCTGCGCATGACAACGATTTTGTGCCCGGGAACAGATTCTGCTCAGAAAATGATTCTTTTTTATTCTGTGCCGGGAATTGATTCTGAGCATTTTAAGGCGTTTAAGCATACAAATAAAAGAAAGCACCAAACTCCCCAAAGCGGGCATAACTGGTAGAGATCTTGGAGAATTCTAGCTCGAGATATGGAAGTCGTTAGGGGTGATCGGTTCCCGGTCGGGTCCAGTTCCACCGGTTCCCAATTTTGGGAACCGTGGACCGGACCGTTTGGTCCTAGGATCGAGAACCGGACCGGACCGTCGGTTCGGTCCGGTCCAATAGAACCGGTCACTTAGGATTTAGTTTTTTTTTTGGTCAAATACTTAGGATTTAGTTCACATTTTACTAATTTTTATCAATGAATTTATATCAATGAAGTTCACTTAGAGTTTAGTTCACATTTTACTAATTTTTATCAAAGAATTTATGTCAATAAAGTTCACTTAGGATTTAGTTTACATTTTATTAATTTTTTTGAAGAAAAAATATGTCGGTCCGGTCCGGTCCGGTCCGGTTCCCCCTTGGAACCGGGAACCAGACCGCCCGGACACCGGTTCCACTTTTAGGAATCGGGAACCGGACCGGCACCCCTTAGAACCGCCCAAATAGTGTCGGTCCGGTCCGGTCCGGTCCGGGCGGTTCCCGGTTCGGGCGGTTCCGTTTGCACACTCCTAGAAGTCGCTAGTTCAAACTCGCCGATTTCATCTCAACCATTTCAATCAAGGGCGCTCGCGCCCATTAAAACCCGGGGCTTCACCAGGTCCACAGGGCTCGCGAGATGCTCCTCGAGTCTCCCCCATCCAAAGATCACAAAAAAAAAAAAAAGAAATTCGAAAGATACAAAAATAGGAAGCACTGAAGAGCAGTAGAACTAGCCAAATCAATCAATCTAACAACAAGTTCTTGGTGACAAACCCTAGGCTCAACCAACTCATGACAACCTATAGGATCCAAGAAGACTCGCTCCACCAAAAGGTCGAATGGCGCAAGCAAGATTTCGAGTTACAGTAGTCACGAGTAGTTAAGGATGGGGGGAGGGGAGGGGACAGGACGAACGACCGAAGCCCCGACCGCACCGCCTTCCTTGGAAAAACAGGAACAGCCGGATCGAATCTTGATCCGATAAGAGGGAACAGGATCAAGATTAGGGCAACCCAGAGGGAGAGCGACCCGTGACTTTTTCGAGCTGTTCTTGACATTTGTTCGTGTGGTCTCGGCCGCCACCACGTCACCGGGCCGCCGCCACGTCAAGAAAATCAAAGAATCCTGCGGCCGTCTCGCCGGCGGCGGGCGCCGTGCGAATCTACGTATGGGCCCTGATCTCGAGGGCTCTGGCGCGACGGCATCTACGCGCGCGCGCGCGCGCATGCATACATACGATAGGATACGATCTTGTCTTTCTTTTCCCTTTTCTTTTTGTTTGGATTTCTTCGAGATTTGTTTATTGATTTGCCGCAATAAATATCAGCTCGCCCTATCCAGCCGCGTTCATCTCATTCTTATCTCTTCCCCACTTGGAAAGAAAAAGAAAAAACAACGCCAGTTTCTCTCTCTATCTTTCTGTAATGGAAGCCCAAGGCTTTCTTCTTCTGCTCTGTGTTTCCGATAATAGCAAATAAGGGAAAAGGGTGTACTCTCTCTGTACCCAGAGAAGCCATAGCTAGGATCTTTATCCCGCGAGACTGTCCAGTACGCAGGATATAGCAAGCCCAGATCTTCCTCTCTTTCGTGCCTAGCGCAGAGAGAGGGGGAGGGAGGGAGAGGGAGGGAGAGCGATTGATGACAAGCAGCCCCGTCCAGATTTGGAAGCCCAAGAGGAGAAGAAGGAGACGGAGGGGCGAAGGTTGATTTGATCTCGTCCGACGCCTTTTCTTGTTTTTTTTTTTCTCTTGTTTCTCCGCCTCTGTTCTTCTGGGTGGTGGTGGTGGGGGTGGGGGTGGTTTTCGGTGGAAGGTCTTTGGGTGTCGAAGCGAGAAGGGACGAGTTTCGAGGTCTGTAATGGAGGTGCTGGTGGGGGGGTCCTCGCTGGGGATCGAGGTGAGCTCGGCGTCGGCGTTCGTGAGGGAGCGCGCCGCGGCCGCGGCGGCGCAGGCGCAGGCCGGGGACGATTCGGGCGCGGGCTTCGGGGCGGGCCGGTCGGGGAAGTCGGAGGAGGACTCGTCGTCGGAGAAGTCGTCGTCGATCGGAGCCCCGGACGATAGCGACGAGGAGGAGGAGGAGGAGGACGGCGCGGTGGTGTCGTCGGAGGATGCCAAGGGAGGCTGCAGGAAAGGCGGCGGGTTCGGATCTTTCGGATCTCTGGCTTCGCTCGAGGACTCGCTTCCCATCAAGTCCGTTCCCTCTCTCTGCAACTCTGTATCTTCTTTCGATTTCTTTCCCTTGACTCGTACCTTATATGATATAGAACTGAAATTTCATGTTAAGATCGCATTTGATTTGGCGAAAAGGGTCGTTTAGAAAGGAAACAAGAGAGACTGATGTGGGTTGTGTTTTTGGTGGGGACGGATGCGTTGGTCGGGAAGCAGGAGGGGGCTGTCGAACCACTTCTCGGGGAAATCGAAGTCGTTCAACAACCTGTCGGAGGCGAACCTGACGGAGGCGGTGGGCAGCAGCAGCGCCAGGGATCTGGCGAAGCCGGAGCACCCCTTCAACAAGAAGCGCCGGATCCTCCGCTGGTCCAAGAACTTCTCCCTCCTCTCCACCGCCAAGTCCATGCCCCTCTTCCCCCTCAGCGAAGAGGACGACGACGACGACGTAGACGACGCCGACGCGTCGCCCGATCACCGCGACGGGGACGCCGACGCCGACGGCGGGAGGGGCAAGTCCGCCGCCGCCGCCGCCGCCGCGAGCAGGTTCTCGGGGGGCCGCCGTGGGACGAAGCACAGCGTGTTCAAGTCCTCGAGCTGCTTCGCGCTGTCAGATCTGCACGAGGAGGACGAGGAAGAGGCCGCCGACGACGAGGACAACGACGACGAGGAGCAAGGCGGAGGAAATTGATTTTTCTCTTCTTCTTTTTTTAATTTTAATTTTATGTGTTTTTTTTTTTGGGACGTTTAACCTAACTTTATGTTCCTAATCATCGATATTAAAAATAAATAGATGAAAAATTATCCTCTTCAGTTTACATGGGGACACGGTCTTACTTTGGACAAGGAAGGATTTGGATGAGGATAATAAATTTAACGAAATGAAATTAAGTTAATTAGGATTAGTGTCTTGGAAGACACTGATCGAGCGTATTTTATTGCAGATATTTATATTATTTTATGACTAATGTTGTCGGAATTGTGGATTATTTTTCATTATTTATTAGGGAATTTATTATTATTATTATTATTGTTGTTGTGTGATAAATTAATGGGGGGAGTAGTCGTCGTATTCGGATAATGGGTGCATGTGTAAGGAACTGGCTGATGGATTTTGATAGGCCAAGTGGGTGGTGGTGGTGGTGGTCGCGCTGGTGCTTGCGGCGATTTGACGAGTTTGACCTCGGCGCGAGTGGCTGCATGGTGCATGGTGTGTGAACTGACCAGGGTCGATCTCGTCTTTTCAGCTTTGGTGCACTATATCCACCATATAATATATAGGGCGAATACAAAAAGAAAATAAAGGGAAAAGCGCCGACCTAATGAAAATAGGGTTAATATCACGAAAAATTTTAAACTAGTACACCTGTGATAAATTTATCTAAATTGATTTTTTTACCACAAAAAATTTCAAATTGATATACCTGTGATAAATTTACTAAAAATTAATTTTTTGATAATAAAAAATCTCAAATCGATATACTTGTGGCAAATTTAAATTGGATTATACCACGAAAAATCATAAATTGATAAATCCATGACAAACGGATAGGGGTAAAACCTTAAATTGGTACATTCGTCAACTGCCACGTGTCATCAAACTCAACAATTTGACGAGTAAAATTTAACGGAAACTAATTAAGGGTAAATTTATAACGGGTGTAATAGTTTGGGATTTTTGGTGATCAAAAAATTAGTTTAGGGTAAATTTGTTACTTGTGCACCAGTTTTGGATTTTTCTTGGTATTAACCCTAACATATCTCGAATTATGTCCACTGTAACACAAATACCTCAAGTTAGTTTTTTTTTTGTATCACATAAAACTCTAAACTTGGCCGCTATGAGACAAATGCCCCAACTTTTTTTTTTTTGTATCATGAAAAAATCCAAACTTATACATGTGTGGCATATATATCTTTTATTTCAGTTCTATTTAGAGTATATTTATCCCATTGGTATAAGTTTGGGATTTTTTATAATACAAAAAAATTTGGTGTATTTTCATGTGTTTTTTTTAAAGGTAATGCGGAGACGGCATCTTTTTCGTGGCTTAGGAAGTTGTCGTGCCTCGATTGACATCTCTCTCTATCCTCCCCTTTTTTCCAAGAATGCGAAATGGAATTGACTACATAACGTTCGATTTTTTCTTCCTCGGACAAGATAATGGTCGCATCGTCTTTTCGTGGGAAATATAATGGGAAAGCATCGAGGGGGAGTGGTAGAATTCGGGACAAATTGGGGGGGATCGATGAGAACCTCTGAACCATTCTTTTTGATGGTTGTTGTTTTGGGTGGTGGTGGGAAGAGGACAAAGTCGAAGGAGGGGGGGCGTTTTGGAGGTTTGATATGTGTTCTTTTGACTTGACCCTCGAAAAGCAAACCACATCGTGCGATCGAGAGGCGTTTTATTCGAGGGAGAGGAGTTTACATGGCCTACGGAAGTGTGGCTAAGAATGTCTCGTGAATGTCTCGTGAGTGCCCGTGGTTCGATCGGTGGGGCCTTTCTTCGGTAAGGGCCGAAGAATGTCTCGTGAGTGAGATGTGCTGGCGAGTTTTAACTCGAGTTATCTTTTTAATGATTACCCGGTGTTGAAGTATTGTTCCACGTCGCTGGATAACAAGATTTAAATGCTCTTTATATTTTTGTGGTCTCTCTTCACTTAATAATTTAAACTTTTGAGTTGGACTTTCTAACACTCGAAATGAGATGTTGAATTTTTTTTTATCATGCGTCCCACGTTTGTCTTCCACAGCTAGGCTTGAGTGCTCTAGTATATAAGTAGGTGGCCTTGGACCGTGAGGATTATTAGAGCGTGGAATTAACTTGCATGTCATTGCGCCGGAATTGAATAAACGATGAAATATCTTTTGAATGTATCCAAAAGGATGTTCCATTAGAATTGAATCGACGGTGAAATCCTTTTCGAATATATATGGGTCGATGTGCAATTCGACAAAGGTTGTGAAGGACCTTTTGTTGATTTTCGGATGGGAAAGTAAATGACAAGGAATTTAAGGGTATGAAAATTGGAAGCAATTGCGGCTGGCCATTTAAATTGCTGAAAGATAAATTGCGGGATAGTAAAGATAAAGCAAAATTTGCATAGAATATCGAGTTCCGTTATAGTGATTGGGGTTTACAAAGTGTACGGTTATGTAAAGGTTACAAACGGTTGTTAAAGTTAAAAAGATAACTTTCTAATCCTACTTTCAAAACAAATAACTTCCTTGTCCTATTTGCGGTTATAAGAAGCAACAACAACAATTATCCACATGAAGTTACAAAAATTATAAAATAACAGCACTAAACATAACCACCCAACAATTCTACTAACTAATAACACTTATTTAAAATAAGTTACATATTCGAAAATATTGGTACTTGACATTATATGTTGATGTCGATGACTTTATCCATTGATAACTATTGTTTGTTGTTGGTAACTTCCTTGACAAGTTGTCTATACTCTTCAAGTTGTCGATTGTTCTTTTCATCAACGACTTTTGTTATTCACCAAATTATGCTATTATCGACTAGGTGTGTCACTTATCGATTATAATAAAAAAAAATTGATCTTTTTGGTTGTCAAAATATGCCCCTTTTTAAAAAAAATTGAATAATTCGTTGTTCATTTGATCATTTTAAATTAGATAATCAATGGTCATCGTATGCCCCATTGTCATCAGCATATTCAAAATTTTTTTTGCCAAATTTTATCTTGGCTAGATTCATCATCCGACTCATATTTTTCCATTAAAGCCACATTTTGTGGAAAGTCTTCACGTGGCTCTTTGTCTCTGTTTTTAAGTAGTTGCTCATACTTAGACATTCTCATTGCTAATCGAAATAGATTAGCAAAATCATAGCCTTCAAATCTTTCTCTAAGATCAAATTCGTGAAACCTTTTTCTAAGAAAGAAGTAAGACATCTATTTTTAACCTTTTTGAATTGAGCAATAAACTAATCGACCGACTCATTACTATATTCATTAAGTTTGTTCAAACCAGCAATCGATACCAAAAGTATCGTTCTATAAAATTGATAATAAAATTGTCTTTTCATCTCAGCCCGGTTTCTAACATAATGGGGTGGTAAGTTAGTATACCAAGTAAAATCACTTTTTGACAAAGACAGAGAAATAGTTGAAGTCTTAAAAACTGGTTTCTCTGTTTCCCCACACTAGGCTATAAATCGAACAATGTGTTCGATAGTCGATTGTTCATATTCGCCGGTAAAAATGGCAAAATCAGGGGTTTTGAAGCCTCTGGTACCAAGACAACTATTTGGTGAGAAAAAAAACGGGTAAATCATTTTGAAATTAGAATATAAACGGAAAGAATTCTTCCAAAATCATCTTCAACATAAAATATGAACAATAATATACGTCAAGATTAAATAAGAAAATAACAATACTTACAAACTCCACTTTTGAGGACAAATACAAAACTAAAAATGGAAAGGGGAATGTAATTTGAGATGACAAAATAAGCATGAGAAGATATTCGCTCTCATAAAATCAATAACATAGATATTATACTCATATAAATATTAGGGAGAATGTAAATAATCATTCGGATTTTTCGCCTCAATTCCATTTTGATTTTGCATCCGACTTTTCTACAAGAACCACAATGCATTTCGCAACAAAACTCCATATGGAAAACGACTAAATTATCCATTTTTAGAGGGTAATTTAGCAATTACGAGTCTATTTCGAGACGAAAAATCCAACTTTCTAAATACAACTTGAATAAACAAAGGAGATACCATGCTTCCATGGACTTAATTAGCAAATTTACTAATATTTTAAAATATTACTGTAATATGTCCAGAAGACAAAGCTAAAACTTATTCATCAATTCGAACATAAAACTTTAGTAATTAATAGAGAAAATGAGGAAAGAGTAGTTTGAATTTCATAAATACAACTTCAATTATGTGAAAAAGTTTGGGTTGGACTAGTTTGTCGGCATCGAAGCTCGCGAAAGAAAGGACACGCGTCACACTCTCGCTATACTTCGATTGACTAGCTCATCATCTTTGCTTAATCTTAATTAAAGACTCTTTCTCTTGACTTTCTCTATAAACAACAAGGCATGGACATACGTAAGGGCTAAGGAAGTTGTTGTCTTCCTTAAAGTATCTTTTGAGCTGCAAGATGGCAAGCGATTCTTCATGGATCGGAGTGGATTAAGTAACTCTTTGGTCTTTGACCCTTGTGTCATTAGCATCCAATGAATATCTGCGCTGTTCCGAGGGAGATTTCCCGGCATGGCGGCTCTCGTCACCGCTGATGTTGTTGGTTGTAACTATGCTTAGGATAAGAACCTCCCCTCGACTCCCGTGAGAGTTTCCGAGCCTGCTCCCCTTACGTGTGATGGGAGGTGAGACCGTTCGAGGCAACGATGATTGGCCGGGCAGTCAAGCTTTCGTGGAGATGGGTTAAGAGAGATCGAGCTCATAATCTTCGCGAAGGTCAAACGGGAGAAGTTGTTACGAAAGGAGGTCGAGCTTTCACGATGATTTGTGTAGTCATCCACTGCCAAATCTTACTATGAGAGTTTCCGAGCCTGCTCCCCTTATGTGTGATGGGAGGTGAGGCTGTTCAAGGCAATGATAATTGGCAGGGCACGGGCAGTCAAGCTTTCGTGGAGACGGCTTAAGAGAGATTGAGAGTTCTATTCTTCGCGAAAGTCATACCTGGGAAGTTTGTTACGAAAAGAGGTTGAGCTTTCGCGATGATCCCGTGGTCATCTGACCGGCTATTGAAAGAAAAGCTTTGCATTTGCTCCTCCAACCAACCCATTACTTTACTAATATATCATTAGCGACGATGGCTCTTCCGTGTGATGATTGCAAAAAAAGTCCTGAACCTATTGTAAGATGCCAATTTAGTTATGAACCTTTTAATTTAGCCAATTTTAGTCCAAAACCTTTTGACGATTCGTCAATGTAGTCATTCTGGCTAATTTTGGCCAGAAATTATTGACGTAGACATGGACGCAGGCGTCCTACGTGATACAACCAGCGCTGATGGGGATAATTTTTTATTTTTTTCCCTTTTTCTTTTCTTTCCTTTTTTTCTTTTTTTTCTCCTTCTTCCTTGGCCAATCGCCAAGCCTTGAGGATGGCCGGCGGCCGGTCACATACGATGGTCAAAATTCAAAAAATTATCAATGTCAGCGATAATCATGCCAAATAGGACGACCAGCATCTACGTCAGTGATTTCCAACCAAAATTGGTAGAAATAATTACATTGGCAGATCCTCAAAAGGTTTAGAATTAAATTAGCCAAAGTGAAAGGTTTAGAACTCAATTGGTGTCCGTATAATAGGTTTACGATTTTTTTTGGTAATTTCACCGCTCTTGTATAGTAAATTTTCTCCATCGACAGTGTTTGCAATCATAAAACCTAAATCCGACAATATTCTATCTAAAGTATGAGCCCCCGAGACAATAATTAAATTGTGTGAGATGACAGATGCATGCACAAGGCACGACCATTCAACATCACTTATGAGGATTTTGTAATTGCTTTCCAATTGTCTCAAAAGTAATTCAGCTCACGGTTCTTCGATCCACTAAGGTCATGTCATCGGATAAAGTTCGTAATTACATAAAGGGCCATGTTTGCTCCAACGCAAACTCCCTCCACTAATGTCTTTGGTTGGTAGGTTTACTGTATAGCCATTACTCTTATCTAATTTTAGTTAAATCTACAAATAAGTGGTGTCCAAAACTTATAACCCACCAATCAAATGCATGGTCGGAGAGAGTTTCAAAACGAATCATTTCGTGATGGCATTAGGTCGATTAGTTGAGTAAGGCATGATTAATTTTTTTGTTCTATTTTACAGGAATGGACTATATATAAAAACATTTTGGGTCAAAACTCGGATTTGTTTCCCATTCTAGTCAATCTAATCGATCCGTCCAATTTAGTTTTCGAAACTTCAAAACTATGTAAAGCCTCACCTTCCTCGTATCCTCGTAATAACTATTCGCCTCTTTTGAAGTTCTCTTCAATGTTCTGCACATGCAACGATGGAACGGATTCACTAATCCACATCCCGAGATTTGCCTATATAAAACAGGTTTCCTCTTCGTAGATGAGTCATTGACCTGCGCATCAAACCGAGCGATTCTGTAGTCGGGCCGAGCCGGACGGGTCATAAACTTATATTCGAAAGCCGATAGGACCCGAAAAGCAAAAAGATCCACGGATAACAAGCCGGGTCGTCCGCCGTTCATCTTGCTTTCTTGGGACAGAATGTGAGAGAAATGTGAGAGAGAGCCTGACCCCAATGGTTCCGGATCAGTACTTGCTCCAACTAAGCCCAATGCTCTCATAAATTCGCTTTCATGTTAAGTTGGGCCCGAGCGCGAAGGACTAAGTAGCTTTGCAGGAGAACAAGGATAAATGGAGGGAATGAGCAGGTGAAGAAGAAGACACAAGTGACTCTGATAGAAAGAAGAGTCCGAGATCCAAATAGAAACCCGCGTCAACCCGATTGAATTGACTGGTCTAGGGGTGATCGGTTCTTGAAATGGGCTGGTTCCACCCTAGAATTGGGAACCGAATAAGACCGGACCGAACCGGACCAATCGTCCCTATTCGGTTGTTGGATTAGATCAATTCGATTAAGGGTTTTGGCGATTTCCTTTTCCTCATTCTTCAAAATTTTTTTTTAAAAAAACATTATTGGCGTGTCCACGCGGCTCGGTTCCGCATCTGGAACTAGGAACCAGATTCACTACTCATGATTCCAAAAATTTGCAATCGAGAACCGCTCGGAACCAAACCAGCCTGATTCAACCGTCAGTCCAATTCCCGTGCAGACTCCTAGACCGGACGATCAATACGCACTCAAAAGAGTTAAAAAGTCCAGATTGGACAGATTTAAAAGCTGAAGATCAGAATCGAAATGCAGCAGCATGTCAAGCTACTCATGGAATAACCCATCTGATCGATTCACCGTACAACACGTTTTACAGGAAAGCTTTTCCTCGCTAGGGTTCACATCTTCTCAATTCCAACACTCTCAAAAAACGAAAAACCCTAACGAATCGCATCCGTATAACCATAGACTCCGTCTCTAATTTCAAGAAACCAAAACCCTAGAAATTCTGTACACGATCATCAGCAGCTACTAACAAGAAAGAAGATGCTTAGAACCCAAAAACGCGGTCGCCAGACGGGGAGAACCGATCGCGAAGCTCAGTACTGGGTGACGAGCCGGCGGGCGCAGACGGAGCAGTAGAACTTGCGCTTGGTGCGGAAGTAGAAAGGGAGGAAGCAGAACCGCCACTGGCTCTCCACGTCCATCGCCTGCACCGCCCCGCCGCAGTAGGGGCACGCCCCCGGCGCCGCCTGCCGCGCCACCACCCGCTCGTCCTCGTCGCACACGAACACCAGGCACATCTCCGGGCCGGTCCTTCCTTCTCAGCTCCTGCGCCTGCTCCTGCTCCTGCTCCTGGGGTTTCACGAGGAACGGTTCGTTCTTCGCTTTCTTTCGGCTCTTGTTGATGTGGGGAATATGACTTTCTTGTTTTCTTGCTTTCTTGGGGTCGCGGTGGCTTGAAATTTATACATGGGATGGGAGAAAATCCAGATGATGCTAGAATGGACAGAGGCGGAAATGGAATGTACCGTCAAAAGGAGCGCGTGTGTAGAAGGTTCCGCCGCCGCGTTGGGGGAAACTTTCCGGGTCTTGTCCGTCCCACGCGCTTCCCTCTTAGATTGTTTTCGTCTTATGTGCCGCCCGTCTCGTTTTTGGACTTGTCAAATAGTCGGGTCACGTCGGGCCGAAAAATAATCCGATCCAAAAATTGACCCATTTTAGGCTTCGTTCGTTTGGTAGAAAATATTCTCTTTTTGAAAAATATTTTATCGGAAGTCATTTTTCTGGAAAATATTTTCCCGAAACATAATTTTCCGGTGTTCGGCGATCAATATGAAAAAGTTTCGGAAAATATTTTTCGCCGGCGGCGGCGGCCGGCGACCTTAGTGAAAAAGAAGAAGAAGAAACTCCGGAAAATGATTTCCGCTTTTGAAGAAGCGAAAGTCATTTTCCATAGACTTAGGCTATTTTGTGAGGGGGGAAGGAAAATATTTTCTCACGGAAAACGTTTTTCGCCCCCCGAACACCGGAAAACCCGGAAAATATTTTCCGGGAGAATATTTTCCGCCAAACGAACGAAGCCTTAATGAAGTATAAATTCAGTGATTCATACCTAACTCGATTTATATTGTTAAAGATTAATATCACTAAAAATTTAAAATTATGCTATTTGTGACACATTTATCTCAAATTTTTTTTGACACTAAAAACCTCCAAACTATGCTCATTGTGATGCATTTATCCCAAATTTTTTTTTTTGATATCAAAAATTCTAAATTATGCACTTTGTGACATATCTATCTTCGGTTACAATTTCGTCCAAAATTATTGTTCATCGCACTGTTCATCGTCTCCTCCAAGGAAAAAATTGCACTGCTCATAGTTTTCGAAGTTGCTGTTGATCACCTTCTCGCTCGGCCGAAGTTCTTTCGGAGCTCATCCGTCGTTGCCCATCGCCACCTGGACCTCCGGGAGCATCGTCGTAGTTGCCAACCATGGCAGCCGCTCGAGCTCGAAGCCTGGCCACGGCCGCTCCGCTCGTGCTCGAAGCTCGGACTGAGAACGAAAAGAAGGGGACCCTCTGTTTCCACTATCACCCGAGCCACCGACAAGGACAAGTTTCTTCAGCCACCCACGTGATAATGAACCCACATTCAGCACGTAAAGGAAGGAGAGGTCCAAACATAACAGAGTTCACGAAAAGAAGCATTGACGTATGTACTCGCCGAGTTTCTTTACATGTTGCGAGCACTACAAACTTTTAGATCCTTTGAAACTTTAGACAACAACGAGCCTGTAGCATCACTGCCAAAGTTTTTTCACTCACTTCCTCTTCTTAATTTTCTCGTCAACCAAAGAGATTAGCCTCGCAAGCCAAAAGCCAGTGATATGCAGCCATACAGCGACGAAACATAGTACCAAAAATAGAAAGAAACGAGGAGAAGAAGAACGGAACTTCAGATCTATGCCAGCAGCCTCAGCTCTTTGAGCTCGAGCGGCTGCCATGGCCAAGCTTCGAGCAAGAGCGGAGCAGCCATGGCCAAGCTTCGAGCTTGAGCGGCTGCCATGGTCGTCAATTACGACAAAGCTCCCGGAGGTCCAGGCAATGGGCATCAACGGACGAGCTTCGGCCGAGCAAGAAGGCGATGAATAGTAACTTCGAAGATGATGAACAGTGCAATTTTTCTCTTGGAGAAGACGATGAATAGTGATTTTGGACTGAATTGTAACGGAGGGTAGATATGTCATAAAGTGTATAGTTTGAGGTTTTTGATGTCACAAAAAAAGTTTAGGATAAATGTATCACAATTGGCATAATTTGAGGATTTTTGGCGTTACAAAAAAAGTTCGAGATAAATGTGTCATAAGTGGCATAGTTTGGAGTTTTTTGTGGTATTAATCCTATTGCTAAAACACTTTTATGCTCATATCTAAACTAAGGCGAAAGTACGGAGTAAGTGATGGCAAAAGATGGTGAAAAGAAAGCCATAGAGGTAGGTTAGGTCTATGCAAATTGTAAACCCATTTGACAATTCATTTGATATCTATATTAAACCTATTTACTCGATATAACTGATCCATATAATAACACACTTAACTTATCAAATGTGACTTAAGAAATGAGTTTATGACCTATTTTGACAGGTCTAATCTCGTTTAATGGTCTGAGGTAGGGCTTGCTTGACCCTCACGAGACTACGCTGTGAATCGTGTCATTTTAAAAGGGTCGAGATTTGACTATTTCATGCCCAAGATAAATCCCAGTTGACCTTTTTCTTATCCGTTTTTATCATCGACAAATTAATAATGCCTTCCGCATGCAAATATTCCACACCTACAAAGATAAATTCTTTACCAAATCAATTGATAGAATAATAATGCATTGATTAGTAATAACCTCGAACCTAGTTTGGCAATTTTGCGTTTTTTCCCCTTTTGTAACTATTTTATTCATATCGATTCATCCATTTCGACAAGAAACCTGGCCGCCCATGATAAAGGTCCTAACTCGAAAACAACGTGTCCAAGTTTCAAAAGCAGATAAAAACTTGATTTTTCAAAGGTTTTCTCAAGCGTGCCGGCTCTAAAAAGCAAAACGAAGTGCTTGGAATTGACAATGACGAAGAAATTACAATCCTAGACGTGAAATTAGCAGAAAAAAATAAACACGACAAAACTGAATTGAACGACTAAATTTCAGTTGCTGGAAAAGTCAAAATGTTGACAAAACTCTCGATTGTGAAAAACCCAAAAGAAAACACGAAATTCATATTCACGAGACCCGTTGTGCACCGAAGACTCGACCTTTAAACACGGACCGAGGAAAAGCCTTGTTATATCTTTAGCCAAATTATCTCACTTCATCGTTTTCCTATGGCTTAAAAATGAACTTCGCTATCTTCTCCCTAGCACCGAGAACACCCAGAAAACCATAAGAGGATCAACACAGTAGATGTGAGTATATTCACTTCACCATCAATCCCCGTGTATTCATTACAACGAGGGCGATTCAAACCAGACTTGGACTCTTCAAGCCTTCTCGGCCGGAGGCAGGGCCAAACAGGGGCAACATGGGAGTTAGGGCTGTCAAAAAAGCCCGGACCGACTCGAACCGGCCCGGTCCGAAAATTTAGGGCTTCTTCGGGTCGGGTCTCCTCTGGTTCGGGTGTAGTATTCCTTGTACAAGGACCGATTCAGAATCTTTTCGCAATAATTTCTTGGAGTAGATGCACTTAATTTGAATATCTGTTATAAACATCCATTTAACTTGCCTGATGCGTAAATCAAATGTTTGAAGGGTAATGATTTTCCCTGTGAAAATTAAGAACATCGGTCTAGACTCATACTCTGTAGTTATGGGAAGCCTAGCTCATTGTTATGTTCTGTCACCTCTTCTCCTGAAGTTGGAAGGAGAGTTTTACAGAAAACGTTGAAATGTGCAAAATGCTAGTGTTTCCTGTTTACTGTTTCTTTGTCATAATGTGCAAATTGCTACTAAGTTCTTAGAAAGGAAAATCTATGAGGGCTTTAAAGTGGTTTATGTATTTATGTGGTGATTAAGGATGGTTGTTTAGAGAGGGAGAAGAATAGTGGAGAAAGTGATGAATTATTTGGGGTACTTCTGGTAAGTTATGTCAAATTTTAATTTTCCTATGTTATAGATGCATTGCGACATGCAACCTATTTTGTATTTTCTTTTTCAGGCGACTACACACGAAGTGAATGAATATATTGTTCAATATGTACAGTGCAACTCTAATTACAAACAAATTCATGCATGTATATTGTTAATTTTCATTAACATGGACTTTTTAACTGTAGATTACTTAATATTCTTGCATGTGATTGTTTCTTCTGGGTACTTGAGTGACTGTAGCTGCTTGCTTCCTGTTGGATTTGGGTGCAGGTATCTTGCAATTGTGTGGCCAGATTTTCCTTATTTTTCTATCCATAAAGTTGGTGATTGGTCTAGCGTTGACTCCGGCATTGCAAGACTTCTGGCATGGGATACTTGTCGCAATAGATTTGCCATATTAGAATCTGCACCTGCCCCAAGAATTCCCGTAGTTCCTAAAGGTGGTTCCTCAAGCAAAGCAAATGCATCTGCTGCTTCTACAACAAAATGATTTTGAGTTATCTTTGAGTGTGGTCTATTGAAATTTGAGCACTTTTTGGACACTTTTGTGTGATGAATGTGGCAAGAGAGCATGTGGAACTGAGAGTCTCTTTCCAGATATAATGACCAAGTTTGCTTCACGTAGCTGCAGCAGATATAGTTGTTTAGCTATCTAGTGTGCTTTCTTGTGCATGCCATTTAATTTTTTTTTTCTCATTGCAAGTCTTTGACTTTGGGGAAATGCAATATAATAAGAATGAAAATGGGGAAATTCGAAGTGATTCTGTGGCTATTCGGGTTCATACTCACTTTTGTAGTTTGTACTGGTTTATAGGTAAAAAAACAAAAAACCCGAAAGCCCGACCTGGACCACCCCGACCCGAATTTTCGCTCCATATGCTTTGGGTCGGGTCAGAGATAGCATGTGACCCATACGCTTCAGGTTGGGTCAGGTATAATAGAAACCCGGCCCGACCTGACCCATTGACACCCCTTGGGAGTAGCTATCGACAATGGTTTGCAATGAGGTACAACGACGATTGGTGCGGGAGATCACTAAAGCTGAGAACGTGGTGAAGCTTGTTGGTGGTTGCCTGATTAGCTTGTTAGGAATCCTACTGGACTGAGGATTGGGCATGTCTCAAACCAAAGCTGAGTCGGCAATGAGACTTTGGGCACGGCATGGGCTATAAAGCGTGGCCAAGAGATTTACGGTGATAGAGGTGCCTAGATTTGCGCAAGAGATTCGCCTAGGTTTAACTGGAATTGCTGGCGAGACTTATGGTTGTAGACATTTGGCGAACACGAATGATTGTCGATGAAGGTGGAGGATATTAGTGCTCATAACAAGAACTTAGCAAATGCAGATATTCAGTCCTCTCGCGATGCCTCTCTTAGGCCGTACCTTGTCAGGACCAATTTTTAGCATCCGTCTAAATTCTTATTCCGAACATAAGACCTTCTGGCCTTAGTTTTTGATGCATAAGATCCTCGTCATGGCAAGTGTAGAGCATACTATCAAAATAAGGTGTTATTTTACCAATCTAAGATCTCTAATACTAGATAGAAATTTGAAGAGAAGAAGAAAGAATTAGCTTTGCATGGTTTAAGCACACGTACACACAATTTTATTGCTGGAGGCTAGTCTATCTCAACATATTACAAGCTATGCCTTTTATAGGCATAAGAGAATGCCAAGTTACATATGACTCACTAATGACACATGACTCATGTGACTCATCAATGTGACATTTATGACCATGTGACTCATCAAGGTGACATTTTGATATTTTTGACACGTGACTCATCCCAAACACCATTGTGAGACACTATTAATACACTTTCTATTCATCGTTTGATGATGAAGGGGATGAGCATCCTATCCCCATCTTCTTTTCTAAGTGGCGTACCACCTTTTTCTTCTTTCTTCTATACTTTCCTTGGTCGCAAAAATCCAGATGGAAAGATCTCAAATGCGGCGGTTTTTTAGGAGGAGATTGATAAGAGTTTGATGGAACATCATTAGAGCCTGAAGGGATATCACTTGGAATATTACCTAGAGATAAATGTGTTCCTGGCATGACAGGCTGTGGCCAGTTGTCGACATTCATCATTGATGAGGAGTCTCTAAGACTTTATGATGGTCTATAATCAAAGGGATCTTGAGAAAGTGGTCCACCCCATGGGTCCTGGGAAGTTGACGGCTGGTCTGGATTATCTTTTTTGCATTCCTCTAAAGCAGTCTAAATCAGGGGTTTTGTCTTTTGATAATAGCATGAATAATCCCATTGTACATCGGTATTATCATCTGGCCAAACTCTTGGAGGAATGGTGCGATTATTCTCATAGAATATTAACTAGATTTCCTTGTATTCTCGCAGATTTACTCCGATACAACATGACAGCATCTTATAAAGCTTGGCAGGGACTACTTGAGCTTTATAGGTCACGAGTCCTACATGTGCCAGGTATCTGGAAACATTGCTGTCAGGCTTAACAAATATCCATATCCTTTAAAAGAAAATGATCGTGTGCAGCTCTGGATCTGGCTTGCATACTCTTAGTTATTCAATGAAAAAGACTTTCTATGCTCCTAAGGGTTTAAACCAACAAACCATTTCCGCAAACTGGTGGTATTTTCCACCATCATCGATTTCTCGAATTACTTGACTGATAATTCCTGGTATTTTTATTGTTGGAAATTGAATCACAAAAGTATGGCAATTAAATGCATACAAATAAAACCATTTGAGTCCTTCGAAAATTTGTCTTTTGGGGAGAAAGACAAAGGGTCAAATGAATGGATAATTCGGATGCATGCCATTTGGTTGAAGATTCAGCCCACCATACTTTCTGAAGATCTTGTATTGATATTCCCACATGAGGTTTGTGAGATTATCAAAAGGAGTGTTGGATTTGATCAAATCTGGAACTTCAGGAGGATACATTCTACTAGAGAATCTAGGTTTCATGTCTTGTATTCGAAATCCACCGGTCGGACTTCTAGAAACATACATGAATAATGAAGAAGAATCTTCTTTGGGCCTAGAAAGGAGATTTTCAAATATATTCTTATCTTCTTTAATATGTTTAGACTCAAAAGAGTATTTTGAAAACCATTCTACCTATCGGAGAAGTTGTAAATGAGGCAATTGCTTCTTGAACTTCATCATCTAATTGAACAATGACTTATCCAATTCAATAAGAAAATGATAACTAATAAGATGAAATTCAAATTTCTTGATTTCATACTTAACGGTTAAATTTCCTTAAAAGTGGAGTGATAATACATTTCAACATCTATGAACCTTCTACTTTAAAATCCACAAATATGTCTCTTGCCTACAACTTCTTTTAAAAGAATAGTTGCCCAATAATTGTCACTAGCATCTGTCTAGAGGATCCTTTGGCCATGGGAAGGGATTTGCAATGGTAGAAAAAATTGAAGTTTTTCTTTGACAGCTTTGACTGCACTAGTTTAAGATTTTCCCCAAGGAGGAGGATTTTTCTTGAGCATCTTTTGCAATGGATGCATGAGCCATGAAACCTTTGGCACAAAGTCCCTTAAGTAATTAACAAGGACTGTTATACTTGTTTGGGAGAAAAATTCTCATCAGGAAAATTTAGCAACTCTTTTACAATGTGCTCCCTAGATAGTAAGAACCATCCTTAAGATGCATTCCAAAGAACTCAATTTCTTTTTGAGCTATTACCATCTTTCTTTGTGAAAGCATTATGCCATACTACTTGACAAAATCAGCAAACTGACCTAGTAATTTACAATGAGATTCCTCATTAGGACTGAACAAGAGGATATCATCAAATTGGGCTAGTAATTTACGGTGAGATTCCTCATCAGCACTGAACTGAACAAGAGAATATCATCAATGTAAATATGAGAACTAGCAGTAATTGGCTGAAAAAATCTTGCATATGGCTTTCTAGAAGAGAGAATGTGAAGTTTTTAAACCAAAAAGGAAGTACCTTGACTCTCCGAATGTAAATTGATGATGGTGGCAGGGAAGTAAAATTTGATGGATACCTCACCAAGAAATCACCAAGATCGTGAATATGGATGCTGGATTAAGGGCCGCCCAACTGCAATTTTTCTTCAAGATTTGTCACTTATCCAAGGCTGAAAGAGAAGTTAGTTTAGTGCATGTATGATGGATACTGAGGAGCCTGAAGTGCCAAGAGAGGGTGAGGTAGATGGGCATGAAAGTTGTCCCTCTATGAGGTCCGCTCTATTCTTGTGAGTTCTTTATTTATAGAGAAGTCCACTTTCCTTTGAAGAAATAACAACAAATTTTTCTTTTCTTTCAAATTTGAGCCCTCCTATGTCCTGTCTTTCATTGCTTCACTCCAACTCTGTTTCCCTTATGTCCATTTCCTTATCTTCTTTGTGTTTTTCTATGCTATTCATGATGCCCTTCACTTTTGCCCACGTCTTCTTATCCTTTTCTTTTCCTTTGTCTTTATATCTTGGCCCATTCCTACTTTCTTTCTTTTCACACGCTCAAGGCCAGACTATACTTTTTTTCTTTTGTCCTTTTTTTGTTTAAGCTTGTTCGTTCGAATTACTCCTCTAAAAGATTAAATATGTGTCCTCTTGAGATCGAGACTTTGACAATATAGAATTATATCTTTCCCAATTTCGATCAATGAAAAATTAATTTTCCAGATTCAGCTCACTCATGATATTTTCGGCCACTTTACTAATAATGGGCTTGGCTAAAATTTTAATTTACGTGGGCTTAGTCCAAATAATTTCATTAAGCTCAGAACCTCTCTTGCTTAAGTCCCTTAGTCCAATTAAAATTGAATTTATATGGGCTTGTTACTATTAATGTGAGTGCTCCTAATATGCAAATTAATAATATTTTTGTTTAGGAGTCGGGATTGATCCCTAAATTTTTATGCAGTAAGTGACTTAATGTGTTGTCAAAATTTAGGTGTCGACACCATTAACAAAATTTTAGGTCCCTTTTTGTTTTATTGGCTTCCAAGTTTTGGCCGCGGGCTGGGCCGTGGCTAAAGTGAGCCTTGTGGCCTATATTGTAACAAATTTTGGAAGCTAAAGTGTGACATCCTAAATTATCTTTCTATTTATTATGTTTGTAATTAAGTTGGTTTAAATTAGTTTTCTACTTTATTGCGTCTAAAATGGACATCAATTTTCTTGTTTATTTACTGCAATTAAAAATATCTACCTAAATTTACCTAATATCTCAATCTTTTTTTGTCTAAATCATGTCATTTGTCACTCTTTAATTTGAACACCTACCTTAATTCTCACATAGTGTTTGAATCTAATTCTTAAGATGACATCATTGATGACATTTGAACTAATCAGAGACGTTGTTGGATTGAGAGACATCCAGTTGATCTCTTCCTTCAAGGTTTGTCACTTATCCAAGGCTGAGAATTTTTTTTTGTTTTAGTGCATTTGTGATGGATTGTGAGAAGTCTGAAGTGCCAAGAGAGGGTAAGATAGATGGGCATAAAAAATGTCTCTTTATGAGCCCCGTTCTTTTATTGTGAGTTTTCTATTTATAGAGAAATTCACTTTCCTTCGAAGAAATAACAAATCTTTTATTTTCTTTCAAGTTTGAGCCCTTCCATGCCCCGTCTTTCATTTCTTCACTCCAGCTCTGTTTTCTTTATGCCCATTTCCTTATCTTTTTTGTGTTTTTCTTTGCTACCCATGATATTCTTCACTTTTGCCCGCGTCTTCTTATCCTTTTCTTTTCCTTTGTCTTTTTTTTCTTAGCCCATTTCCTACTTTATTCTCTTTCACACGCTTAAAGCCAGACTATATTTTTTTTCTTTTGTTCTTTTTTTTTTGTTTCAGCTTATATGTCCAGATTGCTTCCCTCAAAGATTAAATATGTGCCCCTTGAGATCTAGAATTTGACAACATAGAATTCTATCTTTCCCAATTTCGATCAATGAAAAATTAATTTAACAGATTTAGTTCACTCGTGATATTTTCGGCCACTTGACTAGTAATGGGCTTGGCTAAATTTTCAATTTACACGGGTTTAGTCCAAATAATTTAATTAAGCTCAGAACCTCAATTACTTAAGTCCAGTAGTCCAATTAAAATGGAATTTATATGGGCTTGTTACTTTAATGCGAGTGCTTCTAACATCCCAATGAATAATATTTTTGTTTAAGGGTCGGGGTCGATTCCTAAATTTCTATGCAATAAATGACTTAACGTGTCACTAAAATTTATGTGTCAACATCATCAGCAAAATTTTAATGTCCCCTTTATTTTGACTGGCTTCCAAGATTTGGCTATGGTCAAAGTGGGCCTCGTGGTCTATATTGTAACAAAATTTGGAAGTTGAAGTGTGATATCCTAAATTTTCTTTCTATTTATTATGTTTGTAATTATTTTAGTTGGTTCAAAATATTTATTCGATTTATCGCCTTTAACTTCAATTTCCCTATTTATTTACCGCAATTGAAAATATTTACCTAAAATTACCTGATATCTCAATCTATTTTGGGATAATTCAAAAAAAAAACATCAACTTTACTTGGAGTGGCAATTATGGCCCGGACTTTTGTTTGTCTCAATAAAAAGCACCAACTTTAATTAGTGAGTTATTAAGTAAGATTAATTAAAGAAAATCAAACCGGTTCAAAATAATTAGTTTTGAAGCTTTAGGGAAAAATATGTAATTCCAACAAACTAACAAACTAAGTTGTAAAATATAAAAATTTTGGGGACCGTTAAACAATTATCTTAAAAGATAAAAATGGACTTAATTAAATGATTAAATTAAAAGTGGGTTGTTTTGGTACTTCTTAAAATCTTCGGCTTGTCTATAGTGTAAATAAAATAATCATATGTCTTAGATAACAAAAGGATAGCTTTTGGTATTTAATTTAATTAATATGGCTTGATTAGATGAAAATCAAAAGTTAGGGGTAAAAATTATAACACAAGAAATTTTATTGGGGAAATAATGTAATTCTAAAATTCTCTAATTATACGAAATTATCTTTAATTTTAGTGGTAAATGAGAGTTTAATTAAGGGTGCTATTAAAAAATGAAAATTATACTAGTTACTTAAATTATGGAAGCATTATTGTCTAAAGCTAAAAGCATCCCAAGAAAAAATGAATTTGTGAAAATTCTCTATTAATCTATGATGGCATGATGAAATGAGGATTAATGTTTATATGTTGAAATGTACGTAACTAATTGATTGTCACAATTTATACGAGAAATACCAAGAGATTAACACATTCACCTTATTATTTACAATTGTAGAAATAGAAGATATACGTGGCATTTATTGTGTTATAATGAATTTTGCATAAATGATGCAATGTAATGAAGACCTTTGCTACGGTTTATTTGCCAGAGAGCGAACTGTGTGTATAAAACTCTGGGAAAAAACAGATATTCTACCATCTAAGATGGGTCTCTACAAGGTTGAGAGGACACGAAATCCTATAATTCATACAATCTATAATAGCCTTGTGTAGCTTGTGATGTGATATTATGGAATAGCTATCGTTATGACGTTATACAGTGGTGTATTTATCTTTGGTGATATAGAGGATACCAATGATGAATGGGCCGAGTGCTGTGGCAAAGAGGTATTAATGATTTCGTCCGCGTGAGTTAGTGGTGATGATGCCTCGTTAGTTAAAATGGGTCCTAGCAGCAATGAGTAGAGACTAGATACTCACTTGTGTATATTGGTGAGCTATTATGTGATAAATAGTTGTGAATCATGAAATTATATATATGCTTCCATTTGAGTGAGTAATTTTTATGCCACATTATCCTATCATTTTCATTGCATATCATGATGAAAAACTAATGCATTTTCCCACATTCATTTTGTATGTGCATATTTATGAAATTTATCTTGATTCACATTATTTTGTTGATACCAGGTTGAGTTGTAAGAAGATCTCCTACCTTACACTCAGTATTTCATTTATTGGGTTTTAACTCACATTTTTATTATACAGCTCTGTACACTTATCCGCCGGGGTAAGTACAGCGCAAGTGCCATAACTTTTGTACGGAGGACACTTAAGTACCATAACTTTTTTTTGGCTCACTTGAGTGCTATAACTTTCAAAAAAATGATCACTCAAGTGCCACTTACGAGCTGATCGTGAGGGCCCGAAACCGCTGCTTTTCCGGTCGAACGGTGACCTTCCCGGCGAGGCGAGCACCACCAGCTTGAAGAGGGGGTGTCGATGAATCATTCCATGGTCTCCGTTCGTCTCGAAATTTCCGTTTTAGCTTCCGTTGACGAAGGTAAAAATGCTTCGTAGTCACACAATTTATCAAGCCGATTTGTGTGACTACGAAGCATTTTTACTTTTGTCAACGGAGGCTAAAACGGAGATTTCGAGACGAACGGAGGCCATGGAATGATTCACCGACACCCCCTCTTCAAGCTGGTGGTGCTTGCCTCACCGGGAAGGTCACCGTTTGATCGGAAAAGCCGCGGTTTCGGGCCTTCACGACCAGCTTGTCAGAGGGGTTGGTCGTGAGGGCCCGAAACCGCGGCTTTTTCAACCAAACGGTGACCTTCCCGGCAAGGCGAGCACCACCAGATTGAAGAGGGGGTGTCGGTGAATCATTCTATGGCCTCCGTTCATCTCAAAATTTCCGTTTTAGCCTCCGTTGACGAAGGTAAAAATGCTTCGTAGTCACACATTTATCGAGCCGATTTGTGTGACTACGAAGCATTTTTACCTTCGTCAACGAAGGCTAAAACGGAAATTTCGAGACGAACGGAGACCATGGAATGATTCACCGACACCCCCTCTTCAAGCTGGTGGTGCTCGCCTCACCGGGAAGGTCACCGTTCGACTGGAAAAGTCGCGGTTTCGGGCCCTCACGATCAGCTCGTAAGTGGCACTTGAGTGATCATTTTTTTGAAAGTTATGGCACTCAAGTGAGCCAAAAAAAAGTTGTGGTACTTAAGTGTCCTCCGTACAAAAGTTATGGCACTTGCGCTGTACTTATCCCCTTATCCGCCACTATATTTTGGAGCGTCTGTATACTTTGAATGCAGCTATGAGCACGTTCTACTATTTGGGTAGATATAGGGCTACCAGAGTGTATCCCTCATCATTTTATTATATGGTACGATAATGTTAATGGCAAGTTAGTTGGCCCAATGATGGGAGTTGATGGTTCACTTGATTATGACAATGGAAGACATGTGATGATGTCCGAAGTCATAGACCCTTGGAAAAATAGCTTGATTATTTACAAGCAAGCTTTTGTTAGTATGTATGTAGAGGCGCTAAGTAAGCCCGATCTCTTCTTTGAGCTTATATAATGTATTGTGTTTTCTTTTGAATATTTGTATCAATATAGTAATTTTAGAAATTGTCATAAAGATGCAAATGTATATTAGTCGACTTGGTTGATCGTGTGTGGGATGATGCGTAATTAGTTTATTATGCTTCTGCATGTAAAAATTGTATAAGGAAATTAATATAAGTAGGTTTCATAAAGGTCACATATTGCGAGTAGCATTTTGGGGCATCAGTTGCTTACTATACATTAAAAATGCCCAAAGTGCCTTGAAGACACAAACTTCAACTAAATCTATTTAGGGCACTAATTTTTATCCACATGATTATTGATATTCACTTTCAATCACCTTCTTGGTCTCTCTTTCAAAGCCAAAACCTATTAGCTACTCTTAGAACTATTTTTACCACAAGTTTTGCCAACAAAGTTAGCCACTTATCACTCATTTATAGTGTCACATATCCTTCATTTTCAATCATATATTTGAACTATGTGATTACATCATGCACGACATCATTTTTTTTCAACTCTAACCTATTAATGTTTAAATGATTTCAACTTAAATCAAGTTTCTCATTCGTGCACATGCCTTGGCCGAACTCTACTCTCTTTCTCTCCCTCTCTCATAGCCACTTACCACTCATTTATGCTGTCACATCTCCTCAATTTCCAACCATATGCTTTAATCATAAGATTACATCATGCATGACATTATGGATGAAATAATATTTTAACACTAGTTACTTTATATCTATTATTTGCAACTATAGTTACTTTATATCATAATTATAACCCTAGTCAATTAACATGAGTTAAAATTATTATTTAAATAAGCAAAGGAGGAAGACAAATATATTTTCCCTTCTCCTTCTTGGAGGTGCAACTTCATCTTCTTATCTTGACGTGCAATTTCCCTTTCCCTTTCCAAAACAACAAGCAAAGTTCCTTCAAGCTCTAAAGCATCTTTCAAGGTAAAATTCATGATGGACTTCATTTTCCTTTTATTATTAATTTTTGATTGAAAAATATAATTTTAGATAGTTCATAAATTTTATTCTTGTTTGTTTTGTTTTCAAGTGATTAAGGCCTTGGAATATTCAAGTATTTTGCTCATGGTATGTGAATCTCTATGGGCTTAATTGGATTGATCCACTTATTACTCTTAATCCTTATTTGATTTGAGCTTAAAGTATGGATAATATTATAGATCTATGTTGTTAAAGGAATTAATGATTTCATGTTGAGCTAATAAAATGCAAGACTATGTATGATTTTGTATCATGGGTGATGCCATGTTGATATAAGATGAGAATAATATTATCTACTTGTGCTTTTATCGTGATATTGTTATGGATTAATGCCGTGGAAAATCCCAAACTGGTACACCTATGATAAATTTATCCCGAACTAATTTTTTGACCACCAAAAACTCTAAACCATTACACTTGTAGCAAATTTACCTTCCGTTGAATATTATTGATATCTCGGAAAATCACAAATTGGTAAACATGTAACAAAAAGAGAGGTAAAACCCTAAACTAGTATACCCATTGACTTCCACGTGTCATTCAACTCAGCCATTTAACGGTAAAATTTAACTAAAACTAATAATGGGTAAATTTGTCACATGTGTACCAGTTTTAGGTTTTTTGTGATAAAAAATTAATTTGGGGTAAATTTATCACAAGTGTACTAGTTTTAGGTTTTTCGTGGTATTAACCCTATTGTTATTTATATTTTGTGAAAAGTCCATTATATTCATGATGCCATGAGGAGATGTTGTGAGTAATTTTATGGATCATGACTATATTTCATGAATAAAAACATGGTCGAATGATTTCAAGAGGATTTTGAATGATTTTGATGAGCAAAATCATCAGAGAGATCAAACTATGCATGTACAGGGGTAAAATAGTAACTTTTTGTAATACAAGGGCAAAAACATTTTTTTTACAGCATATAAATTATTCTGTGAACAGTGAAGATGCCAAAAGTTAGTGTGATAATAGTCATTGATAACACATGTTTTACATCTTGAAGAAATTTAAGAAATAAGTTTGGAAAGTGTGGGTGAATATTTGTTGTATATAGTAGGTTGATCTCCTAATTACTATAGTGGACTAGTGTTGGGAGCTTTGACATGGTTGGCAGTGCTTGTAATGGCTTTTACGAATATGTTGGTAGAATACGGGGAACCTTGACATGTTTGTGAATCTATGTTATGAGACATGCTCACAAAAAATGAAATGCTTGATATGTTATATTGAGATTGTGTTACAAACACTTGAATCATGTAGAATACATATAGTATTCCCTAAGTGATCGAATCATTTTATTATGAGCATGTAAATTTTAGATGAATGAGTTTAGTATATATTGTACTCTTGCCAAACGAGTGATTGATATTGTTTGAATTATAGTGATTCCTTGAAATGATATGTGATATTACTCGTTCGTTATTATTATGTTGTTGCACTCTCGAGTCGAGTGGTGAGTAGATCTCATTTACTGAGGTTAGGCTCACTTCAAAATATCTTTCCATATTGGTTGAGTTCGGAGTTCAGGGGTATTTAGATTAGCGCTACCAAAGATCTTTTTAAGGAATGGATTAGAGTGTGTGGCATAAGTAGTGGTGTATCTTTGGTACTTGGAGTTCTAATTATGTATAGTAATTAAAAAATGTACATCATTTGTGACTCAATTATTTATTCTTGAGAAAATTTCAAATAAGGACCTGAAGTGAAATCATTTTCTTAAAAAAGGGCTTGAAGTGGACCTTATCTAAAAAAAGGGTATGAAGTGACTAACTTGGTCTTAAATAAGGGCATGAAGTGATTAACTTAGTCTCAAATAAGAACCTCAACCTAGAAACCAGCCAAACCCTATTTGCAGCTAGGGTTATTTTTGTCTAAGCAATTTTTTTACTCTTTCTTTCTTCTTTTATTTCTTTTCTCTCTTGTTCTTCCTTGCTCTTTCTTCTCTTCTCTTCTCTTCCTCATGCCTCCGTCTCCATCGCTCTGCAGATCACCTTCTCTAGAGTCCATCTCTATCTCCTTACCGACCTTGCCATCCTCGTCTCCCGCCGTCCTCAACAGCAATTCCAGTTTCCTTCGTCGAAAGATGGAGGTCGATCCGAGCCCTAGATCGAGCACGAGCGAGCCAAGATGTGACTCACAACTCACATTTGAACCATCTCGAGATAGACTCACAGTCATAATGATTCATCAACCTTTTTAGGTAACCAGCATGCACTACACATTTGAACCATCTTGAGAAGCCACATATTCCGCCTCTATGCAAAATTGCGTCTATGAATGTTATGAATCATCCAACCTAGACTGAACTGAACATTCCCAATAAACTGTCCGTGAAGGCCAATTTCATACGCAGGGAGAACATGAAACTGTTACTTTAATTACCAGAATAAGTTTTTACAAGCAAAAAGAATAAAAACAAAACCCAATTATCAATATTTCTCGATTCTCAAGTTCATCATCATCACCAGTCGCTTCGGGCCAATGACAGAAAGTCGATCCCAAAGTGGTGCCCAAGAGGCTCTTCAATGGGAGTTCCCAGGTATCCTGAAGATTTCATTGTTGGAGAAGGCAACTGGTGGCGAATAACTTCAATCTAGCTTCTGCCAAAATTGATGAGCGCACGTGCGAGGACGCGTAATGGCAGAATGTAGAGCACACACTTTGAAGTTCGTTGATGGGGAGTCTGCAAAACTGAAGCACACGGTTAGTAGGTTTGCAAAACTGCAAGCCTCCTTGAATATCTTTCCATTTTTTAAATTGTTCAAATTGTTCAAATTGTTCTGCACCTGTGCAAGCTCGTTGGTGAGGAGGCTGATGCTCTTGTCAAGAAGGAGGTGATGCAGAATGAAGGAGGCGATGCAGAATGAAGGGGGCGCGAGCAAGATGAAGAAAGAAAGAAAGAAAAGACAAAAAGGAAAAAGAAAAAAAGAAAAAGAAAGAGTAAAAAAAGTACTTAGACGAAAATACCCTTAGCTACAAATAAGATTTGGTTGGATTCTAAGTTGAGGTCCTTATCTGAGACTAAGTTAGTCACTTCAGATATAATGTCCATTTCAGGTCATCTTTTGAGAAAATGGTTCCACTTCGAGCCCTTAAGTGAAATTTTCCCTTTGTTCTTTGAAGGTTCAAATTTTATGAAAAATTCAGGGCGTGACATAGCATATCTTAAAGTTAACAAGAAACAATAAAGAACGTGATAGATTTGTTGGCACCTACTCTAAGAAGAGAGCGAAGTGGGAAAGATCTTCCACTCCTTGCATCTCGTAAATCTGTAGGGGCATCTATATGACTCTAAAAAGTAGAAATTATGGAAAATTACTTACAATTTTGATGGATAAGTGTACTGGAAGTCTTAAAAATTGTCACAAAAGTGCAATTAACTCATAAAATTTGTTATGAAAGTGCAATTGAGTCCTTAAACTGTCAAAAAGTGCAATCAATTCCTAAAACTTATCACGAAAGTGCAATTGACTCCTAAAACTTTCAAAAAGTGCAATCAAGTCCTAAAATTTGTCAAATTGATCCAGTCAAGTAATTCGTTAAGTGCACTTTTTGAAAGTTCTAGGATTCAATTACATTTCGTAATAAGTTTTAGGACTCAATTGCACTTTTATTACAAGTTTTAGGATTTCCAATGCGTTTATCCCTAATTTTGATGATTAAGGTGAGATTAATTATGATGCGGTCTTAGTAATGAAATTTAATGAATTAAGTAAAGATTTGGCATAATAATAACTTAGTAATGTGGTAGTCATTTAAGTTATATAGAGAACAAGGAACAAAATATATATTTAATCTTGTGGCTTCAAATGGAATGAGGGATCTGATCATTAATTTAGTGGAAGATTTTTTTAAGTCAAAACAAAATTTTATTCATTTTCAAAGGGATACATTAGAGGTACAATGCAATCCCAGAAAACTGCAAATTAGCATAAAGCCCAAAAAGTTTCAAAACAAGACAAGTTCTAGAAATCAAGATAAATTATCAGAGTTTGGTCAGTAGGGGACGCAAGCTTCTTCTTTTTTTTTTGGTCAAACGGGACACATGTTCATAGATCACATTTGTGACTACTTGAAATCAAAATCGACGTCCGATCATCGAATCTTGCATTGTCCGTATGAGCGCACACCGAGATCTCCCTCTGTAGCTACAGCTTTGCCATTTTGCGGTGTGGGCCTAGGTTTGGCATCCTCAACACCATCACCATATGGAGAAAATAGGTCAAGCGAGCATAAATTTGATGCCTGTGAGGGCGAACCCTTTACACTATAGCTCCTATGATCATTTTCGAAACTGGACTTGTAAACCAACGTAACATAGGGGAATTGAAACCGCGAAAGCATACACACAAAACACTACAAAAAAACAAGGGATTAGCGACGAATTTTGTGACAAAAAATTTGGCAAAATCCGTCGCTAATCGAATTTGCGACGAAATTAGCGACGGAAAAAATTCCGTTGCTAATTCGGCGTTGCAAAATTTTGCGACGGAAAATTTCAATTTCCGTCGCTAAATTGCGACGGAAAAAAATTCGTCGCAAATTAGCCACGAACTTTATCCGTCGCAAAATTCGTCGCAAATAATTCGTCGCAAATTAGCCACGAACTTTATTCGTCGCAAATAATTCGTCGCAAATTAGCCACGAACTTTATCCGTCGTAAATTCGTCGCAAATTAGCCACAAACTTTATTCGTCGCAAATTTCGTCGCAAATTAGCCACGAACTTTATCCGTCACAAATTAGCCACGACCTTTGTTCGTCGCAAATTAGCCACGACCTTTATTTGTCGCAAATTAGCCACGAACTGTATTCGTCGCAAATTAGCCATGAACTGTATTGGTCGCAAAATTCGTCGCTAAATATTCGTCGCAAATTATACACCATTTGGGCCATCAAATCTTGTCCATAGCAATAGCTACGAATTAATGAACATCATGTAATACATTCAAAACAATCAAAGGACACGAGACAATCATAGATTCCGCTTTAGAAACAGAAAACGAACAAACCAGACACAATGCCATATAATTGAAAAATATAACTGAAGGAAAGATGCTAGTCCGCAAAAAATAATGATATATGCAAAGTTGCAAAGTCTGACATGATTCTATTTGATATCCAATCTTATAATACATTTAAAACATTCAAAGGAGGCGGGACAACCATAGATTCTGCTTCAAAAACGAAAAATCGACAAACAAGACACAAGATTGGGCAGCTTTGGTACTCGACAGGACACCAGAAGCAGTCACTTTTGTCGACACCTGATGAAATGTGGATACATAAATAAATATATTCAATCAGTCTAGAATATAAAAGAAGCGTTTATGCATGGATGTGGAACTAGGTATAAAAAAACAAGTAGGAGGGTTAACAAAAAAACGTTTCAGAACGAACATCAATGTTCTTACATATGAATATGAGTCAACTTTGACATCCACTGTAGTTTTTTCACCCTTGTAAACCGTATTTCTGTCACCTACGAAAAATTAGATCCTTCTCCAAACAGCATTCAACAGTTTAATGACTTAGAGAGGTGAATTACCAACACCAATTCCCAGGAAGAGAGGACTCAAAGTCAATTAAGGCATGCATTTCTACAATGTTCAAATATCATGATTTTTTGTAATAAGCATGTCATCCTGGGATCTCTAAATTTTCAGTTTTTCGCAAGCAAAGAACCTAGTTGTAAGAAAGTTGTGCACAGAAAGTAATTGTAGGGCAGGAACATATTGGCCAAACTGCACTTATGGCACAAAAGATTGTGAAGCAAGCTTACCCCCGATTTTGAGAATTTTAACTAGAAAGGACCAAGAAAATCATCATCATCATCAGCAATCTCAGCATCATTGTGTCGCTCATCATTGTGCCCATCACCTATTGGATTGACGGGAGGTACAGGAGGAACCTCATCGTGATCGAGGTTGAGGTGTCGCATAATGATTTGCATTTGTTGTTCCTCTTATTTCTTCATCCTTCTCTACAAGTATATTTTTCAGTTGGCTCAATTCTTGGGTCATTTGCTCCTCAAGTTATGTCCTCCTTGGAACAGCCGCATTGGAGGATGAAGTTGCAGCATGATTCATTGTGTATACCCTTGACAAGGATCCCATCCCAAATATTTTTCCTTTTTTCATCCCACCCGTTGCCTCCACCCATAATGCCATACTGTCAACTGATGGCTCAGACGCAGCAACACCATCACCACCACTAGCATTGCTCATTAAAAGTTCATCATATTTTTCTTACATTAACAATATAGATGAAAATAAAATAACTTCATATATATAACTACCATAAATATTAAAAGCATTCACGGTTTTCATTCTAGTTTCCATAAAGTCCAAAGTATAACCTTACATACCTTAATAGCTTTTGCTTGATCGCAAGTCCATGTCTTATTTTTTTTTTGAAATGTGTTTTCAAATGTAGCTGCAAATGTCGGTTCCGTCCCCAATTCATGTGCCTACAAAATGTAAACATGAGTAATTGAATTAAATTAACTTATAACTTATTTAACAGACTTACCATTCGTTTTCGATGCTCCCCAATGTTGATAGAGCCCCCAGCATATGTGGCAGACCTTTCACTAGAACTAGAAGATCGATTCTTTTTATTCTGCTCACTGATTTGCTAATTCTTTTCAGTTTCCCAAATTCTGTTAATTTCCGTCCAATTGTCAGCTGTAATGAAAGCCGGCTTCACTTGCTTGATCTTTGCTCTATTCATCACATTTCGTATGTGATCACTGACTTTCTTCTTAAAAATTCTTCTCACTTCATTCTCTTCCTTTTCATCCCACCTGAACTTCCGCTGCAATCAATACAAAAACAACTGAAAGTTGTTATGATGGTCACATATCCATTACCATGCACCAGACAATTCGGCGATAGATTTTGTAAAGTTCATCTCGGGAAAAATATCTGGTTCGTTTAGTACCGAAAACTAAAGAGTTGTTCTGGTCCCTTTACATCATTCTTGACCATCAATATACTACACCGAACTTAGTTGGTGAGAAAATAGAATATTTAAAACTTACCTTGAACTCATTCCACCACAAATCTTTCACTTCTTGTGGAGCAGTGCTGTAATTAATATACTGCCCCATCCAATAGTTTTTGACTATTTTATTCAGTTCCCTCACAACAAACGTAGCATCCGTGAATCTGCAAACATACGGATATTGTGCAACATCGACAATTCAGTTGACATCCATATCTAAAACCATAAATATTATATATACTTACAAAATGAAGTACTTACAAATCTCCACATGGGCATATCATGATTCGGTTATCTTCTTCACCTGTGTTTCCCTCATTATTCGATTGTTTCGCTGAATAATAAGGTGGAACGGAAGGAGATGGATCTGAAGGAGATGGAACTGAAGGAGATTTAGTTTGCATGTGTCCAAGTCCCCTAACATGTTCTTGAGGGTTGGAGGAAGGGCCAACGTGTCCATGTTGTCCATCAGCATATAGTGGTTGAGGGTTAGATAAAAGGGCAGGAGAAGAGGAAAGGGACGGGGACGAGGACGAGGAAGAGGAAAGGGCTGGTCTTCTATGCATGTGACCTCCGTGTTTATATTGACAAGTAGGAAGGTTAGACAAATATGTAAAAAAAATATGAACACGTATTAGGGACACATAATGACGTACATGATGAAGCTTACCATTTTGTTTCAGAGAGCAAGAGATAAAGTTGAGGCTTTTCCGAAGCGGAAAATGTATCCTCTTAATTAACCAATGCCGAGTGTTTATGACGTGCAATTTCCTACGAACAAATATACTATGAATTGCACTCATTTTGATATCAAACATCAATATATGATCACGATATGCCATGCTAAGCCAACAATAGCCATAATTAACCACACGATCCACTTTCAAACCACACGATCATTCATCAAGTACAAGATCAACCAGGAAACATCAATTTCAGCCACATGATCTTCGTTCTCGGCCACACGATCATCAATCAACCCACACGATCAGGCCATAGTTAACCAATCAGCCACAATTAAGCAAATCAACCACACGATTAAACTAATTAACCATACGATTGGCATTAAACAACTAATCAACCACACGATCGTCATTGAACGCTTAATCAGCCACATGATCGACAAATTAACCAGGCGAACATCGATCAAAGCCACATGCAATCCTGAAATCGGCCCCTAACTTAGCCAACCAATCCGATACTAAACAATCCATAAACAAGTCTGATTAATACCCATTATACTAGGTAGGGTTTAGGGAGTCACTTACTTGGTTCAAGGCCAAGAAAAACCAAACAATGGGGCAAAATGGCCGGTCGGCCAGTGGCGGGCTTGGCGCGGGCGCAAGTGGCGACTAGTCAGCCAGGCGCTCGGCCACGGCCGGGCGAACTGGACGACGGACGGGCGAGCGGTTGGGCAAGAGGCTAGGCCACGGGCGATGGCTCGGCCACGGGCGAGCTGCCGGGCGCGCAGGCGACGACGGCTCAGCGGCGACGGGCGACGGCTCGGTGGCGACGAGCGAGCAGGCGATGGAGGCTCGGCCAGAACAGGGGAACTCAGAGGCGACGGCGAACGACGGTGGAGTTGGGCGGCGACGGCGTCGGGCGGCTGCTGGGCGGCGACGGCTACGAGCTCGGGCGAGGCGCGCGGGCGAGTTGGGCGACGGCGAGCTCGGCCAGCGAGCGGCGAGCACGCAGTGGAGCGGCGACACTCGCGGCTGCAAGCTCTGGGCACGCAGGCGACAACGGCGACGGCGGGCTAGCAGTCTGGCGGTGGGGACAACGCACGGCGGCTGGGCAGCGCTGGGTCGCGGCGGACACGGCGGTGAGCGAGCTGCTGCTTGCTCACGGAGGGGAGGGGAAGGCAGTCGGCAAAGGGGGGCACGGCGGCGGACGGGCGGTGCAGCTAGGCGGAGGCGGACGGCCGAACGGCGACGCGACGGCCGGACGAACAGCGGCGCAAGGCGGACGGCGAACGGCGGTGAGCAGCAAGGAAGAATGAAGCAGAAGCCGCGTCAAAGAGGAACGAAGGAGGAAGAGAAGAGAAAAAAAGAAAAGAAAGAAAAAGAAGAGAGAGAGGGAAGAAGTCTGCATGGGATAGAGGGGGAGGGGACGTGAGCGTGAGGTTGCGTGCGGCAGAGGGGAGAGGGAGAGAGAGAGGGGGAAAGAAAGTCAATATCCACTCAAGTGGAATCCAACGGTCTACGTTCGATTTCGCGACTGAAATGTGGATTCGCGGGCATTTTTCGAATCCGTCACAAAATCCGTCGCAAATTTGTGATGTATTCCACATTCGTAGCCATTTTTCGAATCCGTCGCAAATTTCGTCACAAATTTGCGACGGATTCGAAAAATGTCGACGAATCCACATTTCCGTCGCAAATTTGCGACGGATTCCAAAAAATGGCCGCGAATTTTGAATCCGTTGCAAATTCCGTCGCAAATTTGCGACGGAAATTGAGACCGATTCGAAAAATGGCCTTTATCAACATTTCCGTCACAAAATCCGTCGCAAATTTGCGACGGATTCGAAAATGGCCTTTATAAACATTTCTGTAGCAAATTTGCGACGGATTCGAAATTCCCGGCCATTTTTCGAATCCATCGCAAATTTGCGACGGATTTTGCGACGAAAGTGAAATTCGCGGCTATTTTTTCGAATCCGTCGCAAATTTGCGACGGAAATGTGGATAAAGGCCATTTTCGAATCCGTCGCAAATGTTGCGACGGATTCCACATTCGCGGCCATTTTTCGAATCCATCGCAAATTTGCGACGGATTTTGCAACCGAAATGTTGATAAAGGCCATTTTTCGAATCCGTCGCAAATTTTGCGACAGATTCCATATTCGCGGCTATTTTTCGAATCCGTGGCAAATTCCGTCACAAATTTGCGACGGATTTTGTGACGGAAATGTTGATAAAGGCCATTTTCTAATCAGTCGCAAAATCCGTCACAAATTTGCGACGGATTCGAAAAAATGGCCGCGAATTTCACTTCCATCACAAAATCCGTCGCAAATTTGCAACGGATTCGAAAAATAGCCATGTTTTTCGAATCCGTCGCAAATTTGCGACGGATTCGAAATTCGCGGCCATTTTCCGAATCCGTCGCAAAATCTGTCGTAAATTTGCAAACGATTTTGCGACGGATTCGAATTTCGCGGCCATTTTTGGAATCCGTCGCAAATTTGCGACGGAAATGTTGATAAAGGATATTTTCGAATCTGTCGCAAATTTGCGACGGATTCGAAATTCGCAGCCATTTTTGGATTCCGTCGCAAATTTGCGAAGGAATTTTTTCGCAAATTTGCGACGAATTCGAAAATGGCCGCGAATTTCACTTTCGTCGCTAATTCTTCGATGAACAGTAGCCACGAATAAGTTTTTGTTGTAAAATGAGCGACGAAATTAGCGACGATCCAAATCCAATGAAAAATAGAATATTGCAAATGTCATCGCACGAATAATATTTGACTTGTCGTCATTTAGCGACGAATTTGCCGACGATCAATTACATTAATAAGAATAATCAACAACAACAAAAATAATAACAACAACAACAACAACAACAATACTAATAATAATAATAATAATAATAATAATAATAATAACAAGAACAATAATAATAATTATGACAACCAAAATAACACATGTCGCAATAATAATTACACATCATTAGTATTTTGTCACAAAAATTTTAATCTTCATGTTCGTCTTCGTCTTCGTCTTTGTCTTCTCCTTCGTCTTCGTCTTCGTCTTGATCAGCATCTTCGTCCTCGTCTTGATCTTGATCTTGATCTTGATCTTCATCTTCTTCATGAGCATCATCTTCATCATCTGTCTCAAAATCAGATTCTGTATCACCTTCTACATTTAATTCGCAAATTTCAGTTGGATCCACATCTATCATTGCTCCACATGGATCTCGTAAAGTTGGAATGTTATATTCCTTAGTTTCAACCGTGTTACAAACTTCCTCTTGTTGATAGGCTCTATCCTTCCAGTGTTCCTCGATTTTTCTCCGTGCTTTGATTTTACATACAGCCCACCAATTAGCTTTGTCACGTTTCAAACTAGGATATGATGCATAAGATACTTGAATTGCTTGTTGTGCCAAGACAAATGGTTCATATTTCATATATCTTTTCTTGTGATTTATTTCAACCAAATTAAACTTCGTATGCACCTTCATTCCTTTGACGGGGTCGAACCACTTGCACTTAAATAACACAACCCGCATTAATGGTCCATGGTACTCTATCTCTATGATTTCATCCAACAAGTCATAAAAATCATCTTTTGAACTGTCACCATTGGATGACCGAACACACCCACCACTATTCATTGTGGCTTTTCCCATTTCATATTCTTGAGTGTGAAAATTATATCCGTTTATGAAATATGCTGGCCAACTTCGTACTCTTAACTTTGGACCCCATGACAGATGATATATCAATCATTGCTCTCCAAGTTCATCATGATTACTGTGAACCTAAGGTTACACACGCAAAGTCAATAATATATATTTTAATAAATGATGTATAAAATATTAATAACTTGGTTTTGGTCCATAGGCAACTTACATATGTTTTGAACCATGCTGCAAATTGTTCATCGCACAAACGGTCAAACTCATTTAGTGGTAGTACATACATTGAAGTTTGGAAAATCCTAGTAATAAATACCATTTATATATTAGCAAATATTTGACACACAATACATATATTTGCAAATTTACACTTACTCTAAGTATGGCTCGACTTTTGGGTAGTTCAGTAAAATATATGTATGGGCTGCATGCCATTCTTCGCCTGTTAAGTAACGAAACTTAGATGCGCCGCTTGGTCGACCTAGATAATTGAAAATAGAGAATGATTTGCAATTGGGATCAATGGGGCCCTCATCATTTCTGCCTGCTCTCCGCCTCTTGCACTGCACGTGCGGCTCAAAATAGTATGATGTAAATGTTGTCACTTCTTCCACAATATATGCATTACAAATTGAAGCTTCAACACATACCTTATTCTTCACTTTTTTCTTCAAATGATATAAGAATCTAGTTGCAATAGAAAGAAGCTTATCGGAACATAATATATAATAAAGTAATTTGAACTTTATTTTAAAAAAATTTTACCTCTCAAATGGATACATCCATCGAAATTGGACGGGACTTGTAACTTTGGCCTCATAAGGCAAGTGAACTAAGAGATGCTCCATCAAATCAAAAAACGATGGAGGAAATATCCTTCCTAAGTTGCAAAGAATAATTGGAATATCTCTCTCTAGTTTCTCCATGTGTGATGCTTTTAACACTGTCGAGCAAATATCATGCATGAAATTACTTAACTCTGTAATGGCGTCCCATACAAAGTTCGGTAGAACTTCCTTGAAAGCTATTGGAATTAGTCTTTCCATAAATATGTGACAATCAGACTCTTCAAACCTGTCAACTTGCATTCATTCAAATCAACACATCTCCCGAGGTTCGAAGCATATCCATCAGGAAACCGCACAGATTTCAACCATTGACAAACAACTCGTCTCTGCTCCTTATCCAATGTATAAACTGCTTTTGGTTTTGGTCCCCTGCTGCTTGCATCCACATCTAGTGTTGGCCGATCACAAATATTTCTTATATCTTTTCTTGCGTTCAAGTTGTCTTTTATTTTTCCGGTGATATCCATCACAGTATTTATGACATTGTCGAAAACATTCTTTTCTATGTGCATGACGTCAAGATTATGATGAATAAGATGGGCCGTCCAATATGGTAGATCTCAAAATATACTGCGTTTAGTCCACTTATGTATACTTCCGTATGCAATAGTCGTGCCGTGAGGGTTCTAAACAACAGTTGGAAAGTCCTGCACCCGCTCCCAAATTTGATCACCGGTCAACCTCAATGGTGGATGTGTTCTTTCAGTCCTATTCTTGATGAACTCTTTTTTATTCCTTCTAAATGTATGATTTATCTATAAAAATTATCTATGACAGTCAAAATAGCTAGGCTTCTTTCCATGTTTTAATCTAAATGACTTTGATCTCTCCAAACATATCGGACATCCTAAGATCCCAACTGTACTCCATCCAGATAACATTCTGTAAGCTGAAAAGTCATTTATCGTTCAAAGAAGAGCAGCCTTCATTACAAATGTTTGATCGGTAGAAACATCATATGTAAGGACACCTTCATCCCATAGCCATTGTAACTCTTCAATCAATAGTTGCATATAAATATCTATTAACTTTTTCGGATTTTGCGGGCCAGTCACGATCAATGTCAAAAACATATAAGGTGTCTTCATGCACATAGCAGGTGAAAGATTGTACGTCGTTAAGATAACTAGCCAATATGAATAACTTTTTCCTGATTTCCCAAATGGGGCAAATCCATCAGCACAAAGACCTAACCTGATATTTCGAGGCTCTATCGCAAACTCAGGGTATGTTCTATCAAAATGTTTCCAAGCCTCTGCATCTGAAGGATGACACATTAGACCCTCTTCTGTTTCATGATTTGCATGTCAAGTCATGTGTTCAGCAGTGGCTTGAGACGCATAAAGCCTTTGCAATATGGGGATTAAGGGCAGATAAAACATTTGCTTGCATGGTTTACGCTTCTGATTACGACCCTGCCTCTTGTTAATCTTGTACCTAGGTTGACTATAGAATTTGCAAGATTCTGCATTTTCGTCATCTCTCCAATATAACATACAACCCTTACTACATGCATCAATCCTTACAATCGGAAGACCTAAGTTATCCACTAGCTTTTTCATATCGTCAAAATCACTTGGCATGATGTTATCACGAGGCATTGTTTCCCGCATTACTTCAACAAAAGAGTTGAAGCAATCTACAGACACATTATGCTCTGCCTTGATATTTAACGTCTTCTTGCATCCGATAACTTAGTGTGGTTGTCACAACCTGCCCATAAAGGTTCATCTCGCGCTTTCAACACTTCCCGGAACCGATTAGATGGAAAAGTTTCATTACACACATTCTCATCAAAACCCGTTACTCCTATCTCTTCCAATTGTGATGCATGACTAGTACCCACTTGTTCAAGTGTAGGAGTAAAACTAATACTTGCATGGTTCGATTCTGAAACAAAATTCTGACCAGCTGCATCAATCACCATCCTCTCGTATGGGTTCAATTGGTCATAATAGCTACATTCTTCCCTAACTAAAAATTGGTCATTTCTTCGATATCCTTCATCAGATATAAATGGTTCACCATGGCAAGTCCAATTATAATAGTTCGGAGTAAACCCAAATCTACAAAGATATTCTCTAACTTTATCACACACATGAAATTTACCATTACTGCACTTTTTACACAGACACCTTAACTTATTTACATCCATGAACTCATATTTACTACTAACAAAGTCTAAAAATAGTTCCAACCTAGTACAAAACTCATCGGTCAATCCTCGATGTCCAGGTAAGTTCTTATTATACATCCAAGCCTTGTCTCTTTGCATTGTGTCCGTATAAAAATAAAAAAATCTCGTAAAATATTAAAAATATCATATCTACTGTTCTTAATTAAAACCATAAAATTATAAAAATTAAAATTTTGTTTTTGACTCAACAATTACTTTGAAATTGAAAAAAAATGAAAAAATTACCATGTAAAGAAGACTTACCCAAATATTTGACTGAAATTTTTGTAGTAGAAAGTGGTCAATTTGATGAGAATTGCAACATTCACTTGGATTGCAAGACTTTCAAATGGACACGTACCTAAAAAAAAAGAAAAATCGCTTAAGATTCATTTTTTAATAATTTTTATTTTTTTCGAATTTTTTTTTAATTTTTTTAATTTTGTTTTTTTCCCCTATATTTTTCTCCGGTTGCCGGTCCGACGACCGGCTGAGGCCGGCGAGTTCGACCTCGCAGGCCATGGGCGAGGCCGCTCGGCCTCCCCCAGATCTGGGGGAGGCCGAGCGGCCTCGCCATTGCCGCCGGTCAACCTCGCCGTCGCCCAGATCTGGGCGATGGCGAGGTTGACGGCCATGGGGGGAGGCCGAGCGGCCTCGCCCCAAGATCTGGGGGATGCCGAGCGGCCTCGCCCCATGGCCGGCGAGGTCTCGCCGGTCGCTGGACCGGCGACCGGCGAAGAAGTTAGGAAAAAAAAATAAAAAAATAGTCAATAAAATAAAAAAATTCGAATCCAGCAATGAATAGTTTTGCGACGAACCGTATTCGTCGCCAATTAGTCACGAAGTTAGCTATGATACTTACTGGTAGAAAAACTTTACCGAGATTGATTTGTGCGCGCACGGATAGGTTTATCGAGAGAAACGAAAGAGGGAGAAGGAGGGAGAAAAGCGAGGGGGTATATGAGGAATCAGTACAAAGAGAGAAATTGAGGGCGGGGGTGGATATCACAAAAGTTATTTTCCGTCATAAATTACAAATTAGCGACAAATTCGTTTTCGTCGCAAATTAGCGACAGTAAAAAAATCCGTCGCTAATTTCGTTGCAAAATAGTAAATTTCGTTGCATAAATTAGCGACGGAAAATAAATCCGTCGCTAATTCCGTCGCAAATTAGCGACGACTAATTTTTCGTCGCTAATTTGCGACGGAATTAGCGACGACCAATTTTCCGTCGCTAATTTGCAAAGGAATTAGCAACGGATTTATTTTCCGTCGCTAATTTGCGATGAATTTTTATTTCGTGGCAAATTCCGTCGCAAATTTTGTCGCAAATTAACTACGAAAAATTCCCCGTCGCAAATTTCCGTGGCAAAATCCATGTTTTTTTGTAGTGAAAGCTATCAGACTAGATCGAGAGAGGAAAGCTCCTAGATATATACTTGATTGGGAGAAAATCAAGAACAAGAAAAAAGAAAAGCAAATCAACCAAAGAAAAAGGGAGAGGAGGGAGAGATTTAGCTCAATGTCCTCCCCTCCAAGGAGGTCGAAGAAGAGAGAGAGAGAATCTTTGGGAGGAGAGAGAGGCCACTTGAAAGAATATTTTAGGTAAATTCTGAGTACTAAAGTACCTAGGTCGTAGAAGAATTGATTGTCTAAGATTTAGTTCATCTAAATTATATATGAATTTATATGAGTTCTTTATTAATTGATGAAGAGCATCAGAGTTGCATATCGCCCAGGCACAAGTCTTAAAAAAATTTCAACACAAGATACTCATGGCTCCATAGATGGCCGTTTAAGGCTAGTCAGCGAAGCCCATTATTCAGTTTCCACTTTTGAAGAAGCATAGGGTTATAAAAAAAGGACCAAGATCAATATTCTTCGACTCTCATTCTATCCAATCATCTTTAAAACGAAGTCCAATAGTACCCTGGTCCAACTAAGAGTGCCTCACATCCTCAGTGCCACATTCCCTCTTCATGGTTGATTCAAATGGAATGGTTGGAAATTGAAACTAGGGCTTGCACTTGCCCACGTTCTGGCTTAGGGCATGAATAGGGAGCTAAAGGTTCTCTATAGAACAGAGAGGTGAAGATGAAGAAGAAGTGGTTTCCGGGCAAGGACAGAATAATTTACATAATGAATAGGAGAGAGAAACTCAGAAAGGAGGAAAAAGGTGGGGATGAGGGATAGGAGTCACATAGTTTAGATGAGGGCGGCGATTAGAAGAAGCGTCTTGGGGCAGACTACCGCTCGTAAGAGGGTGGAGAAGAGCTCCATCGGAGAAGAGAGCCTAATTGTAGATTAATGATATATTTGCTCGTAATTTTTAGGCTGTATTTTTTTTTTGGGTTGCCAAAATTTCTTTACATTTCATCGCAGAATAACATGAGCGTACGTTGTTAAGTGGGTTTCAGAACATAATATATCCTATAAGGGTTGACGAGACTTGAAAGCCCAACCGTGAGAAAGAGCTTTTCAAATTTGGGCTTTGACAACCCAATTCACTACTCTATTTGTTTCTCTTGAGTAATAGGCTACTTAGAGATCTAAGTAATTGATAAATAAATCTTGATACTCCAGTACACACTCGTCCCAAATTGATTGATCTGTGCCCAACAGTATACTTATCAAAGTTAAAACTATCCGACTCAAGACTCCAACTCTCTTCTGATTGTGGAAGGAAAAATCTTAGGGTTTCCAAGAAACTAGGGTTTCAGCTTGATAAGTGGAAATCAAACAGGCCCTTACTTTTTCATAGGATACTTTTTTTTTGTCAGACATAGGATACTTGAAAAAATAACGAAAGACACTTACATTTATTGCACACCGATTTGAAATGATCCCGAACTTAAAGAACTAATCAGAATCGTATAGATGATAAAGTGCTAGATTCAAAAGCTTGGGGATTATTAGTTTCTTTTTCTTATTCCCTCCTCCTCTACAAATTTTTCAAGACGAAATCGTTTAATCACACGAATTATGCTTTCATTCGTTACATTCACCGAATTTGTTCGAGTACAACTTCATCACCTTTTTGTATGTGCTCAACAGGTGCATTCTAGAGAAGCCATAGTAACATGTACGACTTGCATTTTCCTATTAGACCAAGAATTTATTGCTCTTGAGTTGGGAATGGTTGCTTGGCGGGATAGTCGATGGGTGTGAAACCAAAGCCGTTTATGTCTATGCATTTTGATTGCAAAGCTGCAAGATTCGTTGCTAATAAAGCTTATGTTAGCAAGAGAACACGCATTCATTATATCCTAAAGCTGTTATTGAAACGTGGAGTTGTATAGATCAATTATGTGAAGTTAGAAATGAATTTTGGCAGACTGATAAACCTTTGAAAGGAAACATATAGTTGAATCATCGAAATGTGACTTATGCAAATTTGAAATGTCAACAAAAGTGGTAACACAACTTGTGATTGGAGATCCCATGAAGTAGGTTCTTGTGGGTACCAACAAGTCACCTCTTGATACTGTTGAACCAAAATTTATTTAAGTCCCTTCTATGGTGTGTGGTTGGTGTTGAACTGCATATCAAACAAAAATTGATTTAAGCTCCGAACGAATTCCATGTCGATTATGGGTGGTGAATTTTATCTGCAGTGTATACTTGATGGAATCACCTACAAGTGTAGAGTGAGGCCACTCTTATGAGATTCATGGCCGAATCTCTAGAGCATTCGTTAATAATCAGCTGCGCACACATCCTATCAACACAAGCCCACGTTCAATGACGGAAATTGTTTGGGGAAGGGGGTGTAATGTGGTTTGTGAGAACCCTAGTTTACAATAAGATTCCTTTGTTTTATAGAAGCTATAAGCTTTACTATGGTCATATATGTTTTTTCCCAATTTTGTAGGTCTGGTTCATAATTTAAAAGATATCAGATATGATGCATTACCCTCTAGTATGAAACCAGCTTTTATCTCTTCTTTTCATTGATAAATCTTTTTTAAATATGTGGGGGGATTGTTGTATAAAATATTTCACAAAGCTTGTTTTCCTTGCATTTACTTATCCTTCATTGCTTTGAAAGCTCTCTCACTTTAATTTTACTGATGGGTTTATTTTTGTTTAGCCTTGTTGCAACAAGAAAAAGGTGTCAAGATCGCGCACATGAAATTAGGCTGAAGTAAGTGCAAAATTCAATTTTGCACTCGCACACGAGATATATGCAAGGCCTAGTTTCTTGTTACCAAATTTTTTTATTTTGAGACCTTATCTGGATACCTCTTATCCCTCAAATGGCCCTCGAGTCTTCATGGCCGTGATTCTCACCTCCAAAGAAAACTATACATCTCCTTTCGATATGAATCATATCTTATATGGTCGTTCTCGTTTAGCAGCCAATTGTCGAGACAGGGCTTTGGATTCTCTTTGACTAGCCCGGTGTCTCTCTTATATGTTCATAGGGTACGCCGGAAAATCCGCAGATCAGCCAAGTGGGCGATGCGGTACATAAACCGGCCCCCTAGCAGAGCATGAGGAGGGTCGTAGCGTGTCCTATGCAATGTTGGCGCAAAAACGCATTTACCGAGGTCGGAACAGCACAGAAGAGAGATTGGACGAATCCTTCTCCCTATTGTTTTCTGAGTCATCGCGGCGGGTGCGCGTTCTGTACTTTCAGCGGGCAAAGCTCAACGATTAGCGTCTTTCTCTTCTTCGGTAGAGCGGCAGAAGACTTCTTCAGTTCAGGAAAGAGTCGAGGAGATTAAAAAAAAAAGACAGATCTTTCCCACTTGCCGCATCAAGCGCACGTGATCCATAGTCGCCATTGTCGCGTAAGACATGTCCATAGTGGATTTCTGGCCACACCCACATGGACTCATGTGCAACACAAGTTACTTGTATTCTATCATGAACTGATCTTATCAACGTGCCCGCCATCTTTGATTTCCGCTTGACTTATAACCCCATGTGTCGACTGCCAAAAGGAATAGCACTTCCCGGTTTTGCTGTTCGAGTATTGCATGTGTCGATCGCGGTCGCGGCATCCAAACCTATCCGGAACCTTATTATATGCAAATCCTCGGGATATATAATAACGTAATGACCGGTAAGTTCGTTAATCATAAGGTGACAATCATTGAAAACCCCGTTTCCCAAGTTGTAGCCAACCACAATCCCACACTCTTCCCACTACTTAACGTGGTTTCCGCCTCTGATACAATCCTTTGCATTAAAACCCTAGCATGTGAATTGATTCCCCACCGTACCCATATAAATATCATTAGCTTTAATTAGTGTTTAACATCAATCTTGATCAAACCCTTCTCTCTTTCTCTCTCTAGAATGGCATTGTTTTCATGTGGGCTATTGGGAACTCTCCTCCTCCTTTCTTCCTTCCACTCCCTCGCATTCTCAGTGCCATCTAGACGTCTCCTAGCCACTTCTAGCACTGTAATCCGGCAATACCTGGCGCCGCACAACGCCGTGAGGTCGAAGCTCGGCCTCCCGCCCCTCCAGTGGAGCGAGGCCCTCGCGAGCTACGCCTCCTGGTGGGCCCACCAGCGGCGAGGAGACTGCGCCCTCATCCACTCGAGCAGCGACTATGGCGAGAACCTCTTCTGGGGAGGCGGCCATGCGTGGAGGCCGCGGGATGCCGTCGCCGCGTGGGCTGCCGAGGGACCCTACTACGACTACGGCACCAACACATGTGCGCCGAACCGAGATTGCACGCATTACACGCAAGTGGTGTGGAGGCAGAGTCTCCGAATTGGGTGTGCTAGAGTCATTTGCGTGAACGGGGACACGTTCATAACTTGTAACTACGATCCTCATGGTAATGTGATCGGCCAAAGGCCATACTGAAAATAAAATAAAATTGGACGTTGATTTGATAGAATTGATTCAGTTTTAGAGGTCGATCCTCATGATGTATCGATTTTGTGCATAAAAATACTGATCGATAGGTTTCAAAATTCCTCAAACTTGGGAAGTTTTGTTTCGGATTACATTGAAGTCGACCTGCAACGAAATCTCACGCCTGTGATCTGCAATTGGTTAGGTCGACTGGTGTTAGGCTTGTGATTGAGCGTTATGTTGTCAATTGGTTATGTCGATGAGCTCGGATCTAGGCAATATATTCTCTTATTCTTCATTAGCAAGTTTGACGAGGCACTTATGATTATATTTGCAAAATTGTGAAAAACTAAAAATTGACGGCACCTTTAATTTTCAATGTACTTTTAATGGGAGAAGTTAATTTTTCTATGGGAAGCAAGACGGGAAGTAAGATATACCGAAAAATTGATACTCTATAGTAAATAAATAGAAGAAAAATGGTCAATAGGCATGTGGTCTTATTGGTAAAGGGATTGGGATGTAGGATCGGAGAATATAAGGTCCGGGGTTTAATCTCCGTGAGCACCGTACACGCATGTACGTAGAAGAGAGGAGTGAGATAGCAATCAAGGGAGAAAAATGAAAGAGAAAAGTTTAGGTTATGTGTCATTGATTAATGTACAGGACAATGTGTCACACTTTTCATAAGGCTAAAGAGAAATTTAATTGTCTTTATAGTGCAATTAACTTCATCCTTCCACTACACGAGAAATTTAGAATGTTTTTCTCGTTTTCTTTTATTTTTTGAATTGTACATACGTGTTTATTCTCGACTATTGAAAAATATATTAAAATGTCCGTCTAATTATTCATTTTTAGCAAAGAATGTAAGTTTTTTTTTTTAAATTTCTCCATTTAATTAAGATTATGAATTATATAATTTAGCTTATAATGTTGCATGAGGAATATAAGCTAATTGCACATGCTCGTAAATCGTCCATGAAAGTAAGTATATATTATGAAAAGAAAGCACGAGGGAGGCTCAAGATTCACATTGAAATTTAATTTGTATTAATGGGAGTCCAACAAAAATTATGAGTTTGAGCTTGAGATAGAAGGACTTCTAACACCAATCTTTTACTCCATCGTCATCGACAACGAAATGCTCTGACTCTGTCTTTGATCTTTTGCTCTTTCGTGATTCGTTCATAGGGTCGTTCCAAATTGACTTAATCGTAATTGTTGAAGATGATGGGTCATTTAAGTGTAGAAAAATCCGTGCTCGAGCATATTCTCTAATTTCAAGTCAACCTCGAGCCTCGATCCTTACCTTTTCTCGATCGAAAGACTTCTCTAACCGATCATATCCTCCAACTCCATCGCGCTTAACGACAAAACGCTCCAACCTCATCCTTGATCTATGGCCATCACACCGGTTTGTCGGGGTCGTCGCGGACCGGGTCAATCGCGATCGGGGATCGGGCCCGCCGCAATTATCGAGGACGGCGGGTCCCGGAGCATCCTTGAAGATCTTTCTAGTGGCTGCCAAGTGTCGTGCAATTCACGGGCGTCGCTACTCCTGTCCGTGAAACCTAAAAGTTCGATTGGGCCAGGCCAGAGTCGGAACAAATTACCCAATTCGTGTGGGCCCGGCCCATCCTTACGCACACCACTCATTTTCTTCTTCTTCTTTCTTTCCTTTTTGTGACTCTCATTTTCTGGTCATTTTGGCCTTCACGTGAAGTTTAAGCTCGAGAAGGAACTTCGTACGAGAAACCACGTGGAAAAGAAAATAAATCAAAAGCCAAAATATTAAAACGTTAATGTAAAATTGGTGGATATGGCCCATTATCACAAAAAAATATTTCAAATTGGTACATTCATGACACGTTACCTTATATAAATTTCCGTATTACAAAAAAACCTTAATTGGTAGTGTCCGTGAAAGATGCGTGATTTTACTTGTCTGACGTGGAAATTCAGTATAAAATGGCTCTTTAAAGACGTTGTTGCGACAGGTGTATTAATTTAAGATTTTTTTCGTACAAAAATTAGTATGGTAGATGTGTCAAGACGTGTGAATTCAGTATTTTTTTACGACACTATCCCCTGTTATAATTGGCTCGCTACTTCAACAATACAAACAACTAGGGGTGTTAACGGTTCGGGTTTCCATGATACCCAAACATATTTGGTACATGTGTGCCCGCGACCCAAATTGCGTCTCGAACCGCATAGTACCCGAACCAAAAGCACGGCTGGGGTCGAGGTGTAAAACATAACTGTGAAGGGGACTTTCTTGGAGGGCGTTCTCTAGGAGGAAGACGATGGATAGTTTTCAAGTATTTTTGAATACCCAACTCGAATCGAAACTGTTTATGTACTTGTTTTTAAATCTATTATCTTAACCGGAAGGATCCCGACTTGAAAATTTCGGTTTCGTTTGGGTCGGTCCGGGTATTTTTGACACCCCTAAACACAAGCACATTGTAGTGGGGAAAATAACACAAATAATCCTTAAACTTTGGTTCAATATGCAATTTAGCCTCAACTTTTAATTTGTTCAATGCGGTTCCTGGACTTTAGCCCAATGTATAATGTGGTCATTGCACTTATTGGTTTATGTTCAATTTAGTTCCTAAACTATATGAAAATATTCAATTTTACATTAATGGAAGAAAATCATTGGACATTTTCATATAGTTCACGGACTAAATTAAATATGTACTAAAAGTCTAAAGAAATAATTGAACAAATTAAAAATTCAAGAACCATATTATATCTTGAGCTAAATTTTAGGAACTGCATCGAATAAATTAAAAATTTAAGAATTTCATTATAAATTGAGCCAAAATTCAAGTGCGGATTATGTCATCGCCTCGTTAAAGTTATGTTTATTTTATTTTTCTTTCATCGGTGGAAAAAAGATGAAAAGCTTTTGCCCGCCAACAATTTCACTGCCGAGCGCTGAACACATTATCCATTCCTTCTCTCTCTCTCTCTCTCTCTCTAAGCACCAAAATGGATGGATAGCTTCCTTCGCCGCCGCCACCGCCACCACCACCACCATCGCCGCCGATGCTTCGGTTCCAGACGTTTCCGCCTCCGCCGCCGGCCTCGGTATCGCCGAGACCACCGCCGCTCTCTTTCCATGAACGCGCCTTCTCTTCTTATTCTTCTTCCTCGTCTGCTCCGCTCCGGCGCCAGTCGCTGCTCCGACGGCGAAGGACCGGGAGGCCCAATCTCAAGCCTCTCACCTCCCGCATCGTCCAGCTCACCCGCCGACGGCAGCTCCGTCAGGTACCGCCCCTTCCTTCGTACGGTCTCTCAGCCGCGATTCGGTTCGCGGGGTTGCCGTGCTTGTTTCGGCCTCGGTTTCCGTGCTTCGTTCGGCTTATTTTCCTTGGAAAAGCTGGGGCTTGGGCTCGCGAGCATCGCTTTTGTCGTTTGGTTGGGGAGTCCGGATTGGGCTTACGTGGTTTGGTCGCTGAGAAATTGAAGGGAAATGGAGGTCGAATAGTCAAACTACATATACTGATGTGGATGTGGAAGCTGTGCCTGTGCCATGACAATCGATTTTTCCAAACTCTTGGTTCGCTTTCCCAATTTAGAGTGAATTTCTGCGCGTTGGGCTCTGGCAAAGTTGCCGGCTTGTGTGCGAGGGAGAGTGTTTGTAGTGTTTTAATAATAAGCTGTGTCGCCGTTTGTGGTTTGAGCTTCTAAGTTTGGTTGGCAGTGGTCTCCCATGACTCAACATTGAAGCATAATGAGTGTTAATTTGCCAGGCTCGGGGTATAATGCCTTATGTGACAAGAATATTTAAAATGTTCTGTTAGTTGTCCTTCTGTATTCTACCATGAATGATTTTGCACATGCCTTAGTTTTCGACCTCCTTTTGGTTCAGATTTTTGAGGAAATTGAAATTGCCGAGAGAAGATATGGGAAGCTCAACACTATAGTGATGAATGCGGTGATGGAAGCATGTGTTCACTGTGGGGATGTCGATGCGGCGCTTAAGATCTTTGAGGAAATGTTAAAGCCTGAGAGTTGTGGTGTAGATAGTGTGACATATGGCACACTTCTGAAGGTATGGCATGTCATTGTGAACACGTATATACTTTCATCAGTGACATGGTTGAATGCACTCCTATGAGTTTAAATATTGACTGTCTTGACAAAACAAAAGTTGAATATTGACGTCTGTGATTTTCAGATTAAAAACTGGGTTTTTATGGGCGCAAATTGTCTCATTTAATTTGCATGTTGAAGCAATGGAGTGACCATCACTGGAGTAGCAAAAATCTTTTTCCACGTGCCCATGGTCATGTTTTTAATAATTTTTTCAAATATAAAGACAGTATATTAAGGAGCACCACGGGGGCTGCCTTCCATTTTGAACCCAGAAGCTATAAAATATCTAAGATTAGTAGGCAAAGATGATTTTGGATACTTCAATGAAAGTCAAGTAAAGGGTAGCTGGCTTTCCACCTTATGTTTCAAGCTATCATTATTGATGGAGCCCTTCAAAAGGTTATTATCTAAAGAATTACTTGAATTGCTAATAATGATCTAGTACAAAGCTTAAACTAACCAAAATACTTGGAAAAACCAATGAAGTAACCCCAATTTCAATAGCTTGGATGCACTTAAACCAGAAAGTTAATTAACAACCTAGAGTAGAAGCTCACAAATAGAGCCTGGTATGAAAGGTTAAGTCCGTTCGTGCATGGATCGTCCTTGGTCTGTGCATGGATCGTGACCTTGGTCATGTGCCACCTTAGTTGTAATATGTTTGTCATTGCAATTTAATGGGTTGAAGCAGAATTCTTCACACTCAGAGAAATTCTAGTGGCTGGATCTGAATAGGAAAGATTACTGGAAAGAGCAAACAGGAATATTGGTACGATCTAAAAAGGTTTCTATTAATTTTTGGCTGGAATTGTTCTTCACTTAATGTTAGAATAAGCAACAAATTTAGTTTTCTTTGTCACACTAATAATTCCCTTCCCCCTGCCAAGATGTCAAGGATGAAAGACAAATAACAGAACACTTCATTAGTCAAGTATATGTTATTTCCTTGGTCGAGGAAACTCATGACTTGATGGAGCAAAAAATCCCAGAATCTGCTGTTCTGGTTTAGGCTCAAAGGATGGTCAGGCTATTGGGGGGACTGCCACCTTCTGCCACCCCCTCAGTCCACCGATGATCATACTAGTTCCCACCCATAATTTTTCATTAATGCTGCCTGATGCTTGATTCCTTATTAGATGGGAATCTACAAGATCATCTTATGCAGATATGTACACTTACTCTTTCTTGGGTCTAGAAAATATCAGTTGAGTCATATTAGAAATAAACGTTATTGGTGGCAAAATATAAAAACCTTCTTCTGGTAGACAGAGATGTCTTCATCCATGTTGTGAAAACTTTGTAGTAGTAACTAAAGTTCTATATTGCCTATGCACTACAGCTTCATGAGACACGGACACTTCTATACAGTCTGTCATCTATAGAAGCTTATCTTAATGTCCTCATCAAGTTGGCTACGTGTTTGCCAAGTCTGCAGCTTTGGCTGGAAGAGTTTCTCTTCGCATGAGTTTGTCATTGTATTTATATTAGGTAGTCATGATTGTATCTTCTTTACCTCAAAAGGGCTTAGGTGATGCTCGAAGAATTGATGAAGCATTCCAAGTACTTGAATCTGTGGAGAATGGTATTACTATGGGAAATCCCAAGTTGTCAGCAGCGCTGATCTTTGGTCTACTAAATGCTCTTATCAAAGCAGGTAGCATAGCAAATACTTACAAAAGAAATCTTTCAGCTTTTCATTTGAAGTAACTTTATTTCTCTTTATTCTAACTGTCACGTTGCTAGCTACTGGTGTCTGTAATGCTAAATCAACATTAAATTAAAGGTTGAACTTTCGTATAGCACTAGTAGAAAGCCCGTGCTATGCGTGGGGCGCTCCAAAAAGTTTATGATCTTGAACTCGTATACACGAGCATAATGACGTGTCCTGACAATTTTCAGTTTATCTATAAAACAAGAATATGTGCGTGAATATTTCAGTTGCATGTTCATATAGGTGATAAATGAATCTAAAATCAAAACTTATAATGAAACACCTATTAAGTATATCTTAGCTGAAAGCAGAAAACTTAGTGCCATTCAGCCCCCTTATTAAGGATATCGGCCTATGGCTACAGGAACAGTGAAACCTTAAAGAAGCCTTGATCATTAGTTGCTCACCGCAGAGTGCATGAGCAAGTTCATTTCTGCCTTTTCTATGTGCTACAAAGGGAAACGTGTGATTAAAAATCTGAATAGAAATGGTTCAGTGAAAGCTATTCCTTTTGGGACCAATGGAAGCCGTCATAATACTGTAACTTTGTAATTTGGCATTAGAATTTTGAACTTATCGTAAGAAATCTGATATAGTCCACAACTCCTGTCACAGAAGATAATATACGTGACATGGAAAACCGCATTCGTTGAATTAAAATCCCTTATTTCTATTTTCCCTGAAAACATCAACCTGCATAAGCTCACCTAAATACAAATGAAGTAATGTGTTAGTCTATTGGCAATAATCTTACATATGTGTAGATATATGCAGGGAGAAGTTCTTGATCAGTGTATAGGAAGATTAGAGAGAGATTTTTACGAAAATTCCTGTGGTAGCTTGACATGCAGAAGTGGGAGATCACCTCATACCTGTTAGGAAAAACTGTCAAGTAGATAGAGAAGCACTTAGTTAGCACAAAAACAAATCATGATTTTTCTAAAGAATATATAACTCATCTAATATCAGGAGAACTGAAATTAGATCATCATAAACTTCTCTTTAAATTTGACAAAAGATCATTTCGCTATAAATATTTTGCCCTTTTTGTACAGCCATCTAGTAGGAGAAGAAAGAGGGCATGTAGGATAATTCTCTAATATGAGCTTGGAATCATGAAATCCATTAGTGTCTTCACTGTTCTTTTCAGCGCTACCCATAGTATTTTAAAACACGGACAATCCTTAAGAGACCTCTTAACGTAGGAGATATTCCATCATGGATTGTATAGTTGTTACTCTTAAATAAAAGGATAGGATAAAAATGAGCTTGATCAATTGACATTCTGCAGAAATCCTCAAGTACATCATGCAAACATGGTTGATGCTCTTTCATATCCTTTAACTTGTTATTGAGGAGAATGGACTAATAGTTCTCATCATTTCTAGGGCAATCTGAAGAATGGATTTAGTGAGAAGACAAATGCTTATCATTTTTTTTGGTTGAAGACGAATGCTTGTGATGCATTTTAAGAAATATACGATTATCTTAATTTTCTGTTACAATCCTCTTATTGATTGTTATTAATCTTTTTTGTTTTAGTCAGTTTATAATGTAATAATTAATGAAACTGCACCACGAAGATGTCTTTTATTGTGTCCATAAACTCTGTTAGAAAGTTCGTCTCAAAAGCTTAAGCTAATAGGTGGAGGGACACCTGTTGTCAAGCGATAGTGGCACGTGGAATTTTGAATATGCACATTCACATGGAATTTTGACCACACACATTCGTGAAAGGGATAGCACTAGCTTTGAAACCATGTTAGGAAGTCCATCCCAAAAGCTTAAGCTAATAGGTGTAGGTAGACCACATGAATATAAAGAGCATATAAAACCCGTTGTCAAGCGATGTGGGACAATACTTCAACAAGCTCTTTTAGACTTCATCAACCTCTTATTGTTATATACATGGATGTCCACTTCTTTACTGACGCATGTGAAAACAGAACCGAAAATCGCCACCTGCAGACAGACCCTCTCTTTGCAATATCTAGGGCCCATGGGATTTGGGAAAACCTTTTGATTATTCTATTTTTTTGAATTCCACGTTTTGTTGGTGAAAACTAGATTTTGAAAGCCCGTTTGGTTGTCGTGTTTCCAAAGTAAAGAAGCATTTTTTATTTAATAGGAAGCTGTGTTTCATTCACAACGACAGCTTTGATAACGACTTCTTCTTCTTTTTGTTTTGGTGCTGTTTCATTTTTATTGAAAATTGAACCAGTTTTCTTATCCAAACAGGACCTTGACTGCCTAACTTTTCGGCTTGTTCAGCGATAATGCAAATTGTATTATGAGCTTGTTGTTAATTGTTTCAAATTTCAATTAGTTAATTGAGGCTGTTGTGACAAACTCATCATTGAAGTACCTGTCTTTTGCTTGTTGACTAAAGGTGCAATTGCATAAGCTTACCAATAATTGTTTCAATCAACTTCATTAAGGTTATTTTCATAAATATCTCCCTTGCTGTTTTGAGCCACAAGATTGTGCCAGCTTCATGAAACTTGCTTTTATGGTTCTGACTCTGTGACAACCACGTAGATTGTGTGAATATGTCTGCTTGAATCACTCATAAATATGCTAGATAAAGCACCGTTTTCCTCATTAACGGAGGCAGATTATTTCATTTATTTATCATTACGAGCTTCAGTGTCCTTTCCAATGTTGCGCTTGCACTGTTTTAGTGCAGGAGATCTACGCCGTGCTAATGGTCTTCTTGCTCGATATGGCTATGTCTTACACGAGGGTGGCAGACCTTCAATTCTAATGTACAACTTATTGATGAAGGTATGCCTGCCCCATCTTTTTAGATGATAGTGATTCGAAGCTTCTACATTTTTCATTGAGTATGCATGTTTTCTTGTCTTCTTATAGCAAATTGTAACTAATACCGGAAGAGAATGCTGATTGAAGACTCTGCTTTCTGAATATGCCAGGGATACATAAACTCAGGTTTGCCCCAAGAAGCTTTAAATGTCCACGAGGAGATGTCACACCAAGGATTGGATCCTGATAGACTAACCTATAATACTCTAATCTTCGCATGCATAGAAGTAGGAAATCTTGATGCAGCTATGTGTTTTTTCGAGGAAATGAAGGTCTGTAACATTTACTTTAGTGATAGTTTGAAGTCTGAATCTTGATATTTTGACAATGTTAGATAATTGGTTACTATACTTTAGCTTGAATGACTTATTTTTTCCCTCCCATTTCTCAAGTTTACTTATTTCCAGGAAAAACGAGAGTCGAATGGCTACCAGGTGGTTCTCCCCGATGCAGTAACTTACACCACTTTGCTCAAGGTTAGTTTTGTTTATCTTTATTTTTGCGTAAGAAACCGTAATTTAGTCAGAGAAGGAGAACTGGAAAGCAAGACTGATTTCCATTAGCAAAAGGGAAGGAGAATGCGGAGAGAACACATACAGAGGAGTGACTGACTACAATGGCAGGTACCACAAGAAAACACAAGCAACTTTTGAAGCTATTATTGCGACTTAAAATAAAGAGAAGGGAGGGAAGAGCTCCCAGCAAAGTTGCTGCAGCAAATCAAAGCTTTATATATTTTAAGGTAGTTGGGCTTGGGACCTAGGAAGCACGGACACTTTCCGGGGGGCCTCCGTGTCAGTGTTAGACGCGTGGCGGACATGGACACGCGTCCGACTCTTGGTCAACAGGTGTCAGACATTTGACATGTGGTCAACGCTTCGGACACGCCAGCGACATGGAAGTCCAGCATCCCGACATGCACGGGGTCAATTTTAAACATTTTCAATAAATTAGGGGCCAAAATGTAAATCTATCAATATATATATGTACTTAAGTCATATACCCAGCCATCCCAAAATTAATATACCCAGCCAGCCCCAAAAATGAATGATATTAACAAATGGTGGATTAATGTTTTTAGTGTAAATTCGAAACAATGAATGATATTAACAAATGGTGGATTAATGTTTTTAGTATAAATTCATTCTAGGCTCTTTTTTTATAATTTATTTACTTGTGGATTCGAATCAAATTAATTTGATTGAAGTAATCATAAAAATGATAATTTATTATGTATATATAAAGATGTACATTAACATACAACGTGTCCTAATTTGTCAGAATTCTCTATTTTTTGAGAAATGACATGTTGGCGTGTCGGTGTCATATGTGCAGAGAAGGATTGCCTCTATAGATTAACCCAGTCCATGTCTCAGTTTGAAAATTTTCTTCTTTTGTAAGAGCTTTATCGCTTCTCCTATTTGCCTATTTCCAAAATTGACATAAATTTTAGTAAGCAAAATCACTAACATAGCTGAAAGAATTTTTTATTTTGGAAAGATCCTTATATTCCCAGGAGCTAAACAGCTGCTGATCTGATTAATTTCTCTTTTTTTAGTGACATGTTGAGTTCTATTGTCATACTTTCATTTTGACACTCTTTTCTTTTGTAGTTGAAGCCAGCCCACCACAGAACAGTTCTCACTGTCACAATAGGAATTTTCTCACTGTCACAATAGGAATTTCTAATCTACAATCTAAGAGCTTCTAGTAAAGCAATTCACTTGGCTTAAAGGGACTTGATACTGTGAAAGGAGCAGAGCATCCTCAATATATAGTCTGTAGTGTAATTGCTCAGTAAACCTAATGTAAGTGAAAAACAAAATCGACCAACAATCTAGATAGAGAAACCCATTTGGCTGGATTGTTGCAAACTTTGGGTATGTTATAATTTCTATAATCGAAGTCAAAGGCTTGACTGATCTGAACTTTTTTTATTACATATAATCGTTGGTTTTGGTATTATACTTCTGCATTTTGAAAAAAATGATGGTACCATAAAGGAAAAACAAAAAGCTTATTGCTCTTGGCTGTCATAATGTTTGAGCCAGTTTTATTATAGTAAAACATGCAATGGAAATCACCTAAAGGAATATTGGAACCATAAAGGGGATGCCAATTGAAGGCTTGGGATGCATGCATTAGACTACTTTTTCATGAACTCAATACATGTTATCTACCATAAATAAACTAAGCGGTCAAAGTGGAGTTTCAACTGGTTGAACCGTATACAAGTTGCTCAACCTCTTCCCTCACCAGTACGGTTTTAAAAACACTGAAGAACACACCATGCTTGCAATGTGTCCTCCAGCAAGGGTACAGCTCTTGTACCATGTTAGATGACCATTTGTCCCAAAAGCTTAAGTTGCCCAAAAACAGGTGTAAAATGTATATTAGCATATCACATAAAATTGTCAAAATGGTCTCTTAATCATTGTCTTCATTTTCAGAAAACCGTGAGTGTCTTCTACTTAGAACTTATAATGTTGGTTGTAATTGAGAGGTCTCACTTCTTAAAATTTAACTCAGTAGCCTATCCCAGTGCTCATCATTGGATTTCTAATTTCAGACCTCTCTCCGCTTTATGGGTTACCATTTCTAGTCTACACCAGGACTTAATTAAAACAAGCAAACCGACCAAGTTTTTTTCTGTACACCATGCTGCTACAGAATAATGTAGTTTTTTCAACTGTTTTTAAGTCGGTGTTCTAACTCCATGTATTTGTGGAAAACCTTTTCCAGTGACAAGAATTTCAATGAAAATTGAAAACCTGATTACTTGGAGTAGACAAATGGTGTTTTCATCATGATCTTTATTGGTTCTTATTACGGGCCAACACATCTTTAACTTTTCATTCCGACACCAATGAAGGATCCCGAGCATAAATGTTGGAGAGTTGGACCAGTGAGACTAGGATGCAGTTAGTTGATCCATTTTCTTGCCATATGAAGCTGAAACATAATATAGACTCTAATGGTTGTTGCAGCACGTTTCTTGCTTGTTCAATATTTATTGATTTATCTGACATTCAAGCTTTTCTTTACAGGGTTTTAGGCACTCCATGGATTTAGTTTCAGTTCAGAAGATTGTGTTTGAAATGAAATCACGTTATGATCTGGTTTTGGATCGGACTGCATACACAGCAATAGTTGATGCATTGCTGAATTGTGGATCGATCAAAGGTACTTGCATGTGAAAGATGTTTATAGTAATGATAAATGGTAAGTATTTATTGATGGAATGATCAATGGTAATAATTGAAAGTTCATTCGAGATCAATTAGAAGGTTGTGTTGGATTTGATGTGTATCTGCGCGGATATTCTGTTTTACTTAGTATTTGCATAGAAGTTATAGAAGTTGAAGTTATGATTGGGTCAACTTGTCATTTGTTTGAGGACTTGTATATCTAACTGCTGCCTCTAGTAAACTAGATGGAGGTATTTGAATCAGCTACCACAAAGAAGGTCCACTGAGCTTCTTTTTCTTGCATTTCTTATATGCTTAGGTGCTCTTTGTGCTTTTGGAGAGATAATAAAACGGGCTGGTCTGAATTCAGACTTGAAACCAAAGTCCCACCTATATCTTTCCATGATGCGTGCCCTAGCTGCTAGAGGAGATTATGGAACGGTCAAACTTCTGCATAGGCGCATGTGGCCTGATTGTGCTGGAACCATTAGCTTTAAAGTTCAAGAAGAGGCGGATCACCTTCTCATGGAGGCTGCTTTAAATGATGGTCAGGTACTAGATCTTGCTCAATGTGGGCTCAACATAAGACTGTCTCAGTGTCTGTAACTACCCTTTACCAAACTTCTGTTTTACTTAAATGTATTAGTCGCCAGTTAGAAGTAGAAGTAATGAAGGTTTCCTACAAGTACTTCTGTGAAGGTGATTAACATCTTTTTCAGGGGGATTTCTCCGTATTACATGCTCTTGTTGCTTGATTAGGCACAGTACTGCTTCACATTGCAGGACATGCATAGTATTCTGTCAATTCTACATTCCTTGGGAAACAAACTCCTTTAAACTCATTGTTATGGCTCTCTTTGTCAGGTAGATATCGCTATACAGAGCCTACATGACATTGTGAGAAGATGGAAGGGAATATCATGGACAAGTCGAGGGGGCATGGTATGAGATTTTGCATATGTTCGTTTTGAATTAAATCAACTGAATGGCTTCTATTGAATTTGTATCATGATTCATGGATCTTTTTTTTTGGGTTGCGCTTTTTCCACTCCTCATTTAGCGTAGACACTCTTTTTTTGTGTATTTTGACCATACTATCCCTTATATGGCCCACCACTTCTCTTATAACTCTACAAAAGTTGTCCCTTTTTATTTTGTTTCTTCTTTTTTTTTTCCTTGCGGGTCCCACTTTCCTTCTTTTTCTTTCTTATTAAGCCTAAATAGTCTCTCTGTTTTCTCTCCCATTCTCTTCTTTCTACGTCTCCCGACTCGAATATCTATCATGCCAACCCCGTCATCCTCCACACTTTCGCTGGCACCAACGTTGTTCTCAACCCAACGAGCCCCTTTTCTCTGCCACACGCAACTTGAATAATTCTGTACTTGTGAGGGGGTCTCTGAGGTTTTGTGGACTGACGGATTGCTGCTCGAATAATTCCGTATTTGCTTTGATTTGTTTCATGAGCATGTTAGGGAGATCTTAGCTCTAATTATCGATTTAGAAGCACAAGCTGGAAGGAAAACACATTGTTGTCCATGGATTCTGGCTTTTTGTCTCACGATGAATTGGAGAGAGAAATAGATGGCTCGATCATCCATGGAGGACCACCTGATATCAATCTCCCTTTGTCATCAAGGCCTAGCTCGATCATCCATGGAGGACCACTGATATCAATCTCCCTTTGTCATCAAGGCCTAGCCCACCTTCTCTGCTTTGGAACGACCCTTGTGATATTTCAAATGTTGTTTGGGACCCCAACTTTACCAAATAGAGATGAATGTTAATATCCTAAAAATGGGGCATAAGAGTAACAAGCGCCTTGATAGTGCGTGGAGCGCCTAGTTTTTCTTTAGTTTCTACTTTAGGCCTATTTTGAATGAAAAATCAAACTCCAAAATAGTTCAGGACCGTAATGGTGTGTCTAGCTTTGAGGACTTGCCGCTCGATGCTTTTTTGGTTTAGCATGACGTGGAAAACATTTACATGTGGGTTTTCAACGAAAGGCCTGAAAATACTCTCGGCAAAATGCAGCTAAGAAGTTACATGAACGGGCATAGTCGGCGAGGGGAGCGTCCATTTCCCTTTAGTGTGGATAGGGGTTTTGTGCGTTCTCACAAGATCCACAGGAAGCACTATCGTGGCCTCTCCAATCCCCATTGCGTTCAAGGGATTGAAATTGTACGGTGAGCCCAATGCTGGTGCTAGGGAAAGTGTGGAGGACAACGGGGTTGGCATCACATGGAGGTGTAGAAAGAAGAGAATGGCAGAGAAAACGGAGAGACGATTTAGGCGTGAAAAGAAAGAAGAAGAAGGAAAGTGAGACCTGCAAGAAAAAAAAAGAAGAAACAAAATAAAAAGGGATCAGTTTTGTAGAGTTATAAGAGAAGTAGTGGGCCATAGGGGGATAATATGGTCAAAACACAAAGAAAAGGAGTGTCTAAGCCAAATGAGGAGTGGAAAAAGCGTGGCCCTTTTTTTTTACTCCAGTTTTCTTCTTCATTTAGCTTGATCTGGTATACATACGTTTGGAATGCTGTAACTTGGTCTCCTCTCGGTGGTTAGTATCTAAAATCTAATCAGCAGAGAATATAAGTTTTGGAATCCTACCTTCCGTGATCGGAATGCTGTCAATTGGCCTCTTCTCAGTGCTTAAAATCCAAAATCTAATTAGCAAAGAAATTGTGGAATCATACCTATTAACACCTTAAATTTGAATTGAACTGTCCTTGGAGACACTTTTCAAAGTTGGCTCAGGATGACATCATTTATCTTTTGGTCTTATTTAATCAGTCTGTCGTTTGCTTTCCCAAACTTGTTTGTTATCCAGTCCAGCTTCTCCTTTGCTTGATCTTTTTCTAAGTGGACTGCCTTCTAAATTGCAGGTCGCTATGCACATAGAGGCTTTGTTGGGAACTGCAAACTCCTTGTTCAGTCCTCACTTACTTCCTCGGGTATTGAGTATATTCTATTTCACCACCTATACTAGCATGAAAATTGGCACTTCTTTTCCATATGAGCACTTTATGAACGATTTGCTGAAGAACAGCGGGTGAAAGCATTTCAAGAAGCTTATATTCAAAGACAGTGTGTGAATATTGATTAGTGAATTTATTTCAAGATGAAGAATGAAGGAAACGAAGATAATGTGGGTTTAATAAAGTTAGGAAGGTAAGAAAGACCGGTACCTTAAATGAAACTGTAGAAAAGAGAAAAATTGATAGGAAAAAGTAATTCCCCATACTACTTGGGTTGCTAAAAGTCGGCCTTGCTCGAAATTATTAATTTGTCTGGAACTTGCTAAAAAACATTGCAAGACATACATATGGAATTGTGGAAGAACTATATAAGAAAGCAAAAGTTAAGGCTGCCTTGTGGGTTATACATGTTGATTCACTCCAAGCGGAGAGAAGGAATGACAAAAATGTTGGTGGCTATAGAGGTCATGCGTAGAAGATAAGCTAAGATAATCTCTCAAACTTTAGTAGGAGAAAGGAAAAAGAAAACAGGCAAATGTAAACCTCTTACATGAGGTTGTGCATGCATAAGGCATTGAGGGTATAAAAGGGGTGAATGAAGGCGGGGTAATGAAAGAGGTGCAATGTCTCATGCTGAAAAAATTAGTAGTGTACCTTTATGGAGTTTGAACCTCGAGAAAAAAAATTGAGGAAATTGGACAGGGAAGAATTTAAAAACTTGACTAGACAAAATTGTTAAAAGTTTTCTACACGAGCAACTTTAAGGATGGCCATGTATAGTGGAACTCCAAATTAAAGGTACAAGCGATATGCTACAAAGACTCGATTAATAGATGACAGTCAATGATAAGTTGCATGCCAGAAACGTGCAATCTCATGTCTAGCTCTAATTACAAGAACACTTAATTTTAAACTACTCTAACCATCTGGTCTTCTTTGTCTTCATTGGTCTAGACGTAATCGTTGTTGATATGGGAGGTACGTGGAATAAGCTATTCTAGAAAGTCAAATAGCTGATTAGTTGAACATTCGTGCTAATTGCCACTGTCTATTTTTATGTTTTCTTCTCTCGGCTTCTTATATTTTGACTTATTGGCATCACGGTCCACAATTGAACAATAATTTTGAAGTTGTCCCATAAAACCATTTTTTTTTCTGTGTAGCTATCATTATACGAACCTATTGACAGTATCATGACGCCATTTGAAGCAGCTAGGCCACTACCAGGTACTTTGCTTTTGAAGAAAGTGACAATGCGGTTCTTTAGGGATTCAGTAGTCCCTATTGTAGATGACTGGGGTAGCTGCATAGGGCTCTTGCATTGTGAAGATTGTAATGAGGTAAGCTCTTTTGTTTCAGCTCCAACTTTCTTAAGGCTTTACTGTGAAGAAATCGTTTTTTAATTATCCGCAGAGCTTGTTGGGTAGGGGGGCGGACATCACTCTGCTTTTGGTCATATTCAGATGCATTTTCACCCTGTTAACATTTAGACTCCAGATTTGTCTTCTGTTTGCATAAGTAGTGTCTGACATTTTAGCAAAACTCCTTTTGTGTGATTTTACTTGATAATACGGAATTAGTCTTATAATTGGTATGGCTTAATGAAAGAATGAGTTTTTCTAGTATGAAGCATGGTTTGACTTGAAGTACTCATAGAAAACAAATGTCTGATTTCTACATATGATTTTCATACATAGAACCCCATAAGGAGGTTTTGGAGGATCAGATGAAAAAGACGTCTAATTCTGCCATTTGAGAGATCTGCCACCTTAGCCATGTTGTCCAAACACTACTTTCATCAGGTGCTAAATGTGATGTGCATTTTGTGCAGTTGAATTCTCCGCTATCAGCCATGATGAGAAGTCCACCTCCTTGTGTTACTACCACGACATCCACTGGTCGCGTGATTGAACTGATTCTGGAAAAGAAGTACAAAATGGTGGTGGTCGTAAGATATGGTGATTTATACGGTGGCATGGCAAGCACAAGTGTAAGGGCAGTGGGAGTTTTCACGTCTGCTCAGTTGTTTAAGCTTGTCGATCCTCCCCTCACTACAGATCACTTTAACAACATTTAGCTGAACAGTTTCTTTCCAGTTCCATTTTTCCTTGATTTGCATTTTGTTCCTCCGTTTCTCCCCCGTGAAAATGGATTTTATTTAGCGGAATGAGCACGGCGGAACACGACCCTCATGTCCCTGTCTCTCATATGGGTGATTGATTCCCTTTGAGGGTTGAATCCAGTTCAACCGAGTGCAGTGAACAGACGAAATGACCATGTTAGGCCAAGGCCAATGTATAAGCTTACAAGCTGGAAAAGGCATTGATTCACCATCAACAAGAGAAATTACAGTGTAAGGTCGGGGAAGGTGAATTGCTCTCCTTTTGTTGGAGACTACATGCTTATCAATGCTGTGTGAGGTTTGGCAAATTAGGTTGCATTATGAGGTTTGGCAAGAAGGCCATCGCATTCTGCAAACATGTGCATTGTAATTGTAGATTCCTCTTTAATTCCATCATAATTTGTTGAATAGGATTGTCGCGAATCTCCCGACAGGGGAAGATGGGTTTAGAGGTAATGCCGAAACGGTCCTCAATCCGCGCATGCTCACCTAAACCTTGATCTCACACGGAGATACATTACAATTCTAATAACCCTATGGGAATCCTACATGAGGGAGTTGCCGCAAGTTTATTGTGGCCGGCTAGTAATCGAGTGAGGTATAAGAGAATACCCCGCTTCCTATGTAACTGGATGTAGGGTTGGAGGCTTGATTATACTAGTTATTCAACTAATGCCCTCTCAGTACCTAACTCGATTATTTGTTAATTAAGGTGTCCACGGTCTTTATATCAAAATTTTGGTGTAAGTTTATCCTCATTTCAACTGCATCGATTTAAGAGATGAAAAGACATACATGTCTTCAATTGTGGCTGAGTGATGCATGGGATTGTGGTCGACTGTGGTGATGTTGCTCACGGGTTGGAGACCAGCGGGAGAAAATCTGGCACGTTGGGGCTGTTTTGACGTCGGACAACGTGATGGAAGTGTGCCTGGGATCGACTGGAGAAGATGCGAAGTACGTCTAGTGTTCCTGGGTTGCTGTTGGTGGTCGCAGTGAGTGCCGACGGTGCGCGAGGCACGGGTGTAGTCCTGGCGTTCACTGGAGGCGGCTTCAAGGCTTGCCAGGATTGGCCTGGTGCTGCAGATGTCGTCAATGGTCACTGGTTTGTCGCTGGGATCGGGCTGCTTCGCTGCGGATCTCCGGCAGGACTGGAGGCTACTACTGTAAGCTTTGGTCGCAAGGGCGCCAAGGCTGCTGCTCAAGAACTCGCTGGACCTCCTGGGCGTTCATCGATTGCGAGGGGAATTGTTGGGATTGTTTCACCGAAGCAGGTGAGGCAAGCAGCGCAGTGGAGCAGGCACTGATCACAGTGGCAGCGCGATGATCAACGCCATGAACTGCTCACATTGGCACTTTTTGAAAAGTCTCAGGACTCGATTACACTTTTATGACAAATTTTAGTATTTGATTGCACTTTTTGAAAGTTTTAAAATTCAATTGCACTTACGTGACAAAATTTTTAGACTTTCAGTGCACTTATTCTAACATAAAATATATGGGAGAGGTGTCCAGAATAATTTGAGAATCCCCACTAATCTCTCTTTCTTTATTGAATTTATTTTTCCATTTTCTACGTAGAATTATTCGTGAGCCTTTTTTTTTCACTAGTAAGAACCATGACATCATTTATTCTGACCTGTGAACTCATTTTGGAAATTTTTTTTCAATTTCTTGCAAATATAAGCAATATATCACGACCAATATCGAGTTGCGAACCCAGATATTTTTCTTACTCATATTAGCTCAATAACAACGGTTCAAAATGGCATGCTATAACAGTCCAATAATAAATTACCAATAATTCAATATTGCTTACCTGAATTGCCCACCCCATAATCTCCTAAAGTGCAAATTGAGAATGGCTAACGGATATAATGCTTAATACAGAGAGACATGAATGACTATATAACCTCGTAATCCCTACTTGCCCAGCATGTATCCCTGCACGTACTTAAAACTTGCAGCATCCACAGTATCATTCAGAAGATCCAAAAGATGAAGAGCTCCAGCTTGTCCTTCTTGGTACTCTTCCTCTTATTAAGCTTTGGTAAATCAAATTCACTCAGAAGAAAGTGCTTTTCCTTTTCTTATATATATAATTCGTGCGGAGATATAACTATAGTGTCTTCGACATATTATATAGACAGATATAAATCATCTCAAAGAATTGAAATTTGACTTGTGCAGTGTTTTCTTTTTTCTCTCTTGGGATGCAGGCAATGAGTTGACGATGGTGAGAGCAGCAAAAACATGCATATATTCGGTTGATTTGAAACTGTTCTGCGTTTTGGAGCAGTGCAAGGGTTACTGCGCTCGGAGGTTCGGCCCAAAGGCAATCGGAACCTGCGTATCTGACGAAGTTTGTAATTGTAGTTACCCTTGTTAATGCCGTCATGAGTCGGCATTGTTCTGCCTAGAATAATGTGACTTCGTCCCAGTGACGATTAGCTTCTTGGTGTCACTATTTAGTATGAAAATCTCATGCAAAAGTCAAGGACGTTCGAGCCCAGCCCCAATAACAAGATGACCGAACTCTTTCCGAATCCCTTATACTAAGAAGTGGCCTGTAATACAGAAAAGAACACAATTAAAATACAAGATATGTGTACTGGAAGTCCTATAACTTCACGAAAGTACAATCGAGTCCTAAAACTTGCAGAAAAAGTGCAATCGAGGTCTAAAACTTGTCAAGTTGGTTCAATCGATATTTTTTCTCTCCTACGTGGCGATAATGTGGCTAAATTATGAAACATAAGACTAAAACGACGTCATTTTGACTCAAATTTAATTTTTAATACTAATTTTATTTAAATTAAATTTCAAAAATAAAATACATTAAAAAAAAAACCCCCACACACACTCAGTGGCTGCAGCCAAGCCCTTGTTATTGCCACAGTTCCAGGCAAGGGCCGATGGAGGTCGCCTGGGCCTTCCTGAAGCCTGGCGACCCTTGCCGGCCCTGGGCGAGGTCTCGTCGGTCCCCAGCGAGGGTCTGCAAGCCTTGAAATGGGGGAGAGCGTGACCATCGCCCCTGATCTAAGCGAGGGTTGCCGACCCTCGCTTGGGCCGACAAGGCCTCGCCCTGCGTCGCCCACCCCAGGTGAGGCCTCACCAGCCCCAAGCGAGGGCTGACGACCCTCACTCAGATCTGGGGCAAGGGTCCTCCCTCCCCCAAATTAGGGCCTGCAGACCCTCGCTGGGCTTCGGAATGGCCCAAGCGATCTTCGTCAGTCCTTCCCGATGCCTGTGGGAGCGGCCACTGGCGAAGGCTAGGCCACAGCTGCTGGTTGTATGTGTGGTTTTTTTTTTTATATTATTTTTTGAACTTTTAGCTTTTTCTTTTTATCTAATTTAATTTATATTTTTTTATTTTTTCCGACGTGGTGCTTATTGGACACCACATCATCGCCACGTGTCTCAAGAAAAGTAATAAAATAAGACACCGAAGCGTTTTTCGTTAGTCTAGTTGGACGGTGTTGCCTTTAGAATTTGATTGAATCAATTTGACAAGTTTTAGGATTTGATTGCACTTTTTGTGAGTTTTAGGACTCAATTGCACTTTCGTGATAAGTTTTAGGACTTTTAGTGACCAAATTCCATTAAAATACTTTCCGTGCAAACCCTAGAATTTGGATAAAATAGGACATTTCTTTGTAACCCAATCCTCATCACCAAATTACGACAAGCGAGCGAGACGGGGTTCTAATAAATAAAATGGTGACAATGTACAAATGTAATGTGCATTCGCAAAGCTCGGGCTGTGCAACTAGTAGTTAACGAAAGTTGACTTGGCGCTCATTAATCAAGGCGATAATGAGAGGATTGTTACGCACCTTAAAATCCGCTCAATTGCCATTGACAATGAGCAAATTCTTGCATGGACCAACATCTATTATACTTAGAAGCACGGTCAACTAGTCATCATGATATATCCTTCATATCTCAACTGGCCTTCTTTCACGCTACATAAGGTCAAGTTTGTGCCAAATGGGTCTTCACTGCTCGTTTGATCCCTCTATTCAATTCTGCCGAGCTTTGGCCTGAAGAAAGAGTTTCCCAAGCCGACTAGAAAAGACTTACGCCTTTAGGAAACAACTAAATAAACATGACATGCACGAAGATCTTTGTCACTTGGGTTAATAAATTGTTGGAAGCATTTCATGTCTAACTAAGGATTGAGATCTAACTACTGATAAAAGGGATTGGCGGTAGAGGAAGTTCAAGTTGAACGTCGAATAGGTATCTAATTTTCGTGTAATTCAATTTATCCTTTTGATTAATGACGTAATTATGAGAGAATTTTCTTTGAATTTGCACCTTTGAGCGTGTTTGATGCAGTCATGATTGTTTTGCTAGTTTTACTCGTGTTTGTCCTCGTCTGAACTGCATCAGTTCAAGGGATAAAGTAATGGATGGATCGTTTTCATAATTAAATCTATAGTACAAGCTCAATCTTTGAGAATATGGAGCTGATCACGATTTTTCCATGTCATAGGCCTAGCAAACAAAGTAATATTGGCCCACCCCAGATCGACTAGATCAGGGCATTTAGATCATTCAAAATCAGAACTCATCTAGTTGTACTAATCATAAACCAAGGATTAGTAAAAAACCTAAGCAAGAAGCCTCTTTCATGTTTGTGTATCTTCGTTGTTAAGGTAAACTGTTTGTCCTAACATGAAAAAAAACATTCTAGTTCAAGTTACAGAGTGTTCCTGAGTACCCAGATGCATTCTACACACCTGAGCTTCAAATATGGAACAACACCACCTTCGACAAAGGAGAATCCGAAGATTCCGTTGCCGTTGCCGTCAAGGCCTCTTGGTCTTCTGCCAACTCCATCTTCGTAAAGCTCTCTGAATCGCTTGAGTCAGACAATTTCAACAAAGAAAACAGGAGTCGCGAGTGCGCCAATTCCCAGATTTCGCTCAAATCCTCGATCCCTTTGAAGCTACAATGGAAGCAGAGTGTCAACAAGTCTCTATCGACCATAGCCAAAGATCTAGAAGACAAGGGCAGCACTATCGATGTAGAGACTGAGGAGATAGAGAAAGAGGTTTCGCACTTATTGTCGAGGCTCGTCCTTGCTGGCAGCGGCGAGCTTCGTCGGAGACTAGTGAGGAGGAAGAAGGGAAGGAAAAAAAAAGAAAGTGACTGAAAAGAAAAAAAAAGAAAAATATAAATAAAAAATTCGAAAAACATTATTAAAAATTGTCCGAGTCAGTGTTGGCAGTGTTATGTAAGACAATGGGCATCCATGTCAACGATTTCCCGCAAAAAATGGCTAGATAGATTCAATTGGCACAAATACAAAAGGTTTAGGAATCAATTGGCCAAAAAAAAGTTTAGAACTAAATTGGCACCATTGTAATAGATTTGGGTATTTTGATAATTTTTCCGAGTGCTAACTACCAATGGAGCTTCTTTTGGCATGATATCCGGTCATAAGGGAATCTCTATACAACCCCTCAGACTGAAACTCGCCTCCATGAAGTTGCAATTGATGGGATTTTGGGCAAAAGCATGCATAGGTAAAAGTAAATAAAAAAAAAACTGCAGCGGAAGACATGTATATCTCCAAAATATTGTCCGTGCATTTTAATAAAAAGAACATAGAAATGAAGAAGGAGGTCTAATCACATTTTTAACAATCTCGTTATAATGTTCTTCAGTTCCAGATCGTAAATGTCCGATCTCCTCTTGACTTATCTAAAGTAATCTGGTTATGATGTTCTTCAATTCTAGCCCCATAAATGTCGAACCTCTAGTTCAGAAACACCACCAATCATGCATCGAACGGTAAAGAGAAATTCGAGTGAGTTCACAACATCAATTGTGCTAGAAATTGTTCTTGTGTGTGAATAATTTGATTGACGTCAATCGTTCTTGTGTGTGAATAATTTGATTGACGTCAATCATCACTAATAATAATTTTCATATCCAATTTATTTAAATCAATTCAGCCATTAACTCTGAATCTGTATTAGGGCATTAATTCTGCTGCTGAGTTTGAACCCATTTTAGAGTATGAATCTAAACGTCGATTTTGAAACTATTTCAGAGCATTATTCAGTAACCGTTACAGAGCATTAATCTGGGAATTAATTTCGTAACCATTACAGAGTGTTAATTGAGCTATTAAGTCTTTTCAGAACATTAATTTGACTGTTGATTCTAAAACCGTTTAAGATCGTTAAATTGCCATTGATTTTGAAACTGTTTTGGATCATAAATCTGCCCATTGACGTTGAAACCACTTCAGATAATTTATTTGGTCATTGATTCTAAAACCATTTAAGAGTATTAATCTAACCATTTATTCCAAAACCGTTTTAGAATATTAATCTGTCCGTTGATCTTGAACCCGTTTCAGAACCTTAATTTTGCTCGACTCAATCTGATTGCCGCAATTTGCAAACACATTTGCATTATGTCTCTCCCATTTAAACGTCATTTTAAATTGGTTATGGTATGTGGCATCCCTAGGTTCATCATTGAGCTAGCCGTAGGACTTGTAATAATACATTAGTACAACCAAAAAAACTAATCGTCCTGCTCAATCTTTAGGTCGTACAAACCATTAGTGACATCTAGCAATATGTCATGGCTACCCAAATAGTATGAATGTTTTAAGAACATAATGAAACTGTCAACTTTGGCTGCCATCTAATTCAATCCTTTTGTCTTACTATGTCCTGATCGAACAAAAGCCATGGAATTATTTGTCAATGCACCAATTCAATCAAATGCACAAGCCTAATTGACATGTATTTCAATGAGACATCAACTATTCATTCTTGGTTATAACCCTAGCTAATGATTTCAAAACAATGGCACGGTTAGATCGCATAGGACATCATTATTGTATCTTATATACAACAAGAAAACTGATTCCATATTGCACACGCATGTACCTTCATATATGAACAAACTATGACCATCAAGTACAAAGATGGTTCAATGAAGCGTCAATATGCGCACTTGTGAACCACAGCCATAAAAAATACAAGTCAACACCGTGCCTCAAGTCTAAGGATTTTACATAAGACCATAGCCCAAACGATTAGTCATTAACCCCACTAAAAGCGTCTATGTTGCTAATCGTTTTGAGTATGTCATGTTGAGTGAGCTTGTCCGATACCAGCACTTGTGTTCTAGCTCGGGTATTACAATACCCAATGACTTCTGACTCATCATTCCCTTAGGTATCAAATACTCAATGGTAAAGCTTAAGAACACACCGGTCTCAACAAGATCATCAATATCCTCTTAATAATCCATCAACTAGGAACTGTTTAAAGACTCAATCTAACTTTGAACATGTCACATATATTCTTAACACCTTACTAATAAATTCAGTCGCTAGTGATCTTATGGATTCATTCATATAAATGGGACAATGAATGAATTTGCCTTTGCTATTAAATAATACAACTGAAATCCGTAACATGTAACTATGACAGGGTTGCTTTAGGGCATATAACCAACAATTTCCCACTTGCACTAAAGCCAACCTTTCTCATGCCTTAAATCCATTTTGTCAATGTGTCTTTCAAAAGAAGACTAAGGCAACACTTTAGTGAAGGGATGCGCCACGTTTTCCATTGAGGCTATTTTCTGTGAGGTGACATCACCTTTCCCAACAATCTCTCTGATGAGATGGAAATGCTTCTCAATGTGCTTGGATTTCTGGTGAGACCTTGGTTTCTTAGCTTGAGCTATTGCCTCATTACTGTCATAAAACAATGTCATCGACTATTCAATGGAAGGAACCACTCCAAGTTCTGAAATGAATTTCTTCATCCAAGCTGCTTCCTTTGTTGCTTTAGAAGCAGCTACATATTCAACCTCAATGGTGGAATCAGCAGTTATGCTATGTTTGGAACTTTTCCAACTAATTGTACCAACATTGAGTGTAAAGACAAACCCATAAGTAGACTTATAATCATTAGAATCAGATTGAAAATCAGACTCGTATATGCTTCAACTTTAAACTCTCCTTTTCCATATATCAAGAATAGATCCTTAGTCCTTCATGAGTACTCAAGGATAGTCTTGACTGCTATCCAGTGCTTTTCGCTTGGATCAGACTGATATCTACTCGTAATGCATACATCATGCGCAATATCAAGTCTCGTACATAACATAGAATACAATATGCTACCAATAATGGATGCATAGGGTATTTTGCCACCCGCTCTCTCTCTTAAGGAGTGTTGGGACACGTATGGATTTCATGCCTAGAAGGCAACAATCCTCTTTTGGAATATTGCATGTTAAAATGTGTTAACACTTTGTCTATGTACGTAGATTGTGAAAGGCCAATCAATTGTCTCGATCTATCTCTATTGGTTTTTATTCCTAAAATATAGGTTGCCTCTCCAAAATCTTCATGGAGAATTTATGTGAAAGAATTTTTTGATCAATGATATCATAGGTATATCATTCCCGATCAAAAGTATGTCATCAACATACAAAACTAGAAAGACAATTGCGCTCCCACTGACCTTCTTGTATTTACAAGATTCATTCGGATTTTTGATGAAACCAAATGATTTGATTACCTCATCAACACGGATGTTGCAACTTCTGGAGGCTTGCTTGAGTCCATAATTGGCTCTCTTAAGTTTGCACACCTTCAACTATCACCATCAGATTCAAAACCCCCGTCGTGGTTCCATATAGATATCTTCTTCGAGGAACCCATTTAGGAAAGTTGTCTTGACATCCATATGGAATATCTCATAGTCAAGATGCACAGTTATAGCTAAAATAATCTGAATAGATTTTAGCATGGCTACCGGTGAGAAAGTCTCGTCACAATCAATCCCTTCTTTTTGACGATATCCTTTCGCTAGCAGCTGTGCCTTGTAAGTTCCAACTTGACCATCAGTGTTCATTTTTCTCTTGAAGACTAATTTATAGCCAATTGGTACAATACTATCGGCCAAGTCAACTAGAGTCCAAACATCATTAAAATACATTGAATTCAATTCGGATTTCATGGCCTCTAGCCATTTACCAAAATCGATGTCGGACATCGCTTCCTCATAGGTGTTAGGATCAATAGATTGATCGCTGTCATTCACAATGAACAAAGGTTTAGTATATTCAATTAAGTTTCCATAACGAACAGTTGGACGAGACATTCTCAAACTCCTCTGAAGAGGTTGTGCATTTGAATTTCTCATTGAATATGAAGTTTATGTCTAGATTCGGTCGTTTGCTACTCTATTGGTTTCTTCTTGTAAGTATATTTTCCGCCTTGCTCCACTTTCTTGGATGAACTGATTCTCCAGAAAAGAAGCATGTCTACTGACCGAATCTCTTTGGTCAGAGTGAAAATAGAAATAGTATCCAAGAGTTTCTTTTGGATGCGACCTTGTTCATATCTCCCCTCCAAATTGTCCATTTTCTGCTTTTTGATATAAGCTGGACAACCCCAAATCTTAATATGATTAAGACTCAATTTACTATCATGCATATCTCATAGGCATAGTTGGAACAGACTTGGTTGGGACTCTTTTCAAAAGATATGTGGCTATTTCAAGGGAATATCCCCAAAGGGATATTAGCAAATTCGTGTAATCGATCATGGATCGCACCATATCTAATAAACTGTGATTTCTTTCTCATATACACCATTGTGTTCTGGAGTTCTAGGAGTTATCAATTGCAATAAAATGCCATTTTCTTTAAGATGATTATGGAATTCAGCACTAAGGTATTCACCTTCTCGATCAGATCAAAGAGCCTTTATACTCTTTCCCATTTGTTTCTCAACTTCAGCCTTGAATTCCTTTAACTTTTCAAAGGATTCGGATTTATACTTCATATACAAATATATATACCATAATAGATCATCGGTAAAGGTAATGAAATAAGAATAACCATCTTTAGCCGATTCATTAAGTGTTCCTTATGCATCCTTATGTATCAGACCCGGTATGTTAGTAGCTCACTCAATATGTCCTACAAATGGCGCTTTTGTCTTTTTTTTAGAAGACATATCTTACAAGTTGAGTACGGGTCAAAACTGGATGGATCAATATATTAATCATTACTCAACTTAGTGATCCTATCTTCTCCAATATTGTTGACACCTGATTTTTAGCCGACGCATCATAAAGGTAAAAGCTTGAGATTAAGATTTCTAATTGCGATAGAACTCAATCTTCAACCAAAAAGAGTCATTTAGCATTTGAATTAGCATTAGCCATTCATTTTCTAGCTATTTGCATTTCAATTTCAAAAGGTCAAAGAGTTGACTTTTGAGTTGACTTTTTGGTCAAACTTTGACAAAAAGTCAACCCAAAGTTAAAATTTGATTTTTTGCATGAAAACCCCAAAATAGTGTCAATTTCACTTTTGCACCATCAATTTTCAAAAAATTCAAAGTTTGACCCATTTTTGTGACAAATCACTAAAATGTTAACTTTTCGTCAAAACTTTGTCCAAAAAAATTTAAAAAAATTTAAAACCCCTAAATCATCTCTTTTTTAGCTTAATTTCACTTTGGCATCATTAATTTTACAAAAATCAGTTTAGAATCAACTTTTCCCCAATTTGCGGAATTTGGTTCAAATCGGCCAAAAATGAAATTACTTCATTTCTTGTCATTTTTTTAGGACAGTTTCCTTCAGACATTTGATCTAGAGGTCATATTACATTCAATTTTCAAACCAATTTCATAATTTTGAGCCGAGGGTTAAAACCCCAAATTTTGGCCCTAATTAGTGATTCCGATCGATTCTTCATGAATAGCCTATTCAAGCCATCAATGAGTCCATTTTCTTATATGAAACTCAAATCCGACATCAATTTTGAGAAATTCACATGAATTCAAGTCAATTTGATCAATTTAACCAATCAATAGCTTGCAAAGTCAAGCTAGATTGGTTCAATTGGTACAATTTGACTTGACCCATTCTAATTTAGTATTCAATTTGATGAATTGAGCTCCAATTTGACGATTAGACTTCAATTCCTTTTTGGGTCTAAATCAAGTCATTGCGTAAAAGCCAATTTGAGCATATTGGAAGGTTTCAAGCCCATCTAATTGAACTAATTGATCATTCTTTGAATCAATTAGGTTTAATTAGAATTAATTTTTCCAATTAGGGATAAAAATTCCACAAGATGTACCAATTGATGAAAATCCCCAATTTTGTGCAAAATAAGTCAATTGAGATGGACTTGGCATTACCCATGTTGAAAATCGGACAAACTTAACCAATTGGACATCGGGAATGAATTGGGCCAAGTTTAATCGACCGGGTTCGAGTAGATTATTCTGATTTGGCTCACAAATTGGCTAATAGGGCAAAAATTCTTTGCGATTTAGTCCTCCGAAGCGTAAATCGGGTTTAATTGCATAAAATAAATTTCGAAAGGATAAATTGAACAAGTTAGAATTGGCCAAAGCCAGCACAAGTCAGCCCGAATTGGCCCGATCGGTCCAATCGGCCCAAGTCGGTCCGACCGGTTTGCTAGAGAGATGGCTGGTTTCCGGCCACCATTGGTAGGTTCCCGGCCATCCCAGGTTGGCATAAGGCAATGTCGGCGGCCCCTCCCTATCTCATGCATTGGAAATTACAAAAATGCTTTCTAGACAGAACTGGGTTTTGTGTTCTGCATGAAAAATGTTCATCAGGATGTTTTATAGGATATATATGAAATTCATAATTTTTAGAGTTTAATTACTATTTATTTTAAAAGGAATTCCAGAACTGTGCGCTGGCCCAGATTTGCTCCGAATCTGTGTATTCGGTTTTCCCTTGTTTCTTGTGGCTGAGTTGAATATTGTGGTGCTTGGTGGCTGAGTTGAATGTTGTGATGTGTGGATTTATGCCACTGGGTGTATAACTTGAATTGTGGATTGAAAGGTGTTGGAATGATTGGGTGATATGGTTGAGCTACGTTGCTGCCCTTATGAATGGATTGGTTGGGCTGAGTTGTTGATTTGGAATTGAGCATGTTTGTGTGTGATTAGGGCATGTGGATGTTGTGTGACGGGAATGAGATATGTATCGCGTATGATCGATAATCCCTGAGGCGTGTTGACGCGGGGAAAGGCATGAAATTGAATGAGGATGTACGTTTGGTTCTATAATCCCTGAGGCGTGTTGACACGGGGAAAGACATGAAATTGAATGAGGATGTAAGTTTGGTTCTATAATCTCTGAGGCGTGTTGACGCGGGGAAAAGCATGCAATTGAATGAGGTTTGATCCTATAATTCTTGAGACGTGTTTACGCGAGGAATTGGATTTGTCTTGAGGCGTGTTACGCGAGACAATGCTCGGATAAACCAGAGGACCGCTGACTTGATGCGTCTTTACGCGAGTCGTGCCGTGGACTTGATGCGTCTTTACGCGAGTCGTGCCGTAGACTTGATGCGTGTTACGCGAGTCGTACGATGAGGTGGGCCTGAGGCGTGTTACGTGGGTCGATATTGATCGGGGTGGACACATGTGTGTATCGGAAGTTGAAAGATGTGAGCATGTGTAGAGTTTGAGATTAGAATAGGTTGGAATGTTATTATGGATACATGTGTAGGAAATTGGTTGTATCTTGGAGTGCATGTGCATTGAGAGGTTGGTTATGTTATTGCGATCCAACTAATGTGCAGGGTTATATATGCATCGAGGTAAGGCTAGAGAGTGCCTTTGAATGTTATTGCATGTTGATTGAATGTGTTGGCTGTTATTCTATTTGTCTGGAGGTACGCGTTAGTCTAGGTGGGGTTTATGGTGTTTGCTTATTGAGACTCGTTCTCATGGTTATTATATAACCATTTCAGACCCCCAACCCTGACCATGAATGGTCCGTCACAGCGTTTTGGGATCCTGAGGAAGAGTCGATGGAGCAAGACCCCGAAGAGGAGCCCATGGAGTTGGTGGACCCTTTTTGTATAGCTAGGTTAGCCTACCCGACCACTTGTCCTTTTTTTTGGATGATGGTGGTTTTAACCCTAGTGGCCTTTTGTATGTAAGGTTGGATTTTGTAAGTACGTGCCGTTGAATGAAGTATGCGGTTGATTTGTTCAAGTGTTCTCATACTACCCTTTGTCGTAATCTTGTCTGGGCATTATAAGTGCTTCCGCGTGCGTTCTATGCTTGAAGTTTTGTGTGGATCGGCAACGAGTCCTGGGACGTCGCATTGGAAATACGACCATGGAGGGATGTCGCGGGCTCAGTGGGGTCCAGGGCATGACACATAATAAGATTTAGCCTAGCCAACTCCTTACTATGGCAGATTATTTTCAGAACATGATCATTCACTGATGATCTCGTGGCCATCCTCATACGTTACGATCCTTTAGATATCTGATACCTAGAGATTCGACCATTCTCCTAAAAAAGTTCCTTCAAGTGCGTGATGATTGACCAAGCACTTTCCATAGTTTTATACTTTTTTTATGTAATTCATTATTCATTGAAGTAAGCATATATGATCTAACTTTTAGATCATTTTCACGCCACTTATCATAAGTTTCATGCTCCTCCTAGGTCCCACCTGTAGGAAAGGATTCTAGCAAGTTCCGATCATGCACATACCCGATTTCTCGGAATTGAGAACAGTTCTCAAATTCCTAACGTAGTTAGTGTAACTGGGTCCCGTTAAGAAATTCTTGTCAAGTATAGAAGCAAGTGGGTTTGCAGTAACCATTTTCAAAGTAATGAAATATCTGTACAGAAAAATAAATTGATAGCTATTGTCTTTCAACAATTTCATTTTGGCCTTTGAACGAAATATAATCACCCGCTAAATTTATTTAGATCCCATACTCCTTAAGATGAGAAACAACAATCTTCGTTGGGTAAAGATTGCTAGTGGGGATTGGTGTCCCATTATCCCATAGTCTACCTTACCTAACAGTTATTGGTGTTCTAGAAACTTAGTGAGTGGATCAACTTATCTAATGCATCACATGCGAGTCCCAATCATACCTTTGGCCTCTAAATCACGAAAGTCTCACTTGATAGTTATTGACCTTATGATCATAGTTAAATCTAACGTATCATCTCATGCAAGTATTTAGAACACAAATGATTCCCTCACCTGACAGTTATTGGAAATCATCCGGCCTAAACCCCACATCATCATATGTATAATGGAGTGATCCCATATTCTGAATGTCAATTCATCCCTATGTATCCATAGCCGGTCAATCAACCACTAAATATTAGATCAAACCAAGTCGATGGAAGGCCACGAGTTCGATCACTCGTATTGACTTAATGTTATAAATAAGGAGGTTTAGATTGTAATCAACAGTCTCACCTTGCATATTAACAATTAATATGCATATCAGATTAACATTTATAGGCCACTCCAAAAGGATTCTCAAAACAAATGAGAATTTGGCCATTATAGATCATAAAAATCAACATGAGCCAAGACCAATTAAAAGCACGAAAATGTTTAAGGATGGGCTCTGATACCACTATCGGGATTTTGGGCGAAAACATGAATAGGTAAAAGTAAATAAAAAAATCGCAGCAGAAGCAATAACCCATACATGTATATCTCCAAAAGATTGTCCCTGCATTTTAATAAGAAGCACATAGAAATGAAGGAGAGCTAATCGCATTACCCTCGTACCGTGCTGAAAACAATTTGTTTTTGATGTTCTTCAGTTCTAGACCGTAAATGTCTAATCTCCTCTTGACCTATCTAAAGTAATTTAGTTATGATGTTCTTTGGTTCTAGCCCCATAAATGTCGGACCTCTAGTTCAAAAACACCACTAATCACACGTCGAACGGTAGAGAGAAATTTGAGTGAGTTCACCACATCAATTGTGCTAGCAATTGTTATTATGTGTGAATAATTTGATTGACGTCAATCTTCACTAATAAGCAATCCAATTTATTTAAATCAATTTGGCCATTAACTCTGAAACCGTATCAGTGCATTAATTTGGCCGCTGAGTCTGAACCTGTTTTAAAGTTTGAATTTGGACTTGATTCTGAACCTGTTTCAAAGCATTATTTTGGGCATCAATTTTGTAATCTTTATAGAGCATTAATCTGGGCATTAACTTCGTAACCGTTATAGAGTATTAATTCGACCGTTAAGTCTACAACCGTTTCAAAACATTATTTTGGTTGTTGATTCTGAAACCGTTTCACATCATTAAATTGGCCATTGATACTGAAACCGTTTCGGACCATAAATTTGCCCATTGATTTTGAAACCAATTAAGATCATTAATTTAGTCATTGATTATGGAATCGTTTTAGAGTATTAATCTAACCATTTATTTCGAAATCGTTTCAAAATATTAATTTGGTCGTTGATTCTGAACCCGTTTCAGAACCTAAAACTTGCCCGACTCAATTTGATTGCTGCAATTTGCAAACACATTTGCATTATGTCTCTCCCATTCAAATGTCATTCTGAATTGGTTATAGTATGCGGCATCCCTAAGTTCATCACTGAGCTAGCGGTAGGACTTGTAATAACAAATTAGTACAACCAAGAAAACTAATCATCCCGCTTAATCTCTAAGTCCTATAAACCATGAGTGACATCTAGCAATATGTCATGGCTACCTAGACAGTGTGAATGTTTTATGAACATAATGAACCTATCAACCTTGGCTACCATCTAATTCAATCCTTTTGTCTTAGTATGTCCTGATCGAACAAAAGCCATGGAATTATTTGTCAATGCATCAATTCAATCATATGCACAATCCTAATTGACACGTATTTCAATGAGACATCAACTATTCATTCGGTTACAACCCTGGCCAAGGATTTCAAAACAATGTCACGATTAGATCGCATTAGACATCATTGTATCTTGTATACAACAAGAAGACAGATTTCATATTGCGCACACATATGCCTTCGTATATGAACATATTTCATATTGCGCACACGTATGCCTTCGTATATGAACAAACTATGTCCATCAAGTACAGAGACGATTCAACGAAGCGTCAATATGCGCACTTGTAAACCACAACCATCCAAAATACAAGTCAACACTATGCATTAGGTCTAAGGATTTTACAAAAGACCAGAGCCTAAATGATTAATCGTTGACCCCGCTAAAAGATTCCATATTGGTAATCGTTTTGAGTAGGCAAAAGAACACTACAAGTACCATAACTTGTGTACGGCGCTCACTTTGGTACCATAAAATTTTTTTTGATCACTTTAGTGCTAAATTTTTTGAAAAACGATCACTTAAGTGCTAAAAATTTTGAAAAACGATCACTTAAGTGTCAACTCCGGTGCTGTACACAATTTTTCGTTGAAAATCCGACGTGGCATTTTTTTTATTAATTTCTGAAGCTGACGTGGCTCGCCGAAGATTGGCACTTAAGTGATCATTTTTTAAAAAATTTATCACTTAAGTGATCGTTTTTCAAAAATTTTAGCACTTAAGTGATCATTTTTAAAAATTTTTAGCACTGAAGTGATCCAAAAAAAACTTTTGGCACTTAAGTGATCGTTTTTCCTCCGATTTGACACTTAAGTGAGCCGGCTAAAACTTTTGGCACCAAAGTGAGCGCCGTACACAAGTTATGGCACTTATAGTGTCCTTTTGCCATTTTGAGTATGTCATGTTCAGCAAATTTGTCCGATACAAGCACCTACATTCTAGCGTGGGTATCACAATATCCAATGACTTATGGCTCAGCATTCCCTTAGGTATCAAATACTCGATGGTGAAGCTTGAGAACACACGGGTCTTAACAGGATCATCAATATCCTCTCAATAATCCATCAATTGAGAATCGTTTAAAGACTTAGTTTTACTTTAAATCTATCGCACATATTCTTAATACCTTAAGAATTGGTTTAGTCGCAACTGATCTTATGAACTCATTCGCATAAATGGGACAATGAATGAATTTGTCTTTGCCATTAAATAATACAACCGAAATTCCTAACATGTAACTATTACATGGTTGCTTTAGGCCATATAGCAAAAAAAATTTCAAGCAATAGAAAATCAGCCAGTGAATACGTTCTCTACTCACTGCTCGTCAAGTCACGAAAGTTGGCAATGTCTGATAACCCACAAGCGAAGCAGTTCACGAATCCTATTTTGTATTCATTGTGATCTGTTGACTTTGTATACCATTCCGTTTTAAATATATGATCTTATCGTAGATCCATTTTGGTCTTGAAATTATAAAATAATGGAAATAGCAACCCTAGTCGCCATCTCTATATCTGGTTTCCTTGAAGTTGAATATCCATGAATTATATGTTTGTGCTCTTCTTGATCAAGCCATTAGTGGCATTGAGTACCCACTTGTTGGATCATGTAATAAATCCAACTTTGTCGTCCTTTTCTTACTACATATATACATAAATACTTTGTACTTGTGTGAAATGGCATTGATTAGAGTTTTCTCTCCATACTGATTTTGCCTTTGGTATCTCCTCTTTTTCAAAAGTAAATATGGGTGAGCATCGGTCGAGGGTCAACCTTGGACCAACCCTAGACTGGCTTGGTAGGGTTGGTCTGGTTCCAGGGGGACTGGGTCGGTCCTTGGTCCTGGGACCCTGGATCCTACACTGTACGGGTTGGTCCAATACGGACCAACCTTGTATATATATTATATATAATATAGTATATGCTTTTGTCTATTCTAAATTCCATTGCCTCCTCCTCTGTTCTCTTCTTTCTTATGCAGTTCAGTTTGCCGTGTAAATTTGAAAGCAGAAAGAAACCCAACCCTAATTCGAACAAAAAAAAATAGAGACCCTCTTTGCCCGCCTCGGCCTCTCGCCTCACCCCGCCTCTCTTTACTCATCTTTCTCGTCTAGACGCTCGCCTCTGTTCACTCGCCTCACCGCTCGCCTCTAGCCTCTCCTCGCTTGCCTCACGAGCACACCTCAGCTAGACAAACATACTTTATTAAGGGCAAAAGGAGACTACAAGTGCCATAAGTTGTGTACGGAGATCAATTTGGTGCCATAACTTTTTTTCGGATCACTTTAGTGTCAAGTCGGAGGAAAAGAGATCACTTAAGTGCCAACTCCGGTAAGTTTGGCCGAAAATCCGACGTGGCTCGCTGGAGGATGAGTCAGCGTGTATAGTCAGCATTTTTTATTTTAAATAATTTTTTTCCTTTTCTTTCCTTTTTCCTTTCTTTTCTTTTCTCCCCTCGCCGGCCGGTTGCCTGTGGCCGGCCCGGCCACCGGCGAAGACCGGGAAGGGCTGGGCGAGGGGCGGCCTCGCCAGATCTGGGTGAGGCGACCCTCGCCGGCGACAGGCGAGGCCTCCCTTCGCTGGCCATGGGCGAGGCCGCCCCTCGCCAGATCTGGCGAGCGGCAGCTTCGCCCATGGTCGGTGAGGGGCGGCCTCGCCAGATCTGGGCGAGGCGACCCTCGCCGGCGACAGGCGAGGCCGCCCCTCGCCCATGGTCAGCGAGCGGCGGCCTCACCAGATCTGGGCGAGGCGACCCTCGCCGGTGACAAGCAAGGCTGCTCCTCGCCCATGGCCGGCGAGGGGCGGCCTCGCCAGATCTGGGCGAGGCGACCCTCGCCGGCGACAGGCGAGGTCGCTACTCGCCCAGCCCTTCTCGGGCTTCGCCGGTGGTCGGCAACTGGCTGGCGAAGGGAGAAAAGAAAAAAAAGAAAAGAAAGGAAAAAGGAAATAAGAGGAAAAAAAAAGAAAAAAAGGAAAAAATTATTTAAAATAAAAAATACTGACTGTACACGCTGACTCATCCTCCGGCGAGCCACGTCGGCGTCAGAAATTAATAAAAAATGCCACGTCGGATTTCCGGCCAAACTTACCGGAGTTGGCACTTAAGTGATCTCTTTTCCTCCGACTTGGCATCAAAGTGATCCGAAAAAAAGTTATGGCATCAAAGTGATCTCCATACACAACTTATGGCACTTGTAGTGTCCTTTTGCCCTTTATTAAGTATTAATTAGATGTGTTGTTTTCGAAATTGTAACCAAGCATCACCCATTGGTTTTACACCTGATTCATAACTGTTTGTTTTGTTTTCAGGGGTTCGGAAGTTAAAGCGATCATTTAAGATTGAACAAGATATGAAGTTGTAATTCATGGTTTATATTACGTATTTTGAACGTCTTATTGTTTAATTGTATTTCACGTGTTCGTTTTCATGGTTTGTTGCTTTTAGCAACTTTGAAATTAATGTTCTTACCATATCTTATATTTATATTTGACATGTACTGGTATTATAGTTTGATTGCTTAATGCCGCATTGTTAATGGATATGTAATTTGAAATAGTATGTTTGTCTTTTCAAGGAATACAAAAAATGAAAACAAAATAGTCGGTTGGTCATGGGTTAACCCTAGAACCGGACCGGACCCATAGGGTTTGTTCGGTCCTTGGTCCTAGGCTCAACAAGATCAGTCCTCAATCTCAAAAAATGGGGACCAACATTGTCTGGGTTAGTCCTTGGGTTAGGTGCTGGACCGGCCCAACTCGGACCATTCTGACCCCTAAAAATAAAGACATAGCATAGAGAGCTTCGTCTATCGTATCATATAAACCTTCATGCATGTGCATGATCTTTGGCCTATCGTTTTTCTCTTTCTTCTATTTATATTCTGTTGTCAATGATCCTATAACAAATTTGACCCTCGGTACCAACTTTTTATTGCAAAAATTACTTCTTCTTTTTTTTGTCATTCATTGTTTCATCATTTTGGTAAATAATGTCATCAATTTTCATCCTTGCATCAACAATGTGATGGAAACTAGAAGAAATAGTACAAGTGAAGAGAAAAAATTGAACTACTCGAAACTCGAATAAGTTCACGAAGTAGAATCACAATCAACTTTGTGCAGTCTCTCGTAACACCTTTGCCAATAGTTGGTAGGCCTTCTCTACCACTCGTGCAGCTTCTCTCTACCGCTCGTGTGGCTATGGTTTGTTCTTTTACCTTAAACCCGGGAAAATTACCAAAAAAGTCTTAAACCTTTTGCAGTTGTGTCAATTCAGTCATAAACCTTTTTTTTTGGCCAATTCAGTCCTAAACCTTTTGCAAATCAGCCAATTCAGTCCTTTTGGCCGGCCGGCGCTGACGTGGCCGCCGGCCGGCGTCCACGTGGCAATATTTTAATATTTTCAATTTTTTTTTCCTTTTTTCTTTTTTTTTTTCTTTTCCTTCTCCCCCCTGGCCTGTCTGGCCAGGGGGAGGCTCGCCGGCGAGGGCCTAGCTCCGGCGAGGCGAGCCGGGCCCTCGCCGCCGGGCGAGCTCGCCATGGCGGGGTGAGCTCCGCCTCGCCGGACGGGCGAGGCGGCGCCGCCCGGCCAAGGCGAGCTCCGCCGCGCCGGAGCCGGGCGAGCTCGCCATGGCTAGGCGAGCTCCGCCCTCGCCCAGATCTGGCGAGGCGGAGCTCGCCATGGCTGGGCGAGCTCCGCCCTCGCCCAGATCTGGCGAGGCGGAGCTCGCCTTGGCTAGGCGAGCTCCGCCCTCGCCCAGATTTGGCGAGGCGGAGCTCTCCATGGCTGGGCAAGGCTCGCCAGATTTGGGTGAGGGTGGAGCTTGCCCAGCCATGGTGAGCTCGCCCAGCTCTGGCGAGGCGGAGCTCGCCTTGGCTGGGCGAGCTCCGCCCTCGCCCAGATCTGGCGAGGCGGAGCTTGCCCTGCTATGGCGAGCTCCGCCTCGCCGGAGCTGGGCGAGCTCGCCCAGCGGCGGTGAAGGCCCAGCTCGCCTCGCCGGAGCTGGGCCCTCGCCGGCAAGCCTCCCCCTGGCCGGACAGGCCAAGGGGGAGAAGGAAAAGAAAAAAAAAAGAAAAAAAGGAAAAAAAATTCGAAAATAATAAAAAAATATTAAAATATTGCCATGTGGATGCCGGCCGGCGGCCCGTCAGTCGGCCGGCGGCCAGGTCAGCGCCGGCCGGCCAAAAGGACTGAATTGGCTGGTTTGCAAAAGGTTTAGGACTGAATTTGCCAAAAAAAAAGGTTTAGGACTTAATTGGCACAACTGCAAAAGATTTAGGACTTTTTTGGTAATTTTCCCCCTTAAACCCTAATCAAAACCCTACCAACACCCCCAATCCCCCCCTTAAATCTCTTTTCCCTTTCAATCCTTTCTATCACTTGTGTCCTTTTTTTTCCCAATAGCAAAACCATTTTCCTTAAACCCTAACCCCAAAAGAAGAACTCTAATTTTCATTCCTTCCCCAATCTGTCGTAACCTCCCTGAAACCTTGTTCCTTGAATCAACAAACTTTCCCTGCTTTTCCCTTGGATAATTGCTTGTTGGTTTGGGTTTATTTTGGTTCGTTAGCTCTCTTCAATCGTCCATAAGACAAGAAGCTAGCTTCTCAGCTTGGCCACTCATTCATGTGCTTCACTCCTAGCAGCTCGGTTCTTCGAGGCAGAGGATGGATAATGGATAACTGATTACTTTGTTCCTGTTTAAAAAGATTGTGATGCATGCGTGCGTGAGTGATTCCGGAAAAGGGATTTATGGATTACTTGTATGGATGGATGTGTATGTGGGATGGTTGTTGATGGGTAATATACGGACACATCATAGAATACGATTATCAACCAAGGTATAAAGGACGCGCCACCAACCAAAGATGAGGATCGGGATCGACGAAGTTCACCACTAAGGCTTAAAGACAAGCCACCCGCCCAAGATACAGGACTTCAGGATAAGAGAAGCTCACCACCAAGGCCTAAAGAATTACCACTAGCCAAGGATAAAACATTTCTTGGTTCACCACCGTGGAGTAATCCAATCTCCAAGGATAAAAATATCGATATAGGAGTTATCTACTCTCCAAAGATATTCGCTCACGCAGAGGAAAATCTGCTATATTTTCATTCAATGAGTCTTCTCCACATTACAACAGAGAATTTGCCTCTTTATATAGTGGAACTAATACATAGGAAATAACCAAATATTAAAAGACATGGGAACTACCCAAACATTTAAGGACTCAGGAGCTAAAAGGAATTAAAGTCCCAGTAACTAGAAAACGTATTAATGACATGGAGACTTGTAAACTTGACTCAACAGCCTATGTGGTTCATCTTCCAAAATTCGTCCATCATCTTTGACCAGAGGATAACCATCTCAATAAATCAGCAAATGTCATAGGAATTTGCTTGGAACATCCTCCCATCGATATGTTATCGGTCCACATTGAAATCTGCAATTAATCTTGGTGAAGCGATATTGAATCGGCTAAGTCAAGAATTAACAACTCCTTTAATCGGTAACTTGGTCGATAGTCTCATCATTGACAATTTTATTTTTTGTCCCAACGAAGCAAGTTATAACCAAAGTCAAGGTCGATAGTCTCATCATTGACAACTTTATTTTTTGTCCCAATGAAGCAAGTTATAACCAAAGTCAGTTTTGGCTTGGATGATCATCGATTGTGCTAGACTCGTCAATGTCATCGATTCGAAACTTAAGGAATGTTTCATAGAATCGGATGCTCCCGCATCGAATCGTCAATACCGTACAATAGATTTAGAACTGATTGGTAATTTTCCCATTTAAATTCACTTAAAGCAACACTTTCTCTTTCTTTATTGATTATTTTTTCATTTTCTAGATAGCATTATTTGTGCGCTTTTTTTTTCACTAGTAAGAACCATGAAAACATTTATTCTGACTTGTGAACTCATCTGGGAATTTTTTTTAATTTCTTGCAAATATATGCAATATGCCATGATGAATATAGAGTTGCAAATCTAGATATTTTTTTAGGGTTAATACTGCGAAAAGCTCCAAACTGGTACACCTGTGACAAATTTACCCCAAACAATTTTTTTGACCGCGAAAAACTCCAAACTGGTATACCTATAACAAATTTACTCTCCGTTAAATTTTCTGTCAAATTGCTGAGTTATATGACATGTGGCAGTTGACGGGTATACCGATTTGGAGTTTTACCCTCCATTTGTCACAGGTGTACCGGTTTATGATTTTTCGTAGTATTAATCCAGTGTAATTAAAACTAACGAAAGGTAAATTTGTCACAAGTATACTAGTTTGGGCTTTTTCGTGGTACAATCCTTTTTCTTATTCATAGTAGCTCAATAATGACAACTCAAAATTGCATGCTATAACAGTCCACTAAGAAATTAGCCATAATTCAATATTGCTTTCCTGAATTGCATACCCCATAATCTCCTAAATTAAAAATTGAGAATGGCTGACGGATATATTGCCTAATACAGAGAGACATGAATGACTATATAACCCCATAATCCTTACTTGCCCAGCCTGTATCCCTGCACGTACTGAAAACTTGCAGCATCCACAGTATCCTTCAGAAGATCCAAAAGATGAAGCGCTTCAGCCTGTCTTTCCTGGTCCTCTTTCTATTGTTAAGCTTTGGTAAATCATATTCGCTCATTTTTTATATATAATTCGTGCGGAGATATAACTATGGTGTCTTAGTCATAAAATATTGACAGTTATAAATCATCTCAAAGAATTGAAATTTGACTTGTGCAGTCTTCTTTTTTTCTCTCTTCGGATGCAGGCAATGAGGTGACGATGGTAAGAGCGGCACACACATGCTCATATTCTACTCCTACGAAAACGGTGTGCGTTCCGACGCAGTGCAAGAGTTTGTGTATTTGGAAGTTCGGCCCAAAGGCAACTGCAACCTGCGTATCTCTGTCATTTTGTAATTGTGGTTACCCTTGTTAATGCTGTCATGAGTCGGCATTGTTCTGCCTAAAATAATGTGACTTCGTCCCAATGACGATTAGCTTCTTGGTGTCAATATTTAGTATGAAAATCTCATGCAAAAGAAGACCGGGGGGGGGGGGGGGGGATCAAGGATGTTCAAGCCCAGCCCCAATAACTCCCTATTACTAAGAAGTTGCCTTTATACAATTAAAATACTTTCAGTGCAAAACCTAGAGTTTGGATGTAATAGGACATTTCTTTGTAACCCAATCCTCATCACGAAATTACGACAAGCGAAAGAGATGGGGTTTTAATAAATAACATGGTGACAATGTAAAAACTGTAATATGCACTCGCAAAGCATGGGCTACATAACTAGTAGTTAACGAAAGTTGACTTGGCTCTCATTAATTAAGGAGATAATGAGAGGATTGTTACGCACCTTAAAATCCACTAAATTACCATTGACAGTGAGCAAATTCACTTATGGACCAACATCTATTATTTTTAAAGATAAATACAGCGTTATATTTAAAAGACCGTCAACTATTCATCATGATATATCCTTCATATCTCAACTGGCCTTCTTTTGCACTATATAAGATCAAGTTTGTGCCAAATGGGTCTTCACTGCTTGTTTGATCCCTTTAGTCAATTCTGCTGAGCTTTGGCCTGGAGAAAGAGTTTCCCAAGCCGACCAGAAAAGACTTACGCCGAACTTTTCAATATAGAACATTGGTAATTTGGGAAAAATTAAATAAACATGGCATGCACGAAGATCTTTGTCCCTTGGGTTAATAAATTGTTAGAAGCTTTTCATATCTAACTAAGGATTGAGATCTAACTACTGATAGAAGGGATTGGCGGCAGAGGAAGTTCAAGTTGAACGTAGAATAGGTATCTAATTTTCGTGTAATTCAATTTATCCTTTTAATTAATGACGTAATTATGAGAGAATTTTCTCTGAATTTGCGCCTTTGAGTGTGTTTGATGCAGTCGTGCGTGTTTTGCTAATTTTACTCGTGTTTATTCTCATCTCAACCGCATTAGTTCAAGGGATAAAGTAATAGATGTATCATTTTCATAATTAAATCTGGCGTTAATACTACAAAAAAACCCCAAATTGGTACATCTGCGATAAATTTACGCTTTGTTAGTTTCCATTAAATTTTATCATCAAATTGCTGAGTTGGATGACACGTGGCAGTTGATGGGTGTGCCAGTTTAGGATTTTACTCCTCTATATGTAACAAATTCACCAGTTTGCGATTTTTCGTGGTATTAATTCAATTTAACGGAGGGTAAATTTGTCACAAGTGTACCGGTTTGGGGTTTTTTGTGGTCAAAAAATTAGTTTGGGGTAAATTTGCCATATGTATACCAGTTTGGGGTTTTTTGTGGTTAAAAAAAATAGTTTAGGATAAAATTGTCACATGTGTACCAGTTTGGGGTTTTTCGTGGTATTGACTCTTAAATCTATATTACACAAGCTCAATCTTTGAGAATATGGAGCTCATCACGATTCTTCCATGTCATAGGCTTAGACAACGAAGTAATATTGGCTGGATCAGGGCATTTAGATCAGTCAAAATCAGAACTCGTCTAATTGCACTAATCATAGCCCAAGAATTAGTCAAAACCTAAGCAAGAAACCTCTTTCATGTTTGTGTATCTTCGTTTTTAAGGTAAACTGTTTGTCTTAACATGAAAAAAAACATTCTAGTTCGAGCTACACTACAAAAAAACAAGGATTTAGCCACGGAAATTAGCGACGAAAAATTATTCGTCGCTAATTTGCCACGGAATTTGCAACGAAAAAAAAATTCGTCGCTAATTTGTGACGGAAAACAAATTCGTCGCTAATTTGCGACAAAAAAAATCCATCGCTAATTTGCGACGGATTTAGCGACGAATTTTTTTTCCGTCGCTAATTTGCGACAAAAAAAAATTTCGTCGCTAATTTGCGACGGAAAAAAATCCGTCGCAAATTTGCAACGGAAAAAAAATTCGTTGCTAATTTGCGACGAAACAAAATCCGTCGTTAATTTGCAACGTAATTTGCGACGAAAAATAATTCGTTGCTAATTTGCAACGGATTTAGCGATGAATTTTTTTTTCGTCGCTAATTTTGCGACGGAATTTGCGATGAAAAATAATTTCGTCGAAATTTGTGACGAAAAAAAATTCGTTGCTAATTTGCGATGAAAAATAAATTCGTCGCTAATTTGTGACGGAAAATAAATTCGTCGCTAATTGTCCCCCTCGCTACTTGTAATATACCCCCACCCCCAATTTCTCTCTCTCTCTGCTAATTCCTCATATCCCTCCTCGCTGTTCTCCCTCCCTCTCCCTCTTTCGTTTCTCTCGATAAACCTTTTTGTGGGCGAGCAAATCAGTCTCGGCAAAGCTTTTCCGCCAGTAAGTGTCGTGGCTAATTGGCAACGAAGATGGTTCGTCGCAAAACTATTCATTGTTGGATTCGATTTTTTTTTATTTTATTGACTTTTTTTTTCCTAACTTATAACTTCGTACCTGGTTGCCGGTCCGGCGACCGGCGAGACCTGGCCGGCCATGGGCGAGGTGACCTCGGCTAGATCTGGGGGAGGTCGAGCGGCCTCCCCTAGATCTGGCCGAGGTCCAGCGGCCTCACCCATGGTCGTTGAGGTGACCTTGGCCAGATCTGGGGGAGGCCGAGCGGCCTCGCCATGGTCGCCGTTCGACCTCGCCGTCGCCCCAGATCTGGGCGATGGCGAGGTCGAACTCGTCGGCCTCAGCCGATCGCCGGACCAGCGACAGGCGAAGAATATAAGGAAAAAAAAATTCGAAAAAAAAATTAATTTTAAAAAAATCTTAAGTAATTTTTTTTAGGTATGTGTTCATTTGAAGGTCTCGCAATCCAAGTGAACGTTGCAATTCTCATCAAATTGAGCACTTTCTACTACAAAAATTAGAGTCAAATACTTTGGGTAAGTCTTTTTAACATGGTAATTTTAGTAATTATTTCGTCTGAAACAAAATTTTAATTTTTAGAATTTTATGGTTTTAATTAAGAATATTAAACAGTAGATATGATATTTTTAATATTTAACGAGATTTTTTTATTTTATATAGGCACAATGCAAAGAGACAGGGCTTGAATGTATAATAAGAACTTACCTGGACGTCGAGGATTGACCGATGAGTTTCGTACTGGGTTGGAACTATTTTTGGACTTTGCTAGTAGTAAATACGAGTTAATGGATGGAAATAAGTTAAGGTGTCCGTGTAACAAGTACAGTAATGGTAAATTTCATGTGTGTGATGAAGTTAGAGAATATCTTTGTAGATTTGGGTTTACTCCGAACTACTATAACTGGATTTGCCATGGTGAACCATTTATATCTGATGAAGGATATCAAAGAAGTGACCAATTTTCAGTTAGGGAAGAATGTAACTATTATGACCAATTGAACCCGTACCAGAGGATGGTGGTTGATGCAGCTGGTCATAATTTTGTTTCAGAATCGAACCATGCAAGTACTAGTTTTACTCCTATACTTGAACAAGTGGGTACTAGACATGCATCACAATTGAAAGAGATAGGAGTAATAGGTTTTGATGAGAATGTGTGCAATGGAACTTTTCCATCTAATCAGTTCTGGGAAGTGTTGAAAGCAGCAGATGAACCTTTATGGGCAGGTTGTGACAACCACACTCAGTTATCAGTGACAGCAAGATTGTTAAATATCAAGGCAGAGCATAATGTGTCTGAGAATTGCTTCAACTCTTTTGTTGAAGTAATGCGGGAAATAATGCCTCGTGATAATATTATGCCAAGTGATTTTTACGATATGAAGAAGTTAGTGAATAACTTAGGTCTTCCAGTTGAAAGGATTGACGTATGTATTAGGAGTTGTATGTTATATTAGAGAGATGACGAAAACGCAGAATTTTGCAAATTCTGTAGCCAACCTAGGTATAAGATTAACAGGAGGCAGGGTCGTACTCAGAAGCGTAGACCATGCAAGCAAATGTTTTATTTGCCCTTAATCCCCCGATTGCAAAGGCTTTATGCGTCTTAAGCCACTGCTGAACACATGACTTGGCATGCAAATCATGAAACAGAAGATGGTCTAATGTGTCATCCTTTAGATGCAGAGGCATGGAAACATTTTGATAGAACATACCCTGAGTTTGCGATAGAGCCTTGAAACATCAGGTTAGGTCTCTGTGCTGATGGATTTGCCCCATTTGGGAAATCAAGAAAAATTTATTCATGTTGGCCAGTTATCTTAACTCCGTACAATCTTCCACCCGGTATGTGCATGAAGACACCTTATATGTTTTTGACATTGATCGTGACTGGCCCCCAAAATCCGAAAAAGTTGATAGATATTTATATGCAACCATTGATTGAAGAGTTACAACGGCTATGGGATGAAGGTGTCGTTACGTATGATGTTTCCACTGATCAAACATTTGTAATGAAGGCTGCTCTTCTTTGGACGATAAATGACTTTCTAGCTTATGGAATGTTATCTGGATGGAGTACAGCTAGGATCTTAGGATGTCTGATATGTTTGGAGAGATCAAAGTCATTCATATTAAGATATGGTAAGAAGCCCAGCTACTTTGACTGTCACAGACAATTTTTACCGATAAATCATACATTCATAAGGAATAAAAAAGAGTTCAGCAAGAATATGATTGAAAGAACACCTCCACCATTGAGGTTGACCAGTGATCAAATTTGGGAGCGAGTGTAGGACTTTACAACTGTTGTTGAAAACCCTCATGGCACAACTATTGACACCTAATTTTTAGCTTATTTTTTTCATATTTTAAAAAATTTCAAAATCAGGACTAGGAATCTTGGCCAAGTCTAGAAACCTATTTCTAAACCAAAAAATATTTTTTTAGCATTTTTCTGCATTTTTCCTTAATTGTTTTTAGTCAAAATAAGTGAGAAAATCAAGAAAAATAGCAAATGGAATCAGAAAATTCCATAAAAATAGTCATTAGTCTTATTTTAAATCCAATTTCATGAATGCATCATCAATTTTAAAAAAAATATCAATCGGGTATATGTTTTTCCCAAAATTGGGCAAAATTAAACCCGAATTGAACAAAAAATGCAATTAAATTTTTTCTGGTCATTTTTAAGTCATAGTGTCTTCACAACAAATGATTCTGGGACCTTGAATTGCATAATGGTTGGTCCAATTGTACAATTTGACATAAAAATAAAAAATCCCCAAAATTCGATTGAAAATTAAAAATTTTGAACCCAAATTGGGAATCGTGCCCAATATGAAATTGTCGAACCATGAGGCCATCATTTCTAGGGTTAATCAGATGTGGGTAATTCAATTTTGGCATCAATTTTTCCTAATCAGGTCATTAGGACATCAAATTGAATAAAAACCTATTAACCCGAATACAAAAATGTGAAAATTTTGGACACAATTATGACAAAAATTGAGGAAAATTATATATTTGGGTTCGGAATGTGATGAGAAATTCAATTTTGGGGTTTAATTCTAAAAATTGGATCAAAATTGAGCTTAATTGACGAATTTAGACCAACCCGGGTCTGCCGGGTCGACTGGGTCGACCCGACCCGACCCAGATTACTCATCTTCCTTACCCGACTCATCCAATGCACAAAAAACCCAGGAAAACCAACTCGTGCCTGCAACTTGACCGACCTTCTCCGATCAAATGAGCACGTTTTAATCGAGTTGGCTAGCTGGATATTCTCCGGCTGGCACCAGGTAACCGATCGAACCGATCGGAGATGGGTTCCAACGAACTTTGGGCGGGAAAAATCGATCAACCAAAAACGAAAAAAAAACAGAAGAAAAGAAGAACCTGTTCGACAGATGGCCAGAGAGAGAGATGAGAGAGAAACAGAGGGAAATAGTGCGAAGTTTAGAGAGAGAATAGGGAGTTGAGGTCCCCTGATTGAGTGTCCGGCGCCGACGAACAGGACGGCGCCGGCGTATCGATCATTCAAGGTGGACTTCCTCCTCTGTTGATCGGTGCCGGAGCTGATCGTGAAGCCCCGAAACTCGGGTTCGTCTGGCGTGTCCCGACGTTCCTCGACGAAGCCGAAGTAGCCAGGTTGAAGTCCAAGTACTGAGGAAGAGCTCCACGAACGCCATTTGATTCGGAAAGTTCTTCTGATCCTCCAACTAAGCAAGTAAAGTTCAGTCTTCAACATTGTTTTTTCCAGAATTCCAGAAAGTGACTTTGAACTAAACCTTGCTGATGATGCATTTTCTTTGCGAATCTGGGTTTGTTAATGCTTGTAAAGAGTTCCTAATCATTAATTCCCAATTTTCTATGCAATTTAACGTTAAATGGTTAGTTGAAATTTAGGTGTCAACAATAAAGATGCTGAATCACAACCCCAAAACAAAATTTTTAATAAAATTAATAGGAAATTCAATAGGAGGTGAGGTATGGCTAACCGAATCTCCTTAAGATCATTAGTTCCTACTAACGGTGTTAAGCAGCTTCATGAAGAATGCCTCCCAAGATACAATACCCCGAACTTGTTTGTATTAACACTATACGAACAGAATTCTATCAAACACTTCTTAAAATCGGCACACTTAGTGAAGTGAATTTTTAAAGAAGAATCCTTATCCTGAATAACTCTATCTCATTGGATATTGAAGAAAGACCTCAAACTCATTATCGTAAGTTGAAGAAATCCTGCGAAAAACTTTCTCACGGAAGCTGAAGAGATGCGTCCTTTAACGCATCCATTAATTCGTCCATTAACCCATCCACAGAAATGTTGCAGGAGGGTTGAAGAGTGGCGTCCATTAACTCGTTCATTAATTCGTCTATTAACGCATCCACAACACAAGAGTTGAAGAGAGGTATCCATTAATTTATCCATTAATGTGTCATAAAACCGTTGCATCTGAAGATATTCGTCAATTTAACGCATCCATTAATTCGTCCATTAGTGTGTCCATCAAAACCGCCTTACGAGAACTGAAGAATGGGAAGTAATGTTGATCCATTAATAATGCGTAACTACTAGGGGTGTCAATGGGTCGGGTCGGGCTTTGACGATACCCGCCCCGACCCGAAACCTAGAGGGTCGCGCTTGACCCGCCTCGCCCCAACCCAAGACCCTGTTTAGCATATCAACCGAGAGAAGGGTCGGGTCGGGTCGGTCCGGATCCGGTTTCGTGGGTTGTGGGTTGTGTTTTTTCTTTTTTCCTTTTTGGGGAAATGGGTGTCAAACCCATGCCTAAACACAGAACCAAAAACGCCTGCTCAACCCGTAAATAATCCCACAATCCACCATTCTTAGATCCATAACTTATCAACAATCCCCAACAAAACATGGACAATCACAAAGGCGAAGGGGAACGCGGCGAGGCGGTTACCGCTGAAGAGCTCGTCGGCCGTGATGCATATCATGGGCGGCATGCGCTTGGCACCCTCGCCTAAGCCGGAGTACCTCATGGCCTCGTAGATCAGTTCCAGCAACTGAATCGGGATTGCCTCGACCAGCTTCTGGTTGATCTCTGCAATCAGGGTCGCCTAGTGCATCTTCAGATCAAACGGCTTCGACGACTTCGTCGAGACCACCGTAGGTGCGGCGCATTGCATAGGGATTGTGGGTCTGAGGTTGAGAGGCATCCTCGCGAGGTAGAGGGCAGGGATGGCGATAGCATCAACGAAAAGGCAATGATTTCCTCGCTGCTGTTGTTGCTCCGACAAAACCCTAATCTCTTCCTTCTTCGGTTCGATGATGGGTAAGCAGTAGTTGGACGGAAACAGAGGAAGAGAACTAACTTTTTATCAAGTCAAAAAGTCAATGGGAAAATAATTTAAAAAGCTAGTGCGGGCCCAACTCTAGAAAATCTATTCGTGTTACTTCTGGCCCTATTGGTGTCAAAAAAGCCCGCACGGGCCTGGCCCCACCCTACCTTGACCTGATAAAACCCATACCTGAAAACACTACCCCAAGCAAACTAGGACCCGACCCCAAAGTACCCGAAATTTTAGGGTAGGGTTGGGCCGAGCCGGGTAGGGCTGGGCCGGGGCGGACTTTATTGACTCACCAAGTAACTACAACAGTGAGAACCATGACAACATTTATTCTAACCACTGAACTCATTTTGGAAATTTTTTTAATTTCTTGCAAAAATAAGCAATATGTCATGACGAATGTAGAGTTGCGAATCCACAAATTATTCTCATCCATAGTAGCGCAATAATGACACTAAAAATTGGCATGATATAATAGTCCATTAAGGAATTACGCATAATTAAATATTGCTTACCTGAATTGCATACCCCGTAATCTCCTAATACAGAGAGACATGAATGTCTATATAACGTCATAATCCCTACTTGCCCAGCACGTATCCCTGCACGTACTTAAAACTTGCAGCATCCACAGTATCCTTCAGAAGATCCAAAAGATGAAGAGCTTCAGCATGCCTTTCTTGGTCCTCTTTCTTGGTCCTCTTTCTCTTATTAAGTTTTGGTAAATCGTATTCGCTCAGAAGAAAGTGCCTTTTTTATTTTTATATAGTTCGTGCGGAGATATAACTATGGTGTCTTAGACTTATAATATTGACAGTTATAAATCATCTCAAAGAATTGAAATTTGACTTGTGCAGTGTTTTTTTCTCTCTCTTGGGATGCAGGCAATGAGGTGACGATGGTGAGAGCAGCATACACATGCATATATTCGGTTGAGTTGAAACAGGTGTGCAATTTGACGCAGTGCAAGGGTTACTGCGCTCGGAGGTTCGGCCCAAAGGCAACCGGAACCTGCGTATCTCTGACATATTGTAATTGTAGCTACCCTTGTTAATGCTGTCATGAGTCGGCATTGTTCTGCCTAGAATAATGTGACTTCGTCCCAGTGACGATTAGCTTCTTGGTGTCACTATTTAGTATGAAAATCTCATGCAAAAGAAGACAGGGGATCAAGGACTTTAAAGCCTAGCCCCAATAACAAGATGATCAAACTCTTTCCAAATCCCTATTACTAAGAAGTTGCCTTTATACAATTAAAGTACTTTCAGTGCAAACCCTAGAGTTTGGATGACATAGGACATTTCTCTGTAACCCAATCCTCCTCACCAAATTACAACAAGCGAGAGAGATGGGGTTTTAATAAATAAAATGGTGACAATGTACAAATGTAATATGCACTCCAAAAGCACGGGCTATGCAACTAGTAGTTAATGAAAGTTGACTCGGCACTCATTAATCAAGGCGATAATGAGAGTATTGTTACGCACCTTAAAATCCGCTCAATTAACATTGACAATGAGCAAATTCTTGTACGGACCAACATCTATTAGTTTCAAAGATAAATACAGCGTTGTACTTAAAAGAACTGTCAACTAGTCATCATGATATATCCTTGTTGACGCCTATTTTTAATTGCCCAAAATTAATTATACAAAAATTTAGGCGTTATTGTCCTTAATTCCTAAAACAAAAATATTTTTCTATTAAATTGCATGACATATAGATAATAGGTGCATTTGCATTATTAGGATTTATTAGAACATTAAAAAAAAAACGGAGCGGAACCGGGTTGGGTCAACCCGGCCCCCTATTCCTTCCCTGGTTGGGCCTGGCCCAACCCCCCCCCCTTTTTTTTCCTCTCTTTTTCTTTTCCCGCTGGCCCAGCCTAGCCCTTCCTCCTTTCTTCTTCCCCCGGCCCAGCTCCTCTCTCCCCCTTTCCTCTCTCCTTTGCGTTGGACGCAGAGCAGCCGAGCATTTGGCCACCACCTGGACGAGTGGATAACCTGCTCCACCGCGCAAAAAACGGTCACCAAAGTCAAGGAAAGAGAGTAGGTCGGTGCAGAGCAGTTAATGAAGAGGATAGGAGGGCAGAGGGCAAGTGACGGTCAGCCATAAAAAGCCGGCGAAGAGGAGAAAAACAAGGGGTAGAGCTCGGTTTTGAGAGAGAAGAGGAGGGGCAGCTCGGTTTGCAGAGGGACTGAGAGCGTCACCGTGAACAAGAGTGGCCGAGAGAGAGTGAGGCCGAGTGAATTCCTTTGGTAGCAGCCGCTCCTGAGCCCCCGATCGACGCCACTCGAGACCCTGTTTTCCGTGAGTCGCGCCCCTATTTTTTACTTTGTTTTTTTGGACGTGTTGGCCGGAGCCCGCAGCCCCTTGGCTCACGTGAGCTCCATCCCCCGTTCATCTTCGTCTCATCGCTATGTGTGTTGTAGGTTGCATACCGGGTGTCCCGGCTCGGGTATGAGTCCCGGTTGAGCCAAGGATCCGCCGTTTTTGCAGTGCCTTCCATCTTGTGACATTCTGAAATTCGATCCATTTTCGGAATTTATGAAATGATTATATCTTCGATGCACTTTAGTTAAATCTCACTCGGAATTGATCACTCTCGAGAAGACTAACCATTAGGGAATAGCTAACTAGTAATCAAGTATGTGGACCTAAGAACTTGGCCATGGATCGACACTTTGACCGTAAGGATTGACAAGGAGATATTTTGGGCCATTATAGACCAATCCAAGGATGGCTATGGGACGATTCGCAAATGTTATACAATTGGATCGTGGGTGATTCCGCTTGACCATTGTATGAGTTTCGAACGATCCTAAACCTAATCCGAACGATTGTGTCAATTGGAACTAGTGATTGATCTTCGCAATTATATGACAACCGAGGTCGCCATGGCTCGAGTACACTTAGATGTGGCTCAATATCGAATCGGCCACGAGTCGATATGCGTAACTTCTAAAAACCGCCCGTTAGTTTGAGATACATTAGTCGCGATTGATTGGTTCTAGTCATGAATTAGAATCCGGAATGGGAAGTCGAACTTTCAAGATTTCACGAAAATTTATTAGACATCGTCTCAGTAAGCGTGGCCAACTATTAAATCGCTCGGAATTGTCGGAAAAGTGTAATTTGGACCGGGTATGGAAAAAGACCATTTTACCCTTGAGGATATTTGAATTCATTTGAAAAGTTGAAGGGCAAATTGGACTTTGGCATTTTCCCCCCTTGGCTGAAATTTATGGACCATTCTGCCCCTCCTCATCTTGTCTTTTTATTTTGGTTGCCATTTATAATTTTTGGGAAATTAGTGAGAGAAAAATCATGGGCCCTTGGATCTTGGCTTGGGGAAGAGGATAGAATGTAGACCCTTGGATTTGTGAGTGGGGTAGGTAATGGTGTTTTGTAGTGGGGTTAGTAGGATGATGATCATCTCTCTCTCTCTCTCTCTCTCTCTCTCTCTCTCTCTCTCTCTCTCTCTCTCTCTCTCTCTCTCCTCCCTTGCCCCTCCATTTTCGACCGAGCACCATCTCCCCCTCCACCTTGCTGATTTGCTCAGCTCGTACCAGCCACCGCCAGCCGCCGTGAAGCCGCTGGAGTAGCTGCCAGTCGCCGGTCCTGCTGCTCACGCCACCACCTCTTCCTTCTCCCTCATTCCTTGCCGTTTTTCCGACACCACCAGCCACCACCAAAGCCAACACCACCCGTCACCGTGACCACCAGCTTGTGCTCAGCTCAGCCGTGGACCGTAGTGATCGGAGCCGCCGCCGTCCTTCCCGTCTGGCCGCCGGAACAGCAGCTGTTTCGCTGGGCTGATCTTGCTGGTTTTAAGCTTATGCTCCTAGTAAGTATTCCCTAAGCCTTGATTAGGATAATGAGTTATCAATGGCATGTTTAGGGGTTGATTAGAGTTGGTTTGATGGTTGGCTGAGCTTGATTGATGATTTGTGGTTGTTGAGATGTTGCTCGGATTTGATTGTTGAGGTGCCCTGTTGTTTTGTTATTTTTTTGGAGATCAATGTGGACCGAATTTGAGGAGGTGTTCTTCATGAAAGTTTACCCCAATATCTTGAAGTATGTCATTTATTAAATCTGGAATTTTTGGAGACCGTTTTGGGGTATTCGGAAGTCCATTTTCGGACCGTCACAACTCTGCCGGATTTACTGTTCATCCGACCAGCGTGTCTTTCTGAATTTTTATAAAATTTGCCAGACCTCTTTTCAATAAAATTCCTTCATGAAAGTTGTCAAGGACACTTGTTTATATGACATATAAAAATTTCAAGGTTTTCCAAGGAGATTTGGGTACTGATTGACATGGATTTTGAAGGCCAAATTGTCTGCCCTTGCGGGCTAATTTCGATCTGACTTTGGGTGACAAAAAAAGGCTGTTTATAGTCGGAATTGGATTTTGTGTCTTCATAAAAAAATGTTTATCAAGATGTTTCTAATGACATATCCAAAATTCAGAATTTTTCGAATCGAATTACTATTTATTTTGAAAGGGTTTCGGTTACTGCACAATTGCCCATTTTTAGCCCGATTCTGTGCAAAATTGGTTTCTCTCTCTCGGGAGCTTTTCAATGTTGTTGTTGCACTTGAGGGGCGTGGCTGGTTGTGAGTTGAACATGAAATGTGTGGCAATTGGCTAATCGAAAGATGAGAAATTGGTTTGAGTGTTGAATGCCCGTATGCTCACATAATACCCTAAGGCGTTTTACGCGGGGTTATAACCCGTCTTGATGCATTTTACGCGAGACGATGCCCGATTTATTGGATACCCGGGAGGCCCATATGCCAATCATGGTGGAGGCCGGATTGTGCTCCTCTTGGAATGCCATCTTGATGCGTGTGACGCGGGACGATGCCGTCGCTAACGTAGTGGGACGATGCCCGGTTACGCCGGAAGCCCTATAACCTGATGCATTTTACGCAGATTCGAGGAGCCCTAGGGGCCGCTAATAATTTGGACCTATTGATTGTGATATGCATTGTGGTATGTCATGTTGAGATTGTTGCTGGGCATGTACGGGTTATTAAGTGTGATATGCATGTGCTTGCCCCGATTCGGGTTGTTATGTGCGATGAATGGTTGCCATGTTGTGGCTGTATACTAACATGCAGGGCTTGTATATGTGCCAAGGCGAGGTAAGGACACTTGTGATTGATGTGGCACGTTGAGTGTTATTATTGCATGCTCTAAACTGTCCTGCGATACGCGTTAGCCTAAGTGAAGCTTAGGTAGTGACTTATTGAGATTATTCTCATTGTTGAATCATAAACCTTTCAGACCCCTGACCATGGACCTCAATGGTCCTCCACAACGTTTTGGGGTCCCAATGGATATGGACCACATGTTGACAGAGTTCCCGGTTGGAGAGGATAGGCTTTATATTAGGCACTCTAGTACGATCTAGGTAGATGAGGGTGAGGCCGCTTGGAAACCCCACACATATTTGGCCTGGTTCTTTCGGGACGGAGATGCGCTTTTTGGCCCCCTTCGCAGTTTTAATGGTCCCCCGAATGAAGGAGTGGAAGGATGGGACCCCATGGAGATCATGCCACCAGACGGTGTCATCACTAGCCCGGACACTGGCCCGGAGGATTCAGAGCCGATGGAGTCTGATGAGGAGCCGTCGCTTGGAGAGTCCGAGCCTGAGCCGTCCGACGATATGGCCGATCCTACATCGCCGGAGTTCTTTGATTCCGATTTGGAGACGTCGTCTGGCCATCATGGGGGTGATTGATAGGCTTAGTACTCCCGTCCAATGTGTACACCTTTTGAGTAGTGAAGTTAGGCAAACCCGACCACCCGACCCTTTTTGAATGTGCGTGGTTTGTAGTGATGGCCTTTAGTAAGGCTTGTATGATGTGAATTTGTAAGTACCGCTTTGTTTATAAAAGTGTTTTGTTGATGTGATTTCATTATCTCTTTACTACCCCGTTTAATTATTTGTTGTATGGAGAGTTCGATTTGCTTCCGCATGTGTTGCTCTTCAGATCGTTTGTTTGGATCAGCGACAAGTCCTGGGATGTCGCATTCTTAACGATCGTGATGGGATGATGCGTGCCCGTGGGGATCAAGGCGTGACACACCTACTCGACCAAATGCTTCAACTAGATTTGAAAATTTGTGTTGAGAATGTTTGTTCCCAGAGTTGTCCCGGCCATGAAGGGGTTAGCAAAGACAGAGAGTATCGTTGGCAGCCTTGGTTGAAGGTTGTGACTCGTCGATATCAGTCGCGACCGGACGTTGAGGCCCGGCCGTTGCTGGTTCTTCTTGGTCGATCCGGGAAGAGGCGGTAAGGCAAAGGGGAGTTCTTGCCTCTGGTTGGCTGTGATGAAAGCCGAGGCCGACTGAAGTGGGGAGGTCGTCGGCAGTCATGGTCGCCAGCCGCGGACACCGGTGCCTCTCTACGGCCGAGAGAAGCCCTGTAGAATGGGGGAGTCATGGTCGCATCGAGCAGAGAAGCAGAGAAATCGGGTCTCTAGGGGGAAGAGTCGAGTCAGATCCGGGTTAGGCGAGGAGCCCAATCCGGTGCAGGACCTGAGTCAACGCATATGGGTCGGGTTCGTTGACCCAAGTCGGATTTGACCCGATCCGAATCCTCTGACCTGACCTGATTTAATAAAATATTATTATTATTTTAAAAATAATATTTTTTAAAAAATAATATTTTTTTAATTTCTTTTAAAATTACGAAATAGTTTAGAAATTAGTATTTTTGAATATTTTTCTAAATTATGTGAATTATTTGATTAATAATCATGTTTTGATCGGATAAGCCTATAGGGCCATACTGTAGGATTTTGGATGTTATTTTTACTACTGTTGTATTATTATTATGCATGTTGTTTCTAATTAGAATATAATTGCATAAATTGTCATGTTCTGAATGTTGTCGCCTTAGTTAGGATTAGAATATTAGGCTGCATATTTATCTTGACTGCGCACTCGCTTGATCACGTCACATATTAGGAGATAGGTCCTAAAATCAATCAAAATTGCATGACAAATATTTTCTGAAATGAACAGGATAAAAGGTACCGAAAGGGCACTAGTCACTCAACTAGTATAACCAAGTCCCCGAACTCATTTAATTTCTAGTTCGTAGGAGTAGGGTGATTCTCCCATCACCTTACTTGGGTTTCTAATTGACCCACCCCAAATTTATTAGTAGCGACTCCTAGATAATCACTTGCAAGTTAAAAACCTAAACCCAAAGTCATGATATGGTATTGGCTTGGAAGAGCCCTAGTTAAGTCCCAGACCTAGACTTAGCGCTATCCAGGCGAGACCCTTTAATCCGGAGGTCAGTCGCGACAATCCTTCATATCTCAACTGGCCTTCTTTTACACTACATAAGATCAAGTTTGTGCCAAATGGGTCTTTTGATCCCTCTATTCAATTCTGCCAAGCTTTGGCCTGAAGAAAGAGTTTCCCAAGCCAACTAGAAAAGACTTATGCCGAACTTTTCAATATTGAACATCGATAATTTAGGAAAAATTTAATAAACATGGCATGCACGAAGATCTTTGTCACTTGGGTTAATAAATTGTTAGAAGCATTTCATGTCTAACTAAGGATTGAGATCTAACTACTGATAAAAAGGATTGGCCGCAGAGGAAGTTCAAGTTGAACGTAGAATAGGTATCTAATTTACGTGCAATTCAATTTATCCTTTTGATTAATGCCGTAATTATGAGAGAATTTTCTTTGAATTTGTGCCTTTAAGCGTGTTTGATGCAGTCGTGCCTTTTTTGCTAGTTTTACTTGTGTTTATCCTCATCTCAACCGCATCAATTCAAGGGATAAAGTAATGGATCTATCGTTTTCATAATTAAATCTATAATGTCGCAAGCTCTATCTTTGAAAATATGGAGCCGATCACTATTCTTCCATGTCATAGGCCGGGCAAGCAAAGTAATATTGGCCCACCCCAGATTGACTAGATCAGGGCATTTAGATCATTCAAAATCAAAACTCGTCTAATTGAACTAATCATAGACCAAGAATTAGTCAAAACCTAAGTAACAAAACTCTTTCATGTTTGTGTATCTTCGTTGTTGTTGAGCAAAATCCCTAATGAGTTTTGACGAATGAAAAAACAATCTAATACTGACCAGAATTACACTTAAGTTATTTGATGCAGGTAAATACTAAGTCATCAGACTTAGTCGATGAAAGGACTTTGTCATCAGACTCAAAATTACTCGTCAGATTCAATGAGTGTTATTTTTGGCAAGTTTATACAGGATAATCAAATTGATATCCAAATTGGTAATCACAAGATTGTTCCTCAAATACGAAGAACTACACTTATGGAAACCTTGATTTGATTGTATGGGCGATCAAATCACTCGGAGATAATGGTTCTTCTTCTAACGGCTATGCATCCTATTTTGGGAAGAATCTCCAACGGGTTGATTTGGAGATCAATCCTCTGAAGACTGTCCAACGGATAGATTGGAAGTAGAGGAGTATAAAAGGAGTGCAAACGTCGTACAAGAAAGAAGAACCAGAATTGAGAATTCCAAAGTCTGAATAGAGCTTCGATCTTACACACTTGTGATAACTGTATTCCACGTTGTGGCTTTAGAAAAGAAAATTACTTGAGTGAAGAGTGTACGTGATAGTGTAGTCTATCATCTGGGAAGCACTGCTCTGGTAATCTTCTGGTGATTCAATAGTGAAAAATAGCCAACAGGCTGCCAGCGTAGAGAGTGGACGTAGGCTTGATAAAGCCGAACCACTATAAAGATTTGTGTGTAGTATTCTCTATCCCTAAACTTTCTTTTATTATTGCTAACATTATACTGCATACACATCTGTCAAACAAGTTCGTCAGAACATCATCTTAATCATCAGATGCAATCATCTGACGACAACTTACATGCAAATTTGTAATTCGCATCCATCTGATATTGTACATACGAGTTGTTGACCTCAACTATATTCATTCCGCACGTTTAAATCATACAATTTTATAAAATCACCTATTCACCCCCTCTAGGTGATAACACTAGCCGTAACAATTGGTATAAGAGCCTAGTGCTCATTCTTATCTGAAGTGTTATTTTACTTCTGAGCTAACGATTCTTGATGGCTAGTAATGCTGAGTCAGGTCAAAACAATAGACCGCCTTATTTCAATGGAACTGAATACAGTGTCTGGTAAAACAAGATTAGGACATTCATCTTGGGAATAGACCAAGACATATGGGATATCGTTGAACATGGAATCATTCTAAATGAAACCAAATCCCTAGAAACTTCAAAAGGGCAAATTGAGACACCTTCTTCTGAAGGAGTTAGAGAGCAAATTAGACCTCAAGCTTTACCTCTCTTGGCCAAGGAAATTTCCAGAAGAATCCATCTGGATGCAAAGATCAGAACGGCCATATACAATGGTCTAGCAAGTGTTGAATACAAACGAATTGCAAATCTCAAAACTGCCAAAGAAATTTGGGATCGTCTCAAGCTTGTCCATGAAGGAACAGAAAGAGTCAAGGAGACAAATCTCAATATTCTCCTTGGACAGTGCGAATCCTTCACTCAGAAATCAAATGAAACAATCTCTGAGATGCAGAGCAGATTCACTGAGATAGTAAATGGGCTTGAATTCCAAAACAATCCCATTCCAGAACCTATGAAGGCGAACAAGCTGCTGAGAGCTCTTTCAAAAGAATGGAACAACATTAAAGTCTCTATTCGAGAAACTTAAGGGATCAGACCACTCACGGTGGACAAACTTATCGGAACTCTTCAATCCTATAAAACTGAAAAGTTCTTAGAAATTGAAGAACCCAAAGGTAAAAAGTCTATTGCTTTAAAAACTAACATTGACTCTAACGACATAGATATAGATTCGAATGAAGATGAAGATGAAGAGTTGGCTTTAATGGTCAAGAAACTGAGAAAGATGGCAAAAAAGGTGAAGATGAATATAAGTCAAAGAAGCAATTCAAGAATTTTGAGCCATCAAAAGCCAAGAAGCTAAATTTTCAGAAGAGATCCACTGCCGAAAACAAAGAAAACAAAGATGTGATATGTTTCCACTACAAAAAGAACGGACACATAAAGCCCAAATGTCCCCATCTCAAGAAGAACAAAGGAAAATATGAAAAATATAAGAAGGCTTTCAAAGCTGAAACATGGAGTGATTCAGAGGATGAAGAAAGCGAACAAGAGTTTGCCAATATTTGTCTGATGGCAAAATCAGATTTAGAATCAAGTTCTGATGAAGAAGATGAGGTAAGTAATTCAAATATTCCTGAAGCAGTTGCAAATTATATTGATGAATTAGTATCTGTTAACAAAACTGCTTTAAAAAAGATTTCTATATTGAAGAAAGAAATTTTGTCTTTAAAAAATACAACTCAAAACAAGGAAATTGATGAATCAATCGAATGTTTAAAAAAGGAAAATAATCTTTTAAAACAGCAAGATATTTCGCAAAAGGATAAGATTGATTTCTTACAAAAAGAATTTAATCTTATCAAGAAAAATAAAGATTTTCTTGAAAAGGAAAATGATTCACTGAAAAACGAAATTTCTAACCTGAAAAAATTTTCTAAGGAAAGTTTTGATCGCATCTCTAATGAAAAAGAAATTTTGAAAAATGACATGTCTAATATAACTAAGAAATTCTCAATGGGTTCTAAAAATCTTCATCATATTTTGTCGATTCAAATTTCTTATTATAATAAATCAGGTCTGGGTTTTGATAAAAATACTGAATTAAAAATTACTTTTCCGAATGTCAAAGAAAGACTAAAGAAAAGACCCTCTAAATCTGATTACAGAAATCATTTTTAAAAACAGTTTGTGAAATTCAATGGTCAAACTTCACAAAGATGTATAAACTGTGGTGATTCAAATCACTTTAAGAGTGACTGTCCAAAGGTTTGGAGATCTATTCAGAGAGATATCCTGAGAATGACTGATCCTAACCAAAATGGACCCAAGAAAATATGGGTACCAAAGAAAAAGTGAGTTACTTATATTTTGCAGGTAGCAAAGAAAAGAAAGAACAAGTGGTACCTTGATAGTGGTTGTTCAAGACACATGACCGGAGATCCTCTAAGATTCATTAAGTTAGAAAGAATTAAAGGAGGAAGTGTATCCTTTGGAGGCAACAACAAAGGAAAAATAATTGGCAAAGGAACTGTCAGAATCGAAAATCTCATCATCAATAAAGTCTCACTTGTTAAAGGTTTGAATTTCAATTTAATTAGCATTAGTCAATTATGTGATATTGGTTACAGAATTACTTTCCAAGAAAATAAATGCTCTGGGATAAGTAAGGATAACAAGCAAGCATTTACAGGTCGAAGACATGGAAACATCTACCTACTAGACACAAAGTCTGAAGACTTGCAATGTCTCGTTTCCATAAAAGAAGAATCTGATCAGTGGCGCAAGTTGATGTCCGGACTGAGCCAGGCTAGTCTCCAAGCTCGTCATCTCGCCGTCCGGAGGAGGTATGGCTGATGGATCCCAGTCCCCAACTCCATCAAAGGGGACATCAAATCCACGGACGGGGCCAAACTCATCTACCCCGTCTTGAAAGAACTAGGCGGTGTACGTGTTGGCTTGCCAGAGGGGCAGTCTTACGTTTACCCAAACTACCATCGTATGCTTAACCCAGGTCATATTACCGTCTATTGGGTACTCTACAACACTGTGGTCAGTGTGCACTGGTATTCCAAAACGCTCAGGTGGCGGTGGTGGGGGATTCATTGCTCAGGCCGGGGTTTTGAAATTGTTGGTTGAAACAACCATGAGAATACATCTCAGTAATCACACACCCTAAACCCCACCTAGGCTATCACGTGCCTCCAGACAATCACAAACACAATCACGCTCAACCATCACATAGCAGGCACACAATTATGCTTACCTGGGCCTTTCTAGCGTGCAACCTGCACGTTAGTCACAACAACACCATTTCCAATCACATGCACGTTCTAATTACATTTCATGCATTCATTCCGGCCTCATCACATTCTTTCCATCCAACTCGCCAGTGACCCGCGTAATGGTACCGCCTCATGTTCACTGCGACTAACTCAAACTCAACAAGCCAGTGACCCGCGTGGTAGTACCGCCTCAGGTTCACTGCGACTAACTCAAACTCAACTCGCCAGTGACCCGCGTAGTAGTACCGCCTCAGGTTCACTGCGACTAACTCATAGCAACACTTCACGGCCCGCGTAATGATACCGCCTCAAGCCGTGTATCATGCCCGCGTAGTGGTACCGCCTCAGGCTCAACACCCACCACCTACGACACAACCCGCGTAATGGTACCGCCTCAGGTTGGCCGTCCTCCGGTAATACAGGACATCGTCCCGCGTAGTCGTACCACCTCAGGACGGATCAATTCCCCGCGTAATGATACCGTCTCAGGGATTCCCATTGTCACACGTACCGCACCACACACGCATTCTCATTCGTTCACATGCTCAATACCCACATGCCAACATATTGGCCATTCACACTTGGCCCGTGCACGCATCAAACCGCGCATTTCTTATGCTCAATCGACAATCAAACACGGCCCATTTCACAATCAATTCAATTCGGCCCGAGCGTGCACATAACAAAGCATATTTCAATCCATCAAATCACCGTACAACACACACACAAGGCCACTCACGGGCCCACAAACACAGCCACGTTCATAGGCACGAATTCCACATTTCCATATTCATTTCAAGCCATATCAAGCACCACAATCCAATCACAACCCGGCACGTCAACCCGATACCATTTAGTCCTCAAATTGGACCGCATACTCCTCATTTCACGTCCCAATTTCCAGCAATCAATTTCACATCAAATCAGTCCCGGATCACCACAATTTCACCCACAATTCCGCCGATTCACATCCCAAAATCGGTCTACCAACATAACTTTCACACGGCCCCAATTAATCACTAAACCGACACTAATTAATCCGATTTAACCCCCTAATTCGTCCGTCGATACCCGAAGTCCTAAATAGAGTTTAGGGCGCGACTTACCCGAACTCTAGACTAACTCGGCTAGAGTAGAAAGGGGAACGGCGGACGGCGGCCTCACGGCGGCGATCGGCTCGGCGACGGCGGCGGCGATGTCCTTGGCCGCGGCTCACTCACGGCCACAAGGGGAGAGAGAGAGAGAGAGATCGCCGAGAGGAAGAGAGAGGGATGGCGGCGTGAGGGGGGTGGTGGCTCGGTGGCGGAACGGCTGTGGCACGGCGGGTGGTGGCCGGCGAGCGGCGGCGCGGCAAGGAGGAGAGGAGGTCGGTTCGGTGAGGGAGGGAGGGAGAGATTGAGCTGAGAGAGAGTGTGAGAGAATGAGGAGAGAGAGAGAGAATTTTTGTTTAAATAGTCAAGGCCAATAATTGAGGGGCCAAATGACCATCATGCCCCTCTCTCACAAATCCAATCAATGGCCGAGATTCATTCTTATCCTGCAATCGACGGCCCGGATCGAATCTTTTCCAAAATATCCAAGGGTAATTTGGGAATTTCTCAAAAAGTCCAAGGGCAAAATTGTCCAAAAATCTCTAATTCTTAGGCTAGGGAGAAATTACCAAAATGCCCTTGCTAAATTACATTGGCCTTAACAAATTTCCAGGGGTAAAATGGTCATTTTTCATTTCTCGCCAATTTTTAGTTTTTCTGAAGGATCCGGGCAAATCCAAGGCTACCCGGGCAAATGACAACATCGGCCAAGTGATCTGTCGTGACTTTCTAAATTTCCAATGCCCAACTCGATCTCCAATTAATGCATAAGTTCTGATTAACGTAACTTGCGCATATCTCGTACTAACGGGTGGCTTTTGGGGAAATTCGCGCATTTGACCCGTGGCCGATACTGAATCATGCCACGTACAAGTTTACTCGGGTCGTGCCGACCTCGATTGTCACTTAATCGCGAGGATCAATCGCTAGATTCGACGGGCATGATCGTTTGGTATAGGTTTAGGGTCATTCGTCAATTCATTTCGTGGTCCAGCGGAATCACCCGCGATCCACTACTATGACAGTGGCGAAATGATCCCTGACTATCCTTGGATCGGCCTACAGTGGCTCAAAATGTCACCTCGACAATTTTCATGGTCGAGAATCGATTCACGATCGAGTTCTTTGGTCGCGCAAATTTAGATCCTTAATTAGCCTTTCCCTAACGGTTAGTATTCCCGAAGTGATCAATTCCGGATGAGGTCTAACTACAAGCACGTCCATAAACTATTCATTTCATAAATTCCGAGTGGGTGAGATTTCAGAATGTCACAACTCTTCCCCTCTTATAAAAATTTCGTCCTCTAAATTTACAAATCAAACTAACTACTCAAACAAGTGGGGGTATTGACGTTGCATTTGCTCTTCACTTTCCCACGTCGCGTCTTCTGTCCTGTGGTGTTCCCAAACGACCTTGACCATCGAGATCGTCTTGTTCCTTAGAACCCTTTCTTTCCGATCTTCAATCCTTATCGGTCTCTCGACATATGACACCCTGTCATCGACTTCTATCTCCTCATAATTTAACACATGAGTTGGGTCCAGTTCATATTTTCTCAACATCGACACGTGGAACACATTATGCACTTGCGATAAATTGGGCGGAAGTGCAAGGCGATACGCTAAATCTCCAATCCGTTCTAAAACCTCAAAAGGTCCCACGTACCTCGGACTCAACTTCCCTTTCTTACCGAATCTGGATAGTCCTTTCATGGGCGATACCTTAAGAAATACGTGATTCCCTACTTAAAACTCTAAAGGTCTTCACCTTCTGTCTGCATAACTCTTTTGACGGCTTTGAGCTGTTTTCAGCCTTTCACGAATCACTTTAACAGCCTCAATTGACTGTTGAACTAACTCTAGCCCGGTTATACTCCTTTTTCCTACTTCGTCCCAACACACGGGCGTCCTACAAGCCCTGCCATATAGCGCTTCAAAGGGCGCCATTCCGATACTCTGCTTAAAACTATTGTTATAAGCAAATTCTGCTAAGAGCAATTGTTCTTCCCACTTACCCTGAAAATCTAGCACACATGCCCGAAGCATATCCTCTAAAGTCTGAATCGTCCTCTCAGACTGGCCATCTGTTTGAGGATGATAAGCTGTACTAAACTGCAGCTTTGATCCTAATGCCGTCTACAGACTTTTTCAAAAATTGGCGGTAAACCTAGGATCACGATCTGAGGTAATCGTCACTGGTACCCCATGCAAACGAACTATCTGCTGTATATACAACTCAGCATATCGATCTAATGCGAAGTCCTTTCGCACTGCCAAAAGGTGTGCCGATTTCGTCAATCTATCGACAATCACCCAAATAGAATCATGGCCTCTTTGGCTCCTTGGTAATCCCATCACAAAATCCATAGTTATATGCTCCCATTTCCATTCTAGGATTTCCAAAGGTCGCAATAATCCCCCGGGCTTATAATGCTGTGCCTTCACTTGTTGGCACGTCAGACATTTGGCCATATGTCTAGCTATGTCTACCTTCATACCATTCCACCAATAGTACTGCCCTAAATTCTGATACATCTTGGTACTACCTGGGTGGATGCTATAACTACTACGATGCGCTTCTGACAAAATCTCTTCCTTAATTTCCGCATCGTCAGGCACACATAATCGCCCACGGAGCTTCAGTATCCCGTCTTCGGATATATGGAAGTCCGGCTTTCTCTTGGTCTCATCCATCTCCAGAATCCTTTGGATTTCTTGATCCGCAGACTGCAAGGTCTTAATCTTAGCCTGGATCTCCGGTTCAATCCTAAGCGTGGCCAACAAACTCGAGACTTGACTTACTTCGAATCTAAACTCCGAGTCTCGTGCTTTTTCTAACAATGCCCATTCCTTGACCATCAAATGTGCGATGCTTGACTTCCGACTCAATGCATCGGCTACCCGGTTGGCCTTCCCGGGGTGATATAATATATCACAATCGTAATCCTTCAACAACTCCATCCACCGACGCTGCCTCATATTAAGTTCCTTTTGAGAAAATAAATATTTGAGGCTCTGATGGTCGGTATAAATCTGAAATTTTTCTCCGCATAAATAGTGTCGCCAAATTTTCAGGGCGAATACTATTGCGGCTAATTCCAAATCGTGCGTCGGGTAATTCAACTCATGCGGTCTTAACTGCCTCGATGCGTAGGCCACTACCTGTCCATTCTGCATGAAAACACACCCCAATCCTTTCAATGACGCATCACTATAAATTTTGTATCCTCCGGGTCCTGATGGAATAGTCAACACTGGTGCCGTTGTCAACCTATGCTTAATTCCTGAAAACTCCTTTCACATTTGTCGGTCCATTCGAACCTCGTTTCCTTTTTCAACAAATGTGTCAACGGTGTCACTATTGCTGAAAACCCTTCCACGAAACGACGATAATATCCTGCCAAACCCAGGAAGCTTCGAACCTCTGTTACCGTCGTTGGTCTCGGCCACTTCATTACTGCCTCAATTTTCGATGGATCCACTGAGATTTCTTCCCCAAAGATCACATGTCCGAGAAACGCTACTCGATTGAGCCAGAACTCGCATTTGCTAAACTTAGCATACAGTGCGTTCTCTCTTAAGGTCTGCAACACCTTACTCAAGTGAAACTCATGCTCCTCTAGGCTCTTCGAGTACACCAATATGTCATCTATGAAAACAATCACGAATTGATCTAAGAACTCCTTAAACACCCGATTCATTAAGTCCATAAAGGCAGCAGGGGCGTTCATCAATCCGAACGGCATTACCATAAATTCATAATGTCCATAGCTCGTCCTAAATGCCGTCTTCGATATATCCTCCTTCCTAATCCTCAATTGATGATACCCCGTTCTCAAATCAATTTTAGAAAACACCGAAGCCCTTTGTAATTGATCAAACAAATCATCAATCCTCGGCAGGGGATATTTATTTTTGATCGTAACCTGATTTAGCTGCCTATAGTCAATACATAACCTCAACGATCCATCTTTCTTCCTCACAAACAAAACTGGCGCTCCCCACGGGGACGCACTCGGACGAATAAATCCCTTGTCTAACAACTCTTGCATTTGCACCTTTAGCTCCTTTAACTCCGACAACGACATTCTATAAGGTGCTTTCGAGATTGGCTCAGTTCCAGGTGCCAACTCGATTACGAACTCTACCTCTCTTTCTGGTGGCAATACCGGCAATTCCTGAGGAAAAACATCGGGATACTCGCACACCACGGCTATGTCCTCTAGCCTTGGCTCTTCAGCCGTTGAATCAACTACAGCTGCTAGAAATCCTTGACACCCTTCATTCAACAACTTATTCATTTCTAGCGACGAAATCCATGGAATTGAAGGTCCTCCTCGATTTCCCACAAATTTGAATTCCGGGTGTCCAACAGGATTAAATTGGATCACCCTGCTATTACAATACATTACGGCCCTTTGCTTAGACAGCCAGTCCATACCCACTATCACATCGAAATCATACATGGCTAGAACCGCTAAATCAATCCTTTCCTCCCTATCCCCAATCACAATCTTACAATTCGGGCACTCCAACGAAACTAGCATCTTATCATTCAAGGGAGTCGTCACGCATAACACAACATCAAGCAACTGCGGTTCTATTCCAATCAACTCAACAAATTGTTCATATATAAAGGAATGTGACGCCCCAGAGTCAAATAAAGCATACGCAGCATGGTTGCACAGAGAAACCGTACCTGTGACAACCCCTGGCGCGTTCTCAACCTCTCTTCTGGCCATGGTGTACACTTGTCCTTGCGCCTGTGGCCTATTCTGATTAGTTGTCTGGGTCGCTCCAGTCTGGTTCTCGTTCCAGGGTGGCGGCAATGCAGGCGATCTATTCTGCCTGAGATTGGGGCAATACCTCACATGATGACCAAATCTGCCACATCCGAAACATGCTTCGCCCCTGGTTGGACAAGGTCCATTTCCATGTCTTTCCCCGCACACCCGACATGGACCATTCTGATTATGGCTCGGTTTCCCTATATTCCTTCTAGCAGGAGGGACAAAACGTCGATTACCCGTCATTGGTCTCTTCCCTAACTGACGGTTGTCCCTACCCTGGGCAAACCTCGACCTAGAAGCGGCGGCCCTATCCGCCAAATCCCGCTCAATCGCTTGAGCCCTATCATAAATCTCGTTATACCCTCTCAGATTCAATGAGATCATTTGGCTGCGAAGGTCCGGTTTCAAGCCATCACGGAACCTCCGAGCCCTATCTAACGGGTCCTCAACCATCTTCAGGGCGAACTTAGACAACCGAGCAAATTCGGCCTCGTACTGATCCACCGTTCTCTGCCCCTGACGCAATCTCATAAACTCAGATAATTTTTGTTCCCCGGTACTCTCAGAAAAATATTTGCCATTAAAGGCTTCCACAAACATCGCCCAAGTCTGGGCTGTGCTAGTCGGGAATATCATTCCTCTGGTGGCTTTCTACCAATCATTTGCATTTCCTTGCAATTGATATACAGCTAATGTTACTTTCTCCTCATCGATACATCCTAATACTTCAAAAGCTTTTTCTAACTCCTCCACCCACAGCGATGCACCCTCAAGATCGCCTCTACCGTCAAACTTAGGAGGCTTTAACTTCAAAAACTGTTCTACTAATTGGTGCATTTGCCTATTTGTATTCATCTGCCCCTGCCCATGATTCTCATTATTATTATTGGCAGCAGCGGCCACAGCGGTCTCTGCAGCTTGGGCAATCGTAGCAGCTCGTTCCTGAGTCTGCTGTCCTATCAAATTACCGATCTATTCTAGGGTCCTCATGACCGCTTCCATTCTAGGATCTTCTGCAGGTCGGGCTCGGGCTCGCGAGCTGGACGGACCCCCAGTTCCTCTACCTCGCGAACTCATCCTCACGGTTTCTACCACTCGACTACCTGCTATAATTCCACTCAGGAATTAGAAGTCTAGGCCAACTACATCAGCCTAGCCCTAGACAGTGAATTAACACAACAATCCACTCAGCAGGTAATCAATCACCACAGCACAGCACAAGGCCACAATCAATAGGGTCTGTGCACTTACCTCAGGTCTAGACGCACCTGCATTTCAATCGTTATAACACCCAATTCACCAAACAATAATAACAAACAATCTGGAGGCACGTGTAGCTTATTCCGCCCTATGACTCGCTAAGGTCTCCTTAAATTACTACCCCAGGGTCTCCGCTCCCTATTACTCCAAATTTCGACCAACTTAGATCGAGCTGTCCTCGCTCTGATACCAAATCAACACGTGATGTCACGCCCCGAACCCCTTCGAGCACGCGACACACTTCTCTGGTCGAATCATGCGACGTCCCAGGGTATCGCCGACCCAATTCAACTTATCAGAGATTTAAAACGTCAGCGAAAGCCACCAATACCCGGACGATAACAACTGGGGTAATTAAGGAGAATAAACATATTCATTGCTCATCCAAACTACATAATATTCACAATTTACAAACTACCATATACATATGCACACCGAACTATAAACCACCGATATCCAAAATGATCGATAGCCTGGGTACCCTATCATCCAAAAATGGAACATCTCAAAAAGCCTATTCTCCACCCCTACGCTAGTCCCTACGCCCCCTACTTGGCGTCCACTCCGAGTCTGATTCCTCTGCATCTGAACCTGAATCCCCCTGAACTGTCTGCTCCTCTGAGGACTCCGGCTCGGCCTCGATCTCGATCGGGTTATTGATATCACCCGACTCTGCTGGAACTTCGACCCGCTCCTCCTCGACTGACTCCTCATCAGTCTCGTCCTCTGGCACAAACTCGGGGTCGAGCCATTGCTCATACTCGGGTATGTGCACCGGTTCTTCTTCAGGCTCATCCTCAGGCTCATCTTCTGGGGACTCTTCAGGTTTTGCCTCGGGTTCTTCTTCTTCTGGTTCTTCTTCTGGGATCGCCTCGAGATCCACGTCCATTGGATCGTACCCCGCCTGGGATTCTTCAGGTTCTGGTTCATGCTCGGCCCTCGAAGGCTCCGGTGCTGCAGGCGCAGGTTGATGTCCGGATTGAGCCAAGCTAGTCTCCAGGCTCGTCATCTCGTCGTCCGGAGGAGGTATGGCTGATGGATCCCAGTCCCCAACTCCATCAAAGGGGACATCAAATCCACGGACGGGGCCAAACTCATCTACCCCGTCTCGAAAGAACCAGGCGGTGTACGTGTTGGCTTGCCAGAGGGGTAGTCCTACATCTACCCAAACTACCGTCGTATGCTTAACCCAGGTCATATTACCGTCTATCGGGTACTCTACAATACTGTGGTCGGTGTGCACTGGTACTCCAAAACGCTCAGGTGGCGGTGGTGGGGGATTCATTACTCAGGCCGGGGTTCTGAAATTGTTGGTTGAAACAACCATGAGAATACATCTCAGTAAGCACACATCCTAAACCCCACCTAGGCTATCACGTACCTCCAGACAATCACAAACACAATCACGCTCGGCCATCACATAGCAGGCACACAATTATGCTTACCTGGGCCTTTCCAGCGTGCAACCTGCATGTTAGTCACAACAACACCATTTCCAATCACACGCACGTTCTAATTACATTTCATGCATTCGTTCCGGCCTCATCACATTCTTTCCATCCAACTCGCTAGTGACCCGCGTAATGGTACCGCCTCAGATTCACTGCGACTAACTCAAACTCAACTCGCCAGTGACCCGCGTAGTAGTACCGCTTCAGGTTCACTGCGATTAACTCATAACAACACTTCAGGGCCCGCGTAATGATACCGCCTCAGGCCGTGTATCTTGCCCGCATAGTGGTACCGCCTCAGGCTCAACACCCACCACCTACGACACAACCCGCGTAATGGTACCGCCTCAGGTTGGCCGTCCTCCGGTAATACTGGGCATCGTCCCGCGTAGTCGTACCGCCTCAGGACGGATCAATTCCCCGCGTAATGATACCGCCTCAGGGATTCCCATTGTCACACGTACCGCACCACACACCCATTCTCATTCGTTCACATGCTCAATACCCACATGCCAACATATTGGCCATTCACACTTGGCCCGTGCACGCGTCAAACCACGCATTTCTCATGCTCAATCGACACTCAAACACGGCCCATTTCACAATCAATTCAATTCGGCCCGAGCGTGCACATAACAAAGCATATTTCAATCCATCAAATCACTGTACAACACACACACAAGGCCACTCACGGGCCCACAAACACAGCCACATTCATAGGCACGAATTCCACATTTCCATATTCATTTCAAGCCATATCAAGCACCACAATCCAATCACAACCCGGCACGTCAACCCGATACCATTCAGTCCTTAAATTGGACCGCATACTCCTCATTTCACGTCCCAATTTCCAGCAATCAATTTCACATCAAATCAGTCCCGGATCACCACAATTTCACCCACAATTCCGCCGATTCACGTCCCAAAATCGGTCTACCAACATAACTTCCACACGGCCCCAATTAATCACTAAACCGACACTAATTAATCCGATTTAACCCCCTAATTCGTCCGTCGATACCCGAAGTCTTAAATAGAGTTTACGACGCGACTTACCCGCACTCTAGACTAACTCGGCTAGAGTAGAAAGGGGAACGGCGGACGGCGGCCTCACGGCGGCGATCGGCTTGGCGACGGCGGTGGCGACGTCCTTGGCCGCGGCTCACTCACGGCCACATGGGGAGAGAGAGAGAGAGATCGCCGAGAGGAAGAGAGAGGGACGGCGGCGTGAGGGCGGTGGTGGCTCGGTGGCGGTACGGCGGTGGCACGACGGGGGTGGCCAGCGAGAGGCGGCGCGGCAAGGAGGAGAGAAGGTCGGTTCGGTGAGGGAAGGAGGGAGAGATTGAGCCGAGAGAGAGTGTGAGAGAATGAGGAGAGAGAGAGAAAATTTTGGTTTAAATAGTCAAGGCTAATAATTGAGGGGCCAAATGACCATCATGCCCCTCTCTCACAAATCTAATCAACGGCCGAGATTCATTCTTATCCTGCGATCGACGGCCCGGATCGAATCTTTTCCAAAATATCTAAGGGTAATTTGGGAATTTCTCAAAAAGTCCAAGGGCAAAATTGTCCAAAAATCTCTAATTCTTAGGCTAGGGCGAAATTACCAAAATGCCCTTCCCAAATTACATTGGCCTTAACAAATTTCCAGGGGTAAAATGGTCATTTTCCATTTCTCGCCAATTTTTAGTTTTTCTGAAGGATCCGGGCAAATCCAAGGCTACCCGGGCAAATGACAACATCGTCCAAGTGATCTGTCGTGACTTTCTAAATTTCCAATGCCCAACTCGGTCTCCAATTAATGCATAAGTCCTGATTAACATAACTTGCGCATATCTCATACTAACGAGTGGCTTTTGGGGAAATTCGCGTATTTGACCCGTGGCCGATACTGAATCATGCCACGTACAAGTTTACTTGGGTCGTGCCGACCTCGATTATCACTTAATCGCGAGGATCGATCGCTAGATCCGACGGGCACGATCGTTTGGTATAGGTTTAGGGTCATTCGTCAATTCATTTCGTGGTCCAGCGGAATCACCCGCGATCCACTACTATGGCAGTGGCGAACTGATCCCTGACTATCCTTGGATCGGCCTACAGTGGCTCAAAATGTCACCTCGACAATTTTCATGGTCAAGAATCGATTCACGATCGAGTTCTTTGGTCGTGCAAATTTAGATCCCTAATTAGCCTTTCCCTAACGGTTAGTATTCCCGAAGTGATCAATTTCGGGCGAGCTCTAACTACAAGCACGTCCATAAACTATTCATTTCATAAATTCCGAGTGGATCAGATTTCAGAATGTCATAGAAAATGGTCAATATGATAACATGCAGGAGGAGGTTGAAGAAGACACTACTCCAGATGTTGAGAACATTGACCATGATCAGAATGCAAAAGACGCAGCTCCTTCAGCAGCAACTTCTTCAGACTGTGAAAACAGTCCATCTGAAGCTTCACCAAGAAGCAAAGGGAAGGAAGCAACTTCTGTTGATGTTTAGATCACTCATACTCCTTCTGGATACAACATCTCATCTTTCATGTCAGACCATGCAGCCATTACTGATTTAAGATGGAGACAAGCTGCAATTCAGAATGAAGTTCGAGAACTTTGCAATGAACTCAAAGAAGGAATTCAGGAAATCAAGGACTTGATGGCAGCCAGATTTAACAATTTAAAGGCTCAAGTTAGAATTGATATACAAATTGTAGGTATTAACACTGCAGGCCAGATTCATCAGCTCTCCTCACACATTGAGCAACGATTAAATCAATTCTCTAGTTTCCATCTTGTCCAAGTACCTTTCCTATATGCACCATTTGGAACTTCATCATCTGAACCTGCCGGACCCTCAGCTCCTCCAGAAAATCAGCAAAATTGATCTCATTCATTTCCAACTTATCATTTTCTAAACTCTTTGTGGATCTTACTTAAACATTTGACTTTATGAGAACTTTGCAATGGTTGTTTGACTTTTGGTTAGTATGTGAACTTTGAATACTACTCTCTTATTACATTAATTATGATGTCTATTCTTTCTGCGATGTCAAAAAGGGGGAAAAGTATTATAAAGAATGGATGTGATTGTATGTGAATGCAGGATAAGAATATGAACTGCTGGGAATGGGAGTGGCAGTGGCAAAATATGAACTGCTTAATAATATTTGATTATGCTTCAAAAGTTATATCATCATTTGAATAGATTATATTCTAATTGTTTACATCACATATAGATAGTTTTGTCATCATGAAAAAGGGGGAGATTGTTGAGCAAAATCCCTAATGAGTTTTGACGAATGACAAAACAATATAATATTGACCAGAATTACACTTAAGTTATTTGATGCAGGTAAATGATGAGTCATCAGACTTAGTCGATGAAAGGACTTTGTCATCAGACTCAAAATTACTCGTCAGATTCAATGAGTGTTATTTTTGGCAAGTTTATACAGGATAATCAAATTGATATCCAAATTGATAATCACAAGATTGTTCCTCAAATACGAAGAACTATACTTATGGAAACCCTGATTTGATTGTATGGGCGATCAAATCACTCGGAGATAATGGTTCTTCTTCTAACGGCTATGCATCCTATTTTGGGAAGAATCTCCAACAGGTTGATTTGGAGATCAATCCTCTGAAGACTGTCCAATGGATAGATTGGAAGTAGAGGAGTATAAAAGGAGTGCAAACGTCATACAAGAAAGAAGAACCAGAATTGAGAATTCCAAAGTCTGAATAGAGCTTCGATCTTACACACTTGTGATTACTGTATTCCACGTTGTGACTTTAGAAAAGAAAATTACTTGAGTAAAGAGTGTACGTGATAGTGTAGTCTATCATCTGGGAAGCACTGCTCTTATAATCTTTTGGTGATTTAATAGTGAAAAACAGCCAACAGGCTGCCAGTGTGGAGAGTGGACATAGGCTTGATAAAGCCGAATCACTATAAAGATCTATGTGCAGTATTCTCTATCCCTAAACTTTCTTTTATTATTGCTAACATTATACTGCATACACATCTGTCAAACAAGTTCGTCAGAACATCATCTTAATCATCAGACGCAATCATCTGACAACAACTTACATGCAAATTTGTAATTTGCATCCATCTGATATTGTACATACGAGTTGTTGACCTCAACTATATTCATTTCGCACGTTTAAATCATACAATTCTATAAAATCACCTATTCACCCCCCTCTAGGTAGTAACACTAGCCGTAACAGTTGTTAAGGTAAACTATTTGTCCAAACTTGAAAAAAAAAACATTCTAGTTCAAGTTACCTTAGAAGACGAGTGTTCTTGAGTACCCAGATACATTCTACACACCTAAGCTTCAAATATGGAACAACGCCGCCTTCGACAAAGGAGAATACAAAGATTCCGCCACCATTGCTGTCAAGTCCTCTTGGTCTTCTATCCACTCCATCTTCGTAAAGCTCTCTGAATCTCTCGAGTCGGACGATTTCAACAAAGAAAACCAAAGTCAGGAGTGTGCCAATTCCCAGATTTCGGTCAAATCCTCGATCCCTTTGAAGCTATAATGGAAGCAGAGCATCATGGAGTCTCTGTTGACCAAAGCCAAAGATCCATAAGACAATGGCAAGACTATCAGTGAGGAGATTGAGGAGATAGAGATGGAGGTTTCACATTCGTCATCGAGCCTTGCCCTTGTCGGCAGCGGCGAGCTTCACTAGATGCCGGCAAGGTCGATCATAGCACAGCTATGTTAGAAGGGAAGGAAAAAAAAGAAAGTGAGAGAAAAAAGGAAAATATAAATAAAAAACTCAAAAAAATATTATTAAAAATTGTCCACGTCGGCATTGGCTGTGTCATGTAGGATGACTGACATCCATGTCAATGATTTCTAACCAAAATTGGCCCGATGGACTCAATTCACATAAATGCAAAAAATTTATGACTCGATTGGCAAAAAAAAAAGTTTATGACTGAATTGACACAATTGCAATAGGTTTCGGTATTTTGGTAATTTTTTCGAGTGCTAACTACCAATGGAGCTTCTTTTGGCATGATATCTGGTCATAAGGGAATCACTATACAACCTCAAATCTTAATATGATTAAGACTCGGTTTCCTACCATGCCATATCTCATAGTGCGTAGTTGGAACGGACTTGGTAGGGACTCTGTTCCGCCAATATGTAGCTGTTTCAAGGGAATATCCCCAAAGGGGTATTGGTAAATCGGTGTAATTGATCATGGATTGCACCATATCTAATGAAGTGTGATTTCTTCTCTTAGATACACTATTGTGTTCCTAGAGTCCCGAGAGGTTTCAATTGTAATAAAATGCCATTTCTTTAAAATGGTTCTGGAATTCAGCACTAAGGTTCCACCTCCTCGATTAGATCAAAGAGCCTTAATACTCTTTTTAGTTTGTTTCTCAACTTTAGCCTTGGATTCCTTGAACTTTTCAAAGGATTCAGATTTATACTTCATTAAGTACAAATATCCATACCATGATAAATCATTGGTAAAGATAATGAAGCAAGAATAACCAGCTCCAGCTAATTCATTATGTGGTCCATATACATTCGTATGTATTAGACCCAGTATGTCAGCAGCTCATGCATTATGTCCTACAAATGGCGCTTTTATCAGTTTTCGTAGAAGACATGCCTCACAAATTGAGTGCGGCTCAAAGTTGGATGGATCAATATATTCGTCATTACATAACTTGGTGATCCTATCTTCTCCAATATGACCTAATTGGAGATGCCAAACATACTTTGGGTTTGGTCTATCTCTAGGCCGTTATTGTTTATGACATTTATATCATTTTGCTTATTGACATTAGAAAGCACATTACCGGACATGTAATGGTATAAAGATTATTGGTTAACAAACCAAAACCAACATATCTCTTATCGTGATAAATGAAGCATACATCATTCGTAAAAGAACATTTATAATTCTCTTTACTCAAACGAGATATATAGATGACGTTTCGAACTGCATTCTTATAATGCAAACTATTATTCAAAACCAATATATGTTGAGAGGGCAAAGACAAATGAAAAATCCTTATAGCTAATACAGCAACTCATGCTGTATTTGCAAATGTCAAGACAATCTCATTTTGCCCCAGCATCTTGCTTATTTATAGATTCCACAAATACATACAAATATGTGAAGTTGCAGCTAAATCTAGAACACATAAGCTAGATTCAGAATCAACCGTAAGGTTAGTCTCAAAAAGCATAGACACCGTACCTTCACAAGGCTGGTCCTTCGGCTTGACCTTCAAGCTCGTGAGGTACTTCTTACAGTTCCTCTTTTAGTGCCTCTTGACACCATAGTAATGACATTGCCCTTACTCAGTCTTGGGTCTTGGATATAAAACTGATTTTATAGGCCTCTTTAATTTCCTTTTCTTCAAAGTAGTCTTTCTCTTTGAAGAAGAAGCTTCAACTGAAGCCATAACAATGGGTTTTGTGTTGTGCATTTCCTTCTCGTAAACCACTAGCATACCGTGTAACTCAGCAAAAGTTTTCTCTATTTTATGCATGTGGAAGTTCTGGACAAATCCAAAGAAGGAATTGGGCAAAGACTGGAGTATCAGATCCATGCCTAATGCGTTATACATAATAAGATATATAGCCTAGCCAACTCCTCAATATGCCAAATCATTTTCATAACATGATCATTCACCAATGATCCCTCAGCCATCCTCATTCAATACAATCCCTTAGATATCTCATACCTAGAGATTTGAACATTCTTCTTGAAAAATTCCTTCAAGTGCGTGATAATTGACCAAGTACTTTCCATGGTCTCATACTTTTTATGTAACTCTTTATTCATCGAACTAAGCATATATGACCTAACTTCTAGGTCATCTCCATGCCACTTATCATAAGTTTCACGCTCCTCTTGGGTCCTACCGGTAGGAAAGGATTTTGGCAAGTTATGATCAAGCATATACCCAATTTTCTCGAAATTGAGAACAATTCTCAAATTCCTAACCCAGTCAGTGTAATTAGGTCCCGTTAAGCAATTTTTGTCAAGTATAGAAGCAAGTGGGTTTGTAGTAAACATTTTTAGAGTAATGAAATATTTGTGCAGAAAAATAAATTGTTAGCCATTGTCTTTCGACAACTATTTCATTTTGGTTTTGAACGAAATAGAATCTCCCACTAAATTTATTCTGATCCCATACTCCTTAAGATGGGAACTAGAAATCTTCGTTGGATAAAGATTACTAATGGGGATTGGTGTCCCATTAACCCGTGGTCCACCTCACCTAACAGTTATTTGTGTCCTATCAACCTATTGAGTGGATCAACTCATGCAAGTATTTAGAACACAAGTGATTCCCTCACCTGATAATATTGGAAATCATTCAGCCTAAACCCCACATCATCATATGTACAATGGAGTGGTCCTATATGTCACGCCCCGAACCCTACGGCGCACAAGCATCCCAACCGAGGTCGAATTTGTGCGACGTCTCAGGACGCGTCGCCGACCCAACACCCAACAAAGAGAACAAGGCACATGCAGAAGCAACATAAACACCCGTACAATTTTAAAACACGTGACCGAGGATAGCACAAACAACAAACAACATTATAAATATACACTCGCATTAACATCAGGGGAAACATATACAATATCCATTTACAGTATAAGCACAAAAACCAAAAGCGGGTCAACGGCCACTACTGACAAAAAGGGATAAGTGGCCCGGGCGGTCAGTCTAAACATTAACTTAAGGAAGGGCTCCGGTCAAAAAGGTACTGGCCCGACCTAACTAGGGATGCGGCTAAACCCTAAGGTACCCAGTCTGGGTCAGATCCCGAGAACTCGGAAGAGCTGTCAGACAACTTGATCTCGGAGTCCATGGAATCCAGCTCGGACTCGGCCTCTGCCGACTCATCCTCAGAATCGCCCTTCCCTGGCTCGCCCTCCGGCTCGGGGTCCTGCTCCATCGGTTCCGGCTCACTATCCGAATCCATAGGCTCCGGATCAGAATCCCAGTCCACCGGCTCCTCATCCATCGGATCTGGCTCGTCGACCTCCCAGATGACGGGTCCGTGTCCGTCGTTAGAATCCTCTCCGAATGAGGCATCGGGGCTCACCAGGTCTCCATCGGCACACTGGGGATCTACATCACCTAGCCCGTTGAACGGGACATCAAAGGTCCTAAGAGGTCCAAAAGTCCCGGTATAGTCCCTGAAACACCAACCTATGTACTCGTGAGCCTGAAAGTGCTGCTCGCCCACGTCGACCCATACTGTAGTAAAATGTCTAATATATGTATCCCTGTTCCCTACGGGGTACTCGATCACCTCCCGGTCTATCCGGGACGGGATCCCAAAACGGATTGGAACTTCTGACATTCTCAAGGCCGGGGGTCTGAAAATGTGGGTTTTAACGATCGTGAGAATGAATCTCAGCAAGTAAACCCCCTAAACCTAAACTAGACTAACATGCACCTCCTGACAGGCAAACAGTCACACGAATAGACCAATATAACAACCGATTGACCTAGGCCCTCGGGCCCAGATCGATCACACAAATGACCCTGCAGGTTAGGCATATAATAATCGCAATAATGGCACATACGCGAATACAAGCGACCACACGTACGCCATACACATGCTCATACTCCTTGATGTCTGCATCGCACACGATTCACCGGTACGCACATACTTGCACACCTGCCAATGCACTCTTGCACACATATGCCATCAATATGTCCGTGCTCATGATCCAGCTCAATAATGCACATATGCACACTGCCAATTCTCATTTATTAATCGACCCGTGTAAAACGCATCAGGTCTAACAATATCCAACACTTCCTGGCCCGCGTAAAACGCATCAGGCCCAGTGTCTCTAGCCCGCGTAAAACGCATCAGGCGCAACACCGATCTCCATATACGGACCGAACCCGCGTAAAACGCATCAGGTTGGCCATCTTCCGGCAATCCGGGCATCGTCCCGCATAAAACACATCAGGACGGTTTCAATACCTCTCGTAACACGCATCAGGGCTTTATGTGATCACACGTACACACACCAAATTTTATCTGAACCCCACGTAAAATGCATCAGGGCGATTAGGTGATCACATGCTCATGTCAGGCATGCATACTCGCACAATTCTCATATCATGCCAATGCTCAGCATACGAAATGCGTGGCCATGCACATTGAGCATTCGATTTCACATAGGCACACAATCAATTAATGCCATCTCAATGTGCATCTCAACATGCTTGATACCACAAATTAACTCGCCCAATTAATCCAACAATTCAATTCAGCCACGATATGGTCAACTCACAATTTAACATGCTCAATATGTCACAATAACATACCCAATTCATCAATTTAGTCCAATTTGAACCCGGCACACAATTGGCACATAAATCTCATGCACTTAGTCATGCAAATCACATAATTAATGGCCCATTAACTCCTCACTATTCGGCCACATAAGGCACGCGACATGGCATCAAAAGAATCAATATCCATCCAAGCAAAATCAGCCACCATAAGGACAATACAGGGCATGCTCGGGATTCCACAATTAAACCCTAAATTAACCGAACTTAGGTCAATTAAATCCAATAATTCCAGCCATTAAACAGCCCACTCTAGGGCACTAACCCACATTGAAATCAACATATTAGGCTCCCAAATCATCACATAATCCACCACTAATTAATCAGCCCACTAATTATCCCTAAATTTCCCTAATTAACCCCTAAATTAACCTAAACCTATCTAGAAATGCTAATTAGCCTAATTAGGGTTTAGGGTTAATACTCACTTAATTCCTAAGCTCCCAAACAAAGCTGAACAGGTGGGAGGAAACGGGCGGCCCGAGCTGGTTCACGGCGGTCTAGCGGCGGCGACAATCGACCGCCCTAGCGGCGGTGAACGGCGGCGACGGTCGGCGGTTGTGGCTGATCTACCACGGCTAAGGGGGGCTGGTGGTGATGGTGGCGAGACGGAATGAGAGGGAGAGAGACGAGGGTGGCGGTGGTGGTGAGCATGAGGTGGATGGGCGGTCGGCGGTGGCACCGGCGAGCGGCGGCGGTAGCGTGGGGCTGCTCTAGCGAGGCTGCTCTTTCTCACGGCTAGGAGGAGAAGGAGAGAATGGGAATGGGCGTGAGAGAGGGAGATGACCGGCCAATGAGTGAGAATGAGAGGAGAGAGAGAGATTGAGGGAGAGTTAGAGAGAAAGATGAGTGGAGTGGTTGAACAACTTCCCAAAAATTACCATCTTGCCCTTTCCACTCACAACATGATCCAATGGCCCACATTTGATCATCAAACTCATCCAATGGCTTAAAAAGGTCAACCCCACTATCTCAAAGGGCATATTGGTCCATAATTTTCGATCACAAGGGGGGGCTGAAAATGTCCATTTTATCCTCCAATAATTCCTCTAAAATTCGGATCCAAGGCTTAGGGCATAAGGGCAATTTGGTAATTTTCCGGTCCCGAGCCAAATTTTCAATTTTTGACCCTACCGATCCCAAATATAATTGGCCACACTAATACGACGTTGTCCTTGTGAAAATAGTCGCGTACGTCCACGAAATTCGACACCGAAGTCCGGATTCAATTCCACGATCGATTTCGCTCAATTGCGATTTTTAGCGTCTCTCACTAACGGGTGGCTATTTAGAGGTTACGCGTATCGACTTAGGATTGCTCGAGTCGTGACGATCTCGATCTCCCAGAGAACACGAGGATTTATCACTAGTTCCGGGGGTCGCGATCGTTTGGAACAAGTTCAGGAGTGTTAGCCACGCGTACTCTCGGTCGTGCGGAATCACCCGCGATTCGATCGTACGTCGTTGGCCAAACCAAATCCGTCACCCTCCTTAGATCGGCCCACATTGGCCCAAAATATTTCTTTGTCGTTTCTCGGAAATCGGGGCTCAATTCACGGTCGAGTTCTTGGGTTCACGTACCGTTTTCCTAGTTAGCCATTCCCTATTGGTCAGTATCTCGAGAATAATCAGTTTCGGGCGAGATTTACTAAAACGAAATGAGAAATACATATCCATTTCATTGATCACGAAAGTGGGTCGAATTCAAGACGTTACACTATATTTTGATTGGCTTTTCATCCCTATGTATCTATAGCTGGTCAATCATCCACTAGAATATTGGATCAACCCACAACGATGGAAGGCCATGAGTTCGAACACCTATTTTGACTTAATATTATAAATTAGAAGGTTAGGATTGTAATCAACGGTTTCACCATGCATATTTACAATAAATATGCATATCAGATTAACATATGTAGGCCACTCCAAAAGGATTCTCATAACAAATGAGAATTTGGCCATTAAATCATAAAAATCAACATGAGCCAACACCAATTAAAAGCACGAAAATGTTTAAGGATTGGCTCTGATACCACTGTTGGGATTTTGGGAGAAAACATGCATAGGAAAAAGTAAATAAAAAAAATCGCAGCGAAAGCAATAACCCATGCATGTATATCTCTGAAACATTGTCCGTGCATTTCAATAAGAAGCACGTAGAAATTAGGGGTGTGCAACCGGACCAGGTTTACCCGGAAACCGGACCGACCCACCCGAAAAATAGGTCCGGGTACCGGTTCTTGTTAGAACCGATCTGGTTTCCGGTTCCAAGTAAAAACCGACCCGGACCGGTTTTAGAACCGGTTTTAAGATAATGTAAAAAAAAAAAACCCTAAATGACGATCACGTTACCTTACCTCTCTTCTCTCTTCGCCGCTCCTCTGTATCACTTCTCTCTTCGCCGCTCCTCTGTCTCAGTTCTTTCTTCGCCGCAAGAACGCAATTACGCAACCGAGGAGGCTCCTCGTTTCGCCCGTCCGGCTCTCACCGATCCGTGAGTCCTCCGTTCCCTCAGTCTCTCTTCTTCGTCTTTGTTGCAAGGTCAGATGGTTTCGAGCTCGAGCTCTGAATCTATTCTCGTGTTGGTGAAATGTTCGAGTTCGAGTTTGAGGTTTTGCGTTCGAGTTTTAGGGGTTTTTCGCCGCGGGCTTGGGTTGGTGTAGAAGATTCTCTGAATTTTGATGATCAGTGGAGGACTTGAGGGAAGAGACGCCATCTGATCTTGCGGAATCCAGCTTGTCTGAGTTTTTTTTTTTGAAACTTTTATCTCTTACTTCTTGGACTTCTGAGTTTGTTTAATGATAGAATATAAGCGTTGGTTGCATACCTGATTTTAGTGGTTGGCCTCAACTCGAAACTCTATATGTTGCAAGCTCCTTAAAGATCAGTGATTTTTTTGTATTTGAGTTGAGAACCCGCTTAAGTTAACCTGATATGTTCATCAGGAGTCCCCCTTTGTTCATTCTTGTCGTTCTTTTGGTTTAGATGAAGAACTTAAATTCACTAAAAATAAATTTCGCCCTTTTTATCCAATATAGAAAAGAAAAGAACTCGTGCTTGTTAGCATGCAGATCGCTAACATTTTATGCTTGCTGCTTGTAATTTATGAATAGGAAGGGAATAATTCGTCACATATCAGTTTAGCATCGTAGACAAGAACAGTGATATTTGATCCTAGAATATAGTTTAGCATCGTAGACAAGAAAAAGTTTGCAATCGCACCAATAAGTCAAAGAATGGTCCATCTGTGTAGTTATATGTTGCAAGTGCCTGCTGGATTTACTACCAAATCTTGCGTAGTTGGATGGTTCAGCTTCAGGGAGTCTTTATCAGTTCGTACTCACGATTATGAGTTCAATCATGCAGAAGCAACTCAGCAATGGAACCACAGTGTCTAATGGCCTCCTAGTTCTAGGATAGTCCTTGGACCAAAAAATTGGCAAGTTCTTTAAGTCATGGTCAATCACTTTGGAAACGATTGAAGTCTTCTTTTCATACCATTCAAGTGTATACTCGGACACTTGAATGGTATGAAAAGAATCCTGTCATTGTTGTATAATTTGTTTTCAGTAGAATCCTGACATTGTTGAATAATTTGATTTTAGTTGATGGATCAAGACAAAGACATATCAATTGAAGTGGATAGATATAATGAAATGAGTCCGCTCATGAAATTGCCATTCCAAGGAGCTGCTGAAGTGGATTCTACGACCGTGAGTGCGACAAACAAGGTGGGTGTATCTAACTCCCGTCCTCATCTTGGTAAAAAGCGAGCTAATCAATCGGAGGCCTGGGATAATTTTTCGAGAATTATAGATGAGAAAACACAAAAACCAACTAGAGTAAAGTGCATTCACTGTGGGACTGAGTATAATTATTCTGTTGATCATGGAACGTCTACTAAAGCACTTGACAAAGTGCAAAAAGTATCCTCATGCAGATAAGAAGCAAATGTTGTTTGCACCACGTAACAAAGATGTGGTTGGCGAGGTAGGGGAAAATACTAGTGGTGGTAGTGTCTTAACAACGTGGAAGTTTGATCAAGAACGTTCTAGGCACATGCTTGCTCGGATGATTATTATTGATGAACAACCTTTTTCCACGGTTGAGCGTGTCGATTTTCGTGATTTTGTCACTGAATTACAGCCTCTTTTCCAACATTTATCACGATTTACGGTGGCTAGAGATTGTATGAAGTTGTATCTGAGTGAAAAAACTTGTTTGAAAGCTTACTTTGGTAAGCTTAATTCTAGGATTGCACTTACAACTGATATGTGGAGTTCCATCCAAAACTTGAACTATTTATGTCTCACTGCACATTTTATTGATGAAAACTGGAAGTTGCATAAAAGAATCATCAATTTTGTGGTGATGCATAGTCACAAGGGTAGGGAGATTGGGAAAATGGTGGAGAAGTGCATTTACGAGTGGGGAATAGAAAATAAGGTGTCCACAATAACCGTGGATAATGCTAGTTCCAATGATGTGGCCATTGATTATATGAAGGAAAAATTTTCAAGGGAAAGGCTTTTGATCTTGAGTGGTGATGTTTTACATATGAGGTGCACAGCTCATATATTAAACTTGATTGTCCGAGATGGATTGAATGAGGTGCGCGATTCTATTGAACGTATCCAAAATGTAGTTAGGTATGTGAGGAGTTGTCCAATGAGAGCCAAAATATTTCAATCTTGTATTGAGAATGGGAGAATCACATACAAGGGTTCAGTTTGTCTTGATGTTGCCACTAGATGGAATTCCACTTACGTAATATTAGACACCGCCATAAAGTTCAGGAAAGCTTTTGAAAAGATGGAAGAAGATGATTCATCTTTCTTAAGGGAGATTGACAATGACCCTCCTCAAAATGAAGATTGGGAAAATGCTATCATTCTTTCTAAATTTCTGAAACAGTTTTATAATGCCACCAAACGGATGTCGGGGAGTTCATATGTTACTTCAAATGATTACTTTGAAAGTATAGCTTTTTTGTATAAATATTTGAATCATGCGGCGAATTCTTTGGTCCCTAAGCTTCAAGCTATGGGTTTAAAAATGAAGGAGAAGTTTGACAAATATTATGGGAGTTTGGATAAAATAAACATGATGGTGTTGATTGCGGTTGCGTTGGATCCCACAAAAAGTTAAATTATGTGAAGTTCTGTTACGGACAAATTTATGATGATGAAGCAAAAATTGATAAGATGCATGATAAGGTGAAGCTTGCCTTGGAGCGTTTGTATAAATTTTATGAGCAATCCCTTGTTGGTTCTAGTAAACAAAATTTTGGTGCTTCAAGCGTAAGTACTAGTAGTAGTGGTTCCAATGTCAATACTAATAACAATGAAGGTGACAATGAGGATGACATCCAAGCTTGGCGACAAAGCTTTCTTCACGCGAAGAAAACAGTGCTTGATGAAAACAAATCTGAGCTTGATCGGTATCTTGAAGCCGAAAGTGAAGATGTCATAAATCTTGACCTTTTGATGTGGTGGAAGAGTACTGGGTCAAAGTATAAAATCTTATCTTTGATGGCTCGGGATGTTTTGTCAATTCCCGTGACTACCGTTGCTTCGGAGTCGACTTTTAGTACATCGGGACGTGTGCTTGACGGCTTTCGAAGTTCTTTGACTCCTAGAGTGGTGGAAGGTTTGATTTGCACTCAAGATTGGTTGAGAGCCGTTCGCGTGCCAATTAATGTTGAGGAGTGCATTGAGAATGCGGAAAAGTTTGAGTCAGGTAAGTCGTTTAAATTTTTTTCTATTTTGTAATTCATTCACATATTATCTATTGAGTGAATATTTTATTTAATCTCTTTTTGGGTTTTTAGATTTGGATTGTCTTACCGAGGACATTATCATTGGTAAATAGACTTCCTTTTGTGGAAGCTCCGATTTTGTGGTGAGTAAATAGACTTTATTAATCGGCATATTTGCATTTGTCTTTGGAGCATGGTTTCTTGTTGATTTTTCTTTGTGTATGAATTTCAGGATTTTTCTTAGAGATTGAACCCATTGAAGGTAACATAGCTGGATTCAGGCCACCTCCAAAAGGTCAGTGTATATATTTAGATATATGTCTTGATGTTAGGTCTATTTTAGTCAAAAAGAAAAAGACAGCAAACCTATAACTCTCCCTCAAGTGGGCAATCACCAAGATCCCATATCCTAATCACTACTTTGTATATTCATTAGTTTTCAGTTGGAGCTTTTTGTCCTCTCGTAAGGCAGGGAAGGATGCTGGAGCTTTTTGTCCACTTTTTTTTAATTCTTATGGCATGGGACAATTGTTTATCAGATTCTGATGTGTGGATTGGAGCCTTAGGATTTTTGGAAACAGAAGTAAGGAGTTCTCTCATCATGGCGCAAAATAAAGAGCTAAACATGTTGAACAGATTCCTGAAAATGTGACTCTTAAAGATTTATGCGATTAGACTATGTCTTGGCACATAGTGCTTTTGGATTGTTGATTTTGATGGATTGTAATTTCAATTGCCCATTTTAGGGATTGTTACTTTTGGCGAATAGTGGTTTTTATTATTCATCTTTTATTTTGAATCGTTTCATTACTACATTATTATTTTGCTAGAAAAAAATGAAACCAGAAAAAAGAAAAAAAAAAAATAGGCTCTCGGGTAGACCCTGAAACTGGACCGGAAAAATAGGGTCGGTTCCAAAACAGGGTCTAGGGAAAACAGGGTCGGTTTCAGGTTTCAAAAATTGGGAACGGATTATAATAGGGTTGGTTTCAAGTTCCGGGTCTGGACCCAACCCACCTTGGAACCGATCACCCCTAGTAGAAATGAAGAAGGAGGCTAATCGCATTACCCTTGTACCATACTAAAAACAATCTGGTTCTTATGTCTTCAGTTCCAAACCGTACATGTACTCTCTCCTTTTAAGCTGTCTAAAGTAATCTCATTATGATGGTCTTCAGTTGTAGCCTCACAAATGTCAGACCTCTAGTTCAGACACACCACCAATCACGGGTCAAACGGTAGAGAGAAATTCAAGCGAGTTCAACACATAAATTGTGCTAGCAATTGTTCTTGTGTGTGAATTTTTGATTGGCGTCAATCATCACTAATAATCAATCTCATATCCAATTTATTAAACCAATTTGGCCATTAACTCTAAAACCATTTCAGAGGACTAATTCGGCTGCTGAGTCTGAACCCATTTCAAAGTCCGAATATGGACATTGAAATCACACGGGCACACTTCTCCAATTTATTATCTGAACCCCGTGTAAACGATGCCTCAGGGCATTTCAGTGATCACAAGCTCGAAGATGTCTATGAAGCTTCACGCGATTCACATATTCTGCCATGACTTAATATGCACAAGATCATCGCCAACTCAACGACATTCGAAACACCAATTGAATCCACATTATTTACTCAATCCAACATAACAACATGCTCAATTTGCCACTCAAGGTAACTCAGCCACGGTCCACAATTTGGCGCACATAAATTATACTTTTAAGTCATTGAAATCACACATGTCTATGGCCCATATTGGCTCACGTTACTCGGCCAATCACACAATCACCATGGCACCATAAAATCAAGTCATAATGCAGGCCACACTACCTATCATAAAATTAGCCACTTGCACATATCATCAATCTTTAAATTTAACATATGAACGCACGTTATATCATAGGCCACCGTCCGCACCTTGGCCGACCACAATAAAGTCCTACAATCATGCACATCACAATCCACCATCCAAGCACCAACCTAGCACAACATGGCCCATCAAGCCGACACCATGCAGCCTTTGAACCAACCGCATTCCATCTCTAATTCACCCTTGAATAGCCATACTTTCCCGAGCCTAATCCACCCTATGGTCAGTCCTACTAATGTCACCACATAACCCCTAAAATCTCACCAATAACCCCTAAACTTGTCTAATAATGCACATAGGCCTAAATAGGGTTTAGGGTTTCCACTTACACAAGTCCTAAGCTTGAAATGATGGCTGGACAAAAGAGGAGGGTGGCCGAATAGCAGCTGGGCCACGCCGGACCAGTAGGGACTCCGACGGCTCACGGTCAAGGCTGGCCGGTTGGTGATGGTGTTGGCGCCGAAGATGAAAGAGAGAAAAGAAAAGAATGAGGTGGCCGAGTGGGTTGAGGGCCGGCCGGACGAAGGCCAGCAACGGCGGTGGCATGCGGCTCCGACGGTGGCAGCACGGCCGCGGCTGGTGGGCTGCTTCGGCTGGCTGGCTGGCTTCTCGTGAATAAGGAGGAGAAAAGAGAATGGAAAGAATGAGGGGGAGTGTCTCGGCCAGACCAGGGGGAAAATGAGAAGAGAGAGAGAGTTTATCACAATTATTGGGGGGAATTAGGTATGCTACCCCATCAATAAAGTCAAGGCTGCCCCACCCCACCCACTAACTCATCTAATGGCCATAAATTAATCTCTAACCATCCTTATCACAAATCAAAGGCCAAGATTGCATCTTGCATAAAATATCTAGGGACAAGGTGGGGAATAAGCAAGGGAGATGGGGGCAGCTTGGTCTTTCATTTTTAGCAGCCAAGGGGCTTTATAAAGTCCAAATTAACCTCCCATAATTCGAAATAAGGCATAGGGCTTAAGGGCAAAACGGTAATTTTCCACTCCCGGCCCAAAATTCAATTTTTCGACCAAACCAATCCCAAATTTGATTGGCCACACTAATACGACGTTGTCCTTAAAAATTAGTCATATACGTCCGTGAAATTCGACACTTAAGTTCGGAATCAACTCAACAATCAATTTCACTCAAATGCGATTTTAGCGTCTCTTACTAACGGGTGGCTTTTTAGGGGTTACGCGTATCGACCTAGGGTTACTCGAGCCATGGTGGCCTTGATTACCAAGAAAATGTGAGGGTCCATCACTAGTTCCGGAGGTCGCGATCGTTCGGAATAAGTTTAGGATCGTTCGTTACGCACACAATTGATCATGCGGAATCACCCGCGATCCGATCGTACGTGTCACATCCTCAATTTCAGTCCCTGGGAAAATGGCTATGGTTTAAGTTTGGCGGTTTTCCATTTGGAACTAATATTTTTACTCTTGTTTTGGAAAACCGTATTTCGGATCCTTGGTACCCCTTCGTTTTGTTATTTTTGGGGAGACTTTTTTGGTCCGAATTTTCAAACACTTTCTTCTTTAAAGTTGTTCCAAACATCTTGAAGTTATACATACTTTAATTTCAGAATTTTTGGAATTGATATGAGTGGCACGATGGCCTATTTTCCGACCGTGTGAAACTGCCCAGAATGGGTATTTCGGTGATGTTCACACCGTATTTATTTTCTACACGCTTTTCTGGGCCGATTTTGGAAAATTTTCCTTCATAAAAGTTGTTTAGAACGTCCTTTTCTATAACTCATATAAATTTGGAAATTTTCCGAGATGATTTGGATTCTGGACAGAGCTTACTTTGAGAAACAAGAATGCTGTTCCAGCGAACTGTTTTTAGTCTGTCTTTGAGCTACTAAAAATAGTGTTTACAGAGAGATTTAGATTTTATATTCTTCATGAAAAGTGTTTGTTAAGGCCTTGTTTATGACATATACAAATTTGAGAATTTTCGGAGTCCATTTACTATATTTTCAAGTCCAATTTCGTGAACAGTGCAAAGCTGTCCGGTTTTGTCAGATTTCAAAGATTCAGCATTTTCTATACGAGAACGTTGGAATTTGGACTTGGTGTCTTTTGGTGATTTAAAATACAAGTTCTGAGCTTTCAAATGAGATATTTTATGGTTTGATTGGAGGCCGTCTCAGGGGGAAAACGAGAGTGAGCCGAGAGAGAGCCGAGAGAGGGAAAGGCAGAGAGAAATCATTAGTGGCTTGGATTCATTGTGCTCTCTTCATCGTGATCCTTTGGCTATAGTTCATTAATGAACTTTAATGCTATCTATCATGACCTTAGACTTTGGAGGTCTCTTCATCATGACAAGCATTAATAGTCTTGAGTGAGGAGCAAGTTTGGGGTTTGATAAATTGAAGAGGCCATTCGGCCAAGAGAGAAAGAGAGGGAGTAGCCGTGAGGGGAGAGAGAGAGAGAGAGAGAGAGAGAGAGAGAGAGAGAGAGAGAGAGAGAGAGAAAGAGATAATGTTAGCCTCTTCATCATTTTAGTCCATTAAGAGCAATTAATGGCATTAAATTCAAGCCATCATGACTTTTGACTATTGTGCACATTAATACTTGGCTTCTTCTCCAAGCCTATTTGTCTATAAGGAAGCAAGAAGCCTCACGTGAAGCCCCTCCCCTTCTCCTCTCTCACGCCAACCTCGCCATCATCTTCGTCTTCCTTTGTTTCTTGTTTTTCTCACTTTGGCCGAGAAGCTCACACCCAAAACAATCCCGAACCGGCCCGTGTCTCTTCTCGTTCCTACCCAAGAGCCCACGGTTTAGCCTTCGTAGGCCTAGGTTTGTTCGGCCAAGCAAGAAGGAAGCAAGGAGAAAGCCCGAAATTTCCCGAGCTCGCCCGTCTCGAACCCCATTCTCTAGTTTTGTTTGTCGTTGAGTAAGTGAATTCCCTAATATCGGGAATGGAAGTTGCGATACGTTGTAACATGGGTTGGTTGGCCGTTTCCTGGTTTCATGGTTGTTTGTTGTTTCTCATCTAATGATGTTCACGTGTGATACTCACGTTTGATGTTTGTTTGGTTGGTTTCGTAGCATGACTTTGCTATTTGAAATGCCATTGATGCCGGTACGGTAAGAATTGACTTGTGTGAACGACGATTGTCTCGTCCTCGCTTGATATTAGTGTTTTCACTTACTGAGTCTCCCCAACTCATCCCCCGTTGTTTTCCTTTTTTTTCAGGTCCGTAGGATGGCATCTCCCCCAGCTCGCGTTGGCAATCCCGTGGAGCAGCGAGCCGAAGTGCTCACCGTGATAGATGTCAGAGAAGACCGTTCCTATCGCCGAATCACGATGCTTGTGACGATTCGATGAGGGCCTAACGGACTTGGTGCCTCATCCGTGCATAGGTTCAATGGTGCTTTGGCGGTGCGGGCGGGTCGGCTCCGGGATAAAGCCACGGGTGGGATGTGAGATGGCCAGGCGGACGGGACCGGGGTGAAGGTGAAGAAGCGAGGAGCGAGAAGCCGTAGTGGGTATAGGATAACCCAAGTCAAAATTTGTTATTCATAGTCCGCTATGAAAATATGTGTTATCTGCCATGGACGAAGGGCCTGTATTTAATATGTTTGCATGCATTGTAAACATAAAGTTTATTCATGATGCTGTTTGTCTTATTTCCGCTGTGTATATTGATTGTGATTGTCCCGCGATATGCTTCCGCCTGTGTGTAACGAAATATAATAATGAACGGGACGTTGCATGAATGACCCCGAGGTAGGGGCGTTACAGTACGTCGTTGGCAAATCGATCCGCAACCCTTCCTTGGATCAGCCCACATTGGCCCAAAATATTCCCTCATCATTCCTCAAAATCGAAGGTCGATTCACGGTCGAGTTCTTGGGTCTACATACCGTTTTCCTAGTTAGTCATTCTCTATTGGTTAGTATCCCGAGAGTGATCAGTTCCGGGCGAGACTTACTAAAACGAAATGAGAAATACACATTCATTTTATTGATCACGAAAGTGGGTCGAATTCAGAACGTCACAACTCTTTCCCCCTTACAAAAATTTCGTCCTCGAAATTTACAACCCAAACCCGTCTACTCAAACAACTGGGGGTGTTGCCGTCTCATCGCTTCTTCACTCTCCCAGGTGGCACCTTCCGTTCCATGATGCTCCCAAACTACTTTGACCATCGAAATCGTCTTATTTCGCAGCACCCGATCCTTTCTATCTTCGATCCTCACTGGCCTTTCCACGTACGACATCCTATCATCCACGTCTATTTCTTTATATCTCAGCACGTGGGTCGGATCCGGCTCATACTTCCTCAGCATCGACACGTGGAACACGTTATGCACTTGGGATAAGTTAGATGGCAAGGCGAGTCGATAGGCCAGATCTCCAATCTTCTCTAAAATCTCCAATGGACCGACATATCTCGGGCTCAACTTTCCTTTTTTGCCAAATCGGGACAGTCCTTTCATTGGCGACACCTTAAGAAAAACATGATCTCCAACCTGAAATTCCAAAGGTCTCCTTCTCCGATCGGCATAACTTTTCTGACGACTCTGCGCTTTCTTTAACCTTTCTCGAATGATCTCGACTGCCTCAACTTTCTTTTGAACCAATTCTGGACCCGTTATACTCTGTTCCCCAACTTCATCCCAACACACTGGCGTTCTGCATGCTCTGCTATACAATGCCTCAAACGGAGCCATCTGAATACTCTGCTAATAACTATTATTGTAGGCAAACTCGACTAAATGCAACTGCTCTTTCCATTTACCCTGGAAATCCAACACACATGCGCGTAACATGTCTTCCAAAGTCTGGATCGTCCTCTCCGACTGGCTATCCGTCCGTGGATGATAGGCCGTACTAAACTGAAGCTTCATTCCTAAGGCTGTTTGAAAACTTTTTCAAAAATTGGCAGTAAACCTCGGATCACGGTCCGAAGTAATGGTCACTGGCACCCCATGAAGTCGAACAATCTGACGCATATACAAATCCGCATATCTCTCCAACTCAAAATCCTTCCGCACCGCCAGGAAGTGCGCTGACTCAGTCAATCTGTCAACTATCACCCAAATCGAATCATGCCCTCTCTAGCTCCTTGGCAACCCCGTGACAAAGTCTATCGTGACATGTTCCCATTTCCATTCGGAGATTTCCAATGGTCGCAGAAGTCCTCCAGGCCTACAATGCTGCGCCTTTACTTGCTGACAGGTCAGACATTTCGCCACATGCTTGGCCACATCCGCTTTCATACCATTCTACCAGTAATGCTGCCGTAGGTTCTGATACATCTTTGTACTGCCCAGATGAATGCTATAATTACTGCGATGAGCTTCCTTCAAAATTTCCTCCTTAAGTTCCACATCGTCGGGCACGCACAACCGTCCACGGAACTTCAAGATCCCGTTCTCGGATACTTGGAAATCCGGTTTTCTCTTGGCGGCGTCCATTTCCACTATCTTCTGAATTTCTTGGTCTGTAGATTGAATTGCCTTAATCTTGGTTTGAATTTCTGGTTCGATCCTTAACGCGGCAAGTAAATTCGACACACGACTCACCTCAAACTTAAATTCTGAATCTCTTATCCCTTCCAATAGAGTCCATTCCTTGACCATCATGTGTGCAATACTCGACTTCCGACTTAGCGCATCTGCCACTCGATTAGCCTTCCCAGGGTGATACAAGATGTCGTAATCGTAGTCCTTGAGGAGTTCCATCCAACGACACTGCCTCATATTCAACTCCTTCTGTGAAAACAAATACTTGAGACTCTGATGATCCGTGCAAATTTGAAACTTTTCCTCGCACAAGTAATGCCTCCAAATCTTAAGGGCGAAGATGATCGCAGCCAATTCCAAATCATGAGTCGGGTAATTCATTTTGTGCGGCTTCAACTGACGTGACGCATACGTAACCACCCTTCCATGTTGCATCAACACACATCCAAGTCCTCTCAACGACGCATCACTGTAGATCTCAAACCCTCCTGACCCTGACGGAATAGTCAACACCGGAGCAGTCATCAACCTATGCTTTAGCTCCTGAAAACTCCTCTCACACTTATCGTCCCATTCGAACTTCGTTTATTTCTTAAGTAGTCGTGTTAACGGCGTGGCTATTGACGAGAACCCTTCTACAAAATGCCTGTAATACCCTGCCAAACCCAAGAAACTCCGAATCTCTGTTACTGACGTCGGTCTTGGCCACTGCCTCAATCTTAGTTGGGTCCACTGAAATTCCATCTCCAGAAATTATATGTCCAAGAAACACCACTCGGTTGAGCCAGAACTTGTAGGGTTCATCAACGGTAAAAACGCAGCGGAATATAGAACCCTAGACAGGATCCATGTGTATATTGAAATCGAGAGAGAAATTCGATACGTACCTTTTGCAGATCGAACGTAAATTGACAATTGATTGTGTCTGGATTAGCGCCCCAAGTGTTGCGCCTCTACCGGTATCCACACATGCGAACAGAACTCTCCAACGATCCAAGTGCTAGCTAAAAATCTTGAAGTTCGTTTTCTTCAACGCCTTTTGATTTTCGATACTCTCTCGAAAAACCCTAGACAGAGAACGATTATCTATCTATTTATATAGCCTTATTATCCAGCGGAGTTATAAAAGAAGTGGGCCGGGCGATTTGGGCCCGCCAAACCGTCCATCTTCAATCGTACGTTTAATCGTTATCTCATAACGTGTACGATCGCGTAGATAAATTGAATAGGAGAATAAATTAAAATTTACTTCTTATTTTAAGTAGATCCTGCCGCACAGAAAATATTAACTTAGTTCGCTTTTGTGTGCGACCCTATAGGTTCACTAAACATTAGCAGTGTGCTCAAAACCCTTTTTGGCCCACAAGTCATAATCGGTCTCTAGCAAGACATTATGACTACCTAAGTATAGTGAAGGTCAGTTTTTCGACACAACCTAATCCACAACTAATATTAGAGTATCAACCTTGATTGATTCCTAGGGCAGACCACTAACATAACTCGCACTTATTGAACTTGGTGTAAAGTGTGTGTTCTCTTAAGGTCCGTAGCACTTCACTTAAATGCACCTCATGCTTTTCCGGGCTCTTTGAGTACACCAATATGTCATCGATGAAGACTATAACGAACTGATCTAACAACTCCTTAAATACCCGATTCATTAAATCCATAAAGGCAGCAGGAGCATTAGTCAAACCGAAAGGCATCACCGTGAATTCATAATGTCCATATCTTGTCCGAAAGGCCATCTTAGGTATATCTTCTTTCTTAATCCTCAACTGATGATACCCCGTCTGTAGATCGATCTTAGAAAACACTGAAGCTCCTTGCAACCGATCAAACAAGTCATCTATCCTCGGCAGTGGGTACTTGTTCTTAACGGTTACTTGGTTCAACTGCCTGTAGTCAATATACAACCTCAAAGTCCCATCCTTCTTCCTTACAAACAACACCGGTGCTCCCTATGGAGACGCACTTGGACGGATAAAACCCTTGTCCAACAACTCTTGCATCTGGACCTTTAACTCCTTCAGTTCTGACAGAGACATCTGGTAGGGCGCCTTCGAGATCGGCTCGGTTTTAGGGGCCAACTCGATTACGAATTTCACTTCTCTTTCTAGTGGCAAACCCGGCAATTCCTGAGGAAAGACTTCAGGAAAATTGCACACCACGGGTCTATCCTCCAATTTCGGCTCCGCAACTGTCGGATCAACCACGTTCACCAAATACCCTTTACATCTTTCCTCCAACAACTTGGTTACCTCAAGTGAAGAAATCCAAGGGATCGAGGTTCCTCCTTGATTTCCAACAAACTCGAATCTAGGATGTCCAATCGGGTTGAATTGGATCACCCTATTACTACAGTTCATCATGGCTTTCTGCTTAACTAACCAATCTATCCCAACAATCACATCAAAATCAAACATAGCTAGCACCGCCAAGTCTATCCTTTCCTCCCTATCCCCAATCACTATCTTACAGTTCGGACACCCTAACGAGACCAACACCTTATCATTCAACGGAGTTGTCACACAAAGCATAACTTCAAGCAGAATCGGTTCAATTCCAGTCAATCTAACAAACTGTTCTGATATAAACGAGTGCGAAGCCCCCGGATCAAACAAGGCATATGCAGCATGATCACAGAGAGAGACCGTACCTGTGACCACTCCTGGCGCGTTCTTAGCCTTCCTTCTCGCCATTGCATACACCCTTCCTTGAGCTGGCGGTCTATTCTGATTAGCCGGCGGGGAATTTCCAGTTTGATTCCCAATCCGGGGCGGTTGAGATTGCATTGGTGGTCCTGCTGGACATTAAGGGCAATGTCTTATCTAATGGTCCATGCTCCCACACCTAAAACACGCCCCAAATTGGTTCTGAGAGTGATTCGGCTTCCCGATATTTCTCTTGACAGGAGGGATAAAATGCCTATTTCCCGATATCGGCCTCTTCCCGAAGCAGCGGTTGTCCTTAGCTGGGGCAAACCGCGATCCAGAAGCGGCGGCCCTATCCATCTGATCCTGTTCTATCGCCTAAGCTCACTCATACATCTCTCCATAAATTCCGGATATTCAGCGAGATCATCTGACTACGGAGGTCTGGCTTCAGTCCATCCCGGAACCTTCGGACCTTATCCAGTGGGTTCTCTACCATTCTTGGCGCAAACTTCGAAAGTCTTGCAAATTCCACCTCATGCTGATCTACCGTCATCTGTCCTTAGCGAAATCTCATAAACTCTGCTAATTTCCTTTCTCTGGCACTCTTAGAAAAGTATTTCCCGTAGAAATTCTCAGTGAACACAGCCCAAGTCTGGGAGGTACCCGCAGGGAACACTCTCCCCCTGGTGGCCTTCCACCAATCACCGACATTCTCTTGCAACTGGTACATAGCCAAGGTCACCTTCTCGGCCTCGGTGCACCCTAGGACTTCAAAGGCCTTTTCCAGTTCCTCCACCCAACGCGGTGCAGCCTCGGGGTCACCCTTTCCATCGAACTTCGGCGGCTTTAATTTCAAGAACTGCTCCACCAGCTGATGTATCTATCTATTCACAACCACTTGAGCCTACCCCTGATTGGCTTGATTTCCATTAGCAGCAGCAGTTGCAACGGCCTCAGCAGCTTGGGCAATATTGGCAGCCCTTTCTTGAGCCTGCCTTCCCATCAAGGTTCCGATCTCCTGTAGTGCCTGAATGACCCCTTCAATCCTCGGGTCTCCTATCTCTTGGCCCCTTATGCTCGATTGTCCTCGTGTCGCCATTCCTCTGCTCATCCTCATGGGTTTCTCACTACCCACCTACCTGCTATAATTCCATTCAGGAATTAAAGACCTAGGCCAAACTATACTAGCCTAAAGTCCTAGGCAATGAATCATAACAATCATTTACATTGCAGGCAGTCAATCATAAACGACACAAGGTCACAACCAATGAGATATGTGTACTTACCTTGGGTCTTACAGCACCTGCACTTTATGTGTCATCTCCAACAATCACTCAATCATGAAAATCAAACAGTCGGGAGGTACACGTAGCACACAAGTCTCCCTATTTAGCTACTCGAGGTCATCGCTCTTTATCACTCCAGGCTTCGACCGAGTTGGATCGAGCTAACCTCGCTCTGATACCAAATCAACAGGGATGTCACGCCCCGAACCCCTACGGCACGCGGCATCCCTTCATCGGCTGTATCAAACGCGACGTCCTAGGACTCGTCGCTGACCCAAATCAACAGATCAGAGAAAATACACATGCGAAAACGATCACACACCCATACACAAATAAACATGACCAAGATAGCAACGGAAGACATACATAACAAACGTAACAACATACTTCATAAATACATAACTATATTAATCAAAAGAGGATTTACATCATCCATTAGCGACGGGAACATACATAGGCCAAAAATGGTTCAACAAGCCACCATCATAAAAAAGGGACTCGTGGCTCAATTGAGTTAGACCTAACAACCGATAGGGCTCATTCCAAAAAGTGTCGACCCTAACGCTATCTAAACCCTGAGTT